>NC_090985.1:32796069-33421069 GCF_041146395.1 Eulemur rufifrons
AGCACAAGGAACTATGGTGTTGGTCATTCCTGGGGAGAAGGAAAGAGAAGAAGCGAAAAAGGATCAGGACACCAGAGGGGGGGAAAGGAAATAGCTGGGGTGGCCTCTGTCTAGATCTTGTGCCTCTCTCCAACCCTGCGCTGTGTTCTGGAGAGAGCTGAAGTTTCCTACACAGTGTTCCTCACATGCAAACTCATGCAGTCCCTGCCTCTACCCCAGGATGCTCAGGACAAGGGTTTGCACTACCCCGTCTCATACATGAAGACGGCTTCTGGAGGTCACCCAGCTGGCAGAGTAGCAGAGTGGGAACTCAGATCAAGGTTTCTTGCCCAGTGTCCTGTGTGTTCTGCCACACCCAGGAAGCACCCTAGACCTCCTGCCCCGTCAAGCCTTGGTTTCTCTCTCAGACCCAAGGAGTGCAGCCAACCTTGGCCAGGCCCACCTCTCATCATTGCATTTTAGGAGAAGATAAAGCAACCCCTGTGTGTTTTAAAGGCAGTTGGGCAGAACATGATGCTTTTAAAATACTGAGTTCCTCATGTGGGAGGTCCTTTGATGGGAAGCCAGGGACAAGGTGTACCGTCCTCCTGCCCCCAGGAGGCCCCAGCCCTCAGGAGGGCTCATGGCGTGGATTGGGGGGTACACTCCCCGTGCTGAATGCCCACTGGCTGGGACGGAGGGGCCCCCCTGCAGCCCCTCTGGCCACGAGGGCATTTAACATCGCCAGCAGCCCAGCAGAGCTGTTTCCCCTCTGTCCTGCCAGACTCACTTTCTCATTGAAAGGAGGGCAAGTGGCATTTACGATCAACACCTGTGTGGGTGCACCTCAGCTGGGAGACGGCTCTGTCCAGGGCCCCAGGCTGCTGAGACCAGCCCAGGCTGAGAGGCAGATACTTAGCTCAAACAGCTTGGCCTCTGGAGCCAGACTGCTCCGTCCACCTTTGCGCTTCATTCTTGCAAAATGTACAGCCCTGGGCCAAGTGATTTAACCTGTTTATCTAATCTCCTATCTGCTAGATGGGCACGTTAATAGATTCCATGAGTTAACAGGCATAAAGCTCTTGGCCCACCCCTTAGACTGTACTGGGTGCAAAGTCTGCACAGAAATGTCTGCTTTTACCAGAGAGGGGATCAGATAGGTTAGTGGTGAAGGTGCTTCATTTCCTCGTTCTACTTTCTCAGAGCTCCTAGGGTATGTGTTGCTGTGTTCTCTGGTTTTGCATACAAGGACAAGATGTGGCAGGGTGTGGTCAGGCGGCTTGTCCAAGTCACACAGCTACTGAGGCTTTGGAGCAGTCAAGCCCTGTCCTTTTTCCACTGTCACCGTGGGGGGTCCAGGCCTGGGTTCTTGTCCTCCATCCACAGCTTAACAGATGCCTGACTCTGAGGATGGCCTTGAACCTGCCTGAGCCCCTTTGGTCAAATAAGAGCTGCACGATGCGACGTCTTCATAACTGTTAATTCCACGGGTGGGACGTGCCCATGAGGGGCTGGGAAGTTGCAGCCGTGTGGCGTGTTCCCCAGCCCCAGCGTCATCCCCACGTGGCTTTAAAAGCAAAGGCCCACAGGATGCGATGCTCACTGCAGGCTCAGCTAGTGCAGCACAGGCTTCGCATCTGCCCCTAAGCAGTCAGGGTTCATCACTCACTGTGTGACCTTGAGCATGGGACCTCGGCGTCTCTGTTTCCGTCTTTTCTCTGTGAAAGCAGAAAACTATTTTGAAGGTCAAACGTGAGACCTAGGAGAAGTGCCAGCTGGGTGCCTGGCACAGAGTTGGGGCACATTAGGGACAGGTCCCCAACAAGTATTTGCGTGGATTTCTCCAGGACTCACCAGCTATGGGAGCTCATGGGGAGACAAGGCACCGGCATCTCACGCCCTCTGTGGCTCCATGCCCCCGTGTCCCCTCCTGTCTGCAGCCCCGAGCCTCACCAGGGCTGCTGGCTTCGGCTGCTCTAAAAGCGCGCTGGCCTGTCATGCCAGTCCCTGCCCTCCCCTCCGGCTGCCAGTCCCCAACTGCTCAGCAATTGTTATGGACCAGAGCGAGAAAGTCAACCACGAAAGACTGATTGAAATTTAGTGAGTGTTTATTAGCTGGCCAGTGGCATGCTCTCCGGCAGGGAATCCCGCCGAGCTCGGAGTGCGGCCCGAGCACGGGTTATATGACAGCTTATATACACTTCACCATTGCACCATATGGAATATTAAACATATATACCTTGGGACATCTTAGGCAACAATTTCCAGCTTTAAGGTTATGAGATCATCTAAAGACCCTCTAGTCCTGATTAACTATTTTAAATAATTGAGTAAAAAGTAAGTTTACAGAAGTAGAGAGCATCAGTTAGAACAAAGTACAATTTCCTACAACTTAAATAAGCATTGTAAAATTTAACTTTATATAGCTGGGCAGTATTTGTTAAATTGACTCCCCCTTTCCTTGGACCTAGGACCTGCCTTGGGTCACTTTGATTATTTACCCATTGTACCATGCTGGTAGATAATCATCAACACAGTCAATAATCCCGAGACCTTCTTTCTTTTCTCTGCATCTGGGGTGGACTCTGGCCTTCTGCCTGACTGAAGAGACCAGAATTTATGTCTGCTTATCACACAATCCCTTGTCAAGGGCCAAGGTCTCCCTTTCCTGAGTGCAGGGCCAGGAGGGGCCCCACAGCAGATGGCTTGCACTGTTTCTGATAGAGCTGCCCGTCCTCTCCTCTGGGCCAGGGGGGTGCTGGGCCAGGGCAGTTTTATCCTGTGACCCCAGTGGACTCCGTGACACCCTGCAACCCTCGGTGTAGGGATGGTTCCTGCCAGACGTCTGCTGTCCCTGGTGCTCGCACCTGTCTCAGAACACCGGAGTGTGCGGGGCCCCGCCATGCTAGCAGCAGGGGTTTGTAATGCGATTTGAATCCGCATTCTGGACCCCACTGGAGGTTGCCCCCCAACTCCTTCAGGGGCCTTCTGGATGTCCCTGCAAATCAGCAGAGTAAAAACATTTCCACGGAAGTCAGGGGACTGCAAAGAAAGGTATCTCTTTAAGCCACATGTCAGACTTTCCGGATCTCAGCCTCAGGGTGACAAGGCCTGCAGCCTCTCCGTTCTACGTGAGGCTTTAGAACCCTTGACAGACCCCTGAGGGTTGGCGCGGTGGGGGCTTGGTAACTCTGAATAGTCTTTCCTTCATGGGGACTTCTGTGCCACCCAAATCAGGGAAATCCTTTCTTCTGATGACAGGTGTGAGCAGTGCGACTGCTTAAATTCCTGACCACATTACATGCTTCTGATGTCCCTTAGATGTCTTCAGGCTCCAAATTTAGCACCCCTCAATCCACACACATAAGGAGATTTGTGGATTTAAATTCTTTTTGTGCAGCTGAGAATATGAAAACATACCCGACTCCTGCTCATGTGACCCTAATCCCGGCTAATCGTGTTTCTCTGGGGCACTTCTCCACTCCGCCCACTCGGAACCAGGCTCTGTGCTCAGGGGACACTTTGTTTTCTCCCCCAGTTCCCCAGCAAAGGAACCAGTACGAGAGACTAGGGTGAGAGAGCACAACCAAGGGTTCTCCCACCTGCTGGCACCTCTGGGCTAGAGTCAGTGCAGGAGGTGGCAGGGAAACTGAGGCCCCCAAAGAGATGGGCTTCCCAGGTGACCTGAGATGGAGACTGGGCTGTTCTCCAGGCTCCCCTGGGGTGTCCTATACACCCCACTCCAGTCCAGCCTCATGCGCCAGTTGCGGTCACTGCTGTCCGCTGCTCACAAACCAGCTGTGGTTCCCCTTCGCCCACACCCCCAAGTTCATGTTCCTGAAGACGTCCACGATCTGGCAGCACGCACTGCAGCCTCTCAGGAGGGCACCCTGCTCTCCACACTGGGCTGTGTTCTCAGCGCCAGCCCCACACACTCCCTTGGGAGGCCATCCTCTAGGCCCCCTGTCCCCTGCCATCGGTGCCAAAGTGCCCTGTCTCCATTCTGGATCCGAAGTTGGCCTAGTCTGTGGCTTCGCTATGGAACAGTGAGGACAAACGTGCCGTCAGCTATGTTCAGAGCTACACTACAGGCACACCACAGCAAGAGCTGAAGAGCAGGCTCAGGAATCAGCTTGATTCCTGACCGTGTGACGTTGAGTAAGCTACCCACATCCGAGGGCCTCAGCTTTCCCCATCTGTAAAACGGGGTTATGGTACACCTCCCTCATAGGACCTGAAACCACCTGTTTCACACCCTGCCTGGTCTCTAAGAAGCTGCAAAGCCTCTCAGAGCCCAATTTCCTCCCCTACAAAGCAGAGGTAAGGGTGCTTGCCCTAAGGGCCACTGGGCACTTTAGCCAGGTGTCCACACAAAGAATGTGTTAGATGTTGACACTGTCTGAAAGGGACAGGCCGGTGCACAGATAAGATAAGATCACCTGCCAAGTAGATCCTGAGATAGGGAGACCAGAGGCTACCAGATTTGGTTAGAGAGATTCGTCGGCCTTTGTCTGCAGGAAAAAACAATGAGGATTCTCTTTGATATTTAGGCCCAGCAGAAGTCAGAGAGCAAACCAGTGGGAGAGGACAGAGCAGATCAGACCCCAAGAGGGGCTCAGGGTCAAGCTAAAGCTTCCAATCGGAGCAGCTGAGGGTGGGCTAAAGGGACCTTGCCCTGGGGCTCCACGGGCCTTGGCTGCATTTCTGTGGGAGACAGAGCTGGGGAGGGGCTGGTGGCTGTCACCCTATCACCAGGGAGCCTGGCTGGAGGAACTAATTGGAGCATCCCTCTGGTGGGACCTGGGGTGTCTTGAGCCTGCAACCTCAATGGTGCAGGGGAGCCCTGGTGCCATGCCTGCCTCAGCCCCTGTCAGTGGCCTGTGCCTGGAGACAAGACCACTGACAGGTGAGTGCCCCCAGCAGTTAGAGCAGGGTTTGGGAGAATTCCAGAAAGAACAGCTACCCAAGGCGATAGGGGAGCCAGGACTCAGGGAGTCCAGCAGGCCCAAGCCAGCTCTTCCTGCAAGTCCTCTGAGGCTGCCAGGAGCTGTTTCTAGCTTGGGTGTCTGGGGGGCATTGCAGGGACGTGAGGCTGGGCTGCATTCAGGGCATTTCTCCAGGGGTGGCGACTGCATAGACCATATGGTCAACAGTGCCACTTGGAGCTGTGCAATAAGCAGGACTGTGGGGTCGCCTGGGCCGATCAGGGTGCTGGCAGGACACCACAAGGGTGGCATTATTCCTGGGGGTGGAAACAGTGGGGATATTTCCAACCTTAGGGCTGACGGGACAAGAGGACAGAGACTGTAGAGGTTAACGACGTCTGCAGATGACCTTCCCAACAACACTGAGACTAACTCCTGGACACCGCGGCCTGCCACGCTGACACCTCGCATTTAACCATCGTAGCCATTCTCATTTTCCTGTGTGATTCCTTAAGATCTCAGCCTCTGTCCCACGCTGCAGTGTTGCTTCAGGGGGGTGGGGGTGAAGGTCGTTCTACTTTCTCTAACCACTGTTTTGTCCAGCACTTGTCAATGACCGTTAGACAGCTGCTGCCCAGTGATTGTTGAATGAAAGAGTGAAATCGAGAGAATCTGCAGAGCGGGTGGCAGTGTCAGATCAGAGGCGTTGCCAGGACGAAACGGGACGGTGGGTGCAAAGCACCTGGCACGCGGGAAGCGTTCGACTCAGACACGCCGTTTCTCCTGCGTTTTACACCTCACCATCCACCATCCACACACATCCTGTTCTTAATTTCTCAAAGGAATGATGTCCTAACACAGGTGACATTTTCCGGATAGTAATACTGATATTTTCAGGGATTGTTCTATGCACTTTACACACATCCACAAGCCAATAGCGTTGATTCCGGTGTGCATTAAATATTCAAGACTGTACATACCGTGATTGTAATAGAGGGGCTCTATCTTTGGAGAGTGACTGCCAAGTCTAGCCAGCTATCTGCTCATTTGTTCTCTCAGCTGAGTCGGGTGAGCACGGGCTGGAATAATTGTCTCATTTTACAGATGAGGAACTGACTGGCCTGAAGTCCTGAGGTGGCTCCACGTCACACCATGTGGCATGGAGGGTGGGGATGTCCCCTCCTCTCTCGGAAGGCACAGGGAGGAGGGGAGCCTGAGGGCAGCACAGTCGCTGGCTGGCTTCCTCTGGGACCTGTTTTCTCCTCTGTGGAAGGAGGGACATGGCCACCCCCAGCCCTAGCAGTGACAGGGAGCCTTTTGCCACCTGTCTCCCACGTGGTGGCCAGGGCCACCTCTCAGGCCTCCCCTCGCTGTGGTGGCCAGCTTCTCTTGGGTGACGTCTGGAGGGAACTGGGTCACTGCCCCCACGGCTGACTGAGCAGGGCCAGGTCTGGGCTCGCCCGGGGAACACAGCTGCCAACTGCAGGGGTGACTCAGAGCGGGCGGGGCTGAGCTGGAGCACTGACCAGGGAGAAAACAAAACAAGGACAATGAGGATTCTCGTCACCCCCGCCAGGCCCTGTGCAGGCAGCACACGCTAACCTTCCTCAGTGCTCACACAGCCACCGTGGGGTGGGGATGGTCCCGTCGCTCTTCTGCAGCTCAGACACCCAGGCCCAGGGCAGGGGTGGACCTTAGCCTGGCATTGCCCACTGGGCTCGGCTCTGCCTTGGCTCGAGTCTGAACCTCCCACCTTCCAACCGAGGGCCTTGGGCAGGGCACTGGACTGCTGAGGGCCTCTGTCCCCACCTCTGAAAGATGGCGATAATGCCCAGCATGTCACCAGGAGATCGCTGGGGGCTCGGGCACTGTGCGCCAGTGTTGTGCTTAGAACCAGGTCCGGCAAAGAGAAAACCCTCAGTTAGTGGCAGGTGTCCTCACTGCTGATAACATTAACATTATTGCTCTGTGTGGTCACCTTGGAAGTAGGGGTGGGTTTTAACCTCATTTTACAGATGAGGGACTTGAAGGTCACACAGTAAAAAGCTCAGTGCCCTTTGGATGTTCCCAGCAGGGCCCCACCCCGGCAGCTGCAGCCAACCAGCTCCCAGCCCCTCTCCTCCCCACGCCTCTGGCTGCGCTCTCTCTGATCCACTGAAGCCCAGGATGCCTCCTGAGATCCTCCTCCTGCCAAGGGTGGAAACCACGTGAGGGCTGCCACCCACCCATGGAATAGAGCAGGTTCTGTCTAAGGAGCCAAGCATGTCTTGGCGTTTGGGGATCTGGCTCTCTTTCTAGCTCTGGCACAACTTGGCTGTGTGTCCTTGGACAAGTCACTTCCCCTTTCTGAGCTCAGCTTCTACATCTGCCAAATGAAGTGGGACGGCAGTTTCAAGCAGAAGCTCTGGATTGAATTCCAGAGAACCGGTGCTCACAAAGTTGGTGGAAGGGCAGCCTCAGGTGTTTTGGCCACGCTGCTTCAAGCTGAGGCCCAGAGGCCAGGAAGCTTCCAAAAGCCAACACAGGATCCTCAGCTGCCTGCAGCCTGGAGGTGGAAGAGGGCAGGTCATGGAGTCCATCGCCCTCTGTGGGCAGCTACACAGCGGCTCCTACCACTGCAGGAGGGAGGAGGGTGCCTGCCTCATATCAGTCATCACTGGCTGAATCACTCCTATGTCCAGAGAGCAATGGGCAGGGGAAGCTGGGAAATGTAGTTTCCAGGCTTCCAGCCCCTGCAGTACGGGAGGGAGCACAGCGGGGTAGGACCATGCTCTCACTGCAGTAGACAGTGGCCAGCACAGCGAGCCTTGCTGGTGGCAAGAAACAGGATGGCCTAAGAGCGCTTGAATGCAGGCAGGGTTGATGCAGGAATTCCACCTTTGAATAGGGAATTAAGCCATATGAATTGCAGTACCGCCCTATCTCTAGCCCCATGCTTTGATCATAACTACAAGTTTGTTGAGTTCTCCTTGGAAGTTTCTGAACAATCTCCTATCACATCCCCTGTGTGTGACAGCCAGGGAGCAGGAAGGGTTAAGGACATCCGCAAAGAGTAGGCCTTGGGGTCCAGCCTGAGCAGCAGCAGCTGAGGCCTGAAGTACTCCCTAGCTGCGGAGGTGGACGGGGGGCAGGAATCCTGGGGGCAGGGGTGGGTTCTGCAGAGCCCAGCAAGGCTTCCAGGCAGGTGCCTCTCCCACTCTGACTCCCTCGGCTGGGGTTTCTCATTAAACCGATTCTCTGAATGTGGGATTAAAGCAGAGCTCAGACACACCCTTGCAATAACACAGAGGCCCAAAGGACTCTGCTGGGGAGAGTTGCACACGGAAGTTCCACACACTCAGCTTCCAGGGCATCTTATTCCTGGAGAGTGATGCTTAGCACAGTGCCGATGCTTAGTGTATGGGAAGGAAGGAGGGAGGAAAACATCTAGACGTGGATGCCAATCTGGGAAAACACTCTGTAGTTCATACAAAAAAACCATCTCCTGGTTTTAGGAACTCAATCCAGGCACTGTCTGAGCCTCAGTTTCCTCATCTAGAAATTGGCAGTGATGGTAACTCTCATGTGTTGAGCATCTATTAAATACCAGGCATTTCTGCACCTAATCCTCATGTGTCCCTTTGAAGAGATGTGAGTGTCCCCATCGTGTTGCTGCAGGCTCTGAACCCAGTGAGGTAGATGGCATTACCCAAGGTCCCTTGGCTGGGTTAGGAAACAGATTCAGGATTTGAGCCCAGGCCTGGCTGACCCCCAAAGCCTGTGTTCTGTTCACCACCGAGTGCACAGGGCTGCTGAAAGGCCCAAACGGGTGACAGCTGCGACTGTGTATTGTAAACTATAAAAAAAGTGCAAAGGACGAGATGGCCCCCAGTCCAACACTGACAGCTGGAGGTTGTGAGGGTGGCCCAGCCTTCTCTGAGGATGTGTAAGTCTTGGATGCTCTGGAAGACAGTGCACGTGAGCTTCCCAGCACGTGAGGAGAAAGACTCAGAGTGATTGGGGAGTGGAAAATTGGAGCAATCAGAGCCACTTGGAGGAACCTTCTCCCGGGGAGGTCAACACTGGTTGCAAACTCAGGTGGGCCCGACCCCGAAGCCTGTACACTGCCCTCTGACCCAAGGCATGGCTGTTGCTGAGGCTTCTGGGTCTGTGAACCCCTGGGAACCCTGACTTGCTCCCCCATGCATTAGGACCTCTTCCCTGCAGGTCCTGTGAGGTCTTGGCCACTGAAGCAGAAAGCATGAAGGGTTAACTGTCCAGTGCTTCTAGGACTTGACTTCACTAGTGCAGTCAGCTGGAATCATGATTTTCATAATACCCTGGTTTGCATTCTTTGATGCCTGTTGAGCTTTTGACAAATGAGGATCTGGAAACTTAGTGGGGAGGGACAGAATTGACCTTTGCGATATCTACTCTGTGTGAGGAACTGAGCCGATGTCTGCTGTGCCAGGCATTTTGCCCTACAGCAGCCCACCGTGCAAACATTATTACCCTCATTTTGTGCAGTCAGGCACTGAGGGTCAGAGAGGTGATGTGCCTCGCCCATGAGCACACACAGCCAGGAGGGGGAAAAGATCCCAGGTCTATCTGTGCCACTTTTTATTCCAACAATTGTTGGCCAGGATCCAAGAGCAAATTCTTCACAAAATCAGAGTAAATGGATAAAAAGTGTCCAGTGACCAGGCCAGGGCTGGAGAGCAGTTCAGGAGAGTCCTTCTTACTGGCAGGCCTGGGGGCCCGTCACCTGGCAGGCCTCACTTGGTACCACCCTGTGCCACTGTGTGAAGCCAGCCAGCCAGGACTCCGAAGGCCAGGATATGGGAGGGTCTGTTTTTCAGTGATGGGGAGGTTCGGGGCAGCTAAGTCCCTGGGTGTGTTGAGCCAGGAAGTCATCCTCACTGGCCCGAGAGGAGGGTGTGCTGACACAAAGTGGAAGCAGATGCAGCCGGGCCTCCTCGGGGCGGGGGCAGGGAGGTGGTGGCAGCTGCGGCTGCAACGTTCGCCTGCAGAGCTACCCCGTCCCCTTCCCTCCCACCATCTGCACACCCAGCTGGTGTGAGAGGATTTGCCTGGGCGTCTCTCCCGCCTCGCTGGGCCCCACCCTCTTCTCTGGATTTGCCAAGCCTCTGATACTTGCAGGACGCCGCTCCAGGAACTGGAGCACAGAGAGGCAAAGGAAAGAGGCTGTGGCTTCCACTTCTGGCTGTGGCAGAAGCTTGTTTCAGACCTTTTCTCCCACTGAAGACTATAAATCCTGGAAAAAAAAGTATTAGGTTGATGTAAAAGTAATTGCGGTTTCAGACTGTGAATTTTAAATCATTGTAACTAGTCTCAGACACATTTTTATTAACCAAAATAGGAACCATTACAATCAACACATATTTGCCAACCTGAAATAAGTTTGTCTGTTCCTGTAACCTAAAAATCTGTGCTTCAGGATTCCATGAACTCTTGGAAAGCATTTTCTGCATCCTGCTGGTTGTGGAAACGTTTTCCCTGCAAAAAGTTATCAAGATGCTTGAAGAAGTGGAAGTCAGTTGGCGAGAGGGCAGGTGAATATGGCAGATGAGGCAAAACTTCATAGTCCAATTCGTTAAACTTTTGAAGTGCTGGTTGTGTGACGTGTGGTCAGGCGTTGTCATGAAGAAGACTTGGGCCCTTTCTGTGGACCAATGCCGATGCAGGTGTTGCAGTTTTTGGTGCATCTCATCGATTTGCTGAGCGTACTTCTCAGATGGAATGGTTTCACCGGGATTCAGACAGCTGTAGTGGATCAGACGGGCAGCAGACCACCAAACAGTGACCATGACCTTCTTTTGGTGCAAATTTGGCTTTGGGAAACGCTTTGGAGCTTCTTCTCATTCCAACCCCTGAACTGGTCGTCGCTGGTTGTCATATAAAATCCACTTTTCATCACACATCACAATCTGATCGAGAAATGTTTCGTCGTTGTTGCGTACAAGATGAGAAGACAACACTTTAAAACGACGATTTTTTTGATTTTCTGTCAGCTCATGAGGCACCCACTTATCGAGCTTTTTTACCTTTCCAATTTGCTTCAGATGGCAAACGACCGTAGAATGGTTGATGTTGAGGTCTTCAGCAACTTCTCCTGTAGTTGTAAGAGGATCAGTTTTGATGATTGCTCTCAATTGGTCGTTGTCAATTTCCGATGGCCGGCCACTGCACTCCTCATCTTCACGGCTCTCATCTCCTTTGCAAAACTTCTTGAACCACCAGTGCACTGTACGTTTGTTACAGTTCCTGGGCCAAATGCGTTGTTGATATTGTGAGTTGTCTCTGCTGCTTTACAACCCATTTTGAACTCGAATAAGAAAATTGCTCAAATTTGCTTTTTGTCTAACGTCATTTCCATAGTCAAAAATAAATACAAACAGCAAGTAATAAGTCATTAACAAAAAAAAAAAATAAAGCAAGAAATGCACATTAAAATGATATATAACATAACCACATTTATTTAAGAATGTATTCCAATATGAAACAGCAAATTTCAACAGTGCTAAAACTGCAATTACTTTTGCACCAACCTAAATAGAAATCCAGCTCTGTGAAGGTATCAGAGGACAACCAAGGCAGCTGAGACTCGGGGGAGCAAAGATCCCTAAGAGAAGGGAAATGAATTTGGCACCCCCAGAGTTCTCTGCTCCCTTCCTGCACAAGCTATGTGCTGATTTGTAAGAGGGCAGAGGGTCCAGAGGACAAGCAGAGAGCAGCAGCTCAGAGTGTTTGGCAGCCTCGCAGGGCTGGGGAGCAAACAGAGACGGGTAGGCAGGTAGGTAGGTAGAGTGAGTGAGTGAGTGAGTTCAGGTCAGCCAGAACCCAAGGGACCAAGAACCTAGAGCAAAGTGAACCACAGAGAAAAGAGCTTGTGTTCTATGCTTTTTTTTTTTTTGCCTTTCAAGACATTTGCCAGTATTTATGTTGCATGGGTCCAGAATCTAAGAAACCAAGCAGAAAACAACTGAGAGGCTAAAAAGCTAAACTAAGCTTATGGTGATCTTGCAGTTCAGGGGAGACAGAAATTGGAGATGGGAGCCTGGAAGGAGGAGGCACCTTGATAGGCGTCCCAGGCTGTCCTTTGGGAGGGACTATGCCTAGGGGTCGGCAGACCAGAAACAGACCAGTCATGTGAAAAGTGAAACACAAACCCAGTTGGAACAAGGTAATATGCACTGGCTGTCCCTGCTTCCCAGGAGACAGCCAGTCCTCCCTGAATGAGGACAGCCTTGTGCAGAACCTGGACCTTCATGTCATACATATTATAATATCGACAGCAACCAGGCATGCCAGGAGACAGAACCAAATGATAGAAGAGAGAGAGAGAGAATAGACAATAGAAATAGACCAATGTTATCCAAAAATAGCTGTGATGAATAATTGCAAGAAGATAGATGACAAGATGGAGACATTCACTAGAAAATTAAAGCTATAAAAAAATTTGATGGAAATTCTAGAACTAAAAAATACAACTGGAATGAAGAATGTAATATATTATATACTTAGCACATAATTCAGATAGTGTAGGCATGGCAGAAGACAGGGTGAACACGTCAGTATCCATCTCAAGAAACTGGAAAGAAAACAATAAAGAAAAGAGGAAAGAAATGGTGACGATGAGAGCAGGTGTTGGTGAAACAGAATGATTAGCCACGTCTACACAGAAAGCCCCAGGAGGCGGGAACTGTGCTACCATATCGCTGTGTGACTTTGGATATGTCACTTGCCTTCTCTGGACCTCAGTTTCCCATTTCACCCACCTCACCCAGTGGATTGAGGGTCACATGGTGGGAACATGGCTGCTCTATTAGAAGCATAACTTTGCCAACTGCCTGTGTGGCTCACCCAGGTTCTCTCAGTCGCTGGTAATTGCCCCAACTCCCTGTTGCCAGGGGAGTTTGTCTTCATCTGGGACCCTCCTTAGGGAAATCCTCACTTTCCGAGTTGTCAGAAGGGTGCTGACATCTGTCAGTATGATGCTGGTGACCCCATTAGACTCTGTCATGTGCACGTTCTCTGTGCCTCCTCCAGCATGCCAGCGTGTGCCCGGCGATGACTGCCACTCTGCAGGGGCAGCTTGTCTCCCTCCCTGTTCTCCTGTTCTCTCCCCTCCCGCCCTCCTTCCCCTCTGTTTTAGGAGGCACCTCCTGCTGCTTAGGCACACTTGGCATGCTGAGATCTTTGGCCTGGGGTGTCTTGGCCTGGGTTCCACCTCTGGGAGCCAGGGCTGATGTCCCCACACCCTGCAGGCTGCCTCAGAGCAAGCGCAGGGAAGTCAGCAGTCCTCCTTTCTTCCCTGGGGCCTGGGAAGGGGTGGGGGGTGTTCTGGCCTTTCCATTGCAGTTTATTCCAGGGCTTTCGAAAGTGCTAATCGATGCCAGCCCAGGAGCCTCTGCTGGTAGCAGAATCTGCCTGAGCACCCTGGCCTCAAAGATGCAGCTCCAGGGTGCCCCAGAGTGGAGGGGAGTATCACAGGCCACCTCTGCAGCCCAACCCTGCCATCTGTCCCAGCTCTCACCCATCCTAGCGTCGGCCCAGAGCTTTAATATGCCACACAGAGCAGGGCGTCGTGGGGAACCTAACCTCTCATGCAGAGCCTTGTTTGATCAACACGGCTCACCAGTCTGGTGTTTACGGGAACTTGTCCCTGCCCTGTACTGCGGGTACAGTCAGTAATGGCATCTTGGGTTCCGCTCGTTGTAAAGACAAATGTGGTGAGACTGTGTCACTGCCCTGCTCGGCCCTCCAGTGGGTTTCTGTGTCTGAGTCTTGACTGTGGCTTGTCTGGCCCAACACACTTTCATGCCACCCATGTGCCTGTGTCCTTTCTCACCCTGTCACCTTCCCCTCCCTTTCACACTTCCTCTGATCTGGCCACCCCAACCTTGTTTCTCCAGAAGGCTCTGGGTTCCTGTTGATGCCTGGGAGTCTCTCACCGTAGAGTCTCTCACGGTGTATCCCAAGCAGCTCGCCCAGGGCCTGGAACACCGTAGGGACCAGCACCCACGCAGCCAGTGCATGGGGTGAAGGGACACACCTTGATGGGTTGGCAGCCCTGAGAAGCAGGCAGGATCTGTGTTATCAGCCCCGCTTTCCAGTTGAAGAGACGATTCAGAAGCATAAGGTCCCTTGTGCAGGATCACGGGTGAACAGAGGGGTGCAGCTGGTGAGAGGCAGTTTCCTGACCCATGGTCTGTGCTGTCTTGCTCAGTTCTCCCTCTGAATTGTCGGCCCTTGCATTTCCCTTCATTCATTTCTGCGTTCCGCCGTGCCACCAGCCCCCGCTGAGCACCGAGCGTGTGCTGGGTGACAGGGCCATGGTGAGACTGAGTTTCTGTCCTCACGTTGCTCCCAGTCCAGGGAAGACAGTAAACCGTGCAGGCAGAGCGGAGCCAGGAGAGGCCCCTGACTCACCCCAGGGTCGGCAGGGCTTCTTCCAGGAGTTGGCACTAGCGGAGCCCTAGAGAATGAGTAAAAGCCGTCGGCCAGACTGGGTGGGACGGGTTTTCTGGGTGGTGGGGACAGCCTGGGCAGGGGCGCAGAGGCAGGAGCAGCTCTGGCCTGTGAGTCAGTCATGTTGCTTCAAGTTACAGATAAACTGCTTTACACAATAAAGGGGATTTATTTTCTCATGTAACTGAAAAGTCAAGGTGTAGGGCAGGCTGCAGGTATGGCTAGGTCAGCGTGTTAACACCCTTTGTCTGGGCCTCATTCAGCTCTAACCTCTTCCACGCAAGCTTGCAAAATGGCCAGCATGCTACATCACAACTAAACAACAAACCAGCTAGAGCAAAAGAAAGTTTCTTCCCTTCCTACAAAAGTCTGGGGTCTCACTCTGATTGGATGAATTAGGACACATGCCCATCCCTGGACCAATCAATTACTGGGGTAAGAGGGCTGGGAACCCCCTGCCAGCCGAGTGAAGTCAGAGCCCACCTGTGACAATATGGAGGTTAATCTAACTCAAGTGATACAGCTGCTCCTTGCTGGGGGAGGACGGGGGCGGGGGGGGGGGGGGGGAGACGCGGAGGGAACACCTGTGGGCACCAGTAGGTTATAAATGTGAGGCAGGTCATCGTGAAAAGTGAAAAACGGAGCAGTGGGCAGGGGCCAGAGCCAAATGGCACTGCCCGCTGAGCTGAGGATCTGGGACCTCATGCTGCGCACGCTGGGCTTGCAGTTCAGGAAGCTGTAGGGGGCTGCACCAAGCTCACCTCAAGCCCTGAATGTCTCCAGAAAGGCTCTGTGGGTTTAACCTGGTTTGTGAACTGCCCCTCTTTCTGCCAGAAGGTAATCAATCTCCCTTGAACTCTCACTTTCCTGGAAAAACATACCCTGCTCATTGACGATCTACACCTTGAGGATGGGGAGCAATTGATCAGACAAGTGGGGGTGGGGAAGCATTCCAAGCAAAGGCCAGAGACGCCATGCTCAGGTGCAGAGGTGTGACCACCGTTGCACCCTACAGAAGCCCCAGGAAGCCAGTGAGGTCTTGGTGTTGTGCTGTGGGTGTTTGAGACGTCTCGTGTGCTTTCTCTGGTAGAATGCACCCCCTTTTGTCTATATCCTTCTAACTGTGGTCATCTGAAGACCAGTTAACAAGTAGGCGTCAGCTCCAGGGTAGAGCCCCCGACCCCTTGTTCCTGGTCCCCGACACCTGTAGGTGAAAGGAATCAGAGGGCTGTGGATTTGGACTCAGATCCTGCTTCCTCCTTTCCCCATGACCTTGGGCAAATCATTTAATCTCTGTGAGTCTGAGTTTCTTACAAGACAAAGAAGGAAACTAGTATCTAGCTGGCAGTATATTTTGAGGATTATCTGAGAAGATAGATATGCATGAATATATCATCCTGTCAACTCTTAGGGGATCATCAAAAAATATTCATTCATTCATATATTAATAAAGGCAAATTAAAGTTAAGCCACTGCCCAGTAGATACCAGCTCAGCATGCATCACTTATCTTCATAGCCATTCTATATGTAGGAGTGTTACTATCCCATTTTACAGAAGAAGAAACTGAGGGCCAGGGAGGTTGAATACCTTTCCTAAGGCCACACAGCTGGTAAACCAGAAATTGAACCTGGGCCATCTAAAGCCTCTCTGTGGAACTGGGGCTAATTGGCAGAGCTTGTTGTTGCTGAAATTCAGAATCCCGAAGAGAATGAAGGAGAAAGAGAAGAGAGAAGTAGCATGTATTTAACAACCCCTGTGTACGTTGCACCATGCATGCATCGCTGACTCACCTCACAAATGTTCGTTGACTTTCCTAAGTGTCCTAAGTTCTGGTTGTAGGAAACACAGAAGGGATACCTTCTGTGCCCCTTAGCAACCTTGTAAATGGACGATAACATCCTATTGTACACCTGCACACACTGAGATTCTAGAAGATAATTAAGTCAGGCAGAGTCACCTGCCACGTTGGTTTGACGCCAGAGGAGAAGACCATGGAATGCATCCTGGTGGAGGTGTGGAGGGAGAAATATTTTGCTATAGCAAGGTCACAGAATCTCACCCTGTTTTCTTCCTCCTTTTCTGTGCAGATGACAGACAGCCAACCCTCTGCCTTCATCAAGCTGGCCGCTTAACCGCCACATCTCTGGCGGCAGCACGGGAGAGACAAAGCTCTAATTAAGGATCATCATCGCAAACCACATTTTGCGGAGGAAGGTGGCAAAGACCCTTCTTTCAAAGGCCTCACCCTCGAGGGACCCTGGATTGTCACAAAGATTAATTACCACTCAACCCCTTTGGATGGGAAAGGAAATCACTGATTAAAGCTTCCTCAAGAGACATTATCAGCTCTTTAAGGATTGCAGAAGCTGTAGGCTACTTTATTTTCTGAAAAGACAGATACACGCCAGCAGAGCCAACACACCACGAATGGCCTTTGTGTACCGCACGGTGATGTCGGGGACACAGGGGTGGCCATGCCCTGGCAGGAGTGAGGGTGGCCCCAGCAGCCCCTGAGTCCTCCCTGGGAATTCCCACCATCCCTGCTGATCGAGCCTCCGTCCCAGGATTCTTCTTCTGTCTTCCTCCTCAGTCAGGAGCCCGTCACAGGAAGGCCCCACCAGGTAGCAAAGATGGTGACCACGAGGAAGAGGACCCTCAAAGTGCTCACCTTCCTCGTCCTCTTCATCTTCCTCACCTCCTTCTTCTTCAACTACTCCCGCACCATGGTGGCCACCACCTGGTTCCCCAAGCAGATGGTCATGGAGCTCTCGGAGAACCTGAGGAAGCTCATCAAGTACAGGCCCTGCACCTGCGCCCACTGCATCGGCCAGCGCAGGGTCTCCGCCTGGTTCGACGAGAGGTTCAACCAGACCATGCAGCCGCTGCTGACGGTGCGGAACGCGCTCCTGGAGGAGGAAACCTACGCATGGTGGCTGGTGAGACTCGGGGCTGACGGTGGGATGGGGGCTGGGCGGGGGGTGGGGAGGGACCCAAATGCTCTGTCCCCAGCGTGTTCCTGGGCCCTGTCGGGCATTTAGCAGGATTCGGATTATTGTTCTTTCATTTATTCAGCAGCTATTTATTGAGGATCTAATATATATACGTCAGAGCAGGAGGCTCTGCGTTAGTTTCCCATGACTGCCATAACAAATGACCATAAGCTTGGTGGCTTCAAACAACAGGAGTGTATTCTCTCAGAGTTCTGAAGTCCAGAAGTTCAAAATCGAGCTGTTGGCAGGGTTGGTTCTTCCTGAAGTCGCTGGGGGAGAATCTGGCCCGTGCCTCTGCCCTAGCTCCTGCGGCTGCTGGCAATCCTTGGCGCTGCTCGGCTCGTAGCTGCATCCCTCCCGTCCCTGCCCTGCCTCTGCATGGCTGCCCCTGTCCATGTCTCTCTCTGTCTCAAGCCTCCCTCTCCTTTTCTTAGGAGGGTGCCTGCCATTGGGTTTAGGGTTCATCCTGAATCCAGATTGAGCTCATCTAGAGATCCTTAACAAGTTCATCTGCAGAGGGTCTTTGTGAAAATAGGGTCACAGGCACAGGTTTCAGGGTCTAGCACTTGGACATATGTGTTTGGGGGCCACTATTTCACCCACTATGGGTATTGAAATGAGTCAAATCCTTATTCTCATGGAATTTGATTGTGGCTGGGAGAGACAGATAAGAAACAAACAAGGTAGGCTCCAGAAGTGCTTTGAGGAAGAGCGGATGAGGTTTGTGATAGTGAGAAACCAGAGAGGGGCCTCTGAAAATGGGGCGGTCTGGGGGTCTCTGAGGTGACAGGACTTGAGTTGAGACCCAAAGGCAGAGAAGGCACCAGCCCTGGGGACATGCGGAGAACATGCTGTGGGGTCCCGGGTCCACCAGTGCAGAGCGCTGGGTGGCATCAGCTGGGTGTGTTAGAGGCGTGGGAAGCTCTGGGGGCCGGCAGGGGTGGGGGTGTGGGTCCGGCAAGGTGCTAGGAGGGGGGTCTGAGAGCGGGCGCCACCCAGGCAAGGAGCCTGGGGTTTGTTCTAAGTGCAACAGGAGGCCACTGTAGAATTTTTTTCAGGGACTTCTGGGGTCCCTGAAAAAAGGGATCTGGGGTAGCCATTTGAAAGGTCATTCTGGTTGTCGAATGCAAAATAGATTGAAGGGAGCAAGAAATATCTATTCGTTCCTTATTTATTGAGTACCTAGTAAATGCCAAGCACCACTGTACTGAGATGGAAAAGATAGGCTTCCCCTTCTTGGGTTGCAGGTGTGGCAGAGAGAGAAGGGAGAATGGACAATCCCAAACTGGGGTGATAGGTGCTTCGTCTAACCCCCCTTGGGGTCTGGGGCTATCAGGGAAGGCTTCCTGGAGGAGGTGCTGGCCAGCTTCAGCATGAAGGATTCAGAGAGATTATCCAGACAGATTTTGGAGGGACCAGCCTATGGGCTGGAGGCGTGAGAATGCATGTGTGGGGCAGAGGTGGAGTATCCTGGCTGAAACTCACCTGCAGATGGGGCCGTTGCTGCATCTCCTGACGTCCTGCACATGCCATTGCTAGGAGAAGATGGAGTTGAGGGAGGCTGAGACAAGCAAGGAGACTTCCTGCCGGAGGCAGATTTCCCCATACAGCATTTTCTTTAAGTAATGCCTGCGCTGGAGGAGCTTACTGTTTATTTGACACGAAGAGAAAATGTGCATGAGACTTGGAAGGGTGCAAAGTGCTGGACTGTGAATCAGAAGACCGGGCTACATCCCGGCTGGTCAATCTGTGTTGAGCATCTCTGTGTGCGGGTCCTGGGGACAGGAAGGGTCTTCGCCTTCTCAAAGATTGGAGGGCCTGGTGAAGGAGGCAGAGAACCAAGCGTGGTAAGCGTTAGGGTGGGGTCTCAGCCTCCACCCAGGGATACTTGGGGCTGGATCGCTCTTGTCATGGGGGTCTGTCTTGTGCATTGTGCAGTGGTCCTGATCTCTACCCACTAAATGCCAGGATCACTCAGTCTCCAGCTGTGATAGCCAGAATGTCCCCAGATGTTGTCAGATGTCCCAGGCAGGTTGTGTGTGTGTGTGTGTGTGTGTGTGTGTGTGCACATGTGCAAAGTTCCCTGCACTTGAGAACCACCGGGGTGGGGAAGTGAAGATACTGATGGCAGAGGTGGCTTCATACGTATCCCTTTTCCTGTCTGGGTCTCGGATTCCCCTGTAACAGCAGTTGGAGGGACCAGATTGAGTCCAGTCTTCCCCTTCAGAGCTTGGAGTCTGTGATTCTCAGTCTCACCGTGGGATTCTGCCTACAAAGGCTTTTCAGAAACAAAAGCATGTGTACACAGCCTGGGCATGAGCCAGGCTACAAGGGACTCTGCCAATCAGCAGATAAAGAAGAAACTTGGAGGCCCTTATCCTCGTTTTGCAGATTAGGAAACTGAAATTCAGAAAAGTTAAATGACTTGTGCCAGACAACACACCAGTTCCAGCCCCTAGCAAGACTTTATTACAAACAGTTCTGAGAGTGGCTAACCAGGGTGATACTGATTTTTCTTCTCCAAGGTCCTCAGGGAGGGCAGTTTCTAAAAATTCAAGGCTGGTTTAGCCCTGGAGGGATGAAAAGGTGTAAGAGGGGAAAAGGATCTTGATAGGACCTGTGCATCTTCAAAGACCTAGAAATTCAGCCCTGGCATCAGGGTCCCTGGGTTTTGTCCCCGACTTTCTAGGTCCTCTTAAGAGTGACTTTGAAGAACCTCTTTGTCTCACTGAATTTCAAATTCCATCTCTGTAAATGGAAGGGATGTTAGTCACATCTCCAGGTTTCCCTACAACACTGCAAACATTAGTTTTATCAGTTGGATTTATTTTTGCTGGTTTAATGGGCAAGTACTACTGACTTGCATTTTGTGAGCACTAATTGAGGTGGAATCTGTTTCCACGTCGCTGTTACCAGTTTATCAAATGTCCTGCCCCAACCCCAGCCCAGCCCTCACCTGCAGTCCTTTCTGAAGTTCGGCCTCTGGTGGCTGGTCCCAGGGCAGCCACTTGGAGGGGATGAGTATGGAGGGATGGGGCTTCGATCTGTGGAAATCAGCAGAAAGGAGGAATAGGGCTTTGGAGCTTCTGGATTCTAAATAACCCACAATCTGGAGACACGTGCTTTGAATAAGGAATTGGGACGGTGGCCTGGAATATTTGACATCAAAACCATCCCGGAGCTCCAGGCTGCACCATCACTCTCTTTAAAAGCCTGAAAGCTGCCAGGACAACCTCATGAATGGAACTGGACTTAAGTCCCCACCGCAGGGCCTCTGGGGGGAAGGAAAAAGTCCCTGCCTTTGAAATGCCAGGAGCCTGGTGGGAAGGCCAGCTGCAAGAAGGTGGTTTGTGCCCACAGGCGCAGAGGGCGGACACGCTTTCTCAGACCCACATTAGAGCAGACAAGCTTGAGTCCACGCCCTGTTCTCCCACTTTTGGTCTCTGTTGGGAGACGGACACCGGGAGACGTTAAGGACTCAACTGAGGTCACACAGCCTAAAGGACAGAGCCAGGCCTGGGACTCGGTCACAGGCTCTGAGACACCTTTGCTTTTCTTTCTGGTGCCCACAGCTACCCCTCAAGGCGCCACAGAGAGGAGGTGTCAGGGCAGACGCAGGGAGAAGCTGGCAGCTACAGGCTGCGGTGTCTTGGGAATTGCATAGTTCCCGTGCCCTGCAGGGTCAGGGCGATGCTGGCCTCCCTTTCCAAGCACCGCCTGTCCCGGCTCTAACTTGTCCACTCCGTATAGCATCTGGCACACGGTGGGGGCTCAGTTGTGATGGGCTGAATGAATGAATGTGTGTTAGCACTAGCTAGACGTCATTCACTTATTCAGCAGACACGTTGAGCATGCACTGCATGGCCTGTCTGTGCTGCCTGCTGCCCGGACGCTGACGGGGGCAGACAGACAACCAGTGGCAACTGCGGGTTAGAATAAGGCCTGCAGGGGATCGCTCGAGCCCAAGAATTTGAGGTTGCAGTGAGCTGTGATGCTGCCACCTCACTTTAGCCTAGGTGACAGAGCAAGACCCTGTCTCAAATAAATAAATAAGGCCTGCAGTGCTGCTAACCACCTGTTTAAGGCTGGAGACTAATGTTTCCGGGCACCGTGGGAGGCTTCCCAGAAGCTGATGCATCACACATTGGACCTGGAAGTAGGAGCGAGCTTCACAGGGTGGAGAAGGGAGGAGGTAGGAGGGAGGATGTGACTCTTTTCAACACTTGCAGGGGATGGGTGCAGCCCTCAGGCACTGATGACCAATAGAGGGAGGGAAAGAGGCCGGCCATTGTGCCTCAAGGCGGGACAAACTTTGCCATAGTTCACCCTCCAGACCCCCACCCCCACCCCGTGCAGTCAGGGCCAAGTGCAGGGTGCGGCGGCAAAGGAGGCAGCCAGGGCTTGAACTTCAAGGAGATGCCTGCTCTCAGGTGGTTCCTGGAGAGTGAAAGTACCTCCTTAACTGTGTGCCCCACACCTCTCTCGCCTCACCCACCCCTGCCCCAGGCTCTGCAGACCACGCCCTTTCTTCCCTGACCCTCTCCAGACAGTGCCCACCTTGGTTATCTGCATCCCTGCCGCAGCCTCTGCTTCCAGGGAAGCCGACCCAAGACACGGCGCTTCCTCAGGGAGCTTGTACCTGTCAGCAGGCATTTATTAAGTGCCAATTGTATACAGAAACATGTATTGGAAACTAATCAGGAAGGAAGGGGAGGGGTATCCTTGAACTTCCTAACATTATGTCCTACCAGGAGCCTTGTAGTATTTTTATTATCATTGCCAAAGGCAGGGAAATACAGAATGTTCCTTCGCAGGGAAAACAGTGATGTTGCGTGGAGTAACCTGCCCAATCTGACTCCGCTGGTGAGTGGAAGGTTTAGGGAGCTGATCTAGAGAGGGACAGCTCGGTTTCCCACCCAAGCTCTCCCTGGCCCTGCCATTGACACACTCACTGTATGACCTCAAGTAAGTTCCTTCCGGGGTCCAGGCCCCAGTGTCCCCTTGTGCCACTGAAGGACTGGAGCACATCGGAGACCCCTGCGGTGTGGAGCGTGTGATGCCAAGAGATGCAGGGCAGAGCATCAAAGGGCATCACGTCGCAGAGCGAGGAAGCGATTCCTGCTTCAGTTCTCGTTCCATCTCTGCTGTGCAAAGACTTTAATTTGGGCGGGTGTTTCACTGTGCACCTCTGTAGCACTCGTCAATCTTGTTCTCGCAGAGAGAGGACACTTGCCTGGGCAAGCAGCAGGGTAGAGCTGGCACCAAAGGGGGTTGTTTTGTCTTCATCTTATCGTACGATTGCTGTCTTCCATCTGCCAGGTAATCCCTGCTTTCCACTTGTAGTAGAGGTGTGAGGCTTCCTTTTCAAATAAACTCCCTTTGTGTTCTTAAGTGAGTCATTAAAGCAAAGTAAGTCAGTAATAGGCGAGACGATATGGTGCTGTGTGCTCACACCAGGCGAACCATGCAACCTGCCACCAACACGCGTCCCCGCCGGCCTCATGTCTTCACCCCTGGGCCTCCGTGGTGGTGCACACGTGTGCCCAGTAGGCGCTCAGCGAGAATCATTGCAGGATGGATACAAGAATGCCATGTTGGTCCTTAATTCAGCACACAGTGCCACGCTGCCTTCTGACAATGGCACAGCGAGGAGGGTGCTCTGTGGCCTGAGCACAGCTTCACAAGCATGGGGAGCACAGCAGCACTTGCTGGTTGGGGACCTCTGCAGAGGTTCCTGCAGGGGGTCTCGGCTGTGGTCCCCTACCCCAGGGGTCTGAGAGTGTGGTCCCCACACAAAGAGCAGAGCAGCAGCACCTGTTAGAAATGTAGGATCTTGGGCCTCAGCACAAACCTCTTGAGTCAGAACCTGGGTCTTAGCAAGGCCCGAGGGGATTGTCTGCAGATCGGGAGCCTGGAGCTGCCCTAGGTGGTCCTGTCAGAAGCAGATGTTTAGCAGCCAGGCACGGTGGCTCATGCCTGTAATCCCAGCACTTTGGGAGGCTGAGGCAGGAGGATCATTTGAGTCTAAGAGTTCAAAACCAACCGGGGCAACACAGCGAGACCCCATCTCTACAAAAAATAAAAAAAACTAGCTGGGCACACCTGTAGTCCTAGCTACTTGGGGGGCTGAGGCAGGAGGATCTCTTGAGCCCAGGAGTTTGAGGCTGCAGTGAGCTATGATGATGATGTCATTATACTTCAGCTTGGGTGACAGGGCTGAGATCCTGTCTAAGAAAAAAAAAGCAGATGTTTAATTTAGATATTGTTTTTTTGTGGTAAAATATACATAACATAATATTTATCAATTTAACTACTTATAAGTGTACAATTCATGGCATTAAATACATTTTCAGTGTGATATAACTATCATCACTATTTCCCAAATGTTTTCATTAGCCAGACGTAGGCTCTGTATCCATTAAGCAATAACTGCCCCTTCCCCCCTCCCTCTCATCCCCTAGTAACCTCTAATTTACTTTCTATCTCTCTGAATTAGCCTTTTCTAGATATTTCACGTGAGTACAGTCATTGCATTTTGTCTTTTTGTGTCTGGCCTTTTTCATGTAGCATAATGTCAAGGTTCATTTCTGTTGTAGTGTGTATCAGTACTTCATTCCTTTTTGTGGCTGTATAATACTGTATAGATATATCACATTTTGTTTATCCATTCATTCATTAATGGGCCCTTGGGTTCTTTTCATTTTTTTTTTTTTTTTTAATAGAGACAGGGTCTTGCTCTTGCTCAGGCTGGTCTCGAACCCCTGACCTCAAGCAATCCTCCCACCTTGGCCTTCCAGAGTGCTAGGATTATGGGCGTGGGCCACCACGCCCAGCCTTCATGTTTTAGCTATTAGAAATAATGCTGTAATGAACGTTAGCATGTGAGTTTCTGTCTGAGTCTCTGTTTTCAGTTCTTTGGGGAATATATTAATACCTAAGAATGAAAATGGTAGTTTTGTATTTAACATTTTAAAAAAATTTTTTATTAATACATAATAATTGTACATATTCATGGAGTACATGTTATATTTTGATACAAGCATATAACATATAATGATCAAATCAGGGTGATTGGAACTTGATTCACCTGAAACATTCATCTTTGCTTTATGTTGGGAGCATTTGAAAACTTCTAGCTATTCTGAAATATAATGAATTATTGTTAACTATAGTTGCCCTATTGTACTATTGCACACTCGAACTGTTTCCTTCTATTTAACAGAATTACGCCTTCACCAACACCTCTTCATTACCCCTTCCCACCACTCTTACCAATCTCTAGTAGCCACCATCCTATTCACTACCTCCTTGAGATCAGTTTTTTTGAGGTCCCATATATGAGTGTGAAAATGCACTATTTGTCTTTCCGGAACTGCTGACCGGTTCTCCACAGCGGCTGCCCTGCTCTGCATTCCCACCAGCAGTGCATGAGGCTTCCGTGTTCCCTGCACCCCCACCAACACTTGTTATTTTCCATTTCTTAAAATGAGAACCGTGCTAGTGGGTGTGACGTGTGATCCGGATCCTGTGGCTCCCCGTGGCATGTCTCCTGGTCTTAGGCCAGAGAGGCCACATTGTCTTACCTAGAGGAGCAGTCCTGGTTCGTGGGAGCCTCTCCTTGGGGGATTCTGGCTCTTTCCCTCCGAGGTGGAGCTGGGTGCCCCGGGGATCTCCCTGAGCATGTCCCTGGTCACTAATCTCCTAGTAGTAGCCAAAGCCACTCTAGCCACTTCTTCTCCCAGCCACTCCCCTGTCCCTGGGGCTGGGATGAGCTGATGGCAGTCACCTTGCAGCCCACCTGTTCCAGCCCCAACTGTGGGGCTGGGCTTTCTGAAGGTCAAGATTCCAAGGGTTGGAGGCAGTAGCTGTGTTGTGGGAGAAACCTTAAGTGGTTTTCTAGAAGCCTGGGTTCAAATTCTGATTTGGATTTGGGACAAGTCACTCAATCCATCCAGCCCTGTGCGGTAGCACTGTGGCGTTGTGACAGGGTCAGGTGCGGCACTTCTTACGAAACCTTTCCACGATTACTGTGAGTAAGGAAAGCAGATGTATCAGCTGGCAGTCACTACACTGTGTGGCCAGTTCCACCTGAGCCCATGCAGGGAGGGGACCCCTAGGGTGACCAGCTTGTCCTGCATCCAGGGAAACCCCTCAGTCCTGGGAATACCAGGGTGCTTGGTCACCTTGGGATAAAGCCAGTGTTCAACCTTGCCTGGAGGTCAGGGAGGGTGTCTTGGAGCAGCTGACCCTTGAGCTAGGCCTTAAAAGATTAAAACAGTTTGCCAGGCAGACATTGGAGGGCTTTGTGCATTTGGCAAATGGCTTATTCTTTGGTCTGACTGGAGCCCAGTGGTCCTGGGGCTAAGGGAGCTGAGGGGCGGGCGGGGAGGTGGCACAGAGGCCCCGTGACCCTGGCTGGGACTGGAGAACTGCCACCGCCACCCACTGCCTGCTCTTCTCCCTAGGCGTGAGAAAGGGCACACAGTCCCCTAGACCTGTTGTCTGAGTGGGGGGCAGGCGGGTTGCTCATGAGATCCACGCAGGTAGGTGGAGGGTCTTTTGGGGGGGGGTCCCCCTGAGAAGGAGCAGGTTGGAGGAAAGGTGACCAGTTTTGCTTTGGACATGTTGAGTTTGAGGGGCCTGTGAAACGAGGTGTGAAGGTCCAAGTTCGATCACCTGAGCCTAGTCTAACGTGGCTGCAACAGTGCCTAGCACACAGTAGGTGCTCAGTAAACATTTGCAGCCTGCATGAATGGTCTCTTTCCTCCGTGAGTAGCACCTGGGCTCCCCGGAGGATGGGGTGGGGCAGCTGTATCTGAGCAGCCTTCATCTCCAGTGCCCAGCAGGAAGAGGGGCACACGGGAGGCCCCAGTCAGGAACCCACAGGAAGCCGGGCCCGCCAGCCAGAGGCAGCCCAGCTAGGCTGACCTGCTTCCATCCTCGGCCCACAGAGGCTCCAGCGGGAGAAGAAGCCCAATAACTTGAATGACACCATCAAAGAGCTGTTCAGAATCGTGCCTGGGAATGTGGACCCCGTGCTGGAGAAGCGGTCTGTGAGCTGCCGGCGCTGTGCTGTCGTGGGCAACTCGGGCAACCTGAGGGAGTCCTCATACGGCTCGGAGATAGACAGTCACGACTTTGTGCTCAGGTGGGTGCTGGGACCCTCACCCCAAGCCCACCATGCTGCTCCGAAAGGGCCTCTTCGAGCTAGAGGCAGCACTTTGGCTCATGGTCAGAAGGTCAAGGTTTCAGTCCTGGTGTCTCTGGACATACCCAGGGCACCTCCTTGCCTCAGTTTCCCCATCTCTGCATTGCAGGATGGGATGGACTAGAAAGGCCTCTCTGGATGCAGAGAAGAAACCATACACAGTGGGCCTCAAGCATGGCACGGGGAGGCTGGGAGAGGGCAAGACTGATGGGCAGACTCTTGTTTTGCCCTTAATGTTCATTGCCTTTGGCCATCTGGGCCACGATAGAATCGCGTATGCTTTTCATGTAAAATATATTTTCCCCGTCAACAGATATTCCTGGAAGGTGCCCCGAGTCTGTCCTGGGTTTCTCGTAGTTCCCACCACACCACTCACAAGTGCCCCAGGACGAGGAGCAGTGCAGGGGTGGGGCAGCCCATCCCGGCAACCTTCTAGAATGGTCTCTCGTTTCTGTGATCTCTGACTGTGGTCCTTAGACCACTCAGCCGGCCTCTCGGAGCCTCACTGTACCTGGTGTCCAGTGGGGGTGTCAGTGGTGGGGGGTGGGGGGGGCGGAGCTGGGTTTCCTCGCCCACAGAAAGGGACTGTCACATGCCTGCTGGATACGACTCTACACGACAGGTGGCCGATGGCGGTGACAGTTAAACTCACGTGAAGTCATAAGAAGAGAAGGAAATCGCCAAAGCCTTCGAGCTGCGTCTTAACGGTCCCCATTTTACAGATGAGGAAACCGAGGCCCCGGGGAGGGGGGTGACTGCCCAGAGGTCGTACCGCAGGCGTGTGGAGCTGAGGCTCTCCAGGAACCGGTGCCCAAGCCACGCGGCGCAGCTTTCTCTCCCTTCTCCTCCCAGGATGAACAGGGCGCCCACGGCGGGGTTTGAGGCTGATGTCGGGAGCAAGACCACCCACCACCTGGTGTACCCCGAGAGCTTCCGGGAACTGGGGGAGAACGTCAGCATGGTCCTGGTCCCCTTCAAGACCTTGGACTTGGAGTGGGTGGTGAGCGCCACCACCACGGGCACCATCTCCCAGTGAGTCCCCTCCGAGCCGCCTCGCTGCCCCTCCCCCAGGCCAGTGGGCACTGTCCCCCACCCGGCTTTTCCAATTGCAGAGGGAAACTGCACCGGGAGGAGGGGGAGTGCAGTCGCAGCCTGCCCCCCCCAAGGCCAGGGCGGCGCTGAGCACGGGGCTGTGGCTGGCCTTGCTGCTTCCTTGACGGTGAGGCGCTCCGGTGCTCTGCGCCGGCACTTGGCACGTGTTATGGCATTTAAGCCTCACAGTGGCCACTATTGTTAGCTGCCTTCTCCCAGTGAGGAAACTGAGGCTTGGCCACGCCACTTGCCCCAGGCTGAACTGGCCATGGCCTGTGCTCCCACTTGGCTCCAATTCCTAAGTCCCTGACTGTTCCCGAGGTCAAGTGACTGCGGTTTCCAGGTTTCCATGGGCCCCTTGTCTTAGGGCAGGTTTCCTGGGTGCAGAGCTGGCCCGGGGACTCCAGGTGCAGGAGACTGCAGGGCGGCACCCTCAGGCACAGCGCTGGGCAGGGGAACCAGGCCCAGTGCAGGTGGGGCCACAGTCGCCCTCCCAGCTTGGAGTCAGCGCCAGCGTGGAGGCTGAGGGTCACACTGTGTGCTGCTGGGGGCCTCACGGGCCCCGCCCACTCCTTCAGGCTGTGCTGGGAGCAGGTCCCCACCCAAGCCTCTAGGGAAGTGAGGGCGTGACAGAGCGCTCCTCCAGTGAGCCAGGAGCGCCCTCTGCTGTCTGTGATGGGGCTGCCCTGGGCCAGACTGGCAGCGCAGGGGGAAGCATCCAGAGAGGTCAAGGCTGCACCCACCTCCCGGAGCTGCATGCCCAGGAGCCCCCCACCCTCCATTAACCAACTTTTCTTCCTCCAACTGCAGCACCTATGTCCCCGTCCCCACGAAGATCAAGGTGAAACAGGATAAGGTGAGTGGAGCTCAGGCCCCTTGAGCTCTAAGCTCAGGTTCCGTGTCTATGGCTCTGCCAGGAGAGGCCTCCAGGCAGGTGGAGGCGGCAGCCACTTAGCTTCCCTGCTGGGAGAGGGCAGGAAGAGGTCACACACTGGGAGAGGTTCTCAAAGTGGGGTCCCCAGACCAGCAGCATCACCAGGGGGCTTGTCACAGATGCAGATCCTCCGGCCCACCCCAGACCTGCTACATCAGAAACCCTGGGGGACGCCCGGCAGTCTGGGTTTTAATAGGTCTCCAGGGACGCCACTGCATGCGTCAGTCCGAGAACTGTCCCTGTGCGGCCTGAGCGTCTCTCCATGTCTTTCCTGCCTTTGTCCTCCCCAGTGGGCCCCTGACATGGGTTGGCCAAGAGATGGGCGAAGAGCGGGAGGGAAGTGAAGTGCCCACCTTACTGGCCCTTTGCACACACTGTGAGAATTAGACAGGCTCAGAGAGGTCAGGTAACATGCCCAGGGACACACAGCTCGTCCGTGATGCCTAGAACCGAGGTTTCCGTGTGCCTCCAGGCCCTGCCCTTTGCACTGGGCCACGCTGCCCGCTGCCACAGAGAAGCAGCCCCAGGTGTGTCTTATAGGGTGGGGCTGGTAGCAGGGGGGGCCTCCCAGGGAGAGCAGCACCTTGGTTCCTGACAGATCTGCATAAGTCACCCTTCCAGTCCCTTCCTTGGGGCTGGAGTTTGGCTTGCCCGCCACTGCCTGAGACGTCCCTGACACTGTCCTGGAGGCAGCCTTCGGCGGTGGAACCAAGACCAAGCCTGACACCGGGACCCCTCCCAGCTCGGCCACTGTTGGCTATGTGACACTGACCATGTCACTTCACCTCTCTGAATCTCGGTTTTCTCATCTGTAAGACGAGGAGAGGGGAACCTAGGATCCACAGTGATTCCAGCCAGTGCCGGCTAGACCGGGTGGCTCTGTGTGGTTCGTGCAGTGCCACAGTGTCGTTCTCTGGGAGCCCCTTGTCCTGAGTGGCCTTACGTCCCACTGCCCGGCCTCCTTGGATTTTTATTTGAGCCTCACCTCAGGGGGTTTTCTCTCAGTCCTGGGGGTCTCCTCTGCGCCATTCCTCCCACAGCGCATGTCCCCGTCAGCACCCGTCTCAGCGGGGGGAGGCGTGCCCATCTCTTCCCACCAGCATGGGAGCCCACGACGGCAGGGAGTTTGTCAGGTCCACGGCTGTGTCCCCAGGGCCATGACAGTGTGTGGCACCTGATAGGTGCTCCGTGTCCTTTGCCCACCAGAATTCACTGAGGGCCACGCCCTCCCCTCCCCGCAGATCCTGATCTACCACCCGGCCTTCATCAAGTACGTCTTCGACAACTGGCTGCAGGGCCACGGGCGGTACCCGTCCACCGGCATCCTCTCCGTCATCTTCTCCATGCACGTCTGTGACGAGGTGCGTCACCCTCCCTGCCCGCCGGGCTGCCTGGAGGACGGGGCTCGCCGGGCCATGTTCCCGAGAGAGGTGGGGGAGAGGGTAGGGGCAGGCAGGCCAGCCCGTCTCTTCCCGAAGCCCAGACTCTCTGTCTCTGTGGCGGGGCTTGTGAAGCCTGTCTCCCGGGGTGTTTTAGCACGTGACAGCTCTCCATGAGAAAACGCTCAGGAGCGCGAGTTCTGCACGTTCCGGGCAAGTGCCCACGGCAGAACCAGGACGGATGGGTGGTGGGAGCTCAGACGTGGCAGCAGAACAAAGGAGCGGATTCTAAATGGAAGTTTGTCTAAGGCCACGGTTCTCGGTCTCAGTTGCCCATTGGAATCATCTGTGGGGCTCCACTGCAGCACCCAGGCCACACCCCAGCCCCGTATCACCAGAATGTCTGGGAACCAGGCGCCTGGGAGTCCCATGATCCACGGAGGTTGAGAGCCAGTGATCTCGAGAAGCGTGCGTTTCCCCTCACAGATGTGCCTCCTGCGCCCGGCTGTGTGCCGGTTTCCATCCGTGCTCAGGGAGGCAGCCCTGGGGAGGGGAGCCGGAGGGTGGGTCACACCACCCCCCACTTCCTTCCTGGCCCTGGGTTCAGGCAGGGCATTCAGGTGTCCCTTCTTGTCACACCTGGCCCATCCCAGCCCCACCCCACCTGGCTCATGGTTGGAAATCCCAGGAAGGGGTCTAGGGCGCTGCAGGGCAGGTCCACGGTCTTGGCCTTGGTTGGTGTCTCACCCGCCCTTGGGGTTCTCGCTCAGAAATACTACTCCCCTGTCTTCATCCCATCCAGCCCTAATGTCCCTGCACTGGGGTGGGCCTCTGTCCATGGTGTAGTCACTGAGGAAGCTGCATGTGGCATGGAGCTGTCCCCTGCTCTTGCTGTGTCCCCACTCCTCAAATCTGTCCTCCACACCGCAGCCCAGGCAGCATGTCCTCTCCCTGGAAGCCCCTCCAAGTGCCCCTCCCTGGTCATCTTCTACTTATTTTCTAAGACCCAACCGAAATGTCACCTCCTGGGAAGAGCTTCCTCTCGAGGCACCAGCCCCTCCCTCCTCTGTGCTGAGGGAGCCCTGAATTTAGCCCTTGTGCCGCCAGGGACCGCTCAGCCGATGCCTGCCATAAACTGTAAGCTCCAAGGCTGAGATCTGACTTGTGTCCCTAATTTCCTCAGCACCTGCCCAGGTGGCGCCTGAGGAAGGTCTGCCTGGATTCTGATATGTCCAGCACAGTGCCTGGCACAGAATAAGTGCTTGTCACACGTGTGAAAGGCCCCTGGACCAGATGGCTGCTGGGCTCAGGGAAGAAAGGGTCCGCACCTACCAGCTGCCCTGTTGTCATTGTGATTCTGGGTCTAGTTTTCCAGGTGAGGAAAGTAAGGCTCAGAGAAGTGATTTGACGTGCCCAGGGCACCGTGCAAGTGGCAGAGCTGGGGTTGGGCATTTGCTGGGCTGCAAAGCCCTGCTCTCCGCTCCACTCCCTCCTTCCCACACCCGCCTTCTGTGGCTCCTCGAGCCTTGGAGAACAGGTTGCACTTGCCACAGAGGTGAGACCCGGCCTCCTGAGGACCACCCACATCCCCTAACCTCCCAGGGTGCCTCCTGCCATTGGACTTGGGTTTCACTTAACTTGCTTTTGCTTCACCAACCCCCCGAGAGTGCCAGCAACCTAGAGAAGGGATTTCCTGTGTCCTTGGAAGTGGCGTTTACGGTCGCATGGGATTCCAGGATTACCTGCAGGCTCCCTTTCCTAGAGGTGCCACCTGCAGCCCTGCGTCTGCTTCTCACCTTTGCTTTGCCCCCACAGGTGGACCTGTACGGCTTCGGGGCAGACAGCAAGGGGAACTGGCACCACTACTGGGAGAACAACCCATCAGCGGGGGCTTTTCGCAAGACAGGGGTGCATGATGCAGACTTTGAGTCCAACGTGACGGCCACCTTGGCGTCCATCAACAAAATCCGGATCTTCAAGGGGAGATGACGCCGCGAAGGGTTTAGGATGGATGCGCCATCATGCCTCTGGATTCCAGCTCCAGCATCTCGCCAGAGCCGTCCCGTCCAGGAGCTTCGAGGGCCAGCCTCAGGGGTGTGCCCAGGTGCCTCCTGCCGCCTCTTGCACCCCAGCCTTCGGCAGCCTCCACTCAGCAAGGTCGCCAAGCTCCACCAAGACTGCAGAGCACGTTTCAGAACCTGTCCTGGGTGGGTTCCACTGCTGTCCCAGGGCTGGGGAGACTCTGGGAAAGCTTCAGTCTCCAAACACTAAAATCATTTTGGCTTCTAGGGCGGGGTTGGGGGGCGAATCTGAAGACTCCCATACTCTAACTGACAAGAGGCTTCCCAGGAAAGATGGGGGGAGAGACTTGCTGCTGCCCAGGGGTCCAGAGCTGACTCTCCAGCTCCGATTGTCGCTGGGATGTTTCTGAGTGATGATTACCTCCAGGACAGAGCCACGTCGGGCCACGCAGGTGCTGGGGGCACTGTGTGGCCCTTCTTTGCACGAAGCCTGGCCTCTCACTTGGTGTGATAACCCTGTCATCCCTTTCTTCCCAGAGTTCATTTATCATGGCCAGGAGAGACTTCCCACCCCATCTGCATGTTTCTCCCTCCTGCAGATGCCTCTTCCCAAGCAGATGTCCCTTGAGCAATCAATCTCCGTGGTTATGATCGTGGCCAAGAGCAGCTCTGCCTACTTCCATGTGCCTTTGTGTTTGGGGAAGAAATGCATGCGTTGGCTGAAATGAGGCAAAAGCTCCTACTCAGGAAAGGGGGCCCCCACCAACGGCCCACCCCTGCTCCAGAGCTGGGAATGTCTTTTCTAGATTCCTGAGACGGCACCCAATTTGGAATAAAGCTCAGATGACACTCAAAGCCACCCAGGGGCACATCAGCTGGGGAATACTCTCTTATGTTCTTAGACTGTTGGATTTGGTGCCTGTAACCTCCAAGGCCACACAGGGGGCTTCCAACGGCACTTTTCCCAAGGGCCTGAGCTCTGGGCCACGTCCCTGCAGGCCACCTCTGGGGTGTCTGGGGTCTGGTTGGGGGCCTCCAAGAATGGTGGCTGCACTTACCTCATCTTCTCACTCTCCGGCTACTCTCTTTCTCCTCAGCCTTCCTGATTATTTATTGATTTATTTTCTTTTTAATTCAACTGACATTGTGTGCACCCTGGCTCTGTTGCTGGTCCTGGGGTTTTAACTAAGCTTGCTATTGCCGAACCCAGCAGCAGGGGAAGGGGTGCTGAAAGGGAGGCTTGTAGGAATTCTCGGACTTGGGGTGTTGGGAGTATCCAGAGCTCGGGGCCGGCAGGTGGGCAGATCTTGTGGTGTCGGTCCTTGGTGACTTGTGCAGTGCCTGCACCGCCCTCCCGTTCCAGCCCAGCTTCCTTCCTCCTTGTGGATTTGGCATCGTTCTCAGACTGAGAGTGTCCAAAACTCAGTGAAACCTCATTGCGGCTGGGTGGGGAGTGGGACAGGCAGAGGAGGACAGCGATCGTTAGCTGCAGCTCTGAGGCTTCATCAGAACAAACCACTTTTCCTATTGAAAACATTTCCGAAAAGGCCACTGCTGCTTTGGGGAGGTGTGAGCTTTTAGGATGCATTCTCAGAAATTAAGTGACCCACTCCTCCTGGCTGAGAATCCCCCTCTGCACTCCGGGTGGGAGGAATTATGCTGGTTCAGGGGCCTCAGTCAGGTGTCACGGATGGCTTCAGGCCATTCACAAGAGTCCCCAAAAATTGCATGCCAAGTTTTTTTTTTTTTTCCCCCTGAATTCTGTGTATATGAGCATGTTTCTGGGGAAAGGTCCCACAGCTTTTATTAGCTTCTCACATATTCAGAATCCAGGAAGTGTTAAACAGACAAACCTGTTTCAGCTTTAAAAGCCTCCCAAACCGAAGACTTCCTTGACTGATACTGGCTGGTGTGTTGCTGCGAGTTGTCACTCTGAGGTCATACCCCTCCGAGGCTCACAGCTGAGTCACATGGACGCTGATACAAGCACCGTGGTGACTCTGGAACTCTTCCCCTTCTCCTGCAAGCTGAGTCTGGGGACGACAGGTTCAGCAGAGCAATCTGCTTGGGCTTTACTGATGAAGAACAGGTCCCCCCAAGGGAAGAAGTGTCCGTGCCTGAGCTGGCTGCTGCCTGGGCGGCTGTCTGGGCTGGGTCTGCTCCTTCCTCCCACTAGGATGTTCAAGCTGTGGGATACCTTCTAGTTTACCACGTTTGCGCTCTCATTTTACACTGAGAAAAGTGTGGCCCAGAGAAGGGAAGTGACTTGCAATAGTAATCTGATTATAACAGCACAAGTCAGAGTTTGAGCAAAAATACGGTGTTACTGGCTCCACGTTTAAATTGTCCAGAGGTGGGCTTTCCCAGCGAGACTCCAGCCAGCATCTTGAAAAAGTGTAACTGTCATGTAGGGGTCTGCTCTGCTCTCTCAGCACCGAGCTCCACCCGCAGGCGACCCTGGTGGACAAGCTCTTGTCTCTGCCTTCTCGTGCCATAACCCTCCAGCAGAGGAAATGGCATTTCTCTTTCCCATAGCCCAGCGGACTCTCTGTGTCTCGCCGGCTTAGCAGTGGGTACTGACCTGAATAAAAGCCAGTCATTGTGGCCAGAATTAAATGCACCAATTGATGCAAGCCATTTGGAACCCATGCCTGGGGTGAAGGTGGCTGAGAACCAGACAAGAGTGTTTCCCAAAGGGCACTGGTTGTGCTGTCAGCAGGAGAACAAGAAGGACCCATGCTGGGCAGGCAATGGCAGGGTGCTCCCTCCGGCCCGTGAATCCCAGCCCAGGGCTCTGTCCACTCTGCAGACAGAGATCCCCTTGGACACCAGTCCTGGGCTGTAGGCAGGGAGCAGAGGGGTCCTCGCCTGTAGCACACAGCGCTGAGCCTAAGGCTGCAAAGGCAGGGGCTGATGAGCCTGGCCCCTGAGATCTCAGCAACATCCCAGCCTCCGCGGTTCCCCCAGCAGCAAGCCAGGAGGTAGATTCTCTAGAGCTGGAACCACATGCCTCTCCCCCGCCCTCTCCCAACTGCTACAGGAGAAGGGAGGGAAGGTTTGTAACCTCTGGCTTCACATCGGAATCCGGGAGGAAAACTGAGTTCATAAAACAAAAAAATAGGGAAACCAGACAAGGTGGAGAAGGCAGTTAAGATCTGGGTGGTTCGTTTATGGAATCTCATTCTCTGCTGTGGCCAGAAGGGGGCGCTAGAGGCCAAGCCTGCCTGGCCATGAATCACAGCAGAGGCAGAGTCCGCTGCGCCTCTCCATGGGCCCTTCCGTGCCAGAACCACTCAGATCTCAACCGCCGCCTCCACCTCCACCTCGTCTGGTTTCCTAATGTTTTACATTTTATTTTCTTGTACCTGGCTTTTCCCACTAATCCCAGCCCACATGGTTTGCTGCATGAGAGCTGGGTTATTTGTTAAGTGTCCTCTTCAAGCTAGCCTGACAACAAGCAAGGTGGAAACCCAGAAAACCCACTCTCCCTCACCTGGGTATGATCAAAAATACTTCCTGCAGGGAAACCCAAGCCCCGGGTGGCCAGTGTCCAGCTAAAGACATCTGGATGCCTGCCATGTGCCATCGGGAACCAGCAACTGTCCTCGCCCCTCTGAAGAGCTCGGGGACGTCACTGTGTTCATGGTGGACATCTGGGTTGCCGCAAACTTGGCCACGTGCCACCAGCCTCATCCTGTCCTGTGGGCTGGGCCAGGCAGTTCTGAGACAGAGTCAATTTTCCTCTTGTTTGCATGAAAACACCAGCTCTTGCGCCCCTGGTTGCCACCTGACACTGCAAAGAAAAGGAGAGGGAGGAGGAAAAGCAGAGTCAGGACAAGCAGCATCTCACGGCGTGTCGGGGTCAGGGCATTAGCAACTCTTACTTTCTTACCAAAACAGCACTGAATTCCTACAGGCAGCCAGCCTGCTCCACACCTCCCGTTCCGCCTGCCAGAGCCCACCGGGTCGTCGCACTGGTGTGGAACCCAGCACCGGCACGCAGCTTCTGCCCTAAAACTGCCATCCATCAGTTGCCGGTCCAGAGCTGGGACGTCAGCTTTAATCCCAGTCTGAGTCAGGGACCCCTCTCCGTCGGGGTGGTGGCGGGTTCATTCCCTTCCTCCTGTACAATCGCTTTAACACTTCCCCGAATTCCCTTCAAAGCCAAAGTTTCTTGAGCACTTTTTCCTCTTTGCAAACTTGTGTGTTTGGTTGTTGGTGTTTTAAAATTTGCTTTCTATTCCCACTCGCCTCTCTCCGTTCCACAGCTGAGCGTTGATCTGGGTGCATTTGGATGACGGTAGCAAGAGTCTACTTTCCTCAGCCCCTGCTCTGTTTTATTTATTGTTGAATATTTCCAATGACCTGAATCAAAGTGAATTAAAAAAGAGCTATTTTATCGTTTGGGTGGGCGTGTTGTTTTCTACAAGGGCCGTGGCGTTAGTGATGCCTCTCTCTTGCTGCTTCCATTCAGGAGATGTTTTCCATCCTGAAATGGCTCAACACTTCATCTCCAGGGGGCCCCCTGGGCTGGTGCCCCCACACCAATGCCCAGAGGCTCAGGAGACAGACAGGAGCCTTAGTGTAGGCCTTGGAGAGGCCTCTTCTCAAACCCAGCTGTGCTGTTCCCTGCTGGGTGACTGGCAAGTCACCTGACCTCTGAACCTCGGCTGCCTCATCTGTCAAATGGGCGCAACCATAACCGCCCTCAGTGGATGTGAGATCAAAAACAAAAGCACCTGCAGAGGCCCCAGTAGATACACACCAGCTGCCTGAACGTTTGCTGAGTGAAATCAGCTTGGCCAGGGCCTAATGTGGCCTGGGCTGGTGTCTGTCCTCCCCCGACAGAGTCGGGCACACCCACGGGTAGACACACGTCTGGTCCAAAGTTGGCACTGATTTTCAGTTGGGGTTTTGTTTTGTTTTTTAAGGGATCCAGAAACCCTTTTTGGGACTCTATAATGTAAAAAATGGTGTAAATAGTGATGACACCTCCCAATTTGTGCAGCACTTTACAGTCTGTACAACACCTCCCTGGGCATGATCTTGAATTCTCACAGCAGCCCTGCAGGCTGGGGACGGATGAGGATAGAGGTGCAGGAGACCGAGGCGGGCTTCCCTCTCTAGTTCTGGGGGTCCTGTCTGCCCTGCTACCTCCCAATCAGAGACGTTTGTCTCTGGTGACCCTCCGCAGGCGGTCCCCGAGGCAGGATGGTGCAGAGAGTCACGCAGGTGCCCTGGAGTCCGGCTGCCCAACCCTGCTCATTAGCTGTGTGAGTTTAAGCAGGTTACTCGGCGTCCCTGTGTCTGATCTCCTTATGGATAAGGTTGGGATGACGTAATGCCTACATAGAAACGCGTCGAGGACTAAGTGAGTTAACACATGCAAAGGGCTTACGAAAGAGCCTGGCGCATAGTAAGCCTCCAACACGTGTTAGCTATTATTAAATCAAGCACTTGAGCAGAGGCGCTCTCAGCAACACTGAAATGAACAATGAGGCTCCGGTGGGGAACTCAGTGTGATTCCTACTCCCTTCCCCCCTTCCAGCCACCTCTGTCCTGCCTCCTGCCCCACTGCCTGGGCCTTCATGTTGCCTCTGCCCCTCCTCCACGTGGTTTCTTCACCTCCACAGTTCCCTTTCTCCATGTCCCATGACATCTCTAAGACGGCCCTGCTCTCTCTCCTCTATTGTCAACACGCTCCGCTTCGTTCTATGGGAGAACTAGCGCTGCCGGATTCTCTCCCGGTTGGCCTCACATTACAGCCGCAATGTGGACAGGCGGCCACGAGGTGGCACCACACCACAAGCGGCCCCCGGGGCACAGCTCCCCTGTGTGTCACCCGCTCGTCTCAGGCCGGAGCCCCTGCAAGGTGCCTCCTCAGAGAGCCCTGAGGATCTGAAGGCATTCAGGACGCCCCGGCACCTGCCTGGATCCAGGGGCCAGAGCCAAGGCCCACCTGCTCTGCATCCCACCCGCACCCCTCCTCCAAACAGACGCTGAGGGCTTGGTCCTGGGGACCCTGGGGAAGTCCTAGGAACGCCCCTCGGGCCACTCTCCCCACGTGCCTAATCAGCAGCAAAGAGCAGATGGACTAAAAAGCAGTTCCTGAGTAGGAGCTTTCTGCAACAGTTTCCTTTCTCCTTCTGAAGGATGTTTAAATGCGCTCAGGGATGGGAAGGCGAGTGGAGTGACGCGTCAGCCCGTTCTGTAGATTCAGCCGTCGTTAGTGTTCTCCAGGTGGGCCCTCATTTTCTCTTCCTTTCTTCTCCGTTGCTGACTTCCCCTGGCGTTTAGGGATGAGCCTCAGATGCCGCTTTGCCCCTTGAGTGTGAGTGAGCAGCTCTGCAATGTGGCCGTCCTGCCGGACGCAGTGTCACCTGGCAGAAGACAGGTGGCCCCATGGGGGCTCCCTGTTTGTCCTCTGGATGCCTTTGGCAGTTGGCTTATTCACAGCAGGACTCACTAACGGTCCTCACGTCACAAAAAGAAATTGTGTGCGTGTGCGTACGTGTGTGTGTGTGTGTGTGTGTGTGTATACTCAGAGGCCCACCCCTCACTAAGGCACAGAAGCCATCTGAGACATGGCCTGGGTGGGAGCGGAGAGTGCGCTTGGTGGGGATGGGGTGAAAACTAGGCTGGGATCGCCGGAGTCCCCGAGACCAGCATGTGGAGAGGGGGGACTAGAGCAGCCTCCGCCACTGCCAGGAGCCAGTGGCGAGAGGAAGGCACAGGATGCTGCAGGAGAGAGGAGGAGGAGGGCCCCGAAGGGGAAAGAGGCAGGAGGGACCCCCACCTCCATCACAAGGGGACGGCGAGGGGCCACTTGGAGACACGAGGGCAGACAGCTTTGGTGGCAGGAGGGTGAGGTCGTTGCCATCTGACAGCTTCGATTTCCCCATGTGTCGGGGGTGGGGTGGGGTGGGGTGGGGGTGACCTGCAGGTGAGGAGGAGGAGGAGGAGGGCGGAAGCAGGGAACAACTGGGGACAGTCTTCGCCTGGGTAATTGGAGCGAGCTGACTGTGAGGACAGAGGCAGCTGGTGGCCGGGCGCAGGGCCCGGCTGAGGTTGGAGAGGATGAATGTAGAGGCGCCCCAACTGTGCAAGGTGCAGGGATGGAGGTGGACTGCTGGCCTCCAGAGGGTGCGCTGGGAGAGCCTGGGAAGGGACACGCTGCAGGGAGCGTGCGCCCATGGAAGCTGGGTAGCAAGGGAGGAAAGGCGGGAGACGCAGACCAGGTGAGCAGAGACCTGAAGGTGGCAGGACACAGTCTCACAGAAACCGCTGGAGGCTGGAAGGCGGGGCAGCCCGGGCACTGGTGTCTGAGCAAGGTCTCCAAGCTGGGGCAGCTCCGAGGGACACAGGGGACATGGGGAGAAGCAGTGAATCCGCAGCCAGCAGCCAGGGGCTGGAGGGTGGGTGCTGCACGTGAGCTCCAAGGAGACCCACGGCACACGCTGGGTAAAAACATGCTCACCAATCTGCAAAGTCTGCTGCAAGCGCGGGGATGCAGGCAGCAAGGTGGTGGTTGCTGCGGCAGAAAACACAGAAAAGCGGAGCAGCCAGGTGGCCGAGCAGCACAGAAAGGCCCAGAAACGTCCACGTGGCCAGTGAAGGTGCAGTTCTGCCCCACACTGCTGTTGGAGCAGGACAGAAGTGACCGTAGGCCAGGATGTTGTCAGGGGGCGTAATTTTGGACCCCCAGGACCCCCTGGCACGCTCCACAGGTCAGGAAAGCAGCCTGCCCCTCTGTGGGGCCGGGGCCTCCCTGTGACAACACAGTGCCAAGCTCCTCCTGCACAGAGGACCCTAAGTGACAGGATCAGAACACCCTCTTCTGAGCCCTCGGAGGTGTTTCCATCGAGCCTGTTGCTGTGGGCAGTTGAATGTCCTCGGGACTTCTTCAGAGCCACAGACACCCAGGCGCAGCTCCCGAAAGTGCCTGAGCACTCTGAGAACGCCTCCCCCGATGTTTTGTGACATTGGGACTGGCCTTTCTGAAGCTTTGGGGGATGTCTTCCCTCTGGAAGCCCCCCAAGGGGAGGCTGTGGCTGGATCAGGAGCACCCACAGGCCCTGGGAGTCGAAGGCTGGGAGCCAGAGACAGACTCTCTCTGCAAAGGGAAATGACAATTCCCGGCTCACCTGCCTCGCAGGACTGGGATGAGCTGATGTGCTCGACATGCATGTTTCATTTGACAAATGTGCCCTGAGGGCCACTGGGGGCTGGAGCCCCAGGGGTGGGCAAGACAAGGTCTCTGCCACCAGAAGGTCCGAGTGACTGGGGGCACAAGCAGACAGCCGGATAGCGGCAGCACCCACGCAGAAGGGGAGTCTGTTAACAAGGCCCACGCAGGTTCCCTTTCCCGAGCCGCCGGCAGCACGGGCTGAGTGCTCCACCTACGTGAATCCCGGTTAATCCTGCAGCAATCCTGCTAGGAGGCATTCCTCTCTCTAGAGGAGAATTCAGAGAGTAAACAGCCTCAGGGCAGTTGAGTTGGGGGGTAGCCAGGACGGGCTCCTGAGTCTGGGGTAAAGATTACAAGTGTCCCATACCGCCCAAGGGCTTGGGGACAGCTTTGCTCCAAACCAAAGCGCGTTGGAGTTGAGGGGCTGGTTCCCTGCGGTAGAGCCAGCCCTCTAAGGGTGCATTCAGACCTTGGCCGGAGCGCCGACCCGTGCACCTGGTGACGGTGGCCACCAGAGGGCGCAGCGGACCCACCTTCTGCCAGGTTTCTTTCAACGCAGGATTTGGTTGGGACCCAGACACCCTTTAAAAGCACAAGAGAAAAGGCACCACGCGGCCACGTGTAAGGTCGGATCTTAAAAAGACTTGACCTTAGTAGCACGGCCAGCACCTTCCAGATAGGGAGATTTTTATCTCTGTTATGCGGCCAAGAAAATAGGTCAAGAGAAAAAGTCTGGGCCCTGCTGGAAAAGATCAAAGCCCCAAGCGAGTGTGAGTGTGAGCTGTCTGACAGTGTCACATGGCTTCGTGCTGCCACATAAGCAGCTGGCCCCGGCCCGCCTGGGCCTCCAGACCTTGGAATTTCTGCTGGCCTTCCCCTCTGATCCTTCTCCCTGGCTCCCCTGGGATTTATTACCTGCGTGCCCTGGGGAGCGGGGAGGGAATCCTGACCTCTTTGAATCTCAGTTTCTTAATCTGCAAGATGAGTATTAAGTGGCATAGTATATACGAAGCAAAGATGGCAGGCCCCCTTTGCCAAGCATGTCACATGCATTTTCTCTCGGAATTCTTGCAACAGCCCGGAATTCCCTGCAGAGTATTGTCCCCACAGAGACTGGAAGTTACTTGCCTGTGGCCACACAGTTCGTAAGGATCGACCAGGATTAAAGGCCAGGCCTGACTCTGCCTTCGTCAGGATGGGGGCAGGCTGATGTCACGATACCAAATAAGCCCCCGAATCCCAGTGACTTAGAACAACAAAGGTTTCTATCTTGCGGGGTCGAAGTCTGATGGGCTTGGCGGTTCTCCCACAGGGGCCTTGCTTGTGGTAGCTCAGGCTTCCCAGCTGTTTTTCATCTTGGGACACAGCCGACTTCAACTTCAGCCCGGGGCCTCCAAGGTCGCTGCGCAAGGGGAGGAGGAGATGGAGACGGTCCCCTGGCTCCTAACTGTCTCCACGTGGACCCAGTGCCCATCACTTCCCTTCGCGGTCTAGTGGCCAGACCAGCTGCAGTGTCCAGACGGAACTGCAGGGGGAAGTGGAAGTTGTGAGGGCGCATCCGGAATAGCTGAGGGCCACCAACCGTCTCTACGCACGCCTGTCCTTGACGTCGAGGACACCACACCGTGGCCTTGGAGCTGCTGGGCAGCAGCCTGCTGGTGCCACCCTGGTCAGTTCTAAGTGAACCTGGGCAGAGTGCTCCGTGCTGCAGGCTCAGTGAGTGGCAGACAGACCAGGGCAGACATAGGAGGGACCCCAGGGTCAGGAGTCCGGAGTCGCAGCACGGTGGGATCAAGCCTGTCCAACCCAGGCTCAGCGGCTGCTTTCTATCATCCAGAGGGCTGGCGTGTGGAAGAGAAGTTTGGGGCTGCTGGTGGCTGTCCCTATTCTCTGCCCGGCTCATTCTACACAGACTGCTCTCAGTAAAGACTCTCCCACACAGCCTGGGCTGCTGTGGCCTGGGGGACCTGAGCCCTGTCCTGGGAGTTGTACGGGCAAAGGATGGAGACCCACTTCCTGGAGACGCTATAGAGCAATCTGGAAAGAGAGGGTGCATCCTGCTACTTAGTCCAAGCCATCCCCCTTCTCGCAGACAGCTGCAGTGCTGCTGCGTGTGCTGGCTTCCGGAGCCTCAGTTTCCAAATCTGCACTTTGGAGGGCTTCAACAATATCCATGTGTCTCAATTTTTTTTTTTTTTTTTATCTAATCCCTCACTTGCGAGCATAGTTACAAACAGAAGTTCATCGAGGGCAGGAACATTCTCAATTCTTCCCTTCTAAGTGCCCAGCACCTGGAACAGTGCCAGGCACATCCTAGGCATGCAAATAAAGATGGTGTGGATTGACTAGTGGCCTTTCGGAATTTACTCGATTTAAACAGAATGAAAGGTAACATACACTGAGTATTTAACATGCTACCAACCCATTCTGGGTATTTGCATGAGGTCACGCATCTGTTTCTCACACAACCCTGGGGGCAGGGAGTCTCACTGATGGGCACATTCTGCAGATGAGAAAGCGAGTGTTCCGCGAGGGAGACCCCTCACCCAGCTGCACACTGCTCGGCAGCAGCAGACCCTGGATGTGAACCAAGCTGTCAGGCTCTGAGCCTGCACTCCAAGGCCGCCCCACAGAATCCCCAGATAGCCGTCAAACGTACCTTCGAGGCGCCTGATGCTGTATTTGGCCCAGCAGAGGTCAAGCTGCTGGAGAGAAAACATGCTGAAGTGATATGGGTCCTGGCTAATGATTATATGTGCTCCACCCCCTCTCCCCAAGGCCGTGGGGACAGGGGACTTTCAGCTTTGCTCCAGAGGCACTTTGGAGGTGAGCCCCGGTGGGCTGATTCATCACCAGAGATCCAGCAGAGTCCAGGGAATGCCAGGGCCTTCCAGAAGGTTCTTTTGGCCAACAGCACTGACCAGACCCAGGTGGAGGAGTGTAGCAGGAAGCATTGCCAGTGCTAGTGCAGCTCAGAGACGAGAGGGCAGTCGCCCTGCACTGGGTGCTGAGGGTATAGTGGGAGTTTACCAAAGAGAGGGATTGACGGGAAGGGCCTTCCTGAATGAAGGGCCAGCTGTCTTCCTGCAGCCTGATGGCACTTCTCTGTCCTTGTTTGCCTCCTTCTGCTCTGAATCCTTCTCAGGCACCTTGCAGGCTCCTCATCCCCCAAGCCACCATCAACTATCTGGCTTGCCCGAGACTCCCTCCTTGGCCCACTTCCCTCGAACCACAGTTACACACACTCCATTTTCTCTCTCTCCGCACTCAGGTCCCCATATCTGAGTCTTCTGAATAGCTTCCCTTCGATGTCCTGAGGCCCCTTCAATGACCAGAGTCCCAACCACACTCCCCACTGTCTTCCCTGCCCTGCTCCTGCTCCTTGGGTCCCCGTTGCAGGAAAGTCACTAAGTTTAGGAATAGTTTGTTACATAGCGATGGATAACCAGAACCGATGGCTAAGCCATCAAAGCATGTCACTCATTCAATAAATATTTATTGAGTGCATACTAAGCGCAGGTACTGTTTCAGGGTTGAAGATATGGCACTGAACGAAACACAAAAACTTCTGCCCTCTTGTAACTTACATTTCAATGGAATTCATCTGTCTTCAGCGCATTTATTAAAGGACAGTGACATGGTGGCAAATATACAGGCCTTTTTAGCCTGTTAACAAGATCCCTTGTTAATCCTGATACTTTTACTTAGACTTGATATTCTTAGCTATAAAATAAGGAAACATATAAGGGGCACTTAAAGGGTTAATTACAAAGCAATGTGTGTACGTTTAGTAGATATGCAAGAATTTACTTATCTTGGTCAACATTATTTTTGATCTAATCCTGAGGAGATAAAAATAAAGACAGAGCCCCCTCCAAGGGCCAGGAGCCGGTCCCAGCCCTGCCCACATTCCACAGGCCCCACCCCGGCTACGGCTACGTGACCTTCCCGGAGAGCCCAACTCAGCATCTGCTGTCGGCATTTCTTAAAGTCCTCTTTCCACGCTACTTGGTGTGGCCAACCTTCCGATCCCAGATTCCACGTCATCCCTCTAGAACACCTTCCCTGACTTCCCCCTGGGGAGCACAGAGGCCTTCTGAAGGGTTCCCAGCTTCCTCCCCACACTGTAGGAATCATTTCTGTGCTCACCATCTCTAACCTCAGCCTGGGGCTCCCGAGACCAGGATCTGGTTCGTATTTGGTCTGATATCCCCAGAGCCTGGCACCTGCCTGGCCCGGAAGAGAAGCCCAAGCAACAGGAGCCTTGAATGCCCAGTGAGCACCTACTCCATCATGCACTGAGCTGGGGGCTCCCATGCACCACCTCTAATCGCCATGGCAACTAAGGGCATTGTTTGCTGCATCCTACAGCGAGGCGGTGAAGGAGCGAGGCTGCAGGTGCCAAGGGTCAGCCCTGCAAACAGAGAAGGAAGTGCATGGGGAACTCTGCACTGCAGTCCCAATGGGCAGCCTGGCCATCACCAGACATCCCCAAGGCCTCCCCATGTCAGGAAAAGGCCCCTCCTCCATCCCTCAATGGCTTAAGCCACTAGAACTCACGTCGAGCCCACTTTCTCTCGCCCGCCGCTGCCGAACTTCAGTCCACCCACACAATCCAGGAGATCATCCTCTGCACACGCCCTTGGGGTTTCTGTCACTGCTTCAGCCCGTCTCGATCTCACACCTTGTCTCCTGCCCAGTGCAGGAGGCCTCTCAGTAAACAGCAGCACTCCACGGATGCCCATTCCTTCTCTCAGGTGATGGGAATGGAACGCCGTGGAACTCAGAGGGTCGTGTGAGGATTAAGTGAGGGAGTGGGCTTGAAACCGGTGCCTGGTGCACAACAAGCCCTGCCTGTGGCTGTGGTGGAGGTGGCGGTGGCGGCGGTGGCGTTTCTCGTGGTATGAAAAATAAGAAGGAGGCTCAGAGGCTGAATGGCCCAAAGTCACACAGTTAGTGTGTGACAGGGCTATGATAAGGACCGTGTCTTCCCAGGTGTCTTCCAGAGGCATCCAAGGCCTCCCACAGAAGCAGAGGGTGGTGGCGTGGCTGGCATCCTCGCTTTCTCTCTGGAGCCCACGTGTGACCAGATTTGTCCATCCGGGGTAGCGGGATGCCATGGAGGCCGGCAAGAGGAGGCAGAGGGGAAGGCAGGCGGCGTGATTCTCAACCCCAGCTCTAGCCCAGCTCTAGGACTGGATAGACAAGAGCCCAGGGTCAAGGATGGTGGGCAGGAGGCTGGAGGGCTATGGGCTGAGGAGGAGACTTATATCCTGCAACCGTCACCTACCTCTCTGCACACGAGCACCTCAGGGCTTGGCTGCAACTTCCTGAGGTTTACGACAGTAACTCTGGCCCTTACCTGAGGACACAGATGCCCCACGAGAGCCTGGGACTGTGTTTATTCATGGCACCCAAGGTTATTGATCTCAGAGCACTGTGACACTCATGAGAGGATGCTCTGTGACTGCCTGGTGTAACCCATGTGTTCCCCTAGTAGAGATGGTCAAACAGCCATCAGAAGACAGTGCAATGGGTATCTGGAGAAGCTCAGAATTCCATGGAGCACAGGGCCTGAGCCCATCTAGGAAGGTCAAGGAGGACTTCCAGGAGGAAGAGGCCACTGAGCCCAGATGGGAGGGATAAGGATGGTTGGCCAAGCAAGAGGGAGGGGGAGGGAGTGCCCGGCAGAGGACAGAGCACTGCAGCGTCCAGAGGTGGGAGAGCAGGGCATGGGCATGAGGAGGATGAGCATGGCGGACAAGAGCTGAGTCTCTCAGGACCTTTTAGGGAAAGTGGGCTTTATGCCAAGAAACATGGGGGCCACCGAAGGGTGCAGAGAAGGGCGGGTAGGGGAACCTTGAGTGCCATCACTGAGAGGAAACCTAGAATGGTGGTTGAATGTAGATTTAAATAATATGCACATTTAAAAATTTCTTCACATCCTTCATCTCAGTTGAACAGTGCCCCGCAAGGAGCGACTGAGAAAGGTGGGCTCTGACAGGTGAAATACCTGGCCTGTGACACCCCAGACACTGAGAATGGGGGAGCCAAGGCCCAGTGTCCAGCCTCTCTGCTCCCCACTCTCCAGACAGTCCGGCTGCTATTGGGATTAGGGGAGGGGTGTGCGTCTCCCCAGCCGGCCTAGGCATCCCCCAGGACTGGGTCCACCCCCGGGTGTCCACAGGTGAGTGGAGGGCCTGGTTCAAGTGCATAATGCATGTGAGCAATTGAACTGTTTGAACTGAAATGATTTATAATGGAAAGACCCACGTTCAAGTTCTGGCTCTGGGGCTTCTATCACAAAGACTTGGTCAAGTGCTTTCTGCACTTCCAGGCTCAATGTCCTTCAGGTGGGCAGTGGGCACCGAATTGTTGGAGGATGGCCAGCTCTGTCATGCAATGGAGGCGCGGTTTGGAATGCTTCACTGTTAACCACTCAGGCATCCCAAAAGAGTCTAAAAGTTCTAGAAGTTCTTACTGGAATCTCTTACAGAAAATACAAGATCATTTCTCTTTCTCTGTGGGGGGAAAAAAACAGAAAGAGAGAAAGAGGAAAGAAAGAAGAAAGGAAGGGGAGGAGAGGGGAGAGGAGAGAAGAAAAAAGAACAAGAGAAAAAGAAAATAAGGAAACAAAAAGAGGGAAGGAGGGAGAGACAGGAATCCAGTAGGTGGCCCCTCTTGCCGTTCCTCGCATGTGCGGGTGTGTTCTAACAGAGTTGCAGCCGTAGAGGGGGTCTATTTTTTGCATTTTATATTATTGGCTTGTTAATTTACAACCCATTGTTCTCCACACTGAAACATTATTTCCCAATCCTCATTTGAATAGCAGTAAGAACATTTATCCAGGAGACGTGCTTTATTGAATGTCCACCGTGTACCAGGCATGGGACCATGAAACAGAGCGGCCCTTGGCCCTGGCCATCAGGGATTGGGAGGCTTGGAGGGGTCCTCAGTGGGGGAAACATCACAATTAAATAGACAAGCCTAATAGGGAGGGGGCAGGATGCCCTAGGTACCCAAAGGATGGCTCCCTCTGCTAAGCCCAGGCCAAGCGTAGGGGACAGAGACAGAAGGGCTTGGGGAAATGGGAGGCAGCAGGAGTTAGCCAAGTGAGGAGGTCAGAGAAGGGGGTTCAGGCAGGCAGAAAAACACAAGCAAAGCCTTTCTGCTCTTCTGTTTCTTCGTCTTTATAGTATGAATGACACTACCTCCAGAATAAATCAGAAAGTGCACATAAAGCTCTTAGCACAATTGCTGTTATAGAGTATAACCAGTGTCCTAAATCCATCAATCAATAATGAATGAACAGTAAATGAGGCAATGCAAAAAATGTAAAAGCTACTAATACATAATGTTTTCTTTTGAATTATTTCAAACTTGTATTAAAAATAAGTCCTTTTAAAAGATAAACTACAGAATTGGAGAAAATATTTGCAAATCATATCCCTGATAAGGGCCTAGTCTCCAGAATATATAAAGAGCCCTTACAACTCAACAACAAAAAGTAGAACAACCCAATTTAAAAGTGGGCAAAGAGCTTGAGCAGCTATTTCTCCAAAGAACATATTACAAATGGACAATAAGCACATGTAAAGATGTTCAATATCATTAGTCATTAGGAAAATGCAAATCAAAACCACACTGAGATAACATTTCACAATCAAAAAGATGAAAAATAATAAGTGTTAGAGAGGATGTGCAGAAATTAGAACTTTTGTGCCTTGCTGGTAGTAATGGAAAATTGTGCATCTTCTGTGGAAAACAGTGTGGTGGTTCCTGAAGAAGTTAAACATAGAGTTACTCAGATGACCCAACAATTCTACTCCTAGGTGTATATCCCAAATAATAGAAAACAGGTCCTCAAGCACATGACCATGAATGTTCATAGCAGCACTATTCACAACACCAAAATGTGGAACCAACCCAAATGTCCATCAGCACAAGAATGGATAAACAAATTATGGTATATACAGTTGTCCCTCAGTATCTGTAGAGGACTGGTTCCAGGATACCAAAATTTGCAGATGTTCAAGTCCTTGATATAAAATGACATAGTATTTACACACACTGTAACCTGGCACATCCTCGCATATACTTTAAATCATCTCTAGATTACTAATACCTAATACAATGTAAATGCTATATAAATAGTTGTTACACTGTGTTATTGTTTAGTGAATAACGACAAGAAAAAAAGACGGAGCATGTTCAATACAGACACAATGTTTTAAAAATATTTTCGGTCTGTGGTTGGTTGAATGCACAGATGTAAGACCCGTGAATATGGAGGCCAACTGCACACACCCTGGAATATTAATTATCTATAAAAGGAGTGAAGCACTGATTTATCCTACAGTGTGGATGAGCCTCGAGAACGTTATGCGAGTGAAAGAAGCCAGATGCAAAAGGTCACATGTTGCACGATTCCATTTATATGAAATACCCGTAATTTGCAAATCCATGACGACAAAAAGCAGATTAGCGGTTGCCAGGGGCGGGGGGTGAGTGGGTGAGCGGTGGGTTGGGGAGAACGAGGAGAACTGCTTAATGGGTACAGGGTCATATTTTGGGTTGACGAAAATATTTTGGAACTAGATAGAGGTGGTGGTTACACATTGTGAATGTACTAAACGCTGCTGAGTAGAATGTTTTCAAATGGTTGACTGTATGTTATATAAATTTCACCTCAATTAAAAATTAATAATAAATAAATATATTTCTCATATATTTTTTCATTAGATAAAATGAGCCCTGTGAGGTGGACGGAGATGTGCTAACAACCCCTTTTCATGGATGTGGGAACCAAGGCCCAGGGTGGTTAAAAGACTTGCCAGGAATCTCACAGGATCTCAGCGACAGTGGAAAGCTTAGATCCAGACCCCTTACCTGTCCTGCTTTGGGGGAGAATCCAGAGGCCGAGTGTCCCCCTTGCTGGGCCCCGTGGCCAGAGGTTCGGGAGATGGGAGCCCAAGCTAGGCTGGGTCTCAGGGCATCTGTCCCGTCCTGTGTTCCATGGGTGGGGATTCTTCTAAAAGCCCTGATCCAGGCATACAGGTCACACATTCCCAGCAGCAGCCCTTTTGGATAGACGGGGAGGGGAGGGGACAAGGGGGAGGCTGCGAACCAGGAACAGTGAAAGAGAGAAGCTGAACCCTTCCATTGTCTGCTGGCGGAGGTTTCATTTGAGTTTCTGAGGAAATCGGAGCCATGGAATTGTTCCACAAATAGAGCTGTGACTGCATGGCACGTCCTGGAAATCAGACTTCCTGTTACATACGCGTGGCTTCCCTTTACCAGCTGAACTTTCCGAATAAAAATGGAAAAAGCAGAGTGCACAGCCACTCTGGGTCACATTGTGCACATAGCAGGAGTCTCCTTGTCCTGATGCACGTAGGCACAGCTGAGAGTGGGGGTGTTAGAAGAGCAGGGCTGATCAGGCTCTCCCTCTGGTCAGGAGAGCTCCCAAACCCCGAGCTCCCAAACCCCTGCAACATCAATCCAAGGTGTGGTGGAAAAGGCCCTCTGCCGCCCGCCAGCACCCTGCCCCCAGCTCTGGAGCTCATCGTTTGTTATGGACTGTCATCGGCTGTCACGGACTGTCTCCGCTCCTGCTTGTGCACTAGCTCATCTGAGATAGGGGCAGCCTCCTGCTCCACTGGAAAATCACCTTCCGCTCTCTCCAGACCACTCCTAGCCCTTATCAGGCTTCCAGAGCCCCCAGTGCAACCATTGCCCTCATCTTACCAGAAGTGCTTCTTTGCTTTCTATCTACTGCCTTTGATGGGGAGCTGGGAGAAAGAGATGTGTGAGTTCTCTTTGTGTTCTCAGTGTCCAGCACTGTGCCTGGTATCTAGTAGGTGCTCAATAAGCGTTGGTTGCATGGAAAAGGACACCACTTTTTTAAAAGTTGGATGGATGGATAGATGTGTAAACGGAAGGGTTGGAGCCCAGCGTGAAGGGTAGGGGCCTAGGAGTTAAGTTCAGAGAGTCTGACTTTTCCCTTATACGTTAGTGTCCACAATCATATTTGCTTCCTACAACCCCTGCAGAGAGCTAGGGAATAGAGGCTGCCAGCTCCACATTTAGGGAGGTACAGAGACTTATTCAAGGGCTCAGTCCTGCATTTGACTTTGGAAGTCTTTGTTCAAATGCAAAACTGACCTAGGAGAAGGAGCTCAGTAAGTCAAGATGCCCAGGACTTCTGTGTGTCAATTAGCTAGCATCCTCTCCTGAGCCCCTGGCAGGGCGTGGAGGGTTGAGGATGGGGTTCAGGTATGTTTAGAAGGAGTCAAGCCTGGCTAGGAAGTTCCAGAATGCAGCATGCTGCACACTTCAGTGCTATTTGAGGGCAGGGGGTCAAAGGAGCAGCAAAATGAAGGCTGAGAGTGGTGAGGGGGCAGGGAGAGGAGGAGGAAGCCAGCGCTGGTGGTACCCGAGGGCCAAGACAGGCATCAGGAGAGCTGCTCCTCCCAGCTTGCTTCCTCCTGCCCTCCCTGCGACCAGGATGGGCTGGCATCAGCTCTGCACAATCAACTGCCTGCCTTTCAAACCTGCTCCTGGTGAGACCCACAACATGGGCCTCTTGCTAACCTCTCCTGGCTCTGTGGCTAGCATCACCCCCTTTTCTCATCTCCTCCTCACTGTACCCCACATCTCACTGTCAGCCCCACCTGTGTGCCTGCCCTCCTCTGTGCCTTTGCCCTGGCTATTCCCCACCTCTAATGCCCTTCCCCATGCTCTCTACAAGACCAGCCCCTCCTTGGTCCTAATGGGAATGCCAGTTCACCCCACAGCCAGAAGTGGTCCCTTTTGTGCTCTGTGCACCCTGAGACTAATGACAGTGCCTGGGTTAGTGCTCAGTATGACATGCCCAAATGGTGGGCTCACTGGCCAATGGCTTCTGGCTGTGTTGAGCCAGCAGCAGGCACTGGGGAGAGATGAAGGCAGGAGGAAGGTAGGGCATCAGGCAACATCTCTGCAGTGGCCGCAGCTCCTCTCTGGCCCCAGCCTCTGCCAGGCAGCCCCTGCCAGGGTTCCAGCTCTGTCCGGCAGCCTCCGCCCCTGGACACTGCTAACACCCTGCAGCCCCTGGAAGGGAAGCTTCCTGCTGTTCTAACCCCTAGGTTGCCTGGAAGTTCTCCCTGTGAATGAGGCAGGCTGTCAGAATTGCAAATAAAAATACAGGAAGCCCACTTATATTTGCATTTCAGAGAAACAACGAATCATTTTTTAGTATAAATATCCTCAAATGTTGCATGGGACATACAACATTTTTTACCCATTTCTTACGGGTAAAAAAATTTGTTGTTTCCCTGAAATGCAAATTTAACTGGCTAATCTGTATTTTCTCTGGCAACCCCACATGTAGAGCTACTCAACTCTTCCAATACCATTGTACCTAATTCTCTGTATTAAATTTCCTCTATTAAATTTCCTGGTAGGAGCACTTTTATTGCTAGATGTTTGATACAGATGCTGGGTCTAACGTGAGCCAATGCATATTTCTGGAATCCTGACGTCACCCCTACCCCAGCCTGCTACTCACCTTCCCACTCCCAAGGAGTTCAAAGAAGAATTTGGAACTAAAAACCAACATTAATTGAGCATCTTGTGTGCCAAGTACTGAAAAACTTGGCAGAAACAAAACACTTTGCTGTCTTAATTGCTGTCATCAGAGCACCTCTCGGGGTTTTGTTTAGGGAAATACCTTCACAAGCCACTTGGGGCAGAATGTGACACCCTGAAGGCAAGGGCCAGGACAACAGAAGAAATGAGTACACAGCTCTGCTTAAGAAAATGAGGGGAATCAGTTTTGGTTTTTTGCCTCTGAGAGGCAGGGAAGGGATGCTCCAGCTGCCATATTGCTGTGCAGCAAAGCACCCCAAACCCAGTGACGTGGAACCACAGTATTAGTAGGCTCACAGGTTCTGCGAGCCAGGAACCGGGACAGAACACAGCAGGGGTGGCTCCTCTCTGCTCCACGATGTCTGGGGTCTCAAATGGCAACATGCAGCTGATTGAGGTGACTCCACAGCAGGTGGCTGGAGCCATGAAAAGGCATCTTCAGTTTCTACAGATGGGGCCTTGGCTGGGGCTGGTGACAGAGCACCTGTCACAGCCTCTCTGTGTGGTCAGGGAGTGCCCACAGTATCGTGGCTCAGGGCAATCGGTTCTTCTGACCTGTCAGCTCAAGTTTCCAAACGCAGAGTCCCCGTGGAGGAGGTGGAAGCTGCGTTGCATGGAGCAGTACGTCTTCCATACTTTAGCTGGGGGGAAGCATCGCAGGCCCGCCCAGGGGCCAGGGAAGGGGAGGAGAACCCGCCTCTGGGAGGGTGGCGAGGTCTCCATATGGTAGAAGACCATGCGAGATGGGATAAATGGCTGCAATATCTTCGGGGAAAAGTACAATCTGCCACCAGGGGATAGAGGGTAGGTGGGAGGGGACAAGAAGAACCAGAAAGCTGGGATACGGTTACAGCAAAATGTGGAGGGGACTGGCAGTGGGAATGGCCTGGGTGGGGAGGGGTGGCTCTAGACATTTAAAAATGGGTTGTTGACTTCATTTGGAAGTTGTAGGCATTGCTGTGAGGTGAATGCTTTCCTCCGCCTTCTGTGGACTTTAGTCAAGTATCCTGCATGCACAAAGGCTGCTGTCTCTGTGTATGTGTGTGTGTGTCTGTGTCTGCGTCACAGAATATGATAGAGTTCCACGTCCAAATTACTGTAATGTGAATAAAGATTCACATTGAGACCCTTAAGATTAATGAATTCAACACAAGGAAAAGCAAAATGCATTTTCTGAGTCTTTGAGCCCAAGTCCCTAGAAATTGGCAGAGAGTTGGGGTGAGCTTTGGACTTCTGTAGAACATAGAAAGGGGAGTCGGGCCAATTTTATTTATTTGCTCATTTATTTGCTAATTCAGCAAGCTTTGTTTGGGCACCTATAATGTACCAGCGACTGCTAGTCACTGAGGCAACAATAGGGACCAAGATGGCCAGGACTGCCCTCATGGAGTTTATATTTTAGTAAGAATAGACAGGCAGTAAACAAGTAGGAAAATACCAATAAAAAATGTCAGGATGGCCAACAACTGCAAAATCTCAGTGGCTTAACACAATAGAAATTTATTTCTTACTTCCTCTCGCATTCGAATGCAGGCTCCACTATCTCATGACCCTGCCATTGGCTAGGAACTCCTAGTCCTCACTGAATCCTCCGCACTTGGCATTACAGACAGGGGTAGAGAGAGCATGATCACACCCATTGGCCAGGGCATTGTCATAGGGCCAACTCTTCACTGCAAACAAGGCAAGGAGACGTAGTCGAGCTGGATGCCCAGGAGGAGAAGGAACGTGACAAATGTTATAGAGGAAATACAGGAGACGGGGAATAATTGGGGGAACTAATTCATACTGAGTGGCCCAGTCAAGCCTATCTGAGGAGCTGGGCCTTGGCCTAAGATCTAACCAGTGATACGTCGTCAGCTATTCAAATTTCTGGGGAAGAGTGCTCCAGGAAGAAAGAACAGCAGGGGCAAATCCCAGAAGTGGGAACTTGCTATGGTTTGCATGTGTCCCCCTGAAGTTCCCATGTTGGCAACTTGATTGTCATGATGGCAGTGTTAAGAGGAGGGGCATTTGGGAGGCTCTGCCCTCATGAATGGATTAATGCCACTGTTTGGGTGTGGGTGGCTTAGTTATCTCGGGGTTCAGCACCCTTTTCCTCTCTGTTTCACCCTCTCTTGCCTTCTCTTGCCCTTCTGCCTTCCACCATAGGAGGACAGACACTCACTAGGTGCCAGTGTCATGCCCTTGGATGTCCCAGCCTCCAGAACTGTAAGAAATAAACTTCTTTCCTGTATAAACTCCTCAGTCTGTGGGATTCTCTTACAGCAACAGAAATTGGGATAGGACAGACCTAGTTTGGTGTGTTGAGGAAACAGGGAGGTCAGTGTGGCTGGTGCCTGGCGAGCCAAGACAGGATGATTTGGGGTGAGATCAGAGAGGGGGCAGGAGTCGGATCATGCAGGTTCCCACAGGCCCAGGAGGGAGCCTTTAGGTGTTTTGTTTTTTCTTTGAGACGGCGTCTCACCATGTTGCCTGGGCTGGTCTTGAACTCTGGACTCAAGCAGTCCTCCCGCCTGAGCAGAGTATGGGCCCTTGCCACCACAGGCAACTTTAGGCCTTAGTTGTAAGTGCTGTTACAAGCCACTGGAGGATTTAAAGCAGGGAGTGCCAGAATCTGAGCTGTGATTTTCAATATCCTGATTCCAAGGGTCCAGAAAACTTGACTGGTTTCTGAGTTACGTGTTCACCATTTTAACCCATCCTGACAGCAGCCTTGGGAAGAAATGGAGGGTCCTTTTGTGGCCCACGAAGAAATGGAGGGTCAGAGGTGGCAGTAATTTGTTCAAGGTCACTCATGACCTTGGCATGGCCAAGTCTGGTTTTCAACCCAAGTCCAGCAGAGAAGATACGGTTGTGAATAGGAACCAAACTCGATCAGGAGCCAAGGGCAGGTAAAGCCCCAGAGAGGTACTGGTGAGGGCCCAAACTGGCAGCACGAGTGTCTCCCACCTGGAGGCCTGGAGGGGCACCTTGCCACCCAAGGGAGGTGTGTCCAGTGCCTGTCCCGCCAAGCCCGGGGTACCGGGGAGGGGCCCCCAAGGAAGGAGATGTCTGGGATGCCTGTGCCTTTGGGTCACTGGGGAGCTTGGTGACGTTTGGGACAAAGGATCTGTCAGTGATCATTGCAGAAAGAACTCAAACCCACTATGGGCTGCTGAATAATGGCTCCCAAAGATGTCCATGTCCTGATCCCCAGAACCTGGAAATATGTTACCTTGCGTAGCCAAAGGGATTTTACAGATGTGAGTAAATAAGAATATTGAAATGGGGAGTTTGCCTTAGGTTATCTGGGTGGGTCCGGTGTCATCACAGGGTCTTTCCAAGAGGGAGGCAGGAGAATCAGAGACCAAGAAGGAGACGTGGGGGCGGGGTGATGTGGGGCCCTGAGCCCAGGAACAGCAGCAGCCTCTGGAAGGTGCAGAGAGCATGGATGTGGATGCAGCCCACCTAGATTTTAGCCCATGGAGATGTGTTTTAGATTTCTGACCTATAGAACTTTCAGATAACAAATCCATGTTGGTTTAAGCCCCTAAGTTTGTGGTCATTTGTGACAGCAGCCATGGGAGACTCATACATCCACCAACCAAGACAGTGGTTGCAGGACTCTGGAAATTCCAGAACCTTTTTTAGTTGCTGTTTGCTTCCCTTGGTGGTCATTTTCTTCCCTTTTTTCTATTTTTCCACAAAGATTATTCATGCAAACTTTGAAGCCAAGAAGACTTTTGAGCTTATCTTGGGGTTGCCAAAGAATGCTACCCGAGTCCCTGACTCTGATCCAGCTTGAGGGCCAGACTGGTGGCGGCAGCTGAGACCCTGAGTCCAGGGGGAGGGAAGACAGCTAAGCCCCCCAAATGTCCCTAAGCAATGCAGGAGGAAAGCCACTTCCTCACAGTGACCCTCATGGGGTCAGAGGAAGCAGGACTCAAAAGACAGCTTTCCTGAAAAGCGCCCAGCAACTGTACCTTCCAGAGGTCCCAGGAGTCGGCACCAAATCAAGAGCCCACTGCTAGTTCTCATGATTCCCAATGAGCCGGGCCTGGAAAACAAGCTCAGCCTTGACCCTTGGCCACCCTGGCAGAGGCGGGGGCTATAGCCTCCTCCAAGGCTGCTGAGCAGCTGGCAAGCCGGGCAGGAGGGGGTTGGTTAATCAGTAAGGCTCTTGTTTGTCTGGTTTGGCCTTTTGGTGACTTACCACCCATTGGCCTATTTATGAGGGTTTGCAATATCAGCATTTAATGAAGGGTAATGAGTAACCGGTGTCCGGAGGCTTCCACACCTGTCTTTTACAAACACAGCTGATTAGCCCCATTCTCCCTGGGGACTTTGAGCTGGGGGCAAGTTGGATGTGGTTGAGAATGTGTGGCTTCCTGCAGAGACAGGGGCGTGTGCTCTGACCCAGGTAGTCTTGGGTTCAAGTTCCAGCTTTCCTTATCAGCTATGGAACCAGAATGTCATTCTGAATAGAGCCTTCATTTCTGTCTCTGCAGGGGCTGTGCCTTTGTCCCTTTAACCATAAACTCTACAGCTGATGTTAAGGGGTATACGATATAATAATGGTGGAACAGCAGATGAGACAATTTTTGGCACCTAAAAAGGACCCGATGGATGAAAATTCCCTTCCCCTGAGTCCATAATGGTGGTGTGAGTCTTCACTCAAGGGCTCCCAGAGGCCCAGGGCCTCTAAGAGAGGAATGTGGGGTGGCGAGGGACACATTTAAGGTGAATATGGCACAGGGCTTGCCACCCCAGTGAGGTCAGGTTGGGCTCTGTGAGCAGGTGGCACAATACATGGTGCTCAGGCTCGGGCATCGCAGAGCTGTGTCCTCAAGCAAGTGACCCAGTGTCTCTGAGCTTGGATCATTTTCTCATCTCTAAACTGCGGATAATTAGTCATGCCTCCCAAGATTTTTAGGAGGATCCAATGAGATGATTTGCAGAACACTGTGTCCTGTGTGGCTGGCTCCTTGTAAATACTTAGTGGAGGATGGTTCCCCCTTCCCCTCTCCAGCTCCACTGCCTTCACACACGCTCTCAGAACCCCCCAACAATGGAAAGCCCCATTCTCCATGGTGGGGCGCTCCCCATGGATGGAAGCATTCCAGGAGAGACTGGACCTATACAGGTGGGGTATTAAGAAAGGATTGGAAGATATGGCCATACTTGGTGGCCTGGGATCCTCCTGGGCCACAGGGAGCCAGCAGGGTATCCCCAGGGATGCCAACACTGGGGAAACAGGGAACCATGGTGGCCAGAGGGAGTGGAAGTGAGGGGTCACCAGGGCTCTCTCATTCCACAGACCTGCCTCCTACCAGGACATGGGGGGCTAGGCAGGGCATCCTTGCTGGAGGCTCCTGAGTGGCCACCTGAAAGGACAGCTTAGTCTTGAGGTCCAGAGAGTTTGGAAGCATCAAGGACATTTCACAGTGTGTCCACTGATACAATCAGAACACGTTAGAGCTGGAAGGAGGCTCAGATACTATCTGGTTCGAACCCTCCTTCTACAGATTAGAAAATTAAGCCTCAAAAGGTGAGGATTTTCCCAAGGTGATAGCAAGGAATTCAAGCAAGTCCATAACCAGAACCAACCTGTGACCTCAACCATGCCAGCTGTGACCTCACAAGCTTCCTTCAGCATCCCCAGGTTCCCCAAACACCCCCGATGGAGAGAAGGCCCCATGCTCCATGCTGGGCACCGACAGCCAGGATCATTCCAGACCACGGGTGCGTGGACGTGAATATGCCTTGGCTCAGCCACCAGGGCTGTGGTGGGGAAAAGACAATCCCCTCCGGGAAGCTATGGCAGGGCTGGCGTGGGGTCTCCACAGAGGGCCTTGGGGGTGGCAGGCAGGAGGATCCTGTGCAGGCAAGTGACATGCCACTTGAGCTGGGGTATTACTGAGATTTGGCCCCAAAGAACAAAGGAAGAGAAATATTAAGTACCATCTATTGCATTATTAATTACTTTCTATATCACAGGCATTGTGCTATATCCTTTATATGGTTGCATTTGATTCCTAAATATCTTTTCCTTAGAGAGGCCACTTATTTAAAAAAGTTACTCTTGGGGTTACTCTCCATCTTGGCTCCTAGCTCAACTTTTGACGAGTTGGGCCTTTCTTAAAAGGCGTTCATTCCACACATATTGCTAGGTACATATTATCTGTCAGGACAGAGTGAGAAAAACTGTTTGAAAATAAACCGTCCCTGCTATCACAGAGCTTCTAGTCAAGAGGTAGGCTATGGACCATGTAGGACATGTCTTACATTTTATACAAATAGCTCTTGGTTTCCTCCCGTTAAACCGTGGGCTCCACAAACACCAGGGCCAAGCTTGTCCTCGTGGGACAAGTGGTGTGCTAAAGGCCACACGGGTCCCAAAGCTGATCGTTAAACATGCAGGACTCTTGCCAACAAGCTCGCCTTTGGGTAGCTTGACGCTGGACTGGGGGGAGTATTTACACCACGGAAACTGGCAAAGGCCACAAATCAGGGTGTTTTTTCTCCCTTTGCAGAATGTGTTTTGCCAGCACAGCCTCTTCCCTCTGTACGGGGGCCACCCACGGCAAGAACTCAGTACACGCTCGCCTGATGGACGCTCACAAACTCCGTCCATCTGGGAGAGCCACTGCTTTACCTCCAGTTCTCAGAGGAGGAAACTGAGTTTTAGAGAGGGTTAGTCATTTGCACAGTGGCTAAACCACACAGCTTGCGAGTGGTGAAACTGAAATTCCAACTCAGGTCTTTGGCTCCAAAACTGTGCTTTCACCTGTTCAAGGCCCGACCTGCTGGAGAAAGAACCGTCTACACAGCAGGAGGGAGGAGGAAAGAGCCTGGTGTTCCGGGAGACCAGGGACTGCCCAGGTGAGGCTAGGGCAGGCCAGGCGGGGGGTGGAGGGCCAGGGAAGGGTTTGTGAGATCTGAGTTTCCAAAAGCTGGGACCAGGCCCCTGAAAGTAGAGCCAGAAAATGCTTTTGCCTATTGTAGATGAGCTTCGTTTCCAAACCTATCAATGTCTACCTAGGGGCCTGGAGCCCTTCCCAGGAAGGCGTGTTTGAAACTGATGCTGAGCGGTCAGCTGACATGGGGGTGCTGACTGCTTAACCCGCAGCTGTGGGCAGAGCTGGGCAGGCAGACCTGTGTAAGGTTCTGGGTTCCTGGGCCAGCCACCACTTTCCCCTCCTCCATACATCTGAGAGTTCCTTGAGGGAGCTCACACTAGGTTTTAATCATCTCTGTGACTCCTGACTTTATGAGTGCTAATCGCATAGCAGGCACTTGGCGGATGTTCTGAATGAATGAGACAGTAGATCTCAGGAGTGGCTTAAACAAGTAATACCTATGTTTCTTCTGACTTAAAAATAATATAAACTTAATGTACAGTTATTTTGGGAAAACACAGACAATTAGAAGAAGGTGAATTAAAAGCAAAGAGTCAGCCGCAGAGATATTCATGCTTAACATTATCATGTATTCTTTTAAAAATATGTGTGTATATACTCATATATATGTTTGTGTGTGTGTGTGTGTGTGTGTGTGTGTCTTCATTGAATCACACAGCAAATACACATTTGGATTTTGCTGTTTTTACATAATCCTTTATCAGAAAAAAAAATCATGCTGTTAATGTCTTATAAAACCTTTATTTTACAGTCATTCAATTTAGTCTATGGAATTACCAAAATTTATTTATCTGATCTCCTAATGTTTGACACTTGTGCTGTTTCTTATTTTTCATTCTTCTATAATAGATAGCACTGTAATGATGATTTTTCAACATAAATCATTGTCCAGATGTCTGTTTTGGGTTTTTTACCCTGGTTATTATGATTCCTTAGAAGCAGAACTAGTGGATCACTGGGTATGAAGTTTTTAAAGTAATACATGAGGCTAAGTTGAATTGTGAAAAATTTGTTCCAGGACTTTCAACAACAATGGGTATTAGCATTTTTTTAACTTTGCAAATTTGCTAGGTAACCAGTGTGTGTTTCTTTGATTGCTAGTAGGGAACTGCTTTTTCCATTTATGCAGGAAGGATTCACATTTCCTCCTGCTGTCTTTGCGTCCCTGGGGGCCAAGGGTGCAAACCTCACGTGCTGACTCTGGAGAGAGCCTTGGTGGTCACACCTGGACGGGCCACCCCAAAGCCGTGGGGGTTCAGCCCCACTCAGCCACCTCGAGCTGCCTGCTCTCCTGGAGGCAGATCACGGCAGCAGAACGGGAACTTGCCTGGCACAGTGGGCAGGCAGATTCCAGAAGAATCTGGCACAGAGCAAAGATTTCTGGGAAAAGCCGCAGTCCACCTGGCTAGGACCTGAGGCCGACTTGGCACCCCAACTCTGACCCGGCGCCCCAATGTCTCTCCTCCTCAGTGGGAGGCTGGGATGGGTGGGGGGAGCCCCTAAGAGAGGCAGGGTGCAGCCTGGCTGGCTCCAGAGCTGCCTCCCAGGGCATTTGGCTCCCACAGTGGCCATTTTCCTTAGTGCTGATGGCGTCTTCACAAGGAAGGAAGGAAGAGAGAAGAATAAAAAGGAGATGTGGAAGCCCGAGAAGAGATTCCTGCGTCTGGGGTCTGGATTAAGGAAGGCACTAGGATCATTCTCCCTCAGAATCGACACTAAAACAGCCAGCCACTGCGTCTCTGGAGCATAGAGATGCAGGTCTCTAGGAATCTTTCATTCAGGGGAGCAGCTAAGAGCTGGGGCTCTGGAGCCAGACTGCCTGGGTTCCAATCCCCGCCAGCCACGTCCTACACACGTGGTAGTTACTTCGCCTCTTTAGCCTTCAGGAGCCAAACGACTTAACAAATGCAACGTGCTGAGCACAGCGGGCACGTAGGAAACCATCAGTGTTAGCTGTTACCATGTGCGTTGGTCTCCTATGGCTGCTGTAACAAATAACCACAAATTTAGTGCCTTAAAACAGCACGAACTTATTATTGTACAGTCCTGGGAGTCAGCCGTCCTAAATGTGACTCCGTGGGCTCAAATCAAGGTGCCTGCAGGGCTGCACTCCTGGAGGCTCTGGGGGAAATTTTGTTTCCTTACTTTTTGCAGCTGCTGGAAGCTACCTGCCCTCCTTGGCCCTTCCTCCATCTGCAGTCAGCAGCCACATCACTCCGACATCCGCTTCCATCGTCACATCTTTTCTGCCTCTTCTGCCTCCCGCTCCCATCATTTAAGGACACTTGTAATAACCTTGCTCCAACCTAGGTCATCCAGGACAATCTCCCAATCTTAAAACCCTTAACCTAATCACATCTGCAACGTTCCTTCTGCAGTGTCAAGTAACATACTTGCAGGTTCTGGGGACTAGGACACAAACATCTTTAGAGGCCATTCCTCTGCCTTATCACACAGTTACATTTTGAGACATGTCTAGTGAGTACTTACTCTTTGCCAGGTGCAGTGTCTAATGCTGAGCTGAATAAGATGTAGGTCTGTTTCCTTAAGGAACTCACAGGCTAGTGCGGGTGATGAGCAGGTTAACAAAAAAGGAAACTGAAGAGAGGCCCAGGTGTGAATGTATGCAGGGGAAAGAGGGATGAAACGAGGAGAGAAAGAGACCTGGGGGAGAAGTAAGTCCCAGATAGAGGGAGCAGAAGCATAAAGGTGGGAAGATGCCAGTTAACAGTCACGCCAAGGAGGTCAGTACAATTCCAGCTTACAGCATGTAGGCACTTAAATAAAAGTTGTGGTTCTGAGAAAAGAACTTAGGGAGGAAGGAAGAAACCAATCATAGAGCACATCGTATGTCCCAGTAAAGAGCTTGGACTTTATTTAGTAGGCAATGGGGAGAAGACGGAGGGTTGAGAGCATGGTGCCACATGGTTACATTTCTAGTTGACAGTGATAAGATGGGGTGTGCATCGTAGAGGGTGACACTGCATGAGAGACCAACTAATCTACCACCATCCATCATCATTCACGCATCCATCCAGTAATCCAACTGTCTACCCATCCATTCTTTAATTCATCATCCATCCACCCAACCCTCCATCTCTCCATTCTTTAATTTATACAACGTACATAAGGCATACCTCTTTTTATTGTACTTTGTTTTGCTGTGCATCACAGATACTGTGTTTTCTCAAATTGAAGGTTTGTGACAATCCCATGTTGAACAAGTCTATTGATGTCATTTTTCCAACAGCATGTGCTCACATATCTGTGTGTCACATTTTGGTAATTCTCACAATATTTCAAACTTTTTATTACAGTACATACATATATGCATGCATGCATTCAGCTGATCTATCTATCTATTCTTTAATTCAACATCCATCCACCCAAGTATCTGTTCATCCATCTATCCATTCGGCTATTTACCTATCCAACCTGTTACCACTGGGTCTTTTCTATCCTCTGAAGAACTCTCTCTCGTCGTCTTCTGTGATCAGCTCCTTCGTTCCATTGGGGACCATCTTACTGTCCATGTAGCTCCTGTCAGGGCTTCCAGTTGGATTATCCCCCAACCCACAAGAGTGGCCATGTGACTTTAAACATCCTAAATGACAGAGAACAGTGACCACATCTCCTCAGAGGTTGATGATAGGACTACAGATACTTGTGTAGAGTCCTTTTGTGGCAACAGCATCAGGCTGAAGGTTCAGAGATCTTACCACCTAAACCGGGGGCAGGGAAGGTGAGAATGTATCACTTTTTCTATCCTGGCCTCGGAAGGAAGTCATAGCCATCCCTCTGCCACATGCCACATCCTGTTGTGACTGAGGCAGTCACCAAGGCTGGCCCAGATTCACAGGCAGGGAGGGAAAGAGACTCAGCTTCTTAATGGGCGTTTTAGGAAGATCACATTGTACTGGAAACTATGTTGTGGACCTTTTTTTTTTTTTTTTTTTTTTTTGAGAAATCACATCTTGTAACAAGTTTTTATATCTTTTTTGATTCTAATATGAATCCCATGAAATAAAATGTCAGGATTATCATGATTTCTCAAAAAACAAAACTGTGACTCACTTAGATCAATCAGTTTTTCCAAGATCACACAACTAATACATGACCGAATGGGAAGCAGAACGCCAGTATCCAAAGTCATAAACCAGAGGGTCCCTTCTCCCCAAAGGCACGTGAGAGATAGGATTTTTGCTTTAAGGCGTTGATCTCTAGAGGCTCTTTAAATAAAAATATGCCAAGGACGGGTCCAACATTACCCAACTCATAACTCACATCAAGGGTAACTTTAGAGATCACTTTCAGCCCTTGCTTGAAACAGGAACCCAAGGTGTGGGTAAGGCTAAGACCACACAGAAGCCCCTCTGGCTGAACCTTGGAGCCCTCCGGAATCCCTCCGCCTGACGGACCATGGACTGCCCCAGTGCGGGTGCACTTTTGCTGGACACTTGGGTTTCTTCGGACGGACTAGTCTGTGTGACCTCCTTATGTGAATGCCGTGATCATCCTGCCTCTTTACACAAGCAGGACCCTGCAGGGAAGCAGACAGGTCAGCAGGCACTTACGGTCCCAGGCACAGAAGACAGTGGTGTGGTGGGTACCTGGCGGGGGCAGTGGCAGGGATGCTTCACAGAGCCAGCCGTGGATGCTGGAGACGAGTCTCAAGGACGAAGGGGGTCTTCCAGCGCGGGAGAGCCCCCAGGGTTCTGGGCCCTGCCAATGTGGTTCTGTTCCAGCGACACAGGGGCACGTGGGTGTGTGCTGGGATATGGGGCTGAGGAGGAAGTCGATGCCCAGACACTGAGGCCTTGGGTGCCAGGCTGAAGGCTTTGAAAGTCTCTAGAGGCCAAGGATTGTCAAACAAACAAACAAACATATAAACCAAAAGTCACTTTAGTGCTTTGGTAAAGCTTATGTATGATTTGTTTTTAAGTTCAAACAATACTAAAAAGAACAACAAAAAAGGTAAAGATTCATCTAAAATCACGCCAGGCAGAAAAAAAACCTGTTGTTGTTGATATTATTTGGCAAACATCATGCCATACAATTTGCAAACGGACGGCAAGGCCACTCCACTCCGGGGTCTCGCGGCAAGGGGAGCCAGTGGGGAATGGACTGCTGTCCGCCTCGGTCACTGCTGTGTCCCCAGCATCTAGGACAGTGCCTGGCACAGAGCAGGTGCTCAGCACATACTTGCTATCGAAATAGCAAGAAATATTATAATTAATATAATTATGGAAATGATTTAACAAAAGTGAGATACTCTACATCACTAGGGTATTACTTAGAATTTTAATTTAAGATGAAGAAAAGGAAATGAAAGTGAAACTCAAGAACATGAGGAACTAGATAAACTTGTTCACAGCAAAAGATACTATTTTCTAAAGGTTCCTCTACTAAAATTAAAATATACGTAGAAAGGAAAAACATTCAGAGGTTGGGATTTTTTGCGGGGAGGAGGCAGCTACATGTTACAATGTCACGCAGCGTCATTAACTTCTCACTATGTAAAATGAGAATGTCTGTGTCCTCACATCTGTTTCTAACATTCCTCCGTTTCTACTGCCTGATTATTATACTTTTTATTATTAATTTTTTAAAGATTAATTTTGATACACTCTGTGTCAGAGCCATAATCCACACATTCGTTTTGAGTTACTTTGACATTTGAATGGACTCTGCTCATCCTTAGCCTGTTCGGGCAGCTTCTCCACCTCGCTGTCCCATGTGCTGACAGTTGCCTTTGCTGTGTCCCTGGGGGAAGATACAGGAGGAGCAAAGAATGTCCCAGATGCTGGAGCAAAGCCCGTGAGAGGTGTCAAGTCTTAGGTCAAGCTTCCCAAGAATCAGACTCTCACACGGGGATTCGAGAGTGTAGTTTACCCCGGAAATGATCTCGGGGAGCACCAGGGAACGAGACATGAGGCAGGGAAGGGGGGTTGCCAATGCCAGAGGCGGCAATGAGCAGGGTGCCACTGTGGGCACCTGGGCATCAGTCCTACTCAGCTTCTCTGAGAGCTGCAGAGCCTGACTCAGCACCAGCAGGTGAAGGAGCTGGACCTGTCCCCACCAACTCCCACCTGTCATTGGTCACGGGCTGCTCCTGGACTCCCAGCCTCCTTTAGCTACTTCCTGCACAGGATGACGTGCAGGTGCTCTGGGAGAAAGCAGCTGGTCACTGGGGGGACAGGGACAGGACACTGACAGCGTCAGCTGTGGGTGGGATGCAAAGGCTTCTCTAGGATGCTGTTGCCTGTGGGTGGACACCACGTGGGCCCTGATGGACCGAATGTCACCCTACCCTGCCGCAGGCCAGCTCTCCCCCTTCTGACCACCATGGGGCCTATGGGAAGAGACCCTCCTGCTTCACCAGTTGATGGTTTTTTGGGAGGAATGCTCATTTTCAGCTTGACTGAGGGAGCCATAAAGCCAGCTGCCACCATAGCCATGTCCCACCCATGCAATTCAAACCAGGTGAAACTGTTTCCTGCCAGCGTATGTGGATATAACTATTTCTCCTCCCTTTTTACAATAGTTGAAGTGATCCTTGCCCATTAGGTAAAGTTTGGAAAATTGATCTCAAGGAAGTAGTGAATAGAATGGTGGCTACTAGAGCTTGGCAAGGGTGGTGGAAAGGGGTGATGAAGAGATCTTGGTGATGGGGTAATTCTGTTAAACAGAAGGAAGAAGTTCTGATGTTCAGTGGTACAATGGGACAACTATAGTTGACAATAGTTTATTGTATTTCAGAATAGCTAGAAGTTTTCAAATGCTCCCAACATAAAGCAAAGATGAATGTTTCAGGTGAATCATGTCCCAGTTACCCTGATTTGATCATTGTATGTTGTGTGCTTGTGTCAAGATGTAACATGTACTCCATGAATACGTACAATTATGTATCAATAAAAAATTTTAAAAAAAGAAAAAACACACAAAACAAAAAGAAGAAAATGAAAAAAAATCCTCAAATAAATTGCATCTAAAATCCTCAGCCAAAGATAAACATTAACACTTCTGTAATTTATCGTTCAGATTATTTTCATTGCACATATTTTTACATGATTGAAGTCATTTTATGTATACAGTTTTCTACCCTGCTTTTTTTTTTCACCTGACACATCCTGCTATACAGGAGGAGCATCCCTTATCCAAAAATCCAAAATCTGAATGCTCCAAAATCTGAAATATTTTGAGTACCAACATGATGCCACAGGTGGAAAATTCCAGACCTCCACACCAGACCTCATGTGACAGGTCACAGTCAACAGGCAGGTGCACAACACACTGTTTATTCAGCATCTTCAAGGGAAAAAAGACCCTCCCAGCGATATACCTTCTCTGAGCATGTCCAGATTTTCCCACACAAGCACACCCACAAAGAATAATAAAATGGCATGTGTACAAGCCAGATGCACCAATGGCAGGTCCCCTGTGATAATTCACACAGGGCCAAGACTTACATGCATTATTCACTACGTTTTTATAGTTATTCTCTGCTCTGCAATGTAAAGATATTGCTGAACATGTCAAAAAGACCTAATCATACCCCTATGGATAACAGTGATAAGAAAAAGAGGAAGCATTTATGTTTATCTACAGCACAGAAAGTCAAGCAGCTGGAGAAACTGCACAGAGTATAAGTGTGAAAGTTATTAAGGAGGAGTGGGGTGTTGGGATGACCACCATCGGGGACCTGAAGAATAGGAGGAAGCATTGGAGTTCTATGCTGAAAGGGATGAACAGACATTCATGAAAAATAGAAAAACACTTCATTTTAGTCTTATGCTAAGAATGAAGATCTCCGTGGTGTAGTGAAAGAATAGATCAGTCAGCGTTGCAGCGAACACACACCGCTTACAGCACGCTGGCCATGAAGCAAGCAGAGATCTAGCGCTGTGAGTTGAAGATTGAAGGGAACTGTGAACATTTAACAAGCTGATTGCAAAAATTTAAGAAAAGACACAACATTAATTTTTTAAAGATTTGTTGTGATAAAGCATCTGCTGGTCGCGAAGTAGTGCAGAAACTAATTGATGAGTTTGCCAAGGTCGTTGCTGATGAAAATCTGACCCCAGAACAAGTCTACAGTACTGCTGAAACATCACTCTTTCAGCATTACTGCCCCAGAAAGACATTGACTGAAGCCGATGAGACAGCCCCCCAAAATCCAAGGATGCCAAGGACAGACTGTGCTGGAGTGCCCTGAGGCAGCGGGCATGCATAAACGCAAACTTGCTGGCATAGACAAAAGCTTGCATCTTCAGTGTTTGCAAGGAGTGAATTTTTTTACTAGTCCATTATTTTGCTAATAAAAAGGCATAGATCCCCAGGCACACCTTTTCTGATTTCACAAGTATTATACATAGCGGCTCTCGCTCACTGCGGGAAAGCTGGACTGGATGACAACTGCAAAATTTTCTTATTTTCAGACAACTGTTCTGCTCACACTCCAGCTGAAATTCTCATCAAAAATAATGGTTATGCCATGTGTTTCCCCAAATGTGACCTCATTAATTCGGCCTTGTGACCAAGGTATCCTTAGATCAATGAAGAATATATATAGAAATACTTTCTTGAACGGCAGGCTAGCAACAGTGAACACAGGCATGGGTGTGGAAGGTTTTCAAAAGGAGTTTAGCATGAAAGTTGCTGTATTATGCTGTCGCCAATGCTTGGAACACAGTGACTAAAAACACAGGTGTGCACACAGTTGTACCACCTCTGGTCTATGTTCTACTAGGTTCAGTAATAATGATGAACAAGGTGGTGACTTTGAAGAAATGTGTATATTAAGTGAGAAAGAAATGATGCCTGATCTACTTATATATGCAAAAATATACTTTCAGAGTCCATCAGTAAGCTGGAAGATGGATATCAAAGAAATTTTGTTTTTTGTTTTTTGGGGTATTTTTTGAGACAGGGTCTCACTCTGTGGCCCAGGCTGAGCTGCAGCGGCATGAGAGCTCACTGCAGCCTCAAATTCCTGGGCTCAGGTAACCTTCCTGCCCAGCCTCCTGAGTAGCTGGGATTACAGATGTGCACCACCATGCCTGGATTTTTTTTTTTTTTTTCAGTCTTTTGTAGACATGGGGTCTTGCTATGTTGCCCAGGCTGGTTTCAAACTCCTGGCCTCAAGTGATCCTCCTACATCAGACTCCCAAAGTGCTGGGATTACAGGCATGAACCACTGCACTCGGCCTTGAAGAAGTTTTTAACATCAATAATGAGGCTCCATTCATTGACTGATAGCAAAATAGACAAAACAGTTTTGAATCAGGGTGATGGTGGTAATAGTGAAGATGAAGACAATGTTGTTAACACTGCAGAAAAAGAGCTTATGGCTGACATGGTGAAAATGTGTGACCGGCCTATTGAAGGAGGAGATCAGAGTACACTCAAGAAATGATGTCAGTTTATAAAATCAAACCAAGACTTCTAAGATAAAAATCATTGTCAATGAGGCAGATGACTCAGGAGGAAATATTTTACGGGCCATTCAGCCTTCTCATCCCTAGAGGACCCACTTCCTGGTTCCTCAGCTGCTTCTGATATTTCTTCTCACCTAAAAAAATAAAATACAATGTACAATGACCTTTTAATTAAAACACAGTAATAGGCTGGGCACGGTGGCTGGTGCCTGTAATGCTACCACTGTGGGAGGCTGAGGTGAGAGGATCCCTTGAGGTCAGGAGTTTGAGACCAGCCTGAGCAAGAGTGAGACCCCGTCTCTACTAAAAATAGAAAAATTAGCTGAGGGCAGACTCCAGCCAACAGCCAGCAGGAAACTGAGGCCCTCAGTCTTACAGCCATAGGAATGGACTTCTCTCAACAGCCTGATGACCTTGGAAGTAGATCCTTCCCCAGTTGATTCTCAGATGAGACCACAGCCCCATGCCACCTGGATTGCAGCTTCATGAGACCCTGAAGCAGAGAGCCCAGCTAGGCTATGCCTAGACTCCTGACCCACAGAAACTGATATAATAGATGCTTGTTGTTTTAAGCTGCTTCATTTATTATAATTTATTACACAGCAATAGAAAGCATGCATGGGACTTCCAGAAAGTTACCTTAAAAGGAGAGCATGCACCTTTCTTACCTGCCTCCCCACTGGTGACCTGGACTGCAGGGGTTGTTTTGGCTGGAACTGTAGCAGCCTCTTGTTCCACAAGACCTTGATGAAAGCTGTGCACTGAGGGTGGAGCACAGAAAACAAAACCTTGTCTGCCAGGCCAGGCTGGGCTGCCTCCCTTTTAGCTTCTTTTAGATGAGAGAGGAATAACTTCCCTCCTGTGTAGGCCACTGTCACTTGGGTTTGTCTGTCACATGCTGCAAGGCAGAGTGCTAACTGACTCAGTAGTGAGTTGGGTAAAACACAGGCTTGGAACTGGCTGGACTGAGCTTGAATCCTGGGTTGCTATTTCCCACCTGAGTAAGTCTGAAAATTTTCTTTATTCCTCTAAACCTGAGTTCCCTAATCTGTAAAATGGAGATAATCATAGCACCTACTTTGTAGCTTTGTGGTGAGAATTAAGAGAACTAACACAACTGAAGAGATTCACACTGCACCTAGACCGGATGTTCGCTAAATGTTAGCTATTATTATTCTCACCTACATTGCTCATTTAATAAAATGCATGTAATGCCTGCTAAATGTTGGCCACTATATTAAGTGTCAGGCAAAGGGCAAAATCCCTGTTGTCAAAGAGCCGCGGACTTAAATGAAATATTGATATATAAACAAATACAACAGTCTAGTAGTTCAAGCGTCATACTGAGAAAAGTGCAGGTCTGAGTGCACCAAGAAGGAGACACCAACCCTCCGTGGAGAGACAGAGGGTCAAAGATGGCTCCACAATGGATTAAACACCTCAATCAAAAGATGCAGAGTAACCAAAGAGATTTTTGAAAATAAAAAAACAGGATCCAATAATATGCTGCCTATAAGAGACTCCCTTTAGATTTAAGGACACACATAGGCTGAAAGTGAAAGGATGGAAAAAGTTCTTTCATGCAAATGGTAACCCAAAGAGAATAGGAGTGGTTATGCTGCTATCCGACAAAATAGACATTAAGTCAAGTCAGAAACTGTCACAAGAGACAAAGAAAGACATTGTACGATGATAAAGGAGTCTATTCATTAGGAAGATATAACAATTATAAATATTTATGCTCCAAACATCAAAGCTCCTAAATATATGAGGTAAACATTGACAGAACTAAAGGGAGATATAGACATAGTAATTATTACTATTACTATTACTATTACAGCAGCATAGTAATAGTAGGCTACTTCAAAGAAGGGTTCATGGAAAACTAACATTTGAACCGAGTCTTGAAACAGCAGAAAAGATTTTCTTAGCCAAAGAGATGAGATAGTAATTAGAATATCATATAACCTATATGCCAGACTCTGTTCTAAGCGCTACCTACAAAAATTCATTAAAACTTTCTGCTGCCCTGTAGAAGGAGGTATATAATTTTACCCATTTGTGTAATGAGAAAGCTGTTCCCAGAGAGGTTATGGCACATGCCCAAGCAATACTGCCAGGAGGTGGGAGAACTGGGTTTATGACCCATTGGAGCTCGCCCAGGTAACCACTGTTTTCTACCACCTGCATGGGCCTGGCGTGGTGGGCAGAAGGAAGGGAGTGGGTACAGGGACCCCAAAGGGAGTGACGAGTTAGAGATGTTCCACGTTGCTGGAGTTAGGGTGCTAGAGGACCCATGGTGGGCAAGGGCAGGGCCAGATCAGGGAGGGTCTGGTCAGCCCTGCTTAAAACCTGGGCATCTCACCTGTGGTCAGTGGGAAGCCTTCACAGGTGTAAAGCAGTGGGGACCGGATGGCCAGCAGCTTCTTACATCATCCTGCTTCAGCAGGGAGGAGACACTGGAGGCCGAGGGAGATGGGTGCAGGTAAGAAACGAGGATGGTGGTGGGGAAACCGAGGGAACATGACTTCCGGAGATCTCCCAAGTTCAAGCAACAAACACTCACCATGTCCCACCGTATGCCAGGCCCATTGTGACACTGTGTGTCAGACACTGATGGGTGCAAAGTCAACACTGAGAGGTCCTTGCCTTCTACAGCCAATCATGGGGAGACAGACACATCCACTCCACGAAGGTGTTGTCACCCCCACTCCACAGACGAGGGCCAGCCAGAGTGGGAGTGGCCTCCCTAAGGTCAAGCCGTGGGTAGCGTCGAAACTTAAAATCAGACTTGAAGTCATTTTCTCTGGACCTTTCTAGTAGTTTTTGGTAAACGTAAAGTGTTGTAGCTATAGAGGATTGTCATTGTCTAGTTCAGGAGAGAAAGCCAGGAAATTAAAAGCTTCATTCTGCAAACGAGCCTGTGGCTTATGCCAGGTGCTGGGGACTTGAGATCCAGGTGAACCTGCCCCTGGCCCCCAGGAGCTTATAGTCTAACAGGAAAGATCCTGAACTAAACAAATAACTAGAGGCTCAGTCCTTTAGCATTGGGAATGCATTTACAGAAATGGAAGCGGTAACAGAATCAAAGCTAAAAGGAGCAGTCTTTGTATGAGCTCCCTGTATCACACGTGCTCTGCTCTCTTTAAACCCTGAAGTCCTACCAGGGTGGCCTCCACGATCTATGAGCTGCCATGACTCATGCAACTGTGTTCAACCCTCCCAGGCTGCAGGGAGATTCCGGACCCTGATCTCCTGTGTTTTTCTCTAACATTTTCTCACAGGCAGCTCAAGGGAACTGATGCATCTGTTACATCCAGCACAATATTCTTTGGGTGTTTGCAGCAAGTCTAAACAATCATCTGCACATGTCTTATCAGCTAGTCTGAGTCAGAACTGCCGACCTAGATGTAAAGTAAACAGCAACAGAGCAGCCACGGTGGAGCAAACAGCACTGCATGCAGCAAAGAACTCACTGAGCTGGGGATAGCGCAGGGCCAGCTCTTCAGCGGAGCGTGAGTGGAGTGCAAAACCAGGAAGCTCCCAGAATTGGAGAAGGCCAGAGGGGCAGGCTCAGGGAAGGGCTGGAACCAGGAGCTCTGGGGCTTTGCGTCCATGTCTCATCCGGACCTATGTCAGAGTCCTCTTGCTGCTGTAACCGTTATCACAAACTCAGTGGCTTAAAGCAACACAAGTGTATCATTTATACTTCTGCAGGTCAGAGGGCTAAAGTCAAGGTGCCAGCAGGTCTGAGTTCCTTCTGGAGGCTCCAGGGGAGGATTCATTCCTCGCCTTTTCCAGCTTCTAGAGGCCTCGCACATTCCATGGCTCAAGGCCCCACATCCCATGACTTTTTCTTCTTCTGCTTCCATCATCACATCACCTGCCTCTGCCTCTGACTCTGATCCTCCTGCTTCCCCCTCACAAGGACTCTTGTGATTATATTGGTCCCCAAGGACAATCCAGGATGTTCTCCCCAACTGCTGGGGTCTGAATGATTGTGTCCCCCCATAACTCATGTATTAAAACCTAATCTCCAGTATGGAGGTATTAAGAGGTGCAGCCGCCAGGTGTGGGGGCTCACGCCTGTAATCCCAACACTTTAGGAGGCCAAGGCAGGAAGATTGCTTGAGCCCAGGAGTTTGAAACCAACCTGGACAAGAGAGAGACCCAATCTCTACAAAAAATTAAAAAATTAGCTGGACATGGTGGCGTATGCCTAGAGTCCCAGCTACTCAGGAGGCTAAGGCAGGAGAATCACTTGAGCCCAGGAGTTTGAGGCTGCAGTGAGCCATGATCGGGCCACTGCTCTACAGCCTGGGTGACAGAGTGAGAACTTATCTCAGAAAAAAAAAAGAGGTGCAGCCTTTGGGAGGTGATTAGGACATAAGGGTTCTACCCTCATTCACGGGATTAGCACCCTTGTAAAACAGGCTTGAGGGAGCTTGGTTGCCCCTTCCACCATGTGAGGACACAGCAAGAAGGTGGCCTCTATGAACCAGAAAGCAGGCCCTTGCCAGCCATTGAATCTTCCAGTGCCTTCGTCTTGGACTTCTCAGCCTCCAGAACTGTGAGCAATACATTTATGCTGTTTATAAATTACCTGGTCTAAGGTATTTTGTCATAGCAGCCCAAATGGACCATCTCCAATCTTCATCACACCTGCAAAGTCACTTTTGCCATGTAAAACAACATGTTCAGAGGTTCTGGGGACTAGGAACATGGATATCTTTGGGGGTCTGTAGTCAGCTGACCACAGGGCCAATCACTGGGACAAATGCCCTCTGTCCTTTCGTCCACCTCACATCACTCTGTTAGATATTCAAAGTCCAGCAGTGTAAAAGGCCTCGCTTTGACCAAGTGCTCACAGCTTGGCCAGTGGAGTGTAGCCCACCCTGACCGATGCCCCGCCACCAAGCCTGCCCACAGTGGGACAGCATAACTCTTTCAACAAAATGTGAAGGGTTCTTGTCAGACTGCAGGGAGTGTGGATACTAATCAGCCTGAATACATGTTTGCCACATTCAGGTTGGAGGAGAAAAGAACGTATGAGGAGAAGGATGTTACAGCTGTCTGAAAATATGGAAAGCCAAAATATTGGCTCTAAGGATGTCACAGCTGGATGACCCCTTGGAGGTCACCAGGCCCCTGCTTGTTCAGGGCAGAACACCACGGCCCAAGGAGAGCAGCATTTTGCCTAAGATGACCAGCAAGTGAGTGGCTGAGCAACGGTATGGAGAGGAAAGAGGAATTTTGGGATGCACGCAGACGTGGAGCTGGAGCCAAGGACTGCTGCAAGAAGACAGTCTGGCTGAGAGTGAGGAAAGACTGTCTACAGCGTCCACACCACCATCTCTGCCACGCCGTGGTCGTCAGCTCCACGCCAGCAACTGTGCCGTGTGCCCTCTGGTCCCTCAACACAGAGAAGGAGCTTCATCACTGCACACCCCCTACACACAGGGAACGGGGACACTGAGCTCAGAGGGGTTCAAATACCTTGCCCAAAGACACCCAGTTAGCAGGTGGCCGGTGCAGAAAGCCGGCTTTGAAAGACTTTAAAATCCATGCAATAACTAATGCAAGTGTTAAGCTACTTTGTTTTTTTCTTCTCTATTTTGTTTTCCATGAAATTCAAGGCTGGGTGGGTAAAAAAGGAATTTGATAAACTTTCTCAAGTCTGGAACTTTTCCCAGAGCCCTGGGGGCAGAGAACCAAGTTGTGCAGACACACCCTCTCGGCCAGAAAGTTCTTTTAAATAGCCAGTCCAGCCGGCTCTGGCCAGGTTCCTGTTTGTACCACTGGGAAGGGACTGCGTCGAGTTTGGAATGTAGTGGGGGAAACTGACTCTCATGGAGTGTCCACGCTGCTCCCGGCTCCGGGTACGGGGTGGCTCTGCGTAGGGAGTGGGCTTCATCTCTGTACACCCCTGAGCTGGGAGTGCCAGAGACTGCAGAGCAGAGAGGTTTAGCAACCTGCCTGAGTACACACAGCAGGGAAGAGGGGATCCCAGGGTACAAAGTGAGTTCTGCCAGAGCTCAGAGACCCTGTGGTCAGCCCCCTGAAATGACTCTCATAAAAGAAGTGGCCTTGGGTTCAAGGATCATGGGCCAAGGACTGGTCTCCAGAGTCTGGAGGAAGCCACCTTCATTCTACTCCAGACACAGAGAACATCTCTCTTCTCTGGCTCGTAGCCACCTGAAGTTTCAAAGAAGAACTTCATGCACAGAATCAACAACTCAGAGGGAAGAACTCTGCCCCAGCAGACCTTGGCTTATCAACAAAACAAGAATCTACATAACACGTTGTTTTTATTGTTTTATTCCCAAACCAGCAGAGCAGTGTTCGGCCAGCAGCCCCAGCTTCGTCTGTGAAATGAGCACTTTGGGGCTGGGAGAATTCCACGCAGAGGCCATTTGCTAGACACAGCCCAGGACACCTGTCGGAGCCTCAAGGCTCGGGTCTGGACTCTGCTTCTAACTTGCTGTGTGACTTCGGCAAGTCATGTTCATTCTCTGAATCCTGCAGCCTTGTCTGTTGGAAAGAGTGGGTGGGAGGGGTCCGGGGATTCCTGCAGGTGCACTCTCCTCGAGTCCCGGCCCAGAGAAGGCTGTGCCTCTGAAGGGGTGAACTCGTATGGTCCCCGGGGCCCTTTGTGCCTTAACACACAGGGGTTCATTGTGTATCCTTCAAAAGCAGGTTCTGATCTGGGAAGGTAGGCAGGGTCTGCCCCTCTGAGGGGCAGGTCACAGGCAGAAGCCAGTCCCAGAGCAGGGGCCCCTCCTGTTCCAGTGTATATGGTGGCATCTCCCTGTCGCCCTTCCCTTGCCCTCCTGCCAACCTCATCCGGTGTCCAAGCCACTAGGGCCACACTGACCTCCTTTCAGGTTCTCAAACCAGGCAGCCCCTTTCTCACCCTGGGGCCTCCCCTAATTGATACAAAGATCTAGAACCCAAACCCCTGGCTGGACCCTTAGCCAGGCTCTCCTCGGAGCCTCCAGAAGGATCCAGCCCTGTGGACTCTGAGACCTCTGGCCTCCAGAACTGTGAGAGAGTTCATTCCTGGGCTCTGATCCACCAGGGTGTGGCAAGGTGCTCAGGCAGCCCCCTTATCAGAACAGTGCTTTCAAACACGTGCAGTAAAGTACCTTGCATGAAAAAGGAAAGCAAATGTGGACTCTCCCGCACCCGCCCGCGCGCCACTTCTCCTGCTGCACCCCTGAGATACAAAGAGGGAGTGTGAGCTGTGTGGTGTGCATTTGTGTGTGTGCTGTGTGGGTGTGTATGCTGTGTGTGTGTACTGTGTGGGCATGTGGGTTTGTGTGATGTGTGGGTGGTACGTGTGGTGTTATATATGATGTGGGGTGTGTGTGGTGTGGTACATATGTGTGTGGTGTATCTGGTATATGTGTGTGGAGGGTTGTGGTAGTGCAAGTGTGTGTGATGGTGGAGGTGTGTATGGTGTGCGTGTATGTGGTACATGTGGTATCTCTGTGTGGTATCTGTGTGTGGTGTGTGTGGTATCTGTGTGTGTGTATGTGTGTGTGTGTGGTATCTGTGTGTGTGTGTATGGTGTGTGGTATCTGTGTGCATACATGCATGTGGTACCTGTGTGTGTGGTGCATGTGGTATCTGTGTGTGCACGTGTGTGTGGTATCTGTGTGTGCGTGTGTGTGGTATCTGTGTGTGTGGTGTGTGTGGTACCTGTGTGTGTGCATGCGTGTGGTATCTGTGTGTGTGTGTGTGTGTGGTTTCTGTGTGTGTGGTGTGTGTGTGCGTGTGTGTGGTATCTCTGTGTGTGCCTGTGTGTGGTATCTGTGTGTGTGTGTGTGGTATCTGTGTGTGTGGTGTGTGTGTGCGTGTGTGTGGTATCTCTATGTGTGCCTGTGTGTGGTATCTGTGTGTGTACATGTGTGTGGTATCTGTGTGTGTGCCTGTGTGTGGTATCTCTGTGTGTGCCTGTGTGTGGTGTGTGTGGTACCTGTGTGTGTGCGTGCGTGTGGTATCTCTGTGTGCGTGTGTGTGGTATCTGTGTGTGTGGTGTGTGTGTGCATGCGTGTGGTATCTCTGTGTATGCGTGTGTGTGGTATCTCTGTGTGTGGTGTGTGTGGTACCTGTGTGTGTGCGTGTGTGTGGTATCTCTGTGTGTGCGTGTGTGTATCTCTGTGTGCCTGTGTGTGGTATCTCTGTGTGTGCCTGTGTGTGGTATCTGTGTGTGCGCGTGTGTGTGGTGTACCCAGTATCTTCACGTGTGCAGTGCAGGTGTGTGGAACCGAGCAGAGTGGCTATGATGGGGAGCTCGGCTGGGGACCCCGCTGCACACCCCCTGCCCGTCCCTACACCCACCGACCCACTGTCCAGCAGACAAAGCGCTCGCCGGCGAGCCTGGACATTGTCACCAACCAGTGGCTGTCCCAGGGTCAGAAATACAGTCTGAGAGAGGGCAAAGGGGGAAGTGAGTCTCCACAGCACGGTCCCAGGCCCTGAGCCTCGCAGCCCGCAGTCCTCGTGGGCACCGAGCACCGCACTGCTTTGCTCCCAGGCTTGTGGGAGTGAGGACGGAGACTTGAGCTGGGACCCCACTGTGGGGTCTCTTCTGAGGACACCTGTGCCCTTGCAGCCAGTCCTGGGTCTGCCTCTCCTGCACTGCCCCTGTCCCAGCCTCTGCGGGCTCCAGCCAGGCAGGAAGAGGGGAGCGTTTGTTGAAATACTGTGCAGGGTTAAAAATACCCTGGGGAAGTCACACTTCCTTCTCTCAGAGGCAGCCGAGAGGCCTGGCACGAGCTTCCCACCACAGGGCTTACGCCTCATGTCTTTGGGCACGGGGGGGTCCCCAGGTGCCTCAAATAAGCCCAGCTCCCTCCTCAGGCTCTGAGGCACTGTGGGTCTGGCCTCCTCCCTGTCTTCATCCGTAACCTCCCCTCCCACTTCTCCCTGCTTCAGGAGCCTCCTGTCGCCTCCTCCAGTGATCCAGCGGCCCCTCCCCTGGCCTTCTCAGGTGCTGTCCCTCCTGGGACTCTTGGCTTTCCCTCTATGCTCCCTTCCTCTCACCCTCCACATCTCAGTTTCAGTGTTCCTGTTCCAGAGAAGATTTCCTTTAGCCACGTGGTCTAAGTCAATTTCCTGCTTCCCAGCCCCCACCATTCTTCATTCCCTTTTTACTCCAATTCTTTTCCTTCATAGTATGTAGCATGTGTATGTATGCATTTATTTGTTTGCTCACTCATTTATTGTATTTCATCCTCACAAGACTGTGAGCTGCCCAAGGACAAGGATTGTGCCTTTCCTATTCATCCATTTATGCCCAGTGGGTAGTGCCAGCAACACAGTAGGGGCTTGTATCAGTCAGGATGAAATCAGTTATGCTGCGATGACAAACATCCCCGGATCTCAGTGACTTAAAACAATAAAGGTTTATTTGTTGCTCATGCTACATGTGCAATGTGGCTGAGAAACTGGGGGATGGACACGGATCACCACGGTCACTTGGGGACTCAGAGTGGTAGACCTTCTGCTTTCCACAGCAGAAAGAAGGAAATGTAGAGAATCACACACTGGATTTTCAAGTTTTCACCCAGAAGTGACAATATTTCATTCTAATTCATTGACCAAAGTAGCTCACACAGCCCTGAAGAGCCAGAAAGAAATAGAAGCAAAATATTTTGGAACAACACCAGAATGCAAAAGCTGCAAACATGGCCACAGTTGTCCAGCCCTCCTGTATCCTGCCCTTTGCTCTGTGATTTTGCACTTCTGCCCATCAAGAAGCTGAGTCTATTTCCCCACTCCCGGAACATTAGCTGGCCTCGTAATTTGCTATGGCAAAAGGATGTGACAGAAGTGGGGCTCAGCTGCCTTGGGTCCTTCCACTCATTCTCTCAGAGCCTTTCCTCTCCCATGGGAACAAGCCTGGACTAGCCCACTGGAGGAGAGAGATGTGTCACCTCGGCCACGACAAGCCAACTGCAGGAGACGTGAGTGAGGTTTTGCACACAGCAGCCTCCAGCTGATCTAGCAGATAGCCCAGCCAAGATCAGCCAAGCCTGAGCAGATGACCACCACCACCCAGGGACCCAGGGACTCGTGAGCAATAATAAATGTTTGCAGTTTCAAGCCACTGAATTTTGGGGTGGTTTGTTACACAGCAATAGCAAACATTATAAACACTATTGCCAACATGGTGTTCAGTAAATGTTTTTGAAAAAATAAAGGAGAGCAAAACACCTCCTCTCCCCATCTTGTCCTTTCTACCAAGCCCAGGCTGGGCTCCCAGGAGCTAGGAGTCAGGATTTAAAATGTAATGACCCCCGTGAGTTGGTGGAGAGAAAAATTGAACTGGAAGGCCTAGATTTCATTCTCACTCTGTTACTCACTCGAGTGAGTCCTTAACTAAGTCCTCTTCCCTCTGTGCCTCAGTTTTCCTATATGGGAAGTGGAGGGCCAGATTTGATGTTCTCCAGTGGCTCTGCCAACCCTGTAGGCTGGAATCTTCTGAGATGTTCTCTGCAGGCTGAGATCTCCTGGAAGAGGGACCACCGAAGGGTGGAACTTCCCAGTGGTGCCTTGGGCCAGCTGGATTGAACTGGAAATTGTGGCTCCATCTCAGGGAGAGGAGTCCATGCTGCCCTTGAACTCTCCAAGGGGGAGATTTCAATTTCTTTGGGGGCTTCATCTTCCCCTTAATAGCCTCACAGCCAAAATGAAACTCCACGAACACTTAAGCCTCTCCTCTGAGGCAGGTCTGGGGCTGGCCCCTCGGGGTAGAGAGACGGTCATTCCCAGGCCCCAGGTTTTCAGGAGCCCTCGGGGCACTGCAGGGGACAAAGTTAGGACTATATGCCCCTTGTGCTGATAAGCCCAGCCACTGGGCTTTTTATTTCAGTTGTTATTTTTTCTAGTTCTAAAATTTCTATTTGGTTCTTTTTTATATCTTTTGTTTCTTAATGACATTTTCCATTTCTTTGATGAGGCTGGACAATTTGGGCGGTAAACTGAGACCACTTCTTCCTCCTGGTTTGCCAGGCTTTGGAGCAGGAAGTGGGTGTGCTCCACGCTGCCATTCAGAGGGCCCTGTGGAGGGTGGGTCAGCAGTGGGAGAGGCCACAGCTGCCCAGCCAGCCACGGAAGGGGAAGAGTAGCAGCTTGGGACATGAGATACAGGTAGGTGAGGAAGGAGGCACCTCTGGCTGGAGAGGGGTAAGGAGACAGGTAGGGGAGACGGCTGGTCCAGAGCAGGTCACAGAAAAAAACCTGGGACGAGCCAGTGTGCAGGTGGGGAGGAGGCCCATTTGGGACATGCCCGGTTTGCAGAGCCTGTAGCACATGCCAGGGAAGGCAGCCAGGAAAGAGCCAGGCACTGGGGACCCCAAGCCTAGGAGAGCCTACACGGCCACTTCAAAAAAGGGGTTTAGGGCTGCTGGTTGTCTCTGGCTTCTTGGATGCATCAAGACGTGGACATCCAGGTCTGTCTGGCCACAGCAGCTGGAAGATGAGTGGCCTCCAGCACGAGGCGAGCCCAGCCTCCACCTCTGGCCTGCCTCTGCTCTGGCTGCCCGCCTGGCCTAGACTCGTGCCCTGCAATAGCCCTGACCTCTCGTGGATGTGGGTTTCTGATTCCTCCTTTGAAGTGTGTCTTCATTCTCTCTGCTTCTCACTTCTTCCCCCCGCTCTTGTCTTCCCCCTAGTTTGGGCCTCCTAAGCTTTCTCTCCACTGAGCCCTTGAGGAAAAACTTTCTGTGATATCAGTTTCCATTTAATGAGTATTCCGTAGGGAACAGATTTCTGCCCAGCACTCTGTAGCATCGTATCATTTAATCATCACAGCAGCTATGTGAGTGGGTGGTGTCATCCCCACTTTACAGATGATGAAAACTGAGGACTCAGAACTGAACTGGCTTATTAAGGACCCCAATCTCTGTACTCAATTCAACTAGAGAGAAACAAATATACAAATACCTCCCATGTCTCCCATTCGAAGTGAATCTGAACCCTGTGATTTTGAAGTTTATGCAATATAAAAATATAAAACCTGTTCAATCGGAGTGCAAAATTTGAAGTAATTCAAATTCCCCAACCCATCCCCATCATATATCAATCCCATAATTTCAAAGTCGGGCTGTGGGGTGAGTCACTAACTGTGTTTATGCTGTCCCCAGATGGCTGTGCTGCTTTAGCTGGGAGAAGACATGGTCATCTCCGTGCTTGGCAACATGGGTCTTGGATTAATTACCTGTGTGTGTGGTTATGAGCAATCGTCACAAACAGATCTCTCTAACGAGATCTTGACGGTGGTGCTGCAGAGGGACTCTGTCTGCACAGGCCACTGTGGATTGTGGGAAAGCAAGGTCATGTCTACCCGGGAAAAAAGGGGAAAAGCCGGGAACAGTATTAGTTAACACTTACTGAGTGCCTACTATGTTTCTGGTTTTTTCTATGCATTGTTTCTTAGAAACCCCTCCCCAGCCCTACGAGTCAGGCGTTACTGGTATTTTTATAGATGGGGAAACTGCGTTGCAGCTAGCCAGAATGACTAACTTGCTGTGGCGGTTTTAAAATATGTCCATAAATTCTTTGATCCTCCTTCCTTCAAAACACAGGGCCTAATTCTCCTCCATTCGAGAGTGGGCTGCCCTGGGTGACCCCAGTGGATAGAATGCGGCAGAAGCAATGGTGTTAGGTCATCAGAGGAAACAGGCTGCTTCTTCGCTCTCACTGCTGAATCACCCATTCTGGGAAAAGCCAGATGCCACATCAAGAGGACACGCATGCAGCCCTAGGAAGAGACCCATGTGGCAAAGAACTGAGGCCTTCCACCGACGGCCACATGGATGAGCCATGTCGAAAGCCTCAGTTCAGCCTTTTGGTGACGACTACCCGCAGAGGGCCAAGCACTTTACGGAGGTTACTTATTTTATTTTCTTTACTCTCTTGCAGACACCTTTTATGTAGCTGCCATTCTCTTCTCTTTCTACAACAAGGAGATGAAACTATTAATCCAAGGAGAAGTGGCCGGTTCCCCAGCCACGAGTGCCAGAGTTCAGATTCCAACTCAGGGCCCTCTGGCTTTATACTTCATGTTCTTTCTACTCCAAAGTGCTGCCTGCTCATATTTTATTGTTTAAGCTTGCTGGACTTCCACCATTAGTTTTAACTTTTATTTCACCACCGAATTGCCTAGTGTTTTCCAAGAGGGAGATTTAATTGCTAGACTCTCTCTTAGTAACGACCAAGTCAAGCAGGCATCCTCGGAACGTAGAGATAGGAAGAGCTGCTAGAGATTGTGCTCTTCCAGCTTGTTTTTCTAAATGCTGACTCCACCAGAGGGAAAGGGGGGAGGGGAGAGAGAGAGAGAGAAAGACTCATGAGAATGGGACTGCTTGTGAGTAAGGAATCTCTCTAGAAAAAACAAATCAGCGTTTATAGTGGAAGTGATTTCTTCTGTTGGTTGAGAACAAGCTGCCCTGTTATTCAGCCAACTTTATTTCCAGTTACTTCTCCCGAATGATTTCTTAACCCCACACACATGCTTTCTGCTCTTTCCTCCAAACATTCCTCCACTGTGCCCTGTGGATTCTCAGACCATCCCAAAGCTGAGTTTGTGGGATGATGAGCCGCACCTCGGTGAGATGCCCCCAAACCCCAGAGAGTGAGCACCTTGAGGTCAGGGACCACATCTTACTCTCTGTAGTTTCAGAGCTATGCTCACTGCCTGACCAGCTGTATGTGCTCCACACACGAGAAACACCTGAGCGTGAAGAGCTGCAAACAGACAATTCCCACTGCCTTTATCTCCACGTGCTGCCTCATTGAGTCCTACCTGTCATTTGAGGGGGTGGGCCAGTTCTCCAGGACCCCAGCACCAGCAAGTGGAAGTTTCATAGAATTGAATTGCAACACAATGTAAAAAAGAACATTCTAGCAGTTGACACTCTCCAAAGATGAGAAGAAAGGTAGGTGAGCTCCCTGCCATCCAATATGTCCAAGCAGAGGCTGGTGGAGCACTTTTTCTATAAAGATTATTTGGGTATTCCTTCAAAAAATATTTACTGCTACCAAACACAGGAAAATAGGGGTGTGGACCTCAGATTACAATCAGGAGGGTTCTGGAGGCGTCATTGCCATTATCTTTGTTATCTTTGGCACGTCATCTTTCGGGACCTCTCTTGCCTCATCTATAAAAGGAAGAGGCATGAGAGACTTCAAAGGGACAGGAACTAGTCATCCCACTGAGGATGATTGTGCTAAAAAATAAAAGTGTTAGTAGTAAGGCTGTACCAGATATACAAGTTGTACCAAATCGTAGCAAAACAACTGAAAACCTTCTCAGGATATCAATGGAACATTTGTTAAATAAATTATAGTATATCCATATTATAGATTAATAGTCTAATATGAAACAGATTATGTTAGAAATCTGCATATTCTGGTACTTTTACCTTGAGAGAGATATATATCATCTCAAGGTAATATATAGTATATACAGTTAAGCAATTAAGCAAAAAAATATATATATAGTTAAGCAATTTAAAGCATGGTATATAACATGATACCATTTTATGTTTTGCTGTGTACATAAATATATCTTTGCTATGAGCATAAAGAAACTCATAGAAAGATGTAGTTGTTAATGCAATTTATGTCAAGAGGTAGGATTAGAAAGGGGGAGGTTACATTGTAATTAGATCCAGGTCCTTACAACAGAAAACCCAAAAATCAGTAGCTGATGAAAATAGAAAGTCCAGTTTTTTTCTCACAAAAATAAGTTCAGAAATAAATGGTCTGGAACTTATGTGACTGCAGCTCTATGGCCATCAACGCAGGCTCCATCTGCCTTTCCGTCCCGCTGTCCTTAAGGAGAGCTCTCAATCCTCAAGGCCATCTGTGGTCCGAGAGGGCAGAGGGTGCTCTAGCCATCATGCCCAGGCAGGAAGGGGGAAGAAGCTGTTCATCTCTCTTTTGGGGAGCTGTTCCAGGGTCTCACCAACTGTACCTGGCTGCAAAGGAGGCTGGGAAATGTAGTTCTTAGCTGGCCACAATCATTGCATTACATCGTATTATATCAGGTTGTTTTGTATGGTATGGTATTGGGCAGCCTAATAATATAAGGAGCCACAAGAACATTTTTAACCTTTTAAAAAATAGATTCCTATATTGTTTGGCTAAATACAATGAGAATGCATTGCTTTACAATTTTAAAAATCCAATTAGGAAAGGTTTTTTAAAGAGAGGAAAGGAACCAACATTTTTTAGCACGTACCCATGAGCCAAGCTCATTTGTTGGGTGTTTCACATGCAATCTCGTTTCATCCTCACATAATCTCATGGGGGAGGTAAGACTGCTTCTCCCCCTTTGCAAGGGAAGGAGTCCAAACTGCAGCAAAGTGACACAGCTTTCTCAAGCCTCATTGTCAGCAAGAAGCACCGCCAGTATTGGCATCCAGGGCTATGTGTGATTCTAAATCCTGTGTTGCAATCTCTAGGGCTATTTTCAGGAGGGAGGAAAAAAACAATTCTTGTATGATTCTAGAATCCCAGATTTGATAGAGGCTGTATTCCCTAACCAGATCATTAGGCTGAGAACAGGAAGGTGGATATTGACACTTTTCCAGCTTCCTGATCCCTGATGGACGGTATCCAGCGGGTAGGCTCGTGGCACCAACCTGTTTTTCTCCCTAAGATGTATTCACTTCCCAGCAGCAAGAATCTTTCTTTTCTTTCTTTCTTTCTTTTTTTATTTGATGCATATGGTTAATTTTCATCCAAACATGCTTATTCAGACAAAGAAAAGGAGGTGAAAATTTTAATAACACCTATTTTTATTTTGTTCTACATTTCCTGAGTCTCATTTATAAGGGTAAGAAGGGTAAGGCCAGAGTCTTCCATAAACACTGGGCTCCTCTCGGGTTTTCATTAGTGTGAGTTTATGAGGGAACCGTGGAGGAAACCTACAGAATAATATTATTCCAACCGAGATGCTGTCTGCTGCCCGCTGTGTGGGACAACATGAGTGCCGTGGGTATTTTCCTTAAAGTGCTTTCAATTCTAGACAGCACACAGACATAAAAAGAAGATACTGCATTCCTTCATCCTGGGACAACTTGGGACTCAATTCTTCGTCCCTCTATGTTACCAGAGATATATTTTAGTCCCTGAAATGCAAGCATTCCTCAGAGAAATAGCAACTCCCCTCCGTAGAAAGCCTTCTCCATACTGGATCTCGCTTTGCTCCCTGTAAATCCCAACCAAGGGTCTGGTCCTCCCCTGGAAGCCCAGAGAAGAAGCCAGAGCTTTTTCCCCCCGAGGGCCCACTGGATGTTGGGACACCGCTGTCACATCTGCCAAAGAACATTCTCCACTGGCTTGGGAGCGTGAAAGGAGTCATCCTGACTGGAATCTGGCTTTGTTACTCATGCCTGTAGGACTTTGAGACAATTTTTTAACCCTTCTGGCTTTATTTTATCACCTATGAAATGGAGTTGGTGAAATTGTGTTCTCATTTTTCCTCCTCGTAGAGGCTGCATACCTCCTTCAAGGGCAAAGGAAAGTATCTTACTAATCTCTGGGCTCATATAAAGTTGCTGTGAAAATTCAGAAAAATAATAATAACATCTAACAAAGATTGTTCTCCTACTGAAAAACTGGTCCCTTAACCTGGAGGGATTGACTAGAGGCTGGTTCGTGGTGTGGGAGGCAGGAGGGTGAGGGGGTTACTAGAGAATATTCTGAAACCAGAATGCCCAGTTTCCAATCCTGCCCATCTCTGCCACCTGCTAGCTGTGTGAGTTTCAGCAAACTATCTACCTCTCTGTGCCCATTTCCTCATCTATAAATGGAAATAATAATAGTGATTCTCTCATCTATGAGTTGATGCATGGAAAGTGCTTAGAAAAGTCTTATAGTACGGACTCAACCATCATGGCCTGCTGTCTGCTATTATTCCTGAAGCTGCTCAGGGAAGGGTAGGGCCTCTCCCTTACCATGTCCCCTCCAGGCAATGGCCACTCCAAGAAAGCGTGGCTGCTACTGTGGCCAGAGCTCAGAGCTTAAAACCAGTGGGAAGTGTGGTCAGGACGCAGCCTTCACCTCCTAACTGTGCCTATGCTGGTACTTTAGGCTCGACAAAACATCAGCTGAGCAAGGCAAACAACCTTTCCAACCATTTCTCAGTGGGAAGGATGTTCTTGGACTGGATTTTCAGGCCCTCTGCGGCTAACTGAGGACACTTGAACCTGATGAATTTATCGAGCATCCTGGGGTGTCGGGCTATGCATGGCTTCATCTCAAGTAAATCTGCCAGCAGCCCTAAAAAGCAGCTCCTTTAAGGACCTACACATTATGCATTGAGCTCCAACTGAATACCATGCCCTATGTTAGGTTCTTTACGTACATCACCTCATTGAATTCTCTCTACAGCCTCAGTTGAATGTTTGGGTCCATCAGTTCTAAAAGTAATTCTTGAACGCATATGTTCCTGGTGTGGCCGGTGGCTAAGCTGGCAGATGCTGCAGTCGGTCACTGGCCCCCGCTTCCTAACTCAGCGACTGGGGCCCGCCACTTTCCCCTAAGCCCCAGCCTCCTCATCAGTAAATGGAGACACTAACTGGGCCTGTGTGCGTAGCATAAGAAAGTCTTCCTTCATGGAGTGCTCTGCATACACTATGCACTCAACATTGTCATCCAACACCAACACTGGCCCTGGGGCAGAGAGGTGACGAGTCACCATCCCTAGCACCCAAACACTTGCAGTTTGGGGAGAAAGATGGCAGAGTGAGCCTGGATTCCCAGGGTCCTCCTTTCACAAAACAGGATGTCGAAGGAGCCCAAGAAGGTCCAGCAACTTATCTAAGAGCACCCACACTGTCAAGTGGAGGACCAAAACCTGCCCCGGGGTGCTTTACGCTGACCCGTCTTCACTCCCGAGCCAAGCTGGGCCCCCAGTTACAGCGTTCTCCACCTTCTCCCCTCCCCCTACCCCACGGGGGATGGGGGAAATACCGTGTTTGCAGAATCCCCTCGGGAGACCCTGCCTGGTTGACGAAGAGTCCCCAGGGTATGGCCAAGGCCCTGGAGAGGCCTTGGTGGGTCTGCCTTGACCTGGAGCCTCTGTCTGCACAGCCCAGAGCTGGGGGCAGCGCACAGCACCACTGCTTTGGGAGGGGCAGGGATGGGGGCTGGGCCGGCGCCATCAGAGAAAGCAGATGGGAGTTGGAGAGGCTGGCCCTGCATGGGACTCGGGAGGAGGAGGCTCAAGAGAGACACAGGGGGACAGTGTCCAGTGTTTTCGGCTGCCGGGCCACGTGAACCAGTGCATGCCTGCCTGCAGAAGGAGCAGCATGCCTGAGTTACTCAGGGATGCTTGCAGCGTGGGCTTGGCAGGAAACTCAGAAAGGACACACAGGTGCTGACACTGAGGCTCCTAGAACTCTTTCAACATGCACAAGCCAACCAAGCACATCAGTTCCTGCCTTTGAAACCCCTGGGCCCCCAGCCTTCCTCTGCCTCTGGTCCTCTGCAAATCCAAGGGTGTGGAGTGGCCCCCACCCACCTCTGTGCTCTGCCTCCCTCCCACCTGGACTCCAGTGCTCACGGTGGCCGGGAAGAGCTGACTCTGTGCCAACGCTGTCCCCCAGCAGTGTGCTGCCCTCGGGCCGGTTACCTAATTGCCCTGCTGTTCAGTGGCCCACCTGAAACATGGGAATAACAATACCAGTTCCCTGGGATGTTCCTCCAAGGATGAGAAAACTGAACAGCTGGACTCTCGCCCAAGACGTGATCTCTGTGCTTATTAAAAATAAAATCATCTCGTCCTGAAGACAGACCCTGAGGTGGGTAGGGATGTTGCTGCTCCATTTTACAGAGGACAGCAAGGCCCAGGGAGCTCGGGAGAGATGAGGTGCCCATGAGTGGGAGTGAACAAAAGAACGATGAAGCTGGAAGCTGACCTGGGAGGTGCCGGGGCAGGAGGGTAGAAGAGTCCAGACAGGTGTGGGTTCAGATTCAGCCACCGTAGCTGGAAGGTGCTGTGCCCTCTCTGGGGCCTCAAACTCCTCATTCTGGAGATCAAGGACAACCCTTGAAGGGTTTGAAGCAGGTGGTGACATAATCTTTGAAGTGTCACTGATTGTGCTGGCCACTCGAGCCTGGTGTGAGGATGACCTGCCAGACCCAGCATGGCGCCTGGGCTTTGGTGAGGGCCCCCTATGGCCCGTCCTTGTTCCACAGGCAGGTTTTGTCTTCCCAGGTAGATTTGGAAAGGGTAACAGCCGCTCTTCTATCTTGATCCGCAGGTGCTCCCTGCACTTGGCTTGAGGAGAGATGAGCAATGTTCTGGAAATGCTCAAAGCCCTGGGCTCTTGGAGGCGCCTGCCCGAGGCTGAGCCCTGTGGGAGGAGAAGGAGAACAGAAAGGGCCTGGGGAAACAAACACACAAACAAACCTACAAACAAGGGATGTGTTTGTTACGGAAAGAGAAAGGGCCCATTCAGCTCTGGGCCCTGGGCGCCCAACACTTCCTCCAGGCCTGGAGCCCTGGCAGCTCTCACATCTGTCCTTCCCCAAAGCCACCTGTGACCCTGGCTCTGCGTGGGAGGTGGTGGGGGAGGGCAACACTTTCCCAGGGCTTCTGGGCTGGCCCCTCAGGTCCTGCCCCATGGCCTGGGTGGGGTCTCCCCTTCCTCTTCCTCGCTAGCTACTCTGCCCTCCCCTCTTCCTACACACCTGGAGCCCTTCGGATGGAGAAAGGGCTTGAGATGCTGATGGCTGGAATGGAGAGACTGTCCTGACCATCTGGGGAGGAGGGAGAGGAGAAGGCAAATCAGCACTTACTGAGCACCTACCATGTGCCGGGCATTCTGCAGAGCTCTTTCTTCTAATACTCCCAGCAGAAAGAAATGGAGGCTCGGGAAACTGAAGTGGCTGGATCTGACTGAGTGTTCCTTTGCTTTTCAGGAAAAATCCACCCCACAGAGCTGTGATGGTGAGAAGTAGAATAGGGAGGGGTAAAGGCTACAAGGAACAAGGAGGCAGGTGGTTTGTTCAGTGGTGATGTGACCGGGCCCCCTCTGCCCTGCTGGCTCCAGGGCACGTTCCTTCCTATCAGCCCTGCAGGCCCTTTGCTGGGCTTGGCAGACAGTCGCCCTAGCCATGGGGCTGATGTGGGATGGCGCGCTCCTGGGTTAGCCGCAGAGACATTTCTCAGGGAAGAGGAGCCACACAGAACCCCATCACTGAGACGCCCCTGCAGGCAAGAGAACCAGAAACACAGATGACATCATCACCACCTTCCCCTTCTGCCCTGTCCAGAACCAGTTTAAAACTGATTCTGACAGATCCACGGTCCTGTAGGAAAAGTCGTGCATAAGATACCTGTTGCTGCGTCTGGAAGTAACAGCACAAAATCAACCCAGATGCCGAAATAGCTGAGTTTGACAGAGGAGGGTCTATCCAAACGGCAGAACACTGCGCAGCCACTGAAGTGATCCCAAGGAGGATTTGTATGCACTGCCCTGGAGTGACGGTTACAGTACAGTAAGAGATAAAACTAATTATAAAATCGTGTGTCGGATAGGATCTCATTTAAATCAAGAAAGGACGTATGAGGGATCTGTGCGCATGGAAAATGTCTGGAATTTTATACACCAAAATGTTAACGTGTTAATTTCGGTTCATTTATTTACTCACCCAAGTAACATTGATTGAGTTAAGGGCCAGGAAGCACCCTAAGTGCTGGGAACACAGTAGAAAATACAAGAGGAAAAATTCTTGGGATGACGGGTGATTTTTTATTTTTAAATGGACTTTATTTTTAAAGCAACTAGGCTCACAGCATAATTGAGATGAAGGCACAGAGATTCCCATCCATCCCCAACGTCAATACAGGCTTATCTGCCCCATTGTCAACATCCCAAATGTGGTACATTTGTCACAGTTACTGAACTACCTTGACACATTGTCATCACCCGAGTCCATAGTTTACATCACGGTTCACTCTTGGTGTTGCGCATCCTATGAGTTTGGACAGATGTATACCAGCACATACGCACCGTTATAGCATCACACAGAGTCGTTTCACTGCCCTAAAAACCCTCGTGCTCCGGCTTTTCATCCTTCCCTGCTGCCTAAGCCCTGGCAACCACTGATCTTTTTCCTGTCACTGTACTTTTGCCTGTTCCAGAATGTCATATAATTGGAATCATACAGTATGTAACCTTTTCAGAGTGACTTATGAACATAATGTGCATTTAAGGCTCATCCATATATTTTCAGAGCAGAATAGCTCATTTCTTTCTAGTGCTGAATAATGATCCATTGGCAGGATGTTCCACAGTTACTTATCCACTCACCTACTGAAGGACATCTCCGTTGTTTCCAAGTTTTGGCAATTATGCATAAAGCTTCTATAACCATCCACGTCCAGGTTTTTGTGTGAACATTAGTTGTCAACTCATTTGGGTAAATACCAAGGAGTACAATTGCTGGGTAGTATGGTAAGAGTATATGCAGTCGTGTCAAAACCTGCCAAACTGTCTTCCAAAGCGGCTGTACTATTTTGCATTCTCACCAGCAGTGAACGAGAGAGTTCCTGTTGCCACACGTCCTTGCCAGCATTTGGTGTTGTCAGCATTCTGGATTCCGGCCATTCTAATCTAAGTGTGCAGTGGCATCTCATTGTGGCTTTAATCCTCAGGTCCCTAATGACATATGATGTGGAGCACCTTTTCCTGTGCTTGGTTGCCATCTGTGTATCTTCCTCAGTGAGGTGTCTGTTTGGGTCTTTTGCCCATTTTTTAATTGGGTGATTTCTTCTTTATTGAGTTTTCAGAATTCTCTGTATATTTGGATAATGGTCCTTTATCAGACATGTCTTTTGCAAATATCTTCTCCCAGCCTGTAGTTTGTCTTCTTATTCTTGTGATGATGGGTGATTTTTAATTTCTTCTTTTGGATTATCACTATTTTCTATCCTTTTTGCAGCGAGCATGTATCACTTGAGTATTCACCGAATATTGATCATTTCCCAGCTCCAGAATGCTGACGGTTCAAATCCCAGCTCTGCCAATTTCTAGCCATGAAGCGTCAGGCAAGGAGTGAAGCTTTCCTGTGTCCTCGTCTCAGAACCGGAGTGATGAGCGTCCTTCCCTCCTAGGGAAGAGGGTGGATTCAGCGAGGTGATGCAGGCACAGCACCCGGAGGTGGGCCTGTCCCGTCAGCGCTTGCCACTGTGCTGAAAGCACAAAGTAGAAAGGGACCCGGCCGACAGTCAGGACACCCAGGTTCTCTGGCTCTGCCACTTCCTGGATGTGTGACTTGGGCAAGTCCCTTGGCCTCTCTGAACTTCAGGTTCTTCTGGAAAGTGGAGAGGTGGGTCTCGATGAGTTTTGAGAATCAAAAGAGCTGATGGAGGCTGTAAGCTGCTCTATAAGTGTTAAAGCCGGTGCAAATGATTCTACATATCTTGAACCTTATCAACTATATATAATATCAGCTTTTAAATTTAAATTAATTAACATGAAATCAAATTAAATATTCAGTTCCTTCATCACATGTCAAGTGCCACATAGCCACACCTGGCCAGTGGCTGTCATAATAAGAGGGCAGATCCAGAAACTTATTCAATCATTTGTTCGTTCATTCATTCATTCACCCTACACCCCTTGAGCAGGGTCTCTGCCCCTTGGCAGCCACAGTGCCCCCACCCTGAGGATGCAGAGAGCCATAGTCCTGTCCTAGGACAACACTATTGTGTCCCTTTTCTCCCCCACCAGTCATTTCCCTTCCCTGTGCCTCAGTCTCCCCTTCTGTAAAATGGGCAAAAGGAAGCTGAGTCTGTCAGTGATCCTCAAAGATCCCACCGAGCCTCGCTCAGCGTGACTCCTGTGTGGGAAGATGCGTGGTCTTTGGGGTCAGGCTGAGCTGGGTTTGGTTCTCAGCTCCTTGCATAAGTTATGGCCCCTCTCTTAGCCTCAGTTTCCCCACCTTGGCCTGGCAGTATTGCAGAGAGGACTGCAGGAGGTGGTGTTTATAGAGCCTTCAGCACAGCAAGCTACCAGTCCTGCAACTGGTGCCTATGGAATGAGAAGAGGGTTGAACAGAGGCAGGAGGAACATGTGAGGTCCCCACTAAGAAGGAGGGAGGGCAGGGAGGGAGAGGCAGGGGCGGCTCTGGGGACAAAGTCTGGGCTGGTGGTGTAGGTGCAGGTGACGGGTGGCACGTTCCCCCACCCGCTGGGCCCTGCATCTGGCAGGAGGCTCGGTTTAAGCGGCTCACGAGGTACTGAGTCACCTCCCGGCCTTGAAGGATTCCTGGGAGGGGTGTGAGGCCCTGCACGTCTGTATTAGGGGAGGGTGTGGCTTCGGGCTGGCTCCCCTCCATTGCCTTCCATCTTCCCACTGCCATCCCCTTCTCCAGCCTGGAATGGTGGCCGTGGCCCCAGTCCAGACAGCACCAGCGGGGAAAAGACTTTGATTTTCAGGCACCAGCTGTGGGCCCACTGGAGTTCAGGAACTGAACCCAGACCCTGCCCCAGCCCTCCTGGAGCCCAAGTGTGCGGAGGAGACAGGCCTATAATTTTATCTCAAGGTGCTTAGGTGTCGGGTGCCAGGCCCGGCCACCCAGCAACACTGACCGTTTGCTCTCCGAGCTGCCTCTTGCAGGTCTGCAGGATGAGCAGGAACAACACCTGCTCTGTCCTGTCCGGCTTCTTCTGGACCTGAGGGCCAAGCACCGTGCAGATGGCAAAAGTCCTCCCTGAAGTCAGAGAGGAGGCTCTGAGGGGGTCTGATGGTGGGGCCGGTCTGGAGCAGGGAAGGCACCTGATTTGGAAGATGGGGGCTTTGGGGGCTTATTTAATTCCCCCTTTGTTTGCTTCTCTGCCTAATAGGCACATTCTGCCCTCCTCCTATGGCAAAGTGCCTGCTGAAGATGGCACACGAGATGATGCACGTGACTCGGATGGGGGCCCCCAGGGGACCTTGGCTCCCGCTGACACAGCAGAGTGCCTGTGGGGTCAGGCGGTTGTCTTGTTTGCTTGCTTGGTCTTTGTGTGTCCCTCCTGCTAGACTCTCAGCTCCATGAGGGCAGGGGCCTTCCTTGCCCTTGTTCCCAGCTGGGTCCGCAATGCCTGGGCCCTCAGGAATGTTTGCTGAATGAAGAAAAGGGAACAAAGGCAGAGAGCATGTGAGAGTATGTTCACGGTCCTCCCGTTCCCCCAGGAGGTCTTGTGTTTCCATAGGGAAGTCACAAGGGTCACAGTGAGACCCCAGGTGGGCACCAGGTCCCAAGCAGGAGAGTGAGATCAGGCTGAGGGAGCAGAAAGTTCTAGCAGCGCAAAAGCACTGACAATGGAGAGGAGATCCATTCCTCCTCCCCCAAGGAGTGAGTGTGACATCAGAGAGGGACACTGAGGGTGAGAGGCCCGCCCCTGCCAGCCCAGCAGGACGCCGGACCAGCTCAAAGGGGTCAGAGTGGGTGAACAGCACCCGCAGACAGGCTTGGGTCTGGCGCGACTGCCTGACCCGTGCTCCACGACTCACACGTGGGCCTCAGTTTCCTGGTCTGTCAAATGAGCAGTTGCAGATTAAACAGGCAGTGAGATGGATGAACGTTATTATGATACGGAGAAGACAGCTAGTTGGGCCCAAAGGGCAGATTTTTGCTGCTGTGGATTTTTGTTGTTGCTGCTGTTTGAGGAATGACTTACATAGAAAAGTGCGCGGAGCACGCACGGAGCACGCACATCCTAAGTGTTCACGCGATGACTTCGGCACATGCGTAGGGCACGAAGCCACCACTGAGGCCAAGACAGAACAGCCCTGCTCTCCAGGCTTCTGGGGCCCCTTCCTGGTCCACATCCGGCCCTTCCCTGAGAGGTGACCCTGGCCTCTCCTTCTGCCAGTTTGTTTTATCTGCTCTTGGACTCCCTATGAAAGCAATCCCACAATGACTGTCCCTTTTGTGTCCTCTGCCTTCTTGCTCTGGCTGGCCCATCTCCCGCTCCCCTTCCTCTGGTAAAGGGGCTTCCGTTTGCCCGTGGGCCTGTCCCTCCCCCACTAGCAGTCTGTCTAGTCCAGGGGACTCTCCCGGCTCCAGCCCCTCATCCAGGAGTGGGCATATGAGCTGCTGCTGTGACAAATTACCACAAAATCCATGGCTTACAACACACCAATGTATTGTGTTATCTCACAGCTCTAGATATGGGAAGTTTGAAATGGGCTTCATGGGTATAAAAGATGTGGGTGGGCCAGGGAAGCCGAGATGGAAGGATCGCTTGAGGCCAGGAGTTCGAGACCAGCCTGGGCAACAAAAAATCGTTATAAAAAATAAAAAAATTAGCTGGTTGTGGTGGTGCACATCTGCAGTCTCAGCTCCTTGGGAGGCTGAGGCAGAAGGATCGTTTAAGCCCAGGAGTCCCAGGCTGCAGTGAAACCGGGACTGTGCCACTGCACTCTAGCCTGGATGACAGAGAGAGAGCGTCTCCTAAAAAAAATAAGGAGAGTCAACAGTCGACTCCCCCGCCCTTTCCAGTGTCTAGAGGTGACCTGCATTCTTCGGCTCAAGGCCCTTCCTCCATCTTCAAACCATGGCTCCAACCACGCTTTTGTGGTTGCCTCTTTTCTCTTGGCTCCCCCGTGTAAAGACCATTGTGATTACACTGGGGCCACCTGGATAATTCAGAATAATGTCCCCATCTCAGGATTCTAAGTTAAATATACTGTAAAGTCTGGAATTAGAAGGTGGACGTTTGTTTGCGGGGGGGGGGTGGGGTATGGACATTATTCAGCTGAGTGTGTCTGGTCGTTAGGAACATTCCATCCCCTGGCCATTGTGATTGTCTCCATCCATGACCTAAATCAGCCCAATGAGAGTTGGCCCAGGGACTTTTGCCAAAACTCGGCAGAAAGCGGCGTTCTGTTCTCATGAACCCTACCACGTGGTAACTGGGCACGGTGCAAGCCAGAAGCTACTACAGGACCCACCTTGAGTACTGCTTGGGGAGAGTTTGCCTGACACCAAAGACAACACATAAAAAGCAGATATGGCATGAGCAGGCGCACGCACACACACACACACACACACACACACGATTCTGACATCAATGTCTAAGCACCTGAATCCAGCCATGCCTGAAGCTCGCAGCAGTTCTGAATGTGGAGCCATGGGAGCCAATGTATTTTCCTGGTGGCTTAAGACCATTTGAGTTGGGTTTCTGACACTTGTGATAGAGAGAGACCTTAGAAACACGTATCTGGGATTCCATTTCCCAAAAGACTCTGGAATTCGAAATGAGAACTTCCAAAACTGTGGCACTAGCCACATCTTCTCTGATGCTCAGAACTTCCTGCAGTACCGTCTTGGGCTCCCCGGTCTGTGGATTTCCCCTCCCAGTCCTCACTGCCAGTGTGCCTGCCTGCTCCGCGGGTCATGGGATCACCCAGCTAATCCCATCAGTTCTACACGTCACGGTGAGAGGAGCCGCACGGCCTGGGCTTCACTCATCTATTCCTGATCCATTCCTGAGCTCTTGCCGTGTTGTTCACGGAAAGAGAGCTGCCATTTTCCTGGCTCGCAAACCGTGTGTCCCGGACTCTGCTTCCTTCATCTCATTTAATCCCAACAAGGTCTCTGTGGCTGGGTATCACTAGTCCTGTTTCTCGGTGAAGCAAATTGAAGCTCAAAAGGTCCTAGTAAGTTGCTCACATTCACACAGCCCTTTGGTGCCAAAGCCAGCTGCAGAATCTGGCATGGCCATGTGGCCGGGCCCCCTGTCCCAGGGCCAGGTCCTGCGCTGGGTGCCGGGGGAACACTCTCTGCACAGCAAACCTGCGTCAGCCACAAGAAGCCCTGTGGAGCCGGGATGGGGCACCTGGGCACAAGGCCCCAGGAAGCCAGGATGAGCTGAGGAAGCTGCGAGGGGCCACCCTGGAACCCGGGGAGGCTGTTTTCACTGACCATCTTATACATATTCCTCGTTCCCTTCCTTCCTCCCTGCTTCCTCTCTAGCCTTCTCCTCTTCCTCGTCCTCTCCCTCCTCTCTCCCTTCCCCCTCCTCTTCCCCCACCTTCCCAGGGCCACTGCCTCTCCCTTAGCAGGTTTTGTTTCCTTCCTGCTGTGCCCCAGCCTGGGATTTGAAAACTGTCAGCCTCAACCTAGCTGTAGCTGGGAACAGCCCTGGCTGGCAGAGAAATGGTTTCAAGAACATTTTAAAGTGAGGACAGCCAGGCCTGGGAGATGAGGCAGGAGCCTGAACGACTACAACCCAGGGCGGAGAGCGCTAAGGTCTCCGTAGACGACAGACTCACTTCCAGGTGAAGGTCTTGGCCCTTGGGCGGCTCCAGCTCAGAGGGACAGAGACACCAGCAGGTAATTGCAGTGGTTTTCAATACGGGCTGTAACAGAGTGTGTGCGAAGCTCCGTGAGGGCTGAGGGGGAACCGCAAACTCTGATGGAGCCACGGAAAACCTTCCAGGGGGCCCTGTGAGTCGGGCCCTGTAGAAAGTGCTGGAGCTGGAACCGCCGAGAAGGCAGGGAAGGGTGCCCCAGGCCTGGGCGGTGGGGAAAAGGCGCAGGAGCGTGGGATGGATGGATGGGCGTGTCTAGAAGTGGCCCAGGCACCGCATCTGTGGACTCAGGAAGCGTGGATTTCGCGTCCTTTGCTGCCCTGTACTTTCTGGGCAGCCCGGGACATGCTCCTTGACCTCTTTGTCTGTAAAGCTGGGGAGGGTAACAGCCACGCTCAAGGCCACTGCCGGGTAAGGGCGTGGGAACTGCGCCTGAGGCACCACACCTGCAGGTCTGCTGCCGACAGGTGAGCCCGCCCCCAGGGGTGTCTGTGTTTTCAGTGGGACTCGCTGTCTCTCTGCAAAGGAGAAAGTCCCCAATACCAGGACTTCCTGGGCTGTGGGACACCAACAGAGACACCGTGTGGTCCTCAGAACTTCCCAGACCCCTCAGATCTCTTTATGTCTTGAGGAATGATGACAGCTCCCATGACTGAGTGCCTGCAGTGTGCTGGGCACTTTACATGCCTGATCTCTGACCCTCACAATAACTCTGCGCCCCCACTTTACAGACGAGGAAACTGAGGCACAGAGAAAAGCCATGTGCCTTGGGTTGTACAGCTAGTGAGAGACAGAGCTGGGAGTCAAACCCAGCCCTACCCATGCCCGGCACACAGGGGAACTCAGTAAATGCTTGAGGACTGATCGGCAGTGTACAAATGAGTGGCAGACACAGAATTTGAGCATTACACACTATGAGTGGGGGCAACAGGGGACCGGGTGGTCCTGGTTTTCCCTGACCATCTTTCCATAGTCAGTCCTTGATTACCTTCAGGGATGGGGAACTCAGTCTTGAAACCTGACTTCAGGGCCTGGTGGGAGCTGAGAGACCTTGAGGAAGGTCCCTCTTTGGGTCTCTCTGTAGGTCACTCCTGGTATCCGGCCCCTCCCAGCTGGAATCGGGGTAAGTGTGAGCAAACCCTGTTTTGTGGGCAGGGTACCTGTGGCCAGGGTAACCAAGTCAGGAGCCTGACCCGGTCCTGGAAACTGGGTCACGGGAAGGAAGAGAAAGTGCCTTTTGTTCCCTTCTGAGTGAGGCGGGTGGAGCAGGACAGGGAGGGTGCTGAGTGCTGAGAGGCCTCTGTTGGGTGCTCTGGTGGCCAGGGGCAGTTGGAAAGGCCCAGGGTTGGGGGATCATTGAGGGAAAGCTGACCTTACCTCTGCCTGGCCTGGAAACTTCTGAAATCTCCCTGCTATAGGGAAGGATGCCAACTTCCTCTCCTCTCCTGCCTCACCTTTTGCCCCTTCCGTCCTTTCTACACTCTCTGACAAAACCAAAATTCTGTGCCCACCACAGGACAGGCACTTCATGTCCCCACTCTGGCTGTTGGGTCTGGAGCACACTCTCTCCCCTTCTGCCTTGGCAAGCCCTCCTCCTCCCACCGCCTCCTCCAGGAAGGCACAGGGCCTCCCCTGAGCCTCCCTCTGGCCCTGGGTCTCCTTCTGTGAGAGCTCTGACTTCCCAAGACTGAAACGAAGTGTGTGGGCGTGCTGTCTCCCCCCGCCAGGACCCAGTCTCTCCTCCTGGGGGCCGGGAGGGAGTACCCTGGTCCTCTCTGAGGAAACCACTGCCAAACTAGACCACAGACACAGAAAGCAGAAGTTCCACAGCTCCAGATGGGAATTGGCCCCTTTACCATGGGGACCGAGGCATACATGCCCTGAAAATTGTAGGGCCTCCTTGCAGGCTGTGGGTCCCTGTCCCAAATGGCCAATATTGCATGAGACAGAAACCAGCAGGGGAACTATCAAGTGTTAGAAAGAGCCTGTGCTGGTTACATGGGCTTCCTGGGCTGTGCTGTATTTCTTCTTTAAGGCTCGAATTTAACACCCAACAGCTGTGACTAGGAAGAAATGAAACCAGGCACGTGGCCGAGGAAATCCTATGTTGCCAGGGCGTGAGTGGCAGCGTCATGACTAGGCCCCTTTGAACTCAACCCTTCATCTGCTGCTTGTGGCCTCTGGAACAGAATGTGACCCTGGAGTCATCACAGAGCACATGACATCAGGGGAGTCTCACCTTACACAGCAGCTAAATGATAAGTGGTTACGTGGAAGTCTTGTATAAACAAAATGACCCTTGGAGAGCTTTTAAGTTGCCCGTGTGATGCAGGTGGGGAGAAACCACACTGTGCAGGGATTACCTGTGTCTGTCCTCACCCTGCAAGGCTGCCTCTCTGGGCCAAGCAGCCAGCATTCCACACCTGGGCTCCTACAACAGCATCCTCCTCTGGGTCACCCTGCCTCTGCCCTTATGCCTGTTTCCTGGTTATCCCACATCCAGGAATGCTCTCTGTCCTGGGCACACGGTCTGCTGGGCTCCCTCCACCACATCTACTCTGGGTTAAAACCAAGTGCCCTAGACCCCAGGTGCGCTGATGCTATCAATGCCCCACCACCAACACCTGGACTCTCTCCGACCTCATCTCCCACACCCTGGACCCCATGCCCTCCACCCCTGCTGCACTGGCCTCCCTGCTGGTCCTCTAGAACACCAGGCATGTCTCTGACTCAGGGCCTTTGCTCCTGCTGCTTTGAATTATTTCCCCCCTATGTCCACATTGCTATCTCCTTCACTTTTCTCTGGTCTGTGCTTATGTGCACTCTTACCAGTAAGGCTCCCCCCCATATAAAAGAGTGCCCCCTCCCTGAGAAAGATGATCTCCAAACAGCTGCCTTCAACCCGTTCCCTCTGTGTATGTGCATGCCCCTCCTCATATCAAAAGGCAGAGTGGTTTTCCTCTCCCCTTGACTCTGGGCTGGCTTTTGTCTCGTTTTACCAGTACACATGGAAGAAGTGACACTGTGCATATCCACATTTCACCTTTAAGAGCTTCCATTTCCTCCCTCTTGAAAGCCATCTGCCAAGTAAGAAGCTTGATGCTCCTGAGACCACCATGCTTGAGGAAGCCCTACATAGCCTGGTGGAGAGGCCACTTGGCAAAAGAGAGATGCCTGAGAAGCCCCACCTGTTCCAACCACCTAGATGAGGAGCCAGACATGTGAAAGGAGATAAAGGAGATGCCATCTTGGTTGGTCTAGCCTCGGTAGGCTCCATGTGGAGCAGAAGAACCGCCCAGGTGAGCCGAGCCCAGATTATGGAATCGTGACAAATAATAAATCATTGCTGTTTTAAATTATCACATTCTGGGGTTGTTATGCAGAAATTGATAACTGAAACTCCCCTTCCACCTGACTCACCAGATCCCGATTTCCCTGCTTTTTTCCCCTTAACACTCACCTCTAACTAATAAGATATTTAGTTCTTTGTTTATTCATTGTGTTGCCTGACTCCCCCACGAGAAGGTGAGCTCCATGAGGGCAGAGGGCAGGGTTTTGCTACTTTGTTCACTGCTGTAAGTATCTAGACCAGAGCCTGGCTCATAGTTGCTGCTCAATAAATATTTACTGAAGGAGTATTCAATGACTTTATACAGTTATACACAATATATAGCAAAAACTATTCATGCCACATTTTATCAAAATACATGTGGCTAAGCCCTGGAATGTGAAAGATCCCACCCTGTGAGCACTTGGGAGCTGAGGGGACAAACTCTTGGTCCATCTCATGCCTACCTGGGACACACAGGCATTAAGGAAAGGAAGAGCAAGCAAAATCACCCATACCTGTCAAACGGATTGCGTGGATTCTTGTCTCTCCATTTCTTTTACAGAGCAGGTGTTGTTTGGGTTATTTAAATGTGTGTGTATTGTGTCTGTACTTTATATGCACAGATGAAAATGTGGATGAGAATTGCATGTGCCCAGACACTGTACCCATCCAGGCTTCTTCACAGGGAGATTTCCTCCGCTTCACAGCTTCCCTGAGTCCTTGACTGGTAATCATCTCCCAGGCCTGCTGGGAGGGCCAAGCTTGCTGTTGACAGGAGAACTGGAGATCCCCAAGCAGATGCATTTTTCCAGCAGCTTGTGAAAAATGCAGCTGCTCAGGGCCCTTCCCTGGAGAGATTCTGGTTTGGTATTTCTGGGGTGTGCCGAGGAATCTGAATTTTTGACAAGCATTCTAGGTGTTTTGATTAGAGCAGGAGATTTGGGAAACAAACAAACAGGAAAAGCAAAATCTCAATGAACTTACATGGTGGGTTCTATTGTGTGCTGTCTGTCATATCCCCTTTGGATATAGGGTGTGCTGTCTCATCTGCTAGGAATACTGTCATGAGACAACTCTTAGAGTCAACCCCTTCAGCAACTGCAGACTGTGCCCTTGTCTGAGGTCATTGTGCACTCACATGCAATGGATGTGGGGTATAAATGCCCAACCAACTGTTATGAGTCGAATTGTGTCCCGCAGAAAGATATGTGGAAGTCCTAGCCCAGCACCTTAGAATGTGGCCATATTTGGAAATAGGGTTAGTGCAGATATATATTAGTTAAGATGAGGTTGCACTTAACTAATACAATTGGTTAAGATGAGGAGTAGGGTAGGCCCTTAATTCAGGGTGACAGTTGTCCTTAAAAAAAAGAGGAGAAGATCTAGAGACAGGGAAACAGGAGGGAAGATGGTCATGTGATGACAGAGGCTGAGATTGGAGTGAAGCATCTACACACCAAGAGATGCCTGGGACTTCTGGCGAATGCCAGAAGCTGGAAGAGGCAACGAAGGATTCTCCCCTGAAGATTTCCGAGGTAGCATGACCCTGCCCACACTTTGATCTCAGACTTCTGGCCTCCAGAACTGTGAGAAAATATGCTTCTGTTGTCTTAAGCCACCCAGTTTGTGGTCATTCATTTGGCAATTCCCGGAAACAAATTCACCATCCCAACCCAATTCTGACCACTCCGCAGAGCCGGCCCAGCCCAGCCGCACAAGAGCTGCCCGTGGGCTGAGCCCATCCTGGCACTGGGACTGCCTCCCAGCTCAGTCCAGGACTTGTGACGATCCCTCTCGTCACAAGTGTGGATCCCTAGGGCACCTCAGATACAATCCCGCCCACTGATCTCCATCTCTGCTGCCCAGGCAACCCAGCCAGTGACATCACCCCCACCCTAGGCTGACCAGGGTTTCCCCTTCTCATCAGCTTTAGAGGACAGTAATGAGCACCAGGCAGCACAGACCAATTCACATCTTCATCCTTTGCTAGACAAGGACCTTCTGAGCTCCTCCCAGCCCCAGACGCTGCGCCAAGCCCTGGGCTTACAGACCTGAACGAGACCCACCCTTGTTCCCAAAGACCCCAGAATCCAGAGGGAGAGTCAGGCAGCTCATACAGAACACGTCTGGCAAATGACTTGCCAAAGCGGCCTTCCTTTCAGATGGATTCTTTCTGGGGAAGAAGTCAGGAAAGACCTCCGTGCTAGAGGAGGTAGCACGAGAATCCGGGACAGGATGATTCCTGAGCCAAGGGGCAGAAGGATGTTTCAGAGAAGGGAACAAGCAGGCCAGCATCTGGAGGGACAGCTGCACAGATGGGGTGAAGGGAATAGAAGAAGGATTCTTTCTTATCCCAGTAAAGGGTCACTGTGGGAACCAACTGGGAAAATCATTACACAGACTATAAAATGCGCATGATACACGCATACATAGACACATAAGATACATGTGTAAGTAAGGGCACACAGCCTTTTTAGAGAAAAGTTAGATTACAGCTCCAGATAACCACCAAACAATATATATTTTTTCTTTTGACATTGCTATCAAAGCCTCTTCTTCTTCCCCTCCCACCCCAGGGGAAGATGCTGTGGATTGAACCAACTTCACAGGACTCTTGGTGATCAGTTATTAAACTGTTGACACCTGAGGACCAGTAGGAGGGCGGTTGCCTTTCAGGGACAGCCAGGCAAGCACATGTGGGTGGTGCCGGCTGTTTATGTCAAGCTCAGTGTTTGCTGAGCAGCATCTAAGGCTCAACCTTTCAAAGCGGATTTTTGAATACCTGCTGTGTAGTAGGGCTAATCTTCCAGCCCTCTGGCCATGAATCAAAATACTTAAAGGGAAAACAAGAACTGAGCCTGGGCAAGGGGTTCCCAGGCTGGCAACCCATCAGCATCTCCTGAGGGCTTTATAAAAATCCTGATGTCTCAATCCCACACAAATAAATAAAATTGGATTTTCTAGCAAAAGTTCCTCCCTGATTTGGCTGCATCTGACTCTGTAGTTGCTTCCTCTACATCGTCTTCCTGTGTGAACAGCAGCAGCACCTGGGAACTTGTGAGAAATGCGGATTCCTGGGCTGCACTCCGGGAGGCTTGAACCAGAAACTCTGGGTGTTTTAATGCATTCCAGGTGACTCTGGTGTTACCTGGAGTTAGGGGACCACCGCTCTGCATGACTCTTCCGCAGATTCCACGATGCAGGCATTCCTGTGCTGTTCTCCAGGCCCGCGATGCCTTTCTCTCTCTCGCCAGTAGCAGTCTTGCTCATGTTTGGAGGGCTCCTAACATGTCACCTCCTCTAGAAAGCATCCCCAGGTCCCCACAGTCTGAAATAATAACTCCCTGGGATGCCTGTCTCTCCCATCCCTGGTCTCTTCTGGCAGGAGCTGCCTTCCTTCCCACTGGGATGTGAGCTCCTGCAGGCAGGACCAGGTGTGCAGCTCCCCAACCCCTCTCTCCAGGCCAGACTTGGGGTATTCAATAAATAATACCATAAGGCACCAATATAGCAAACTCCTAGATGGAGACCCACAAAGAAAAAAGCAATGTGGCACAGAGTAATCTTTGTCATGTTCTTGGGAGCAACTGCTTACAAACATGCATCTCCCCAAAGTGCATTTCTGAAACAGAAACTGATAAAATTATTTCCAACAGTGAGGAAAAGAAAAAAATATATAATCAAGCATTGTCTATCTGCCAGCAAGATTTTTGCTTTTTCTATCTTCTTATTCCTCGCCACTCAAGTAGTAGATATGTGTAGTTATCCCAGTTGAAGACAGCGATACTCAGAGATGTTAAGTCACTTGCCTGAGGTCACACAGCCTAGACCCAGGGAGCTGTGATTGTAATGCTCTTCCAGCATGCCGGTTCACCGAGGAGGGCAGGATCCAGTGGGGTGAGGAACAAAACTGTTGCAGGACTGGACTCCTCCCATCCTTGTTTGCATTATCCCCAAATGGCCACCTCTTTGGGGGCAGTTTCAGCCAATGGGGGGCATCACATGTGGCCACTGCTGAGGCCAGCAGAAATGTTTGTCATTCCACAGGCTGTTTACTGGGTCAGGCCTTATCTGGTTTGACTCCAACTCAGTTTAAAAGTGGGAGTCACAAAACAAGTGCAAGTGAACAGACTGTTACCCGCTTGGCAGAAATCAACTCCAGCAACATTATAAACAGCCCGGGGTGGACAGCCGTGGAGAAAGGACATAGACCCAGGCAACGTCTGCCCCTCAGCCTGCATTTCTGAATCCTCATGCCAACACCCGTGTTTATGGGCTGTGCTGTGTAGATGGACGTAAGCAGTCAAGTCTGGTGTTTAATAATGCCCACCAAATCGCCTGGGTTGAAAATCCGGGGCCTCCACTCACCGTGGAGTTCTTTCATAGCTCTGAATGCAGTTTTCTCCCCCTGCAGATGTGACAGTAACAGGATCTGCCTCTTGGTGGCTGTGAGGATTTGGGACATACTTTACTGTAACTGTCCCACTGCCTGCCCTGGGGCTAACCCGGTGGATTTTCGCTACAGATGTCTATCCAGTGCTGAATCTGAGCCCAGGGTTTGACATGTGCTACTTCCACACTCGTGTAGCAAATCAGAGAGAAAATGTGGTTCCGGAGGCCCAGGGAGAGAACAGAGCTGGAAGGCAAACACACTTCTGACTTCCGGCCACTGTCCTTGCTCCTCCAAGCGGGTCTCCAGGCCTGGTGAGAGGCTGGTGTCATTGCTCCCCTCTGGACAGAAAGGCCCGAATCAGGCTGAATGGAGGCAACAAGTACCCTACGCGGCTGCGAGATCAAACTCCTCATTTAAGATCCACGTGCCTGTTAACTGGGCAAACCCAGACCCCATCCAGTGCCGCTCCTGTTCTCCGGGCAGTGCTGAGAGGTGGCTGGTGGGGCCAGCGCATGCACCTGCAGGCTCCCTTCAGCTTTCAGCTCCGCCCCTCACAGCCTGCGTGCCCTTAGGCAAAGTCTTGCGGCCTTGAGTCTCCCTTGTTTCCTCTCCTACACAATGGGCTGTCCTAAGGATCCACAGGAATACACGCAGCAGGGCAGAGTAGGTGCTGGCAAACGGGGCCAAGGAGGAAAAGGAGTCACGGAGATGTTAAGTGCCTTACCCAGGTTATTGGGGTAGTGACGGACAGAGCTGGGGGCTCAACCCCAGAACCTCTCCCTGGTAAACTCAGAACTCCAATGCCCCTCACCCCCACCTTCCTTGCCTCACACCAACCTCTGCCCTTAGGAGGTGGCCAGTCACCCAGAAAGAAGAGAAGCAGATCATAAGTGGTTGAACCACAGATGGAATAAAAACACCTGCAAAATGGTACAAGCTAAGGGCCGTGGGAAATCCCAGGAGGGGACAAGCATAGTTTGGAGAAAGGGTCCAGGCTTCCAGGAGGAGGTGGCACAAGAAAGAGTTGGGTCTTGAAGAATGAGCAGGGTTGGAGGTGTGGGAAGCTGTGCCCTGGTGTGTGGCAGCTGCCAGTGGCTTGGCATCGGGGCAGCTCTGTGATGGGCCGTGGAGAGGGTGGTGAGGCTGCACGGGGAACTAATGATGTTTTCTCCCTTCTCAATCCCTTCACAGCCCCTCCTCCCTCCTCACCCCCAAACCCTCACCTTTATCCTGCACTGCATCCTAGGGCTCCTGGATTGGGAGGAAAACCAACATCCATTGAGCCCCTTCTTGCTAGGCACACTGCTAGGTCTCGAATATGCAAACAAAACTCTGCACAGCAAAGATCAGACCAGCAAAGGGAGCTGGTGAAGTCACATGGATGGCAGGGGAAGAAGCCAGGATTCCAGCTTCATTATCTCTGCTTCCCAAACCAGCATCTTTCTATTAAAATGTGCTACCTTGAAGGTCAAAGGAAGCCTCTGTAGTGGAGAGAAATAAAGCCTTGCATGGAATGGGAGGCGCTCCTGAAATAATGGCTCAGTAGGACTAATGACTGCCTAGCAGCAAACATCTATTGAGTGTTTATTATATACCAGGTACTCCTCTAGGTTTTTGATATTTTAACTTAATTTTCACTGCTGCTGCAGCCCTGTGAGGGAGGCACTATTATTATAATCAGCATCAATTTCACACCAGGAAACTGACATACAGAGTTTAAGCCACTTGGCTAAGGGAAAATGATTAATAGGATTTAAATGTTGGATTTGAGTCCAGGCAGCTTGGATCCAGCTTGCTGCTCTAACTAGAATAATATGTGAGGTTGGTCAGTTTGTGCACTGCACAAGGGCACCTGGCCATGGGGGCACATGTAGGCTCAAACCCAGCTGGGATTCTGCTCTCTGGGGCTGCTTGGAGGAAGAGGCATTTATGTGTTACTCACACAAGAACTGCCAAGCCAAGGGTGGCCTCCTGGGAACGCCAGCTGCTGACCACACAGGTGGCCTTTGTTCTTTGCATGATTGATTTTTTGTTTTTAAATCATGACCTTCCCAAAGCCATCTAAGAGCACAGATAAAAATGCAAAGTGCACAAAGGCTGTGAAATGGAGCTCTGCCACGAGTCACTGTGGGAAAAGACATTTGAACACCACCCAGCTCCGACATTCTTCCTCCAGGTGACGGAAGTGAGCCCTGGAACAGTCTTTGCAGTGGCCTTTGGCAGGTTGGCCAGGGCGTGCATGTGCACACCATTGACCCAGCTGTTGCTCTTCTAGGAATCAGTCCTGCCGCCACGTGCAGCAGCCTCTGCTGAGATCCCTGTTTGCAAGAGCAGATAATTAGAAACTGCTCAAAATACCGTAGAGGAAATCAGGCAGATCAACGATGGTATGCTAAAAGTTGGAATACCAAACTGACCTTGAAATGAAGGAGGCAGGTTTGCTTGTAATAACAATGAAAATGGTACAAGATCTACTTGAAGTGCAGAATATTCTGTACACCCTGAGACCATTTTGGTAAATAACGTTTTCATGTGGGTGTATCTATTTAATCATTATGTTGAAGGCGTCAGAATGTGTGGTTAAAGTCCAAGTGCTCTGGAATAAGACTGCTTGGGTGCAAACCTCAGCTCCGCCACTAGCCAGGTGAAGAAGGGTGAGTTATTGGACTTCTTGTGTCTCAGCGTCAAGGGCTCAGACCGGGAGCCAGGTATCTTGGGTTTGACTCCTGGTGTGCCGCTTCCTTCCATGTGATCTGGGCCAAGTGACTCATTCTTAGCGTGCCTCAGTTTCTTTGCATGTAAAATGGACATTGGGCAGTACTTACCTCATGGAGCAGTTACCTGATGCTTTCTTAGTAGGTGTGAAGCACGGTGAGCAGCTGCTAGTGTTAGTTACACTGAAGCCTGGGAGAAAATGCTCAAGAAATGTACGCAGCCAACAGTAGCTATCTCTGAGGAAGATTTATTGTTAAACTCACACATTTCACAGCATTTAATATTTTTGAAAGGGCAAATGAATTACACTTGCTGTTAGGGGAAAAAATCACTGAGTTTGAAAGAATACATTTGCAAAAAGCCCTCTTGGAGGGGTAAATGTATTCTTCTAGCTCATTCCCTAGAATAAAGGGTCAATGGACTCAGGAGGCAGGCAGTGGGCTCTCTGCCCCCACCCCACCCCCAGCGCGCTGGGCTCCCACTGTGCAGTTCTGACCCCCTGGGGCTGTCCCTTTTTAGGTCAGCCTCCCCCACAGGCCTGGGAGCTCTCCAAGGACAGGGACTGCATCTAATTGATCCTTTCTGTATCTCCAGGGTCTGGCCCAGTGCTTGGCACACAGTCGGTGCCTAAGGAGAGTTTACTGAGAACTTGAGGGCTTATTGAAGGAAATGACTTCTCCAGTCTGACAATAAACATGCTCCCTTCTAACCCCTGAGGAATGCTCTTGGCACTTGCCCCCAAGTCAGGCCCTAAAAATGAACACTGTGTTAATTACACAACAAAACAGCACATTCTGGACTCAGCCTCAGAGCAGCTGACTCTCCGGGCTGCCTGGCATTTGGCCAGCTGCTGCAGAGGCTGTCCCTGGGGAGGGGACCTCCAGCCCTTCCAGTCCAGGGCAACAACCCCCTCCAGGGATTGGCGGTGACCTGTGAAAATGAGTCATGCAGCCTTGGCCACAGATTCACTTTGTATATAGAACAGGAAGAGTTTTCACTTCCACAGGTTTGTTCCCAGCAAACAAAACCAAGAAAAGATGAAAGAAATAGAGAGAGACAGACAGACAGAGAGACAGAGGAAGAGGGAAGGAAGAAAAGGAGGGAGAGAGGGAAGAAGGAAAGAAATTTACCTTTCCTAGACAGATTTTTTTATCTTGCTTCCCCCCCTCCACAAACTTTACAGAGATTCACATATTCAGAATTATTCCTCTCTTATTAAAGACCACCAGAAGAAGCTCATTGACAGGGCAGCTGACACTTGGCCTGGGCCCCCCTAGGGGACAGTGGGGATGGGGAGACAGCTGATGTCCCACACACAAGGGTAGCCAAAAAGTCGACTCTAGCCAACTTTTGCCCTGCAGAAATGTGGGCCCAATGATGCCAGTTTTCCCCCTTTCAAGTGAAAGCTTGATCACTGGATTTTTATTTAAAATGTACTGATTTTTTTAATCACTGTGTATACCTGGTAGGGCCCAAAGAAAGAAGGAACAGATAAGTATGTTTGTCGGCCATCTAAAGCCCATGAGCTCACAATTCCTGAAGCTCTTTCCCACTTTACAGGTGAGTAAACCAAGGGGCCACAGCTCGCCCAAGGTCGCTGGGAGTTAGTGAGTGTCTGGGAGGGAGATTTCTGACTCCCCAGCCCAGACCCTTCCCTCTGCTCTGCCCTCTTGAGGCCAGGGGTCTGTGCACCCCAGAGGCAGATGTCTCAGGGGAGCAATTGGGCCACTTGCCTCCCTCTGATCCCCAGCTGCTCTCTTCCCAGGACCCCATCATGACGGTGGGCACCCAAGTGGCCTGGACCACCCCCACTTTGGATGCCAGGACTGATGCCAGCCTGGGGGAGCATATGGGGTGCTTGTCACTGTTACCTGTGAGTGCACATCCAAGGACACTGCCATGAACCACCTCCCGTCTGCCAGCAATTTCTCATTTTACAGACTTTACAGTAGAAGCCCGGAAACATGACGTCACTACCCCAAAGTCACCCACCACCAGGAGGCTGAGCAAGAGTTGAATCCAGTTGTCCTTTATATCTTCTGTGTCTCACATCCTACATCGGTCATCTGTCAGCAGGACTGTCCTTTCTACCTTAAAAACATGCCCCAATCCAGCCACTTGTCCCCACCTCCACTGCCTGCCCTGGTCTGGCCACCATTGTCCGGCCACTGCTCTACTCCAAGGACCTCCTCTCTGATTCAACCCTTGTCCCCCGGAACTCGAATTGCCACACAGCAGCCAAGGAACTTTTTTAAAAAGTAAATTTGCTACTTTATCCCTTGGCTCAAAACTCTCTGCTGGTCTCACATCAATTTAGGATGAGGCCCAAAGTCCCCCTTAGGCTCTGCAAGGCCTGTTATGGGCCCCTCCAAATTTATATGTTGAGTTCCTAACCCCCAGGACCTCAGAATGTGACTGCATTTGGAGATAGGGCCTCTAAAGGGGTAATTAAATGTAAAATGAGGCCATTAGGCTGTGCCTTAATCCAATACCACTGGTGTCCTTATGAGAAGAGATTAGGACAGACACAAACAGAGGGAAGATCAAATGAAGATGCAGAGAGGAGACAGCACCTGCAAGCCGACAGAGGCCTCAGAGGGCACCAACCCTGCTGATACCATAGTCTCAGACTTCCAGTCTCCAGGACTGAGAAATGAGTTTCTGCTGCTTAGGTCCGCCAGTCTGTGGTCCTCTGTAATGGCAGCCCAAGCAGACCCACACGCTGCCCTAAGATTGCCCCCTTTGTCTCTGCTACAGCCACACTGGCCTCCTCCAGGTTCCTAGCACTGACTGTGGACACTCCTGCCACAGGGCCTTTGCACGAGCTAAACCCTCAGCCTGCATTTCCCCCCCTATATATCCACAGAAAGATAAATCTGGAAGCAGGGTATGGGGTGCATTAAGAGAGAAAGTTAAATGGATTTAATAAATATTCCCTCAGCACCTACCCTGTGCCAGGCACTGAGCCAGCTTCCAGCTCTGAGCCTCCTCCTGGGCCCGTGAGGAGGGGGCTCACAGTCCAGGAAGGAGACAGAAAGATTTAGACAAGAAGCAAAGAGGCCCAAATCTTGGGGAGTGCTATGGACTGAATGCTTGTGTCTGGCTCCCAATCCGTATGTTGAAGCCCTAACCCCAATGTGATGGTATTCGAGGTGGGGCCTTTGGGAGGTGATTAGGGTTAGTGGAGGTCAGGAGGACGGGGTTATCACAACCAGAACGGGATTACTGTCCTTATAAAAAGAGGAAGAAACGTGAGATCTCTCTTCTCCAAGTAAGGACACAACAAGAAGGTGGTCATCTGCAAACTGGGAAGCAGGCCTTCATCAGACAAATCTGCCAGCCCTCATCTTGGACTTCCCACCTGTGAGAAATGAAGACCTGTTGTTTAAGCCGCCCAGTCTGCGGTATGTGTTGTAGCAGCCCGAGCTGACCGAGCCGGGGAGGATAAGGCCTGTGACTGGGTATGAGGAGACTGAGTTTACATCCCTATGCTGCTGGTGGTGATACCAAGCAAGGGTCTCCCTTCTCTGAGCCTCAGTTTCCCCACTTGTAAAGGAGGGACCATGAATTCTACCTCTAAGGTTTCTGCCCTGACTGTAGGAGATTTCTGTGCCTCAGCTAACCAGTGCTCAGGGTCTGGAGAGGATTTCCTTTCCATAAAAAGATGGTGCTTGAACGCTTCAGGCTTGCAACCGCCTGGAAATACCCCTGGACCATGGTGTGGGGGGAAGGGCAGGCCGCTGCGGGCAGAAGCCTCACACAGCACTTTTCCAGAGTGCCTGAGGTCGTTGCTGGGGCTGAGTTGTGCAGGCTCCGGGGAAGCACAGGACCTACCCGTCCCTCCCTGGTTAAATATTTGGCTGCTTTGGCCCTATCTCCATGGGAGTTTGAACAGCCAGCCCAGCAAATCCACCTGGACGTGGCCTTGTGCACACGAGGGCTCCAGGCTTAAGCAGCACTTTTGCTATTCGGGTTGTTATTTAACCAGAAGAGAAAAAAATAGATACTTGCTCCCTCCCTCCCATATTCCCACCCCACTGCCCAGCTGACCCTGGTTCCACTCAGGCCCAAGAGTGACCAGGGCCTACCAGGCCACCCTTGCAGGGGAAGGAACAGCAGGTTCTCACGCAGAGAACGCCAGGTCCACATTCTTGCCCTGCCACTGGGGTGGTGCATCTTTCACAGTCCCCTCAACCCCCCTGAACATTGTTGCTACCCCTGTAAAATGAGCTAATGAAGGGTCCGGGCCTGAACCCCTTAGGTTTCAACCCTCCCTCCTTGCACCCCTCACCTGCTCTGCCAAACTCACTGCAGTTCTGACAGGCTGCTCTTCCCCTTCTTGAATTTTGTGTTCCTGCCTCAGTTGCAGCTGCCCCATCCCGATTGCATGGTGGTAGCAGTCGGGCTCAGGACCACGTATCTGGGTTCAGATCTGCACCATTGGCTTGTTAGGGATAGTTCTGATTTTTCTAACCTCTCTCAACCTTGACACCCTGTCTGTAAAATAGGGGCTGAGAAACAGATCTTCTTCTTAGGGTTTCAGGAGGATAAAGACGGTCCGAATGTGCCTTATTAATCATGAGTGGGAACCCAAATAAAAACCAGCACTGCTGTTAGTCACACCCTGCCCCTCTGCCCAGCTCACACCCCGCTGCCCCTACTGAGGTTGGCTAAGACGCTGACTCCTTCCTTGTTCCCCCAGCGCCGCGCCCACCTCTGTAAAGCACATCCCGCGGTGGGCATTTAGCATCAGGCTTGCTTTGTTTGGTGGGGAGTGTCTGCAGGGCAGGGACCAGGTCTCATTTATCTTCCAAGCCCCTCCCCCCCAGGTCAACAAGCACTGGACCAGAGCTGCTTTCTTGAATGAGTGAATAAATGGGTGGATGAATAAATGAACTGCCAATGACATTTCCAGCCCGGTGACAAAATGCTCTCAGTCTTCACCAATCAATAGCGATCTGTGCCCCAGTTTTTAAGTCACGCCCTAGAAAAACGATCGCCAGGCTTCAAATGCATGACATAGTGTTCAAAAAGCCAGACAGCCTGGCTGGTGGGGGAGGGAGGTCAGAGAGGTTGTGTGGGCCAGCCTGGTGTGCAGGACACCTCCCACGTGGGCGATGGAACATACCCATGTGGTTTCATTCCGCCCACCCCAGTAGTGGGCTTGATGGGCTCTCAGCCAAGGCTGGAGCTCGACCTCAGAAAGGGTCCTTCAATTGAGTCTGACGGCTGCCCTGCATGAGTTTACATCCCATGAGGGAGAATATTCCCCTCCTTTGTCCAGACCCTGGAAATGAATGCATCAACCCATTTTGAACCTCAGTCTTGGGTTGGGCTGGCACCCTGGAGTATTGTGGGGCAGACTGGCATCTTCTTTTTCTTAGAGACAGGGTCTCCCTCTGTCACCCAGGCTGGAGTGCAGTGGTGCCATCATAGCTCACTGCAACCTCCAATTCCTGGGCTTAAGCAATCCTCCTGCCTCAGCCTCCCGAAAAGCTTGTCCTGCAGGTGCTTGCCACCACACTCAACCAATTTTTTTAAAATTTCTGTAGAGATGGGGTCTCTCTGTGTTGCCTAGGCTGGTCTTGAACTCCTGGCCTCAAGCAATCCTCCCTCCTCAGCCTCTCAAAGTGTGGGATTACAAGTGTGAGCCACTGCACCCAGCCAAAACTTTTTATATAATATATAAAATCAAACAGATACATACATAGGATAATAGGATAAATACAGGTGAATATCATTGTACCTAATTAAGGTGAGGAAAAGCTTGAAGCATGACATCAAAAACTGAAACCACACAGAGAAAAATGAATAGATTTGGCTAAATAAGTCAACTATAATGAAAACCCAAACAAACCCTGAGGTAAAAAATGAACCATGATAGTTAACTTCTGACACTTAGTAACCTCAATAAATGAACTTTAATCTGTAGAATTCTTACAAATGGTACGTGGTTTTTTTTGTTTTTTGTTTTTTTTTATTGGTGTGTAAAAACTGCCCCAAACTGGTGGCTTGAGACAACAGTGGTTTTAAATATTTGCTCGTGATTCTGTGATTTGGACAGGGCGTGGCAGGGTCTGCTCCTCTCCCTCTTGGAGTTGGGCCATCTGCTTGGGTGGCTGGGGTGGGGCTGGGGACCCACCTCCAGGATGGCTCACTCACAGGCTGGCTGTGAGGATCTAGCAGGGCTGTCGGCTGGAGCCTCGGTTTCCCTCCTCGTGGCTTCTCCATGTTGCTAGGTGGGACTTCTCACAGCCTGGGGGTCCCACGGTAGTTGCACTTGGAGCATGGCAGCTGGCTGCCTGCAGAGCAAAGGCAGACGCTGCTGGGCTAACTGAAGACAGCCTGAAACTGCCCAGTGCTGCATCTGCCACATTCTCTTGGTTACAGTAGGTCACCGGAGCAGCCAGGCCAGACTCGGGGAACGCAGCAAGGGAACACAGGGGACATCAGAGTAGCATTATGCCATGAAAAGAACTGAAACAAAGCCCCACTGGAAAAATGGACCACAGAAGTGAACATATAACTCACACACGTGTACAAATGGCCAACACACACATAAAGGTATATTCAACCTCACTAATAATTGGAGAAACACACATCTAAATTGCACATCATTTTTTTCCTGTTCAAGGGTAGAAGAGGGTATGGCAAAGACCTGGAGATCCCTTTTGGAGGAACAATTTCTGCGAATCTTCTGGAGGAAAAATATGATCGTGTGTAGGGAAAACCTCTAAAAATAGTGAATCTTTTGATTCAGCAATTCATCATTTAGGACTTTCTAGAACTTTTTTTTTTTTTTTTTTTTTTTTGAGACAGAGTCTCGCTCTGCTGCCTGGGCTAGAGTGCCGTGGTATCAGCCTAGCTCACAGCAACCTCAAACTCCTGGGCTCAAGCAATCCTTCTGCCTCAGCCTCCTGAGTAGCTGGGACTACAGGCATGCGCCACCATGCCCGGCTAATTTTTTCTATATATATTTTTAGTTGTCCATATAATTTCTTTCTATTTTTTTTTTTTTTTTTTTTAGTAGAGACAGGGTCTCGCTCTTGCTCAGGCTGGTCTCGAACTTCTGACCTTGAATGATCCTCCTGCCTTGGCCTCCCAGAGTTTTAGGATTACAGGCGTGAGCCACTGAGCCCAGCCAGGGCTTTCTAGAACTTTTTAGTAAGAAAATACTCAGAAAAGTTCCCAGTGTTGTTAAGAATAGTAAAAGATTGAAAGGAACTTGACTACTGATTAATAGATAGTGGGTTAAGCGAATTGTTGCATTGATTTTGTGGAAGATTATGCAGGAAATATCTTTATCAGTTGGGCTGTTAAGCCACTGATCTTGCCTCAGAAAATATTTGACAACCCTTCCCAGCCCATATCATCCAGAGATTCATTTACTCATTCACTTCACAAATGCATTGGGTGCCACATGAGAAGCAGTAATAGTGTATGATATCGTCCCTGCCTTTGAAGTGTTTTCACAGTCGTTAGAGAAGATACTCAGAGACATTAATTGTTAAGTAAATACAATGCACACAGCATGGATGAACACACATTATCACCACCATCTCTTTCATCCAGAAGTCAGCCAACAAAGTCTGAAAATGAGTAAAAGAGTACCTGGTGCTAGTGAGGACAGAGGCTAACAGAACCTAGGGTTGAGAATATTAATTGGCATGTCATCTTTGTCTTCTAATAGAAGCTCAGCTAAATAAATTATTATGCCTCTGTAAAATGGAGCTCTGTAACTCTGAACAGAGGATGATGTGGAACTATGTCCATGATGTTGTTAAAAGAAATAAAAAGATTTATTTTTATTTATGTATTTATTTATTTATTTATTGAACAATTTGTACGGCATGTCCCTGATTGTGTAAAGCACACTAGAGTGAAAGTCCCAAAATAAAAGATATCACTTTGAGGGTATCAGCATCTGGGGAGTGGTCCTGGGAGCTGAAAGGCAGACGTGCTCTTTACTTTATGACCTCAGGCACTGAAAGGATATTTTGGGCCCAGTATGTGTGTTTTGCAAAGATAATTTAATAAGACATTCTAACTGTGTCAAAGATGGCATTTTCATAACAGTTCGTCTTACTAGCATTATTTAAATCCACTCATTTATTCATCCATTTGTTCATTGATTCATTCAGCAGTTTGGTGGCAGTCACAATCCAAGAGGGAAGATGCAAAGATAGAGAAGATGAGATCACCTCTCTCTGGACAAGACACTCAGAGTCTACGGGGGGAGTTTGGTGTAAGGCTCAAGAAACAGTAACTGACCTCAGCCAGCCACATGCACGTTGTGGATGCCAGAGCGGGGACAGCAGGGAGGTGGGAGGCTTCCAAGGGTAGGGGCCATCTGAGTGGGGCTTTGGTGCCTGAACTTGTGCCAGGTGAGGCAGGCCAGGCCCGTACCTTGGCACCCACCAAACAAACAATTAATGTTTCCAACTCAACTGACCTATTTGGCAGGAATAAGAAGGCCACAAGCCAAAGGGAAGAGAGCAGGAAGATGAGGCATGCAGATTGGGGAGAATACGCGAGGCATTTCATAGTTTATCACAGAACGAATCACATCTCGTTTTTTACAAAGAGAACAGGAAGCTTCTCTCCCCATCCCCAGTCACCAAGGTAACCAAAGACCCTTCCGCTCAGAGTGACGGGCTTTGTCTCTTCTCTCCCAGGCTAGCTCATGCTGCCACCGTGTCCAACCCCAGGCTGCCTGGGGACCATCCACACTCTTTGTTCCATGCTGGAACACATTTAAGTGGCACAGCTGCAGGCCAGAGGTTCTGGTGGGGCTTCTCACACTGCTGTCACTAGGGTCCCAGTTAACATAGGGCAATTGTAGTCACAGCTGGATTCCTGGAGGTGTAACTTTGGGCAAATCACTTTCTCTCTCTGAATAACTAACATTCCAGATCAATCAATTCTTATGATTGGTATAAAGATCAATGTGACATTGTCCTACATCGGGTGTCCCCATATAACACTCATCATGATCTTATATCACAAATGCCTCAAGTTTATCCTGTATACACCTGGGCAACACTCCTTGCCCAGGGACCTGCTGACAACAGCCACCCAGGCTGCTCTTCAACCGCTCCTTCTCTTCTTCCTCCTTTAGCATCTTTCAGATCAAGTCCCCTCTTACTGATTTCCGTGGCCACAGTTCGATTTCCATTCTCTCTCTCTGTGACAGTTCCCTGATTGTCTCCCTGCCTTGGTGCTGCCACCACCCATGGAAGATATCAAGGTCTTTTGAAAACACAAATCTGTGGCATGTTTGAAAGACTAAAAAAAAAAAAATTAAAAAAAAAATAAAACCTCAAATCTGATGATGCCAGGCTCCTGCTCTTAATCCCTCCATGACTCCCACTTGCCCAAAGGACAATCACAACTCCTTATGAGGATCTACAAGGGTCTTTCTGGCCAGCCCCTGACTACCCAATCAGACTCAATTCTGGATTTTCTAAACCCTATACGTTATGCCCAGTAGATATGATTATTAATCCAAAAACCCATCACATTTTCTCATGCCATGGCTCCTCTGCACAGGCTGTTCCCACTACCTGGAACTACCATGCCTTCCAATCCTTGTCTTTGTCTAGAAACATTAGCTGTGCCTCCTGTGCCCCTCCGCTGACACCCACCTGCCCTGGCTGAGTTACGTGCCCTGCTATGCACTCCCCACCATAGCTCTCTGGGCTACCACAGTCACCATGGCCAGCACACAGCCTGGGCTCAGCTTTCTTCTACACCCACCTCCTCCACCAGCCAAGAGCAAGCTACGTGGTGTGCCCAGCTCGGGGCCTGGCTACAGCAGGTGTGACTCAGATGAGAGAATGGATACCCCTGTGCTAACCCAGGGTGTGAGTGAAAGCCCTTTGCCTGTGGCTCAGACAGCGGCCCCTGCGTGGGAGCTCCCACAGCATGTGGAAATACTGCTGTCACCTTACACTCCGAGAGTAATTACTTCTTTCAAGGCAATGGAACAATTGGGTTTAGCTTCCTTCTTTCCACTATTAAGATAGAATGTATTAGGGGTCCCCAGAGAAACAACAGATACAGATACAGATAACGAACACTTTTGTCATGAGGAATTGGCTCATGTGATCACGGACACTGAGAAGTCCCATGATCTGTATCTACAAGCTACAGACTCAGGAAAGCCGGGGGTGCAGTTCCAGCCTGAGAACAAAGGCCCGAGAGCATTTGATGGTGGAAGTCCCAGTCCGGCGGCAAGAGAAGATGAGATGCTCCAGTTCAGCCAAGCAGGCAGGAAGCGAAGGGGGTGAATTCCTCCTTCCTCCGTCTTTCTGTGCTGTTCCTCTGTTCCTCAGTGGAGCAGAAGGGTACTAGCTTTACTGACTCCACCGATTCAAACGCTAATCTCATCCAGAAACACCCTCACAGACACACCCAGAAGGAAAATGTTTAATCTAAGCACCCCTTGGCCCGGTCAAGTTGACGCAAAATGAACCCATCGCAGAAACTATCTCTTCTGAATAAATATATTTCCCCTTTCTGCGGACAAGTCTATCTCTGAATTAATTTCAGAGGGCTTCTGTGGGCAGAGGGGCCTAAGCATACATCTAGTTAGTGCTGCCCCTGTGTCTGTTTTGCAGATGGGGAAACTGAGGGAAAGAGAGCAGGCGTGGGTCACAGGACCAGCGGGTGGGTAGAGCCAGCCCTGAGCTCTTCCCAGCATGCCCTGCTCTCCAGGAGGGCCTGATTTATTCTCTCTCAGGGCTGTGGTCTTGGCCCTCCTGGGCCTGCTGCCTTGTGTTCCTACAGACCTTACAGATCTCAAAACATATCCCCCCGCCCCTGAGATGGGACTATTATTCTCACTTTTTCAGATGAGGGAACAGAGGCCCACAGAAGTGCTGTGTCTGAAGGTTACCAGCAGAAAACTCAAACTGAGGTCCTCTGCCTCCCAGACTGTCACCTTTCCCTCTAAAGAAAACAAGCAAAACCCTCCAAGACAGAAGAACAAAGGAACTTAATTATTTCTAGAGACGTAGAACGGCAAGGAGGCATGTACATTGCCTATATCTTCTCTTTCTCTAGGTAGGGTCTTGCTCTGTTGCCCTGTCTGGCATGCAGTGGCACAATCACAGCTCACTGCAGCCTGGAACTTCTAGCTTCAAGCAATGCTCCCACCTCAGCCCCCAGAGTAGCCGGGACTACAGGTATGAGCCACCATACCTGGAAATATTGCCTATATCTTAGAGGCTGCAAGAAAGTGCAGGGCAGAAGGCCAGGGAAGAATGACCGGGAAACATAAGGTAACTTCTCTCAGCTTCCTCCTTCCGACCTATTTATTTCCTAAAAAAGAGCTAAAACTAATAACTCCATGCACCCCTTTTAAAATAAATATCCTTTACTATCTGAAATCAAACTTGTAGATAGTATGATCTACTCACATATATATTTTAAAGACAATTCATATAATGCTCTAACTTTTATACATAAAGGAGAAATACAAGAAAAGTAATTTGTAATACAGTAGTATGTATTGCAATATGCAAATGCTGGGGCGTGGCCATGCTGGAATATATGATACAGCAGTCAGGCTACCCGCACCTGTAAGTGAGAAACCACCGTGGATGTGCGGTTACAGACACAGGCTGACTTGGGTGCGTTTTGCTGGTGACTCAAAGACCGTGAGTAGCAATGCTATGAGTGACTTGATTTTCCAAAACAGTGAGAAATTCTTGAAAAAACTGCAGACCAAACAAAGCACAAACTTCCCTCTATTTACACTGTAGTTGCTTCCTAGAAAATTCAGGAAATAGTAACAGTGTGCTCAAAAACCCCTTCGGGCGCCCATGTAAAATGTAGCTAGGTTCTGGTCTCAGATCATTATACAAAAACGGTTTTACTTGTGTGATCGTCCAGAGGCACATTTTTAAGAAGGACAGCGTGTGGGATAATTTCAGCTGTACGGTGAAGAAAGGAGGGGCGGGGAGCATACCTGTGGAGCTGCCCCCGGCCAGAACGTGGTGTGTGCGGGAGGGCTGGCGGGGGAGAGTAAATAACAGTAAACAGAGATAACAAAAATAACAGCGAGCACTTGTGTAGTTTTTACTATGTGTCAGGGACCGTTCTAAATGCTTCCCATATATTAGCTCATTGATTCATTACAAGAACCCTGTGAGATTGGCTGTAGTAGCTGCCCCGTTTTCCAGGAGAGGAAACCAAGGCGCGGAGAGGTTACAGGACTTCCTTGAGATCCCACAGGAAAAAGGTGCTTAGTTCAGCATGACAAAGGACCAAGAGTGCCTGCCGTCTGCAGGGGCTGTGGCTAGGCCTGGGGTCCACAGGACAGGGCACTAATGTATATCTAAGCAGAATTTTCTAGGAAGCAACCATAGAGAGTGTGTGTGTGTGTGTGTGTGTGTGTGTGTGTGGAGAGACAGAGGAAGAGAGTTACTATGAGGAACTCATTCACGTGATTATGAAGGCTGAGAAGTCCCACAATCTGCTGTCTGCAAGCTGGAGCCCCGGTAGAACCGGTGGTGTAATTCAGTCTCAGTCCCAGGAACTGAGGACCGGGGAAGGCAAGGGTGTCCATTGCAGTGTGAGGGCAGGAGGAGGTGAGAAGAGATGGTCCAGCCCAAGCAGTCAGCCAGGAAAAAATGGGGCAGATTCCTCCTACTTCTGCCTTGTTCTATTTGGGCCCTCTATGGAGTGGGTGATTCCTGCCCACACTGGGGAGGGCAATCTATGACTGAGTCCACTGATTCGAACGCTGATCTCATCCAAAAACACCCTCACACACACACACACCAGGAGCAATGTTTAACCTGGGCACCCCACGGCCCATTCAAGTTGACACATATAACTCAGCCATCCCAGATCCTATCAGTTTGTTTAGGGCCATGTGTCTATTTCTAGCCATGGACTGTGAGTGAAGTGACTTTTCTCAATACAGATCAGTATACTTCCTCCCTTCCCTCCTGCTACAACGACCCTGTAGGCCATGTGCTCCTGGTGGCACAGGTGCAGGATGAAGGAAGACCACCCGACCCAAGTCCCGCTCTGATCCGAGCAAGAAATAACTCTCACGTTAAGCCCCTGAGATGCCAGGAATTTTTGTTGTTGCAGCATAGCCTAGCTAAGCCTGACTATTACAATGACATGGATCAATCCCTGCCCTGAAAGAAGAAGCTTCTAGTGGTTAAATTGCAGACCTTGTGAGTAAGGTCATTTGGGGTTGGGTTGTATCAGTCAGGGTGCATTAAAACTCAAATCTCAGTGACTTTAACTGACAAAGTTTTTTTTCTTACTCTACATAACTGTTGTCGAGTGGGTGCGGGCTCACACCCTTGGTGTCCTGCCTTTAGGGCCCAGGCTGATGGGACCACCACCCTCAGGGGCATTGCTGCTCATGGTCGCCGGGGAGAGAGACTGCAGGGGCAGGCGCTGGTCACTTCTGTCCACACCTCACTAGCCAAACCTGGCCCTGCGGCCACACAGCTTGGAGGGGTCTAAGAAGCCCCATTCTACCTTGGGCCTTGGAGGAGAAGGGGACATCTCTGTGAGCAGCATTGATGAGCCTCTCATGTCACACTGAAGAGGCTCCCCTGCACGGTCCCACCTCTCCCATTTTGACTGGAGCCTTCCAGACAAGCTCCTTAGACCAACTGCCTCAGTTTCTCTGACTCTGTGCAGATTTTTGTGGTTATCAGAAACCCCACAAACATCTTTCCACCCATTTATGATCGAGGTGAAGCTGCTCCCCCAGGCTTGCCTCTGTCACTGGACTGTGAACTCAAGGTCAAGGACAGCATCTTACTCCTCTGCTTTCCCGCTTTCGGACAGGTGTGCTCAGGAAATCACTTTTGAGCAAATGACTTCTTCTTGTTGTTGGGTGTCTGGACAGCGGGGAGCACTTCCCAATAGCCAACACTGGAGCAACCTGGTTAGACTCAGAGAGAGCTTTGAACCACCACGGAGTGAAGGATGTTGCATGTAAGGGGCTGTTTTGACAGATGCTGCTGCAAGTTTAGTAACGGGGCTGTGAATGACAAGCCAGTAGGAATCACTTTCTGCAATTAAATCTGATTGTAAACCTTCTCTGGGACCCCTATCCCTCTATCACCTTACTATGTGGCTCAGGCAGGTCCTGTCCCACTCCAGACCTGGGTATTTCCCTGAGTAGCAAGGACATGGACTTACCCATCTGTACGTGCTCTTTTAGTTTCCACCGTGCAGGAGCCAGAGTCCCAAATCCTTCTACATAAAGAAGCCTGGGCTGTCAGCTCCTCCTTCAAATGCTACATGAGCTCCCCCAGGGCTCCATGTTCGAGAAGCTCTGCAGAGTCCACCTGCTCTAAGCATGTGCTCTTCCAGCAGGGTCCTCCGCGGCTGTGGCAGCAGCCAGGGAAGCTGAAGGCTCTGCGGTGGTTTTGGTGAGGAAGATCAGGGCTGAGTCTCTGAGAACCACAGCATATCCTCTTGCTCCATTCCATTTCACCTGGCCACCTCCCTGCCACTGCCCCTATCTTTGGAGACACTCAGCCCTGAATAGCAGAGGGCTGTGAATATATTAATAACTATGTTCTGCCTGCTTTGTTTTTTGCTTGTCTGTTGCACAATTCTTTGTGCATTCATTCATTCATGTGCAAAATATTTATTGAGTGCCCACGATGTTCCAGGCAGTGATTTACGCACAAAGGAGACTAAGACAGACAGGGCCCTGTCCTCCTGAGTCTAGTGGGAAAAGCAAGTGACAGACCAGCTAGAAAGGCAGAAGCAGCATCATCCCATTAGTGCTGTGTGCCACGGCAAGCCTGAGGCAGATTCGTGTGACAGAGGGGATCAGGGGTAGCACCTTTGGATAGAGGTGATGGGGACCCCTGCTACGCTGCCAAAGGTTGACGTGAGCTCTGAAGGCCACCATGTCTGCCACCTCCCTGCTCCCCAGGTCCCAGTTGAGGTGGGCAGGCACACCCAAGCTGTCCATGGAAAGGAGATTTCTGAGACTCGAGATACGTAAGGAAAGAGGAAAAAACTAACATGGGTTGAGGACTTATATATGCCAAGTTTTAACATGGAATAATTTAATGGATCACCTTAAGAAATTAATGAGGTGAGGATGATTTGTGCATATTTTAAAGATGAGAAAACACAGATATGTTCATTAGCCTACTCCTTTCTGCCTGTGGACCCTGCCGAGGAAGCATCTTTAACGTTAACGTCTCTCTTCCCACCACTGTTATGTCTAAGTCAGAGTCTCTTGAAGGGCCCCAACAGCTGGGAAGCTCCTCACCCGAGGGCTGAGCTTTGACACAGCCCGTGGGAGTCCGAGGAGCCGTGTTGAGCAACAGGAACGCTCGCGGACTGTGTGGTGATGAGAGCTCCAAACACCGAACTCTCCGGGGGCTTTGGGTTTGTCACACGTGCCGCTGTGGAGGAGGCAGATGCAGCCGTGCGTGCAAGTCCACACCAGCTGCATGGAAGTCGTGGACCAAAGAGAGTCGTTTCCAGGAAAATTCTCAAAGACCAGGGCCCACTGCACTGTGAAAAAGATCTTTGTTGGTGGCATTAAAGAAGTCACTGAAGAACATCACCGGAGAGACTACTTTGAACAGCATGGGGAAACTGAAGCGACTGAAGTCATGATGGACCGAGGCAGTGGCGAGAAGAGGGGTTTTGCTTTTGTAACCTTTGGCGACCGTGACTCCGTGGATAAGACTGTCATTCAGAAACACCATCCTGTGAGTGGCCACAACTGTGAAGTAAGGCAAGCCCTGTCCAAGCAGGAGATGGTCAGTGCTTCATCCAGCCACGGAGGTCAAAGAGGTTCCGGAAACCTTGGTGGTGCTGGTGGAGGTGGCTTTGGTGGAATGACAACTTTGGTCATGGAGGAAACTTCGGTGGTTGCAGTGACTTTGGTGGCAGCTGTGGTGGTGGCAGTGGGGATGGCCACAGTGGATTTAGTAATGATGGAAGCAATTTTGGGGGGAGTGGAAGCTACAGTGATTTTGGCAATTACAACAATCAATCTTCAAATTTGGACCCATGAATGGGGGAAACTTTGGAGGCAGGAAATCTTTCCCCTGTGGTGGTGGAGGCCAATACTTTGCCAAACCATGAAACCAAGCTGGCGATGCCTGTTCCAGTAGCAGCGGTGGCTATGCCAGGGGCAGAAAATTTTAATTACAGCCAGGACACAAAGCTTAGCAGAAGAGGAGAGCCGGAGAAGTGACGGGGAAGCTACTGGTTATAAGAGATTTGGAGACTCAGCAATTCTGTGGACTCTGCAGTGGTGGTAGAGCCTCACTGCTACAAAGAAGGCATGTTTTAGACAATACTCCTGTGTATGGGCAAAAAACTCCAGGACTGTATTTGTGACTAATTGTATAACAGGTTATTTTAGTTTCTGTTCTGTGGAAAGTGTGAAGCATTCCAACAAAGGGTTTTAATATAGGTGGTTTTTTTTTGCACCCATGCTGTTGATTGCTAAATATAATAGTCTGATTATGACACTGAATAAATGTCTTTTTTTTAATGTGCTGTATAAAGTTAGTCTACTCTGAAGCCATTTTGGTAAACTTCCCCAACAATGTGAATATAAAATTCCCTCAGGGTGATGCCAGGTTCTATGTGAAATTTATTCACAACCTGTGTGGGCGGAGAAACCATTGTCTTCAGAAACCTTGGTGTCGTTGAACTGACGGTTACTGTTTTGACCTGAAGCTCACCGGTAAAAGGAGTTGCCCAGGCAAAATCATGGAAATGTTGGCTATAGAGATGATTGTTGGCCAATACATCTAAGTTGAATAATGGTACCAGATAAAGTTATAGATGGGAATGAATCTTGTGTATCATCCTTTTTCATGTATAATCAATAAATTAATTATCTTGGAAAAGATAAAACAAAAGTGAGAAAAGTGGGGCTTGGGTGAGCAAGTGAATTGCTCAGCTGGTCACTCAGGTGGGAGGTGGGATTTGGGATATGAACTCAGCCACTGGGGTAACACACTGAGTTCCCAGGCATTGAGATCTTACTGTTGCTTTATGTATCAGGTCACTTTAGTCTGTTGACAATTTGCACATAGTTCTTTGCTAGGAGTGCTGCCCTATGCATCCTAAGGTGTTTAGCAGCATCCTTGGCCTCTACCCACTAGATGCCAGTAGCATCCTCTCTTCAGTTGTGACAACCAAAAATGCCTCCAGACATTGTCAAATATCCCTTAGGGGGAAAATTGTCCCCATTGAGAATGACTGGTCCAGAATGTCCATGACTATATCTTGAGAAATAGATTTTTAATCCATGGAAGGTAAGAGATGTACCCTGCCTTCAGATGCCATCTGCAACATGTTGATCACTCCAGATGAGCTCAGATTTTTTTCCTTCTCCAGAAATAGGTTACAAATCACTCACTGGACATTTCCAAGGCCATGTCCCCAAGGCACCTCCACTGGCCTGACACCACGCTCAGAATCTTGCCTAGTGTTTCTCATCTTTGTGAACGGCTTCTCCAAGCTTGTACTTGCTCAAGCCAGAAACCCAGGGCATCATCTTAACTAATTCTTCTTCATCATCCATCTCAGGCAGCCAACTGAGTCATGCCATGCTTTGTCTTGGAACTGTCCACTCTTCTTCATCCCACTGGGACCATGGGTTCACTTAAGCATGCTGGCGGGGGCCTGATGCACATCGATGCCACTGTGGCCAGAACACTAGCAAGTGTTGCCTAGATGAGCAGAATGTCCCTCTTCCTGTCCTCCCTGGTCTTGCCACTCTCCTCATTCCATTGCCCATCCTGTATCCAGAGTGACTAATAACAAAGCCACCATTTAACCATGACATTCTGTTTACAGTCTTGCAGAAGCTCCTCACCGCTTACACCACAAAGCCCAGCTCCTCCTCTGGCTCCCAAGGCTTTGCAGGATATGGCTCCACCTGTTCTCTGGCTTCCCTTCCCAAGGCTGTCTCCTCCATGGCCACGTGCAGTTCCTCAAACATGCCATGGTCTCTCTCACCTCCAAGCCTTTGCTCACGCAGTTCTCTTTGCCCAAAATGCCCCCACCTCTCTCTGACTTCCCACTTGATTTCCTCTCTTCCTCCCACATTGACTTTAACATTCAGCGTAATTAAGAATTAATTACGCTCAGCACCTCCATGAGAACTTCCCTGACCCTCCTAGATTCCTGGGTCCCTCCATGGGGCTCTTGTGGTGTTGTGTGTTTAGACTGGGATAGCACACACCACACTGATGACCACACATGAGTATTTCAGCATTTGAGGATAAAGTGTGTGACTTACCCATTTCTAGCATTACTTTGTTCTTAGCACAGAGAAGGCACACATCCAATACTTTTAAAATAGTAATAATGATAATAAGAAGGGGAATAGCTCCATTTCTCTAACTGGAATCAGATGCTGAGACATGCAGTTCCCAAACATTAGCTCATGAATCTTCACTACCACCCTAGGGTAGGAAATAACATATTAAATGCATTTTACGGCTAATGAGACTGACTTATTTGTTTTCTTCAAATAAAAGAAAACTTGAATTTACATATTCAAAGGGTGCTCTGTTCCAGAGAAAACTGACTCAAAGCAGTCAATACTATTACATATGCCTATAAAGTTATTGAACTAAAGATTTAAAAAAATTATTTGGACAGACAGGCAAAAAGATCAAGTCACATATAAAGGGGTTAAAAGTCAGGTTGACTTCCCATAGGTCATAGCAGCTCCGTGTCAGGGGACTGTGGAACAACGACATCCTCAAGGAGAGCACGCCTGAGTCAAGGATTTATACCCAGCAAACCTGACCTTACAGATAAACAGGTTTAAATACTCAAGGACTCAGGAAATGTTGTTCTCATGCATCTTTCTTGAGGGAACCACTAACAGATAAACTTCATTTCAGCTAGCCAAAATATCACTGGAGAACTTTGGCCAAAGATTGGCCATGACCATTGAGTATATTTAATTAGCAAACTAAGACTAAAACAAAGATGGAATTAAGGTGACAGTGGAATGCAAATACAGCCAAGGAAAGCTGGGGTGGGAGGTGTGTTAATTGTGCTGATAGCTTCATCTGTAATAGCTGGGAGTCTAAAAATTATTGTTTAAAATTGACTAATCAAATAGTAGCGTTCTGAGCTTATTTAATAGTTCAAAGGTAATTGCTAAGAAAGATAATAGTCTTAACTAAAATCTGATGGGCAAAAGGAAGAGGAAACATAGGGATTTTATTATTACTTATGAGAGTGAACCAAAAGAAACTGTCTAAAAAAATAGAAGGCCTAGGTATATTTATAAAGATAATTATTATAATAAAAATGTTAACTTTCCAAATTTTATAAGAATGAAATACACACCAAAACAGGTCACATTTTAAAATTTTAAAGTATTAAAGCAAAAAAATTACATTAAATTATTTAATATATGACAAAATTTAGACTAAATGTTGTTTGTCATATCAGTCAATATAAATGGATTTAGCTTTCTATTAAAGAAAAATTCTCAGATTGAATTACAAAAAACTCGTCTATAATGTATCACATTTAGATACATGGAAAATAAAGGGATTCATATAAATGTAAATACAAGGATGGGTAACATTTGTCAGGCAAAAGCAAAGGAGAAAGCAGTGGTCACAATTTCAATGTCAGACAAAGTGGAATTCTGTCAAGAAAAAGCATTAAATGGGATAAAATTGGAAACTTCTAATACCAAAAGGTATAATTCATGATGAAAATTAAACAGTTACAAATATTGATAACTAAATATAATAGTAGCAACATTCATAAAGGATAAATTACAGGCATTAAAAGGAGAAATAGGCAAAAACACATTGGTTTTTAGAACTTAATGCGTCTTCATTTACTCTCAGTCCCTGACAGATCCAAAAATCAAGACAGAAGAAAATTAAAAATATAATTTATAAGCCATATTGGGAATGTATTTCAAATGTTGAGCCTTGAAAACACTTCGTTTTTTTCTTGTCTTTAGAACATCTAAAATTGAACATACTGGGCCACAAATAAAACCTTAACAAATTCCAAAATGTAAAAACAACACAAATTATTTTCTGACCACAATACAATAAAGCTAGAAATTAATAATAAAGACTGAAAACAAGAAAGGTCATTTTAATTGGAAACTCTAAAAAGTCTTCTCTTTTAAATAACTCTTTCGTCAACAGGGAATTACAAACCCAAATTGCAGAATGTTTGAAGAATAGCATATCAAAACATACGGGTAGAGATAAAGTGCTCAGAGAAAAATTCATAGACTTAATTATATAAAAATGAAAAAAATAAATTGAGCCTTACACACACGAAGTTAGAAAAAGAACATTAAAATATATGACTAGAGAGAAGTAACTTTCAGTTTAAAAGCAGAACTCAAACCAATAAGTGAAACCAAAATGTATTCATTTCAAAAACAATAAAATAAAATAGATGAGCTACAATCTAACCTGCTTAAGAAAAAAAAAAAGATTCAATAAAAAGGAAAGAACCACAGAAAGAAAGAAAATTAAAAGAATCATGAGATTGCATTGCTGAAATAAATTTGACACACCATCACCTGTAAAGTATTTTTAGTCAGAAAAGAAAAAAAAAAAAAAGAAACTGAATTTGATCTAGCCTCTAGATCAATCAACAATACAGGGGAAATAGGAACATGCTAAATGAAAAAAATTCAGCAAATTTCAGACTATAGGAAGATGACCTAGTTTATTCAACAAATAAATTTTGAGAACAGACATATGGGGGAGTAGGAGGTAGGATTTATAGGAAAACGTATAAATTAAGAGACTTAAGATACATATACAGCCAGTGTAATTATCTAAACCTTATTTGGACTCTAATTTGAACACATAAACTGAATACACACACACACACACATACTTATGATACATCTGGAGAAATTTTAATATTAAATAAATATTTGACCATATTAAAAATTGATGATTCATTTTATGTGATTATAGTTAAGTTTAAAAAGAATACTTAGCTTTTAGTGATATATACTGAAAGGTCTATGGATGGACGAAAGAATACAATATCCAAGGTTTGCTTCAAAATAATCCAAACTTGGGAGGGTGGTGGGAACTGGGGTGGGAATACAAATAAATCAGATTGGCTGTGAATCTGTAGTTGTTGTGTCCTGGGTACGTAGAAGTCACTATATTATTCTCTCCTAACTTAATATATGTCTGAAATTTTTCATAATAAAAATAAAATTGAAATAATGTTTTAAAACCCTAGTGAAATAAAAAGTTTTCTAGAAAAAATATTTACCAAAATTGACCCCAGAAAATAATGAAAATCCAAACCTTATTATCATCAAAGAATAAATATAAAAAGTTGCCAAAAAGTTAACCATTTTTTTCTCCCCACCCCCATAAAAAAAAAAAAGGATCAAGTAAAAACATTTTTACAGAGGATGTCTGCCAAATCTTTAAAAGGTAGATAATTCCAGTGCCATTATATCATTCCAGTACATAGAGAAAAGAGAAATTTTTATAATTCTTTCATAGAGAGAATAAAATCAACACCAAGTCGTGAGAAAGAGTACACAAAAATTTTAAAAAGTCTCACTAATAGATGTTAATGCAAAAATTTTGAATAATATGTTAACAAAATCTAGCAGCATACTCCGAGAATTATTCATTATGACCAGGTAGAATTTATGCAAGAATTCAAGAATGTGTTCAATATTATAAAAATCTCTTAATATTAATATAATTTTACATTAATCAATCTAGTGAAAAAAAATCATAAGATTATTTCTATAGAAACATAAAATCATTTAACAAATTTAACTCAATTTGTATTTTTTAAAAAAGGTAATAAAATAGGAAAGGGGGAATATTTTCCTAACATGGTGAAATTCCTCTATCTCTATTCAAAAGTCAATCATGCTTAATGAGGAAGCATAGATGCAATTCTATTTAAGTCAACAAGACAAGGATATTCACTATCACCAATTTTATTTAATATTTTAATGAAGGTACTAGGAAATTAAACATCTAAAATTTCTAAAAGTCATTTAGACATTCGGAAAGGAAGAAGTAAAACAATGACATTATCTGGAAAATGAAAACATTCAACAAACAATAACCACAAGTGTGGGAATTCAATAAAGCAGTCAGGTGAAAATTATATAAAAACAAAAAACTTTTATAGTATCCACATACAGTGAGTAAAGTACTTTTTATTTTTAACCTTTATCCTTTTATCTTTCAGCCCCACACATGCCTTTTCTATTCTATCCTAAACTTTAGGGGCTAGAAGACTAAAAACTAACGTTCCAACCTCCCTGGGCAGCCCACGTCCTGTTAAGTTTTGCCAATAGGAGACATTGGCAGAGCAGAGTTGCAAGAAAGGGAAAGGCAAACTACTGCTGGCAGATGCTCTAGAACTACAACAGCAGCACAAGGGGGCAACTAAGAACTGCAGGGGACCCCATTGCAGTGGCATCTCCTTAGTGGTTCTAGGACAGGCAGGAACCCCTGTAATACAGAAGTAGGACAGGTGTATGAGCTCTAGCTGAGGGGTGTTAGCACTTTTCTGATCTCAAGCTAATACCCCTTCTCTTTTGCTCCTCATCATTTCTAGTAATTTTGAAACTAATTCCTATATTAAAGTCCCTTGGACTGAAATACTAAATAGGATTTCTTTTTAGTGACTGACTGATGTTGATTGATAAAGTAGATATAGTAGAAGAAAAACCCCATTATCAATAGCAATAAAACAACAAAATATCTGGGAATAAACTTTAAAGAAATAAGCAAGACCAATTATGGAGGAAACTATAAACTCTACTGAAAGACATAATGGTAGACTTGAACGAATGAAAAGATATGGCTTGTCCTTGGTTAGGAAGATTCAACATTGTAACAATGCCAAAGCTCCACGTTGATTTCTAGATTTAATATAATCTCAATAAAAACATCAAGTTTTTGTTTTTGTTTCAGAAGTAAACTATATGATTCTAAAGTTCATATTGAAAACAAACAAGGAAAAAATCTGAAGAAAAAAACAATGTGGGGGCAGTCATATCAGATATTGAAATATGATATTATCCTTAATAATTAATCAATTTAATTAATTATTAATTAAATTAGTGTGGCACTGACACAAACAGTTCAACGAAACAGGATAGAAAGTTAATGATAAGTGTAATCAAATGCATTCTAGAATTCAGTATAAGATAAGATAAAGGTGGCATTTTTTAAGTCAGCAAAGATCAGGTATTCAATAAAGGATAGTAAGTCAATGTAATATCAGTCTAAACATAGTTTACTTCATACATTAGAATGAACTACAAATGGATAAAACATTTAAAGGCAAAATTTTAAACCATAATAGTTCTAGAAGAAAATATGGAGTAAGAAGTCTTATTTAACTATGTCTCAGAATTCAATATTCATAAAATAATTGATTGATAAGTTTTACTATTAAAAAATTTTTCAAATTCCTACTTAGCAAAGTAAAACCATTAGCAAAATAAAAAAAAAAGAGAGACAAACTGGAAAAACTATTTGCAAATCATACTATAGACTAAGCTTTCTCTCAGAAATAAATATGAAAAAGACTAATAACAAAAAATGGGCAGGGGATACATGAATAGAAAGTTTAGAGTATAAAACATAAATGGCTTTTAAACATAAAAAAGATACAACATAAAATAAAATAAAATGAAAACAATACTGAGATACCACTTTTTACCTATCAGATTGGTAAATAATTTAAATATTGACAACACATTCTGTTGGTGAAGTTGGGTGGAAACTGGCAATTGCTGGTGAGAGTATAAATTGGTACAAACTCTATGAAGGGGCAAATTTGAGACTTGCAAAGTTATAAAAGCATATACCCTTTGAACCACCAATCCTATTTCTGGGAATTTATCCAACTGATAACCTTGCTCAGTTATTAAGTGACAAATTATTATAGCATCGCTTGCAGTAAAAAGTTGGAAACATACATGGTGTCCATCGAGAGAAGACTAATCTTTGTATATCCATTCGATGGAATATGTGCATATGCCAGAAAGAATGAAGACATTCTTTACGTATTGGAAAAGCTTCAGGATAAATTGGTACTTGAAATAAGGTGCAAAGGGGTGTTTACAATATGTTATTTTTTTTGTAATAGAAGTGGAGCAATAAGCATAAACGTTCATATGTGTTTCTTTTCTGTAGGAAACTCAGGAAGGACATGCACAAAGGTAATAAAAGTAGTTACTATGGTGGGGGGTAGGGAGCTCAATGGATGGAGGACAGGAACATGACTAAGAAACTTTCCTGAGTACTTTTTTATATTGCTTATTTTGCAAGCTATTCAAATGTATTCCCTATTCAAGGTTACTTAACATTGAAACCTTCACAGAGTTAGTACAAAGGCAATATGGAGATGTGGGGGAGCACGATGGAGGGGAGAGATGGTTGCTGTGCTCCAATTAGGAGCCTGCGTAGGCCCCTCAGATTCCTGGCCCGCAGGTGAGGGGCTGGCAGACAGAACGCAGGTTGTTACACTTCCAGTTCTAAGAGAAAAACCACCCCAGGTCCAGGCAGCCCTGACTCAGCATCCGGCCCTGCCTCTGCCTGCAGAGAAATGGCTTTCTCAAGGTGAGTCCGTGAAGAACGTGCTCCCGGCCTGAGCTGACCTGTCTGGGGCAAAACACAGGCTTTTCCCAACCACCGGAGGACCCACCCAATTGTTTGTGGCAAAAGCCAAGGTTTCATCCCAGAGTCAAACCCAAACAGAAGCCTGAGGAGGTTGTCTGGATAACTCAGCAGGGGAGAAGAAAAAGAAAGCTCCCGTTATTGTCTAGTCAGATGGTCCGTTCCCTTTCCTTCCTGGGTACACGGTGTGGCCCAACGAAAGACTGCAGGGAGCAGACTCCAGCCCTGACACTGAACAGTTTAGTATAAAATCTGGGCAAGTCGCTTAAGCTCTTAGTAACTCAGTTTCCTAATCTATGAAATGGGTATGCTTGTGCCTAGCTGGCAGAATTGTTGGAAGGATCAGAAATAATGCACGTGAAGTGCTTATCACCCTGAGCTCAGTTCCGCGTAATAACATGGGGTCCACGTGTCACCGTATCTTTCACTTTCAGCTCTGCCCAGTGGGGACTTTCACCAAGGCTAGATCTCTGAGCTAGTACCTAGTTATTACCTACCTTCACTAGATAATCTGTTATGTTCACATGGCCTAGGTTTAACCCGATGGGAAGAAGCAAATACCCAGACCATGTGTACATGGCCACCCTTCCACTCTATGTCCAGAGTAGACATGGCTAGTTGATATGACATGGAGAATTCTTCTCCAGGCAGCCATTGCCATCTACCACCTTGCAGGGGATGCAATTAGCAATTCTACATAGGTCTCAAAAGCCCTATCACAATCTTGTTACTTCTGATGTCTCAGATTTTATCAGAAATAAAAATATAAAATACTTTTCTTTTTTGTTTATTTTTGCTTTTAGAGCTGGAGTCTCACTATGTCGCCCAGGCTGGACTTGAACTCCTGGGCTCAAATGATTCTCTTGCCTCAGTGTCTCGAGTAGCTGGGACTACAGGAACACACCTCTGCACACAGTGTAAATATAAAAACAATTTCAATATTTAATTTAAAAAAACCCATTAAAATAGATAACCACTTCCAAGTTACTTAATTGACATTGAGCGAACATTAAAACATCTCTCTCTTTTTTGTGATGCGAACCAGGGCAAGGGCCTAGATTTCCTAACGGGTCCTGGTGCACCTAGAGGGACTGCCGTCTGTCATGACCTGTACTCATGCCTGGCTCACATTTAGTCAGGAGATTCATGGGACCAACATGTGTTTTTCTCCATTTGTGCTCTTGAAATAAATTAAGTGTATCCAGTTTACTTGGTACCAGTCCTCGAGGGCCCCGCTGTGGTAGCCCTGAGGCAGAAGGTATTTATTAAATACTTACCGTTTGCTAGTAAATCTGATTTCATTCTTCTTAGCAATCTTTTGAGGTAGGTATTACTATCCCCATCGTATAGGGGACAAAATTAAGGCTCAGAGAGCTTAAATGGCTGCTTTCCGAGTTCCCAGAGTTGGTAAGCTGATTGAATGAATTTCTTGCCAGTTTAAATAACAGATACGAGGCAGAACAAACCCTTCCAAACTAATTCTGTCTGGATCTGATTTCTGTTTGTTCCAATAACTTGAAGTGTTGGAAAATATTGGGGGGCATTGAATGGTAGAAATGTTTAATTTGGACGCATATGGTTTCACACTTATAGCTTGTTTTCTTTTGTTCTGACTCCCCCAGCATGGTGGAACAGTCAATCGGGTGTCCCCTGCTTTGACTTTAACGGGCTTTGCAACCCCAATAAACCACATCCCTTCTCTGATCCTTGGATTTTTATCTACAGAACTGTTGCATCCTGTAACTGATATGGACCTTTCATCTAGAATATTCTCTGATGGGATGTCACTGACATTTAGGAAAAGGTGGGATGATTAAGAACCTGGCTCCCACTTTCTCCTTTTGGGGGTAATACGCACTAAGTTTCAGGGTTATCAGGTAAGTTGGGTGGATCAGTGGGGAAGCCCCCAGCAAGGCACCCGGTGGAGAGGAGGCCCTTTGTGTTTGTCTACATGTCTGCTGTCACTCTGCTAAAGGGGAGGGGACATTCCCTGGCCGTGTAAGGAAAATCAATTTGCAGCTTCAGAACATCCAGGGAATGTGGGGTCCCCAGGGCTTGCAGGGCTGTGGAGGGAGGTTGGAAGGCACCAACAATTATTCCTGCTCACTCCCCCAGGTCCCCCAACCCTCGGAGTCCTTCTCTACCCTCAGGGTAGGGGGTCTCTGTGGCTCTCTTATCTGGTGAGGGGATGCTCTGCGAGACACAGCATGTGGATTCTGGAGCCCACCAGCCTGAGTTCTAATCCTGTCTCTGTCCTCCTAGCTATGGCATGGGCTGGATTGTGTCCCTAGAATTCATGTGATGAAATGCTAACCCCTTCAGAATGTGACCGTATTTGGAGTAGGGTGTCTACAGAGGTAATCACGTTAAAATGAGGTCATTAGGGTGACCTAATCCAGTATGACTGGTGTCCTTGTAAGAAGAGACAGTGTGGACGCAGGTACAGAGGTGAGACCATGTGAAGACACAGGGAGGAGGTGGCCATCTGTAAAACAAAGGGACAGGCCTCAGAAGAACACCTTGATCTCAGACTGCCACTCTCCAGAACTGTGAGAAGAAAGTAAATTTCTGTTCTTTAAGCCACATGGTCTGCGATACTTAGTTACAGCAGCCCTACCAGACTAACACGAGCTGTGTGACGGGACACTTTTTCACTCTGTGCCCATTTCCCTCATTTGTAAAATTGGGGGCCTGATAACATCTCCCTCATAAGAATATGCTGAGGCTTCCGACGTGGAAAGCCCTTAGAACAGGGCCTGGCACTGCTTGGCCGCGAGGAGCAGGGGCTATCATTATGATGACTAGCACCTGTCCCTGCCCCCACCAACCTCCAAAGCAGAGACTCCTGTCTGTCCCCTGTCTCCAGCCCCCAGTGGAACAGGGCACTGCTTAGAGTAGGGAATATTGCTGGACAAACGCAGGCCTGAACTGACCGAATAAATGATGAACGAATGCTGCTTCATGTGTTCGCTGGAGAAAAGCATTTTAATCTACAGGGCCTGAATATCTTCACTGTACATGCTGAAAGACAAGGGGGAAACTGCTGGTAGGGGGTATGTGAGTGCCCCAGTGTGAAAACGAGAGATTTCTTTTTAGGGTGGAGGTGGGGTGAGCAGGCAGAGATGCCAACAGTCACCCCGCCCAGCAGGGGAGCCAGCCAGGGACGCCTGGCCGCGGGCCAGAGGCTTACCTGCATCGTGGGAAGCTGACGTATCTGCGTGGGAGACGCGGCCGACGAGGAGGACGTGACTGAGCAGGCAGGTGAGCGGGTGCAAGGTGGCAGAGCTGTCAGGGAAGCCGCCAGGACACCCGGGGGAACAGCACCCACCGTGTGCCTGCACCCTGCAGGTGAGCTCTGAAGCCTCCTAGCAGCTGGTGGGTCACCCCCAGCAGGGCTCACCCTCCCGGACAGGCTGGGACCCCCAGGACAGGCTCCTCCTCCTGCTCCCCACCCGGAACACTTCATAAAGGGTTTCTCCTGAGATATCTGCAACCGGATTCTCAGATTTTTGGATAAAAGACCCACATGGGATATTCCATTGTTTTCCACCCCCCCCCCCCAAATTTAAAAAGGTGCAGAGCAGCACAAATCGGTGATGCTGGGGACTTGCTTCTGGTGCCTGCTTGGAGAAACCCTTGGGCAGAAGGTCCTGTCTTCCCCAAATGTGCCATATTGGTCTTTCTTCTTCTCTTTTACCTGATCCCTCCTTCCCTTCCCCTCTCTACTTCCTGGTCATGGACCCCTCAGCTCTCCTACCTCCAACATCGACACCCAGTCTGTGGACCTAAGAAAACAATTGTGAAGTATTGGAATATGACTGTACCCAGAGCTGGGGTTGTAATGGCAAAGACTTCCTAAAGAAGATGAGGTTGTGTTGGAGATCAAAGGCAGCCACTGCAAGCCTGTCTGCCATCTGCCAGCATGCCCATCCATCCTGTTGACATTTATTAAGCTCTACTGTATGCAGCCAGGCTCTGAATAATGCAGAGGACACACTGGTGACCAGGAGAGCTTTCTCAAAGAGCTGGTCCCCAAAGAGGAGAGATAGACAGGCCTGCAAACAGAAAATGAGGCTTCCATGCAACATGGCCAGCCCAGAAAACCTTCTTCAGAGTCACCCTGGGGGATGGGCAATGGAGGCTTCACCTCCTGAGATGCCATCCCGGAAGGAAGGTCTCCAACAGCAGGGCCAGTAGATGTGTCTTGAAGAACAAAGTGGCCACAGACCTGTGCCTGCCGGATAGAAATCGTTTGCACACACATTCTTCCTCCGCACAAATCCTTTCTACCCCTATGCGTTTGGTAGGCCTCTTCTTCCACACAGGCTGCTGGAAATACTAAAACTTTCTCTGATAATGGAAGTAGGTCTTCAATTATTGTCCAGAGGAATGAAGAAAGTTTTTTCCCCATGCTCTTTGGGCAATTGTCCTGTGTTAATTACTCTAGATAGAACTTTCTAGACTAATAAACCAATAGACCAACAGAACTTTCTGCAATGATGGAAATGTGTGTTGGCCAGTACAGTAGCCATTGGTTATTGAGCACATGAAATGTGGCTAATTTTTAATTTCATTTCCTTTGAACCAATTTAAACATAGCTGCATGTGGCTGCTGGCTATTGTATTAGACAGCACAGGTCTATCCATCAAGGGGGCCGCTCTCTGTCAGACCTGCAGCCACCCTGCTTTCCCACATGTCTGTACTCACAGCATGCTCTTTCCATGAGAGCTTCGTGCACTGTTGCCTGGGCTCATGCAGGGATGCAGGTGGGGTGTGAGGATCTCAGGCCACAAGCTCAGGTGTGCAAAAAATATCCATCTCTTTTATTTTCTTTAAATCAGTGGGAACTTGCAGCCCCCATTTTGTTGGCTCAGTGGGAAATTCAGTCTCAGTCACAAGTGGGAGCCCCCAGTTTCCCAGCACCAGTGTCAAGCAAAGTTTCCAGGGTTGTGTTACGAAGCAGCTAGACATTGGGTAACTCAAAGTTCCTTCCCCGCAGGGGTGGTTGCCTGGGCACCAGGATCTCTGGAGAGGGCAAGTGAGGACATAGCAGCCCCTCTACCTCCTACAGCAGGGGAAAGGGTCCTTGCTGCTCACAGAACCCCAGACCCTGCCCCGCCCCAGCACAGGGTTCTTCCCTCTCCACCTTCAAGTTTCTCTCCTTCCCTTCTGGGATTTTTCATGCAAATCTTTCATGCCTTAGGTTTGACGAAAACAAAAGCCAGCAGTGACTGTGTCTGCTTTGGGTCCAGTAACCCTAACCCCTGGGTGAAGAGGGTTCATAATGGCCAGGTTTATTCCCAAGAACCCTGCTAAAAAAAATAAAAAGAACACCTCTATTTAATATTGTAATACATTACCCTTCCTCGTAGGACTGTCACTCCCCACATGGAGAAGAGGTGTCGAGCCCAGGGAAAGACATTTGCAGCAAAGGAACAGAGACCTTTGAGAGCCTGTGGCCAACAGGCTCCAGTGTGGCAACCTCAGAAGAATAGTAATCGTGGTGGTGGAGCTTATTGAGTGCTGCCGTGCAATTACCTCTGTAAGTCCTCAAGGCCAGTTGGATGTTGGTGTGCCCATTTCAAAGATAAGGAAACTGAGGTGCCAGGAGGTTAGGCAATGTGGCTAAGGTCTGCTAGGATTGAACCTGGGTCTCTTTGTCTGAAAGCTTCATTTCCTGCAGCCAGCTTGGGGACAGGTGATATAAATAAATGAGGAGGAAGGGGAGAGGAAAGACAGCAATTTGCCTTGAGAATGGGGTGTCCCAGAGGTGAGAAGCTGAGCCCTCAGTCAGGGGATGAGTCAAAGGAGATGGTCTAGAGCCTGAGTCATCCAGGTGACTCCAGAAATCAAGAGGCTGAGCCAGGCTGGCATCCCAAACCGCTGGCCTGTTGCTGAGCACGCACACCTTCCCCAGCTTCTATTAATAATCAGCCTCAGGAAGCCTCCCACGGTTACTCACCTAGTGATTAAACACATTCACTCTTTGGAGAGTCCCAGCCCACCACCGCCAAGGGGGAAGCAGGGAGGTGAGCTCACCAGCAGCGCCTTCCTTCCTTTGAGTTGAGGTGGTGTGGGCGAGGCTTGTGGTGAGACTGGATTCAGGGTCATAAGACCTGGGCCCCTGGGGCCAAGCACACCCTCTCTGGGTGTCAGCTTCCTCCAACTGCACAGGGAGAATGTTTGTAGAACTTCTTGCACTTAGAAGGCAGGCACTTGGAGGTTTAGGAGAAAGAATCCATGGGACTTTGGGGTCATCCAGACATGGTGGCTAGGGACAAACTTGGCAGGCTGCCTGGGTTCCAATCCCAGCTCTGCTTACTAGCTGGGACATCTTGGGCAAATTACTTAATTTTTTTCTGCTTTGGTATTTCTATGTATTAAATATAACATGGAGATGATAGAAACAGTAGTGTACCTCCTGGAGATGTGGTGAAAGATTAACGATTATTGTATGCAAATGGTTTACAACCCAGTACCTATGTGCTTTATAAGTATTGGCTACTCTCAGTCATGAATGTTTGGTCCAGGACTTCACCTGTCTGGAGCTCAGCCTCCCTATCTGCAAAACGGAGACACAAGAACTCCAGTTTGGGAGATACTTGCAGGAGATGACGTAGGTGAAGTCCCTGGTGTAGACATTTAGTCGTGGCAGACCCTGCTCTTCTCATTCTTTTTTTCTGAGAGCCCTTCAAGTTGGACATTGTGGGTTTCCATCAAGGAGGGCTTCCTAGACAGGTGGGACTCAGAAAGGCCAAAGGGCGGAGAAGAGGAAGGTGATGGTAACAGGAGGTCGAGACAAGGAAGGGAGACTGAGGAGGGATGGGCATCGTCCCATTCTAGCAGAGCTTGACCAAAGTGGGCCCTGAGTCATGAGGACAGTCCTCCTGCAAGGAGCAGTCCATCCCATTCTGGATGGTGTATGTGACAAGCAGCAACAGTGCCATCGTGAGAGAAGAACGGATTCTCCAAGAACATTTCGAGTAGAACATTCTCCAGACATCATTTCCTGATGGTCATTGCATGTGGCCTTCCAGACATGCTGATGGTGCTGGCACCTCCCAGAACCGGCAGGTTCTTGGGAATGAGCTGGGCTTGTCAGTCTCCATAGCTGTAGGACCTTGGGCAAGTCACCTCACCTCTCTGAGCCTCAGTTTCCTTGTATGTAAAATGGAGATTGTAACATTTGCTTTGCAGAGTTGTTGCAAAAATCAGAAATAAAGCACATAAAGTGGCTAGCACATAAAGTGTCTGGCATATAATATATGCTCAACAAGTATTTGTTTATTAAAAACTGGAGTTCATAATCAGTTTCATTATTCTCTTATTTGCTAAGCCCTTATCAGCTGAGGAGCATGAGGCTCAGAGAGGGGGGGCCCAGTTCCCACAGCTCCTGCTTAGCAGAAACAAGGCCTTTGCGATGATGCCCAGTTTGGCTGCAAGCCTAGGAGCTGACAAATGGCTCCGGACGTGGAGTGGGAAGAGGAGGGTGGGATGGCGTTTTTATTTCTTACGGATGGACATAGAGATAGGACAGCTCTAGAGATGATATATTTTAATAATAGGACCTCTCACTTGTAATGCTTGGAGGCCAAGTGTAAATATGTGAAGTAAATGATGTCATTTGGCCTCACCAGCAAAAACAGACATGCAAATGCATGGAGACAACAATGAGATACTAGCTGTCACTGATCAGATGGGCAAACATCCATGGAGGCAGAGACACACCCACTGGTGAGACCCAACCCTCCAACCGCCTGTGGGAAGGCAGCTTGCAGCAATGTATCAAAAATCTTAAAAATATATGTACCCTTTGAACCAGAGATTTCAATTCTATGACTTTATCAAAAAAAAAAAATTATTGGAAGATCATACAAAATGGATGTATAGAAGTACCTGCAGGGATATTCACCCCAGCAGAAAATTGCAAACACTCAAAATGTTCAACAATTTGAAACATGTTGAATGAACTGTGGTCCATCTATGTGATAGAGGATACTACATGTCCTCAGAAATGATCACATGGCTTCGTGGGAGTGATGGAAGCAGTGGAGACAGCTTATGTGGGGTGGGTAGCTGCTATATCCTTAGTGTTCGTTTTATAGTTATTCCATTATACTGTACACTTGTTTTACACATTTTCTGTTTTATGCATATTGCATTTTCTGATAAGAAAGTAAAAAAATGCATGGTCAGATTTTTTAAAATGCAAAGATGTTCATCATGTAGGGTTACAGGGAAAAAGCAAATTATGAAAATATCAATATAGCATGACAGTGTTTTTAAGTTCTGTCATCAAGATATCTATTTATAATTAAATACTTATCAAATAATTTTTAATATATATTTACACACACAAATACATGCATACCCATAGAAAAATATCTGGACACACAAGCATCAAAAAATTAATAGAGATTATTTCTGGGTGGTGATTTGTTTTATTTTAATTTTTTGTGATTTATATTTTTGGATATATGTACATATATGTATGTATGTATTTAGTGCATACATGAATTTTCTAATAGTTCTACACGGAACACTCCTTTCTAAAACTTATTATCAGTATTATTATGAGAATAACAACCATTTCTATAGCAATTTCCTAGTTTATATGCATAATATATGCTCAAGATAAAAGCATGATCTACTGACACTAAGTCTCATGTGCTGGAGATAAAGGCACCATCTACCTGGACAAACATAGATATTGATCTGCTATAAACTGGGGATTGTCTGTTTGTTTTAGGCAGATGGGGCGACTCGGAATCATCCCACTCCTCAGGTGTGGCTCTGCGGCTCTGTCCCTGCTCCATCTGGCAGGCTGGTTGGGCTGTGGCAGCCACGTTTTCTCTTTTCCTGATGTTCCCTGGCTTTGCTTCCGCCTCTATGGAGACAGCCACTGGTTTCTTTGAGGTTCAATGACCCGCTCATGTCACCAGATCCCTGTCTAGCACCTACGCAGTCTGTGGGGCCTTCGGGTCACCTTCCCAGGCCTGGACCAAGAGTTGGATTTCTTTTAGCTATTAGCCAAGTGTAGCCTCAGCTTCCTCATCTTGAAATATGTTGCTGACAGAACAGATAGGACTTCCCTCTGGAAAGTTCCTGTGCTCTGCACTTACAAGGAAGATTATTAAGTAGAAGCTCCCCACATACTCAGGTGAACTCTCTGAATCCGACTGAGTTGTAATTAAGGGTGTCACCCTCAATAAGAAACAGAGAGGGAGACTCCCTAAAAGCAAATGATATTTATTAGGGAATGGGCATTGTAACGGGAATATATGTCATAGTAAACTAAGTGTGTATTCAGAAAGATAAAGGAAGACGAATGTTTTTAAAGGAATAAGAAGGAAGATTACATAATTGTTTTGAAATAATTTTCCATGGCTACACGGATCCATAGCAAGGGCGGCATCAGCCTAAGGTTGAATATGTAGTTGTTGCTGGGCAGATCTTATCTGGGCAGAAGTTTTTCTGCGTGTAAAGTTGTGATGGTCTTTGTGTAAAGTTATGATTTTTGTGGGGTCTTTTGTGATAGCTTTTGTTATCAGGCATTTGTGCGTGAGACTTTCTCTTTATGGCCTTCCTCAGCTCTGTTTGTTGGGTTTCTTTCTTTTTTTTTTTTTTAACACAAGTGACTTCATTTTGATTCTGACAACTTTCGCATTTCCCCATTTTGATTAAGATATATATTTTTGAAAGCATCTCTGATCAATTTTCCTGCAGTTATCTTTTGATTGTCCCTCAGGGCCATGATGGACTTGTCCTGGGCTGTTGGTCTGGTCCCACACTGGAGGGAGTGATTGGCCAGTAGGAGTCAGTGTCAAAATTCTTTCAGCCACATTTGAACAACAAGGGACTTAATGTTTGAAGGAGTGGCTCTCAGGCTAAGTCTACCTAAAGTCCATGGTTAAGTTTAATTTGTTCTCTTCTGTAGTGTTTTGACCATTATCTCAAAGTGCTGGCCAAGTATTATTTCGGTAGGAGTTACAATTTTGCAGAAATTTGACACAAGTAACAGGTATAAAGTTTCAAAGAAAAATACAAAATAAAATTAATAGTAATATGATAACCTCAGTTTTGTATAATGGTTTTGAGCTAAGAACCTAGGCTTAAAGCAACTAGTTGAATAAATCAGATGACCATAGGTAAATCGGTGAGAACTATTGTATCCTTATGATTGTTTCAAAATTTTGTGTATTGGGTCTCGGCTTCCCCGGAGAAATATATCCAGGTCTAGCATGTAGTATTAGCAATAGCATAGATTTTTTTAAAAAAATTAATCAATAGATACTTAAAAAAGAAAAACTTCTTAGATTGGATTTTGTCAGGTCACCAGCAGAAGCTACTGATTATAAAATATTACTTATACCATTATCCTATCAGAGAAAGAGGTATGCATAAGAAAGGAAAAATTAAGAGGGGCAAGAGTCTCATTATGAGGAAGCGGTCTTGGGAAAACGTCTTGGGAAAAGCCATCAACAGCATGAAGCCACCAGCTTTTCATCTTGGTTTGTAGTAGTATCAACTTCTTATCTCTGGTTATATCAGGCAGTTTGGTGAATTTTTGTGTGGCCCATATGTTAGGCACAAGACTTGTCACTTGAAATTTATATTAAGTTGACTAGCTTTAGCTTCTAGGGCTTTAGGAACACAGCAGTTTTGTTCTTGTTGGAGAATTGTAGTCAAATATTGAAGGAAATCAGGAGAATCCAGGATCTGGATTAAATAACAAGAACTTGAAGACAATCTGCAGGGCTACACTCTAACAACAGGTAGATGACAGTTTTCCTCTTTGGAAACAGAACTTATTTTCTCTGCAGTAATCCTGATTTTTACCAATGATGATCAGAGTGTAAGACAAATTTGTGACGTAAATTTAGTTGTATCTAATTTTCTCTATAACAATAGTGATTTGACCACATAGTAATCTCAGATTTAAAAGCCTTTTGAAACAACCCAAATGCCCATCAATACATGATTGGATTAGTAAACTGTGGTATATGTATACCATGGAATACTACTCAGCTATAAGGAATGATGAAGATACATCTCTATGGTTCTCCTGGAGAGAGTTGGAACCCATTATATTAAGTGAAGTATCCCAAGAATGGAAAAACAAGCATCACATGTACTCACCAGAAAATTGGTTTCCTTGAAAATCACCTAAATACAAATCTGGAAACGATACCAATTGGACATCAGACTGAGGTGGGAGGTGGGGGAGGGGATGGGGGTATGCCTACACAATGAGTGCATTGCGCACCGTTTGGGGAGTGGTAACACTTGAAGGTGCTGACTCGGGAAAGGGGGGGTGGGGAAAAAAAATATGAAACTATTGTTTTTAACTTGCACTGTTCACTTAATAATTTATCATGAATATTTCCCATATTATTTCATATCATTGTACAAGAAATAATGTATACATTATGAGGACATACTGTATCTAACAAGATATACTGTTAGACTCTTTGATTCTGTAAAATTAAATAAAAAAAAAATAAATAAAAGCCTTTTGAGGCTAGGAAGCCAAACCAAGGTAGATTTCAGAATTTATAGTACTTGTAAAGAATGTAAATATGAAATTTTAATAAAAATTTGGTAATGTAACCAATATAATCTTTGTTTTATATGTTTGTATGTATGTATACACATACACACACAGATAATAAAAATCAAATTCAATCTTTAGAAAGATTTGCAAATAATTTTATTTTAATTATAGTCAACTTGATTACACACAATTTTTTAAAATAAATTTTCTTTTACGAACATTTCAGGACCTGAACAGACCTTTGATGACATACATGCTTAAGTCTTTTGTGTTGTTCTATTTTTCTTCTGTTTAAAATAATAGTCATTTTGCTTCGGAACAAAATTTAATTTTTTGATTATTTTTAAAAATTATTTTTTTCTTTTTAGCTTTTATAGCAAAAATAAATACATCTTTATTTTTTCATATTTTTCTCTCTTTTAGTTATTTGCTTATTTCTACCTTGTTTTTATTTTCTTTTTAAAGTAATATTTTGAAATAACCTTTAAATAACCTCTGAATTCAACAAAAGCATTTTTTTCAGTAAAGAATAGATTTTTATGTCTTTTTGATTTCTCTATCAAAAACATATTTTACTTTTTTGGTACACTTTATATACATAATTATAAATATTAATTCAAATTTTAACTCTTAATAACCTTAGTTTTTAGTGAAAACATAGGTAGTAAGTCATTTTGAACTGCCACATATCAGTATTTTATAGATAAGAGCCATTTTATAATTTTAGAAACATTTCTGTGTAACATAATTTTTAATGAATGTTAATAGAACCAAATATATTTAGTCTTTTTATAAAATTTAAGAAGCCAAGAACAAACATATTTTATGCTTAGCAATTTATGTTTTAGTATTTTATCTTATTTGGAAATGACCCAGACATTTAATGAGTATTTATTACTTAATTTAACATAGCTTTAAGATTTTAAGTTACCAAAAAGATTTTTCAAAACCATGAAGAGTTTATTTGAAAGGTTTTTGTCATTTACATTTACCCAATTTATTTATTTTTAACAATTATACCTAGATTACTTATGAAAACTGAAATATTAGACAAGAATAGTCATTATTTTAAGCTATTTTTTGTTAACCATTTTATAGCCTATAAATATCAGGTGTTTATCATCTGAGAACCTCAAATATTTGAATATCTTGTTGATAACTCATAAAATACAGCTGTTTTCATTAAATCAACAATATTAAATTAGTTTTACTTATTAAAGAGTTAAATAAAGATCATTCTGCTTTTAGACTGAGTTTATAGTTCTATGACCTTACCGTGAAACTTTGACGTGTTAAAATATCTAACAGAGATAAATATAAAACTGTCTAACCAGCAAACCCAGGCAAAAATGTATCTAAGTCACATGAACTTAGAAATATTTGGGTTAATTACTATATTTTTGATAAAATAATTGATTCAAGTGCTTAATTTTTCCTTTAAGCCAATTAATTAATTAATTAGATCACTGATGTATTTTGGTATAAAAATATTATATACACACAATATAACAACATACAGACAACTTGAATACATAGGTAAAAGTATTTTAATATATTCCTTTCATTTTGAAATTTTAGTCATGAGACAATAAAAAATAGTAATATAAACTCAATGGTTAATATTAATAAAAGGAAAGTTGGATCCAAATTATGTTTCTGACAAACTGGTACCTGTTTACTAAAGTGACTGTTTAGCTAAATTTTGTCTCAATATGTAATCTTATTAAGACCATGGACCAAAATTTGGATAAAGCAGTTTTCATAGCAGTTTGAGTTTTTTAAAAAAACTCTTTTTATCCTTTTTTTAAATTATTTATTTATTTTTATTTTTTTTTTTTTTATTATTTTAACATATTATGGGGGTACAAAAGTTTAGGTTACATATATTGCCCTTGGCCCTCCATCCCCCGAGTCAGAGCTTCAAGCATGTCCATTCCCCATACAGTGCGCATTGCACTCATCATGTATGTATACACCCATCTCCTCCCTACCCCCACATCTGCCCGACACCCGATTAGTGTTATTCCTAAATGTGCTCTTAGGTGATGATCAGTGAAACCAATTTGATGGTGAGTATATGTGGTGCTTATTTTTCCATTCTTGGGATACTTCACTTAGTAGAATGGGTTCCAACTCTATCCAGGAGAACATAAGAGATTCTATATTACCATTATTTCTTATAGCTGAATAATACTCTATGGTATACATATACCACATTTTATTAATCCACTCATGTATTGATGGGCACTTGGGTTGTTTCCACATCTTTGCAATTGTGAATTGTGCTGCTATAAACATTCGGGTGCAGATGTCTTTTTTATAGAATGACTTTTGTTATTTTGGGTAGATGCCCAATAATGGGATTGTTGGATTGAATGGCAGGTCTACTTGAATCTGTTTAAGGTATCTCCATCTTGCTTTCCACAGAGGTTGCACTAGTTTGCAGTCCCACCAGCAGTGTATGAGTGTTCGTGTCTCTCCGCATCCATGCCAACATTTATTGTTATGGGACTTTTTGATAAAGGCCATTCTCACTGGAGTTAAGTGATCTCTCATTGTGGTTTTGCTTTGCATTTCCCTGATGATTAGAGATGCTGAGCATTTTTTCACGTTTCTTGGCCATTCTTCTGTCTTTTTTTGAAAAAATTTCTATTCATGTCCTTTGCCCACTTTTTGATAGGGTTGTTTGATTTTTTTCTTACTGATTTTCCTGAGTTCTAAATAGACATAATTTTACACTTTGTATGGAACCAGAGAAGACCCCATTTAGCGAAAACAATTTAAGACAATAAGAACAAAATGGGAGGTATTAATTTCCCAGACCTCAAACTATACTACAAGTCTGTGGTTATTAAAACAGCTTGGTATTGGCACAAGAACAGGGACACAGACCAGTGGAACAGAACAGAAAATCCAGATATAAAACCATCTTCATGTAGCCATCTAATCTTTGACAAAGCAGACAAAAACATACTCTGGGGAAAAGAATCCTTATTCAATAAATGGTGCTGGGAAAACTGGATAGCCACATGTAGAAGACTGAAACAGGACCCACACCATACACTTCTCACAAAAATCAAATCACGGTGGATAACAGACTTAAACCTTAGGTGTGAAACTATTAGAATTCTAGAAGAAAATGTAGGAAAGACTCTTACAGACATTGGCCTAGGCAAAGAATTTATGAAGAAGACCCCTAAGACAATCACAGCAACAACAAAAATAAATGGGACCTGATTAAATTAAAAAGCTTCTGCACAGCCAAAGAAATGGTCACGAGAGCAAACAGATATCCTTCTTTTTTTTTTTTTAAAGAGTTTTGGGGTTAAATATTTACATTTTAGTTAGGACTGGTTGGATTGTATAACAAAAACAAAATCTCCCAGTGGCCTTGAATTTTTAGCAACAAATTTATCTCTTTGTTTGTTGGTCTGGTTTGCTTGATAACTCAATGTGGCTAGGGAGGCATTTTAGAAAGAGGTATTTACGTTTTTTTTTCCCCCTCAACTTTTTCTGGCTCATACATGGCAGACAAAGCAAAATTTTTATGCCAGACAGAGAAGCCTTATATTATTGCTCTGATCTCAAAATTTTGAACTGTTTCATCCAGGAACCTAACTTTTGTAAACATTTCTCTGGTTCTTTCCTTTTTAGACTATCAATCTTTTAATTAACTGTTCCATCACCCTAAGTGATTGTTAGTCTAGTAAACCTAAATTTATATTTCCAAAAGGGATGACTCTTAGGTGTACAAGGCTAGGTTGTTGGTTATCATGGAGCTGTTATCATTTGAAAGCTCTCTCTCTTTTTTTGCTAAAATCTTGGCTGAAATGCCCTAAGAAAAACTTTGAGGTGGCTTTGAAATTAACAACAGTAGGATATCTTAATACAAGTGAAAAAGTAAACAGATTTAAAGTAATCAGAGAGGAGGAAGAAAAGAGAAAAAGATAGAAGTTAGAAGCCTCTACATACCAGTGCTTTATTTTAACTTTATATTTGCAGTTTATTAATTTGGTGCCAGGAAAAACAAGCTTCGGATGAATGATCCCTATGATAACCATTGATTTTAAAATATGCAAAAGGAAAAGCCAGGTAGCTGGCTGGACTTCCAGAAAACCTGGTATGCCTTCACATTTGGGAATCCCATTCTGTGTCTTATTAATGTCTTGAGAGCAAAGAAAATCCTATAAATCCTTTAGAAAGTGTCAGGAGTTTAGACCAGTGTTTTAGATAGTGACAACCACCCTAGGGGCTTTTAATTGGTGATCATACGCCCACCATTTAGAATGTTTATTTTTGTTCTCTGAAGATGCTCAGAAACAAGCAAAGGGGAAAAAAGTAAACAATCTAAATTATTTATAGACATGTGTAACCAAACTAAAAGGAAACCAAAATCAGAGTGTTTACAAAAATTTTAAGCCAGGCATGCAGATCAAACAGAATATTAAACCAAGCATGCAGAAGGAACCAAAAATGAATTTACCAGAAAAGACATGCTTCACAGACAGAACGTAAGTTCCGTAGAAACGAGAAAATTATACTCAGCGGAAAGATGAAATGACTTTGTACTACAAAGGACTTGTCAAAAAAAAAATAAAATAAAATAAAAATAAAAACCACACAAAAAGTCTTTTATTATCCCAGAAAGGATGCAAGGTCCTTTATTTAAGGCAGCCTTACCCAAACCAGATCTCAAATAAACTCAAAGAGCTTTTAGAAAAAGGGGGAGGTTTGGCCTGAGAGAAGACTCCCCAGGGAAGAAAAGGTGAGCTTTGGAAGCAAAGTGCTCAAAGTGCTCAAGTGAGTACTGACTGCACACCAGTTCCAAGAATCACAGATTCCTTTGGAAGGTTATCTTGCCTCAAACCCCATTTCTGACACCATTTATGCCATCCTAAATAACAAACGGAGAGGGAAGCTCTCTAAAAAAAAGATATTTATTCAGGAATAGGAATTGCAATGGGAATACATATGTCATGGTGAACTATGTGTGTATTTAGGGAGGTAAAGGAAAACAAAGATTTTTAAAGGAAAAATGGGAAGGATTACATAATTGTTTTGAGGTAATTACCCTTGGCTACAAGGATCAATAACAAGTGTGGCATCAGTCCAAGTTTGGACAGGCAGCTGCTGGGCAGATGTCCTTGCAGAAGTACTTTTGTGTGTGTATAAGACTGTGATGGCGTTTGTGCAAGGTTGTGGGTTTTGTAGAGTTTTGTGTGATAGTTTTTGTTATCAGGCATTTATGTATGACAATGCTTCCTTTATGGCCTTCCCTGGCTCCATTTTTTAGGCTTTTTTTTTTAAAAAAAAAAAACACAAGTGACTCCATTTTGATGCTGACACCCTTCACAAGGGCTTGTTGGTTTCTCCTCCACATCACCCCCTTTTTTGCTTAAGAACAGGGCAGCTATGCTTTGGTCTGTCTTATAACTTGAAAATGATATTAACTCCTCTGTGCTCCAGCCCACCAGTCCCTGTGCATACTGACATCTGTCATCTGATTTCTTGCAGTTTGCAAGTTGTATACTCTGCCCTGTGCTGCCCAGAATGGGGGCAGATTTACACAGAGCCCCCTCCTCTTGCATTTGGTCCTGGTGGGAGTCAAAGGCACACATTGTTTGAAAGCCCGAACGGGTTGAACATTTCATTTTTCTGTCCAGAAAGAGGAAGCAACAGGACCCTACAGCATTAGGGCTGTCATTGAGCTGTGGGTTAGGAAGCTACTAGTAAGGGCTGAATCTAGGAGTCATTTAAGTTTAGCTTCAAAAAGCATTGTAAGTGGGAAAAAAAAAAAGGCACTAGACTTGCTTTCCTAATTCTAATAACACTGGGCAAGACAATTTATTGACCAGGATAGAATTTACCTCCAGGTCCAGCAAAGGGCTGGGCTACCTGAAATTTAGTTAGGCACAAGGGATCAAAGTCAGGTGAAATTTCTTCTGTAATCAGGTTGGGGAGTAAGATGGTTGCTATAAAATCCTTTTGCATTTCTTGTGCCAATCCCCAGGTGACGGGGGCTGGGAAGAACACCAGTGAGAAGCCAGGCAGGAGAGCCGGTCAGGCTAAGTCTAACTTCTCGGCCCATGAAGACAGTCATTTGCTTTTAGAAAGTTAGTGGGCACCTTTATGCATAAGCAAATGCAGCCCTGGAGGCAAAAAGAGCAGATTAAAGTTTAGGAATTGCCAAAGAACCATCCATCCTATCTTCTAAACCTGGAGGACTGAGGGTAGTTTTAAGCCAATTGTCTGTACATTAGATGCAAAGCTTCCTTCCTCCCTCTCTGTGTCCCTTGCTCTTTCCCTCCCTCTCCTCCCCTTCTCTCCCTCCTTCCTTGTATGCTTCCTTCCCTTCTTCCTTTCTTCCTCCCTTCCCTCCCTCCCTCCTTCCCCCACTTCCTCCTTCCCTTCTCTTCCTCCTTCCCCCCTTCCTTCTATTTAATTAACAAACGTCACTAAGCCTTACCCACCGTGTGTATGTGGTGGTATGTTCTTACGTCGGAGGAAGGAGCCACAGTCCCTCAACAGGAAGCCCCACCTTGCAGAGACACAAGCAAAGGAACACAGATGTGAAACTGCCTGGCATGATTGCATGCGGCAGGCAGGTTTGGGCAGAAGGTGCAGTTGGTGGCGGTGGCGGTGGCGGCAGATGCTCAGGTGAGGTGAGGAAGAGCGTGACAGCCCAGCAGTGCTAGGATGAGTGGCTGCCACACATACTAGCAGGCTCCTCACATCTCCCAAAACCTCTCAGAAAAGATGAGAGAAATTTCCCAGGGCTCTGCTCTCTTCAGAGATGAGAAGGCCTCTCGATGACCTAAAATTACTTGACAGCCTTGTCACTTAATCCAGAAATAACCTGTCTGAGAACAAAGCCAACACCAACTAAAATTGATCTGGGAGATATTGAGTGCTAGAGAGACAGAGGCCAGCTCTCCTTTGGACTTTACTGCTATGCCAGCCAATAAATCCTGCCCTCCCCTTTATTGCTCAAGACATTTGAAATGGTATTTATGCCAGGTATACATTAAAGAGTTCTAGCTAATAAAAAGAGAGGAAGCACACAATACTCGGGAGATCAGAAGATGGTAAGGTCATGCCTAGCCATGCTTATTCTAATGGATCTCTGCTTCAAATATCGTTTTTTCCAGAGGGCTTTTCCTGACCCTCCAGAGTAGGTTAGATTCTTGGATCATGCCAAGACTGTGTAGTCTTACTTAAAAACATGTGCAACAATTGCAATTACATGTGTTTCATGTGGCTCTCGTGAGGGTAAGTAATATGCTTTTTTGTTTATCCCTTTAATCCTAGCACCTCACACAGTGCCTGGTGTGTTGTAAATTGTCAACAAATATGTGTTGAATTTTTTTTTTTTTAAAAAAGAATCTCATTGGAGGAGAACTAGAGAGGTTTGCTGGAGGAGCTGGCATCTCGCAGGGGCCCTGGAGGATGGTGGGTCAGTCAGGACGGGCTATGTTAGGCTGCAGGAATAAACCCACTTAGGATCTTAGTAATACATGGCAACAGGGTTTATTTCTTCCTTGTCTTAGTCTATTTGGGCTGCTATAAAAAAATACCATAAAGTAGGTGACTTATAAACAACAGAAATTAATTTCTCATAGTTCTGGAGGCTGGGAAGTCCAAGATCAGGCTGCCAGCATCTGGTGAGGGCCTGCTTCCTTAGAGACAGTTGTCTTCTTGTAATCTTACGTGGTGAAAGGGTCAAGGCAGCTGTCTAGGGTTTCTCTTATAAGGGCACTGATCCCATTCACGAAGGCTCCACTCTCACGCCCTAATCACCTCCCAATGTCCCTACCTGCTAACACTGTCATATTGGGATCCAGTTTCAACGTATGAATTTTGAGTGTGGGACACAATGGTTCAGACCATAGCAACCCCCATGTTCCATGTCTATTTTGGGTCAGCTGGGGGTTCTGCTCATTGTTTCCTTCCTCCAAGCCCCAGGGAGAGGAACTTCCACCATTTGGGGTGTTGCCGGCCTCTGTGACAAGAGTGAGGAGAGCAGCTGACTCACACACTCGCTGGGAAAGTTCCCACCCGGCACTGGCACAGGTCATTTCCCTTCAACCTCCACCGACAATGCAGGTCAGGTCGACACACCTGACTTCAGGAGGGAAGGGCAGGAAGCAGGAGAAGTGAAGTGGGTGGTGATCGGCCCTGCTGTGCTTCGCAGATGTGTGAATGAGTGGAGCCTCTGCAGGTGAAGCGGGTAGGCAGGCTTTCCAGGAAGGAAGAGACAACAGCCTGGCTGCAGGTTCCGAGGTGGAGGTGAGAGGGGTATGTTCAGGGACAGCAGCAAGTGACTCAGTGGCCGGAGGAGAGTGTGGGGAGGGAGAGACAAGCCTGGGCTCATGGAAGGATGTCCCCATTGCCACGCCAGGGAGAGGGTGGCGAACTTGGCAGACAACAGGAGCAATGAATGGTTTAATGAGGCAGGATGTACAATTTATGCTGTTGAAGATGCCAGCCGAGCTGAGCACGGGATGAAGGGAGTTGGCGGGGGCAGAGGACAAAAGGGAGGCAGATGTGGGATCCAGGAGATCAGCGTCATTGAGGCTGCCCTGAGCAGCTCACTCAGTAGGTCTCCCTGCAAACAGACTACAAATGTTTGCTACATCCATATTAACCATGCACTGGGTTGATAGTTTTCCCCCCAAAATTCATATGCACCCCAAACTTCAAAATATTACTGTATCAGAAAAGGGGTCTTTACAGATGTAATTAGGCAGGTTAAGATGAGGTCACATTGGATTAAGGTGGGTCCTTAATCCAGTGTGACTGATGTGCTTTATAGGAAGAGGGGAGGTCACACAGAGGCACAAGAGAGGGACATATGACGCCAGAGGCAGAAATTGGAGTGATGTAGCTATAAGCCAAAGAACACCAGGGGGCCGGGCGCGGTGGCTCACGCCTGTAATCCTAGCACTCTGGGAGGCCGAGGCGGGTGGATCGCTCAAGGTCAGGAGTTCGAGACCAGCCTGAGCAAGAGTGAGACCCCGTCTCTACTAAAAATAGAAAGAAATTATATGGACAACTAAAAAATATATATACAAAAAATTAGCCGGGCATGGTGGCGCATGTCTGTAGTCCCAGCTACTCGGGAGGCTGAGGCAGTAGGATCGCTTAAGCCCAGGAGTTTGAGGTTGCTGTGAGCTAGACTGACGCCACGGCACTCACTCTAGCCCGGGCAAGAGAGTGAGACTCTGTCTCAAAAAAAAAAAAAAAAAAAAAAAAAAAAAGAACACCAGGGGTTGCCAGCAAACACCAGAGCTGGAGGAGGCAAGGGAGGATTCTTCCCTAGGGGCTTTAGAGGGAGCAGGGCATGGCCCACACCTTGATTTTGGACTGTTCATTTCCAGAACTGTGAGAGAACAAATTTCTGTTGTTTTAAGCCACCCAGTTTGTGGTAATTTGTTATGGCAGTCCCAGGAAACTCATACAGGCTGGGGAAAAAGGTGAAACTCCTCCCCTCCCCACCCCTCTCCCCTCCTTTTCTTCCTTTCTTTCTTCTTTAGAGGTGGGGTCTCCTTCTGTCACCTAGGCTGGAACTCCTGGGCTCTGAAGCGATTCTCCGGCCTCAGCTTCCTGAGTAGCTAGGACTACAGATACTGGCTATCTTTTTCAATATTCTGTAGAGATGGGATCTCACTATGTTGCCCAGGCTGGTCTCAAACTTCTGGCCTCAAGCATCCTCCCACCTCAGCTTCCTAAAGTGCCAGGATTACAGGCATGAGCCATTGCACCCAGCCAAAATTGATTTTCTATGGGCCAAATGTTGTACCCCTCTTCATTTATATTCAAAGTAAAGGATTTATCATGTGTCCTGAACATAGCCTCACATTTAGCCTCATTTGGGATTGTTTTCCTTTCACAGGTTTTCCCCTTGCACACAACTGGGTATTTACAGGCCAGACAAGCTTGCAGAGAACTGGGCTAACTTACATTTACGGAGGTAAGACCCACAGTGGGATGCCCTCCACACGTGGGATCATGAAGCAAGTAGAAGAATCCCTTTTCCCCTCCCAGCAGAGTGCAAGCAACAAGATTCAATAAAGCAGGGTGGGTTCGAAGAGAAACTCTTGCATCTGTTCACTTCTTCAGCCAATGCTTACTAAACATCCCCATGCATCAGTTCCTGTGCAAGATCCAGGAGGGATGGTGGCTGACATTTTAGTGAGAGCTTTCTATGTGTCAGGTACTGTTCTAGGCTCTTTCCATGTACTCATGCATATATTTCTCACGATGACCCTAGATTGTTTCCTGTATCTTATTGATGAGGAGGCAGAGGCAGGAAATTGAACAACTCACCCAAAAGTTAAGAGCTGGGGAGTGGCAGACACAAGATACAAATGATCATCCAAGAGATACAAGTGGCAGCTTCTGGGGAGAGGGAAGTGGGGAAGTGGGAGGACAAGGCTGTTGTTTTTACTGACAAGTTTTGAAGAATTATTCAACCAGGTTCAAGAAGAACTGGGTAAATCAAACACCAGAAAGTAAAAGGACAAGGAGATGAGGCAGTAGGACTGTATGTACAGAGGCCTATTTTGAGAAGTCTGGGGAGGACAGGGTGAGAGGAATTGGGCTGCAGTAGCTGGAGGGGCATCTGGGATCAAGAGCGGATTGGTTTAGGAGGGGTCATTGATGGCAGTGGATTTCTGCTTGTTGACCAGAATGATCCAGAAGAGAGGGAGAGAGAGATGCTGGAGTCCAGGACTGGAGCTGGGGAGACATGGGCTTTCCAGGGACACTTTCTCATTTTAATGGGAGGGAAAAGAACATGAGCCTGCAGCAGTAGGGCCATAAATTGTGGCTGAACGGCCTGATGGTTTCTCTTACTCATTTCCTCCATGCCCAGAGAGGTCGAGTATCTTGACAAAGGTATCACAGCTTGTAAGCAGTAAAGTCACATTTGGGACGACAGACCACTGTGTTCTTCCCCATAAATTGCAGCTGCCTTTTGGGTTTCTCCCAACTCCAAGTACCCATGGATTCCAAGAAAGATGGTCGGGAATAGATAATTCCTATGGTCATTTTAGTTAGAATATTCTAGGATAAAATCTGAGATGTTGTTAAACAGAAATTTCCAGTGGACGTTAGTCCTGAAAATCCAATCTCATCCTGTGATAGATTTGCAGCGCATGTGCGTTTACTAAGCAGATCTCATTCCATTGCTGACTAGCGAGAAAGAGGAATAATTTCAACAGCTCAGTGCAGTCGCACCCACATTCAGCTCCAAGAGCTTCTGCTGCCTCAGCTGGCCAGGGCTGGGGCGTGTGGACGGCAGGCAGCTCTCAGCTCCCGGTGGGTGACCCCTGCGTAGGATGAGCATCCTCCGTCCTGTGTGTGCCTCCAGGGTTGGAGTAAAGCCAGTCTTCTTTCTGCAGCGCAACCACCTTAGCTAAACATGAGAAAACTACTTCATCTGGTGCTCAGTGGAAGAAAAACTGCATTGCAACACAGAAGGAAAACAGACCGTGGGCCTACTGAGAGAGTGAGTGTGGAATCCAAATGGCGTCTTCCCCAGGACTTTCCCAAGGTGATCTGGTTTTAGATAGCCACTGCTCTCGGAACATTCTGCTCTGCTGTTCAAGTTCCTCTCTCTTCTCTCTGCTCTTCTCACTCCGCTTCTTCCCCGTCCTCCGCCTTGTTCAATGCTAATGGTCTTCCAGAAGGTTGGGCTTCCTAAACACAAGCCCAGCCTCCCACGGGCAACCTCCCCAGGGCTTCAAGATGAATTTCTGGGCTGTCCTTTGTGTCTTGCCCTGAAGTCTTCCTCAAAGGGACAGGCAATGGCCTCCCCTGGCAAAATGCCCTTCCCCAACCCACGCACTAGGGGTTCCATTTGTTACTGAAGGAGTGGGCAGCCTCCTCCATGCTTTTGAACTTAATACTCTGTATCTTTAGCAGGTAACAAGCCACAGGTACTCACTCACTCAATAGCCAAAACGGGGGAGGCTATGGGGGGAATGGTTGTAAGTGGGATTCAAGAAAACTGTTGCACCTGCTAGATCTGGGAGGGTCCTCAGACAACAGGATGGCTCCCAAGGATGCAAGCTTTTTGTTCCTGACCATGTCCTCATGTTGTCAGGGTCTAGAATGGTGCCTGGGCATGGAATGAATGAGCTCAGCTTAACCACCTTGTTGTATGGATGGAGAAACTGAATCATAGGGCTCTCCTATGTTGTGCCCTCAAAGGAAAGGGCTGTGTCTTCTCAGTCCTTTCCCAGGTGCTGGGCACAGGACCTGGTTCATAAGAGCAGCTCAATTCTGTCATTTGAGGAATGACAGTTTAAGTGTCAGGGCCTATGGAGGTAAATAGCAAAGTCTGGTCCCCTGCCTTGAGGACAGCATGGGCTGGAGGAGAAAAGAGGCTAACAGTTCAGAAGGAGGTGTGGGGGGCAGGGGCGGGGGCACCTGAGCATGCCCTGGTTCCGGCCCTGGCTCGGTGGCAAGTTTAAGGCTGGGCAGGTAGCCTGAGGACAGTGACTCTATGAGCTGTTAGTCATTCTGTATTCATAAAATGATGTTCCTTAGGTGATTCTCAGCCTGGCTGCACATTAGAAACCACCTGGAGAGCTTTTTAATAACTCCCATGCCAGCTTAGTCTGCTGTCCCTGAGATTCTGATTAGACTGGTCTGGGGTGGGGCCCATCCACCTTTTTTATTAAAAAAACAAACAAACAAAAAACAAACCCCAAAAAACACCAAAAAAACGCTCCTCTGGGGAGTCGCCTCCGTGGTAAGAGTTGAGAACTGCTGCTTTCTTTGGGCAGAGGAGAAAACGCAGGCACTAGTTTTCTAAACACGACAGCAGAGCAGGACAGTGCTAAGGTTGGAAAGGGTGTGTCCTCCAAGTTCTGGAAACCAGGAGAGGAAGGGGCAGAACTCTCCCTTCTGGCCGGATTTGTAGGGCAGAGGAGAGGGGCGTGCTTAGAACTGGAAAGGGGAGGCGCCGGGCCTGGAGATGCAGTGGGCAAAATGGTCGAGATTACATGGGAGCCGGGATTTCAGCGGCCAGCTGAGGCAACGTGGAATGGGCGCGGGGTGAGAATGGCAGGGAGCCGGGAGCTGGCCGGGCGGAAGCCAAGGAGGCCGCCGCTGCGGGCAGGCCGCTGAATGGGGGGCCCGGAGCTGAACCGGTGAGACCAGGAGGAAATGCAGGGAGTCGCCCAGGAGGGATGCCAGGGCGTGGCGCGACGAGACTCTCCGGAGAAGGAACTCTGAGGCAGAAGAGATGGGCCCGCGCGGCCACGCAGAGACATAAGGAAGTCCACATGCACACGCACGAGCGCGCACATGCACACACGCGTTCCCCGCGCACAAACGCCCGCTGCACACGCCCAGGCCAGGGCCTCCTAGGGGACAGCTAAGCCGAACCTCAGCTCGGGCGGGGAAGGGAGGCCCCTCCCTGCTGCGCCCCTACAAAGGCTTGCGCAACAGGCTGCGGCTCCGACGGGCGCCCGGCGCGCCCGGGAAAGGGGAGCGGGGAAGGGGTGTGTCCCCGCCGAGCGCTGGGCTGGGAAGGTCTGGGAGGGGCGAGGCGCGGGGGCGGGGCCGCGGCGCCTATAAAGTCGCCCTCCGTCCGGACGTAAACAAACCCCGCCTGGCTCTCCGCTAGCGCTCGGAAGCGCCAGCCTGTCCTCGCGTCCCTCTTCGGCTCCCACTGGGCGCTGCTTCGCCAGCCTAGCCACCGGCTCCTTTCCTTCCTCCCGCTGCTTTCGGTAAGCCCGACGCCCTTTCTCCCGAGCACGACGAGGAGCAGAAAGGGGTCGCCGCTGAGTGCAGCTGGAGCGCCTGGACCGCCCTTTGTGGCCCCCTGGGCTTCAGGAACAGGTGCCCGGGAGCCGCAAGTGCTCGGCGACCCCGTGGCGCGGGCGCGAGGAGGGGGCTTTGGGACGCCAGCACCGCAGGAGTGGGGGTTTCGATTAGGGAGAAGAAGGAAGAAAAGGCAGGTCCCCGTTCATATTCCGCCTAGCTGGGGAAGTGGGGCTCTGGGGGTCTGGGAGGGGGCGGTGAGCCGGCCTGGGAACACCTGGATCGCGCTTCCCGGCGTTTGCCCAGAATCACAGCTGGCGCAGTTGGCGGGAGTGCGCGCTGGAAGTGGGCTCAGGAGCGACTAGGGATGTGTGTGTTGTGTGTGTGTGTATTGGGGTGTCTGGGAAAGGAGACGTGTGTGGATGGCGGTGGGTAGGGGTGTGTGGCGCCGGCAAGGAGGCGTGGGTGTGTCTGGCTCCCAGACTGGGCCGGGAACGGGTGCGGATCTGAGAGGTTGGTGCCGATTCAGCCCCGAAGCCACGGCGGTGTGTGTGCGGGAGTGCGTGTGTGTTGGTGTGGGTGTGTGTGTAGGGGGAGGGCCTGGGGTGTGTCACAGCGCGTGCGACACGTGCGTTTCCGCGAGCGCCGCTGCGCAGGGTGCGTCCCCCGAGGTGTCCCGGGGTTGGCGCTGTGGCGGTGTGAGAGAGATGGCCTGGGCGAGAGGGGTTGCGCGGGCATCTGGCGGCCCCTAAGCTGGCTGGAGCTAGAAGTGGCGTCATTTTTGCCTCCGCCCACCCTCCTTCGCTTTCCTTTCCTCCCCTGTCTCTGGGGCGGGCCTCTCCTGCCCTCCGGGGCGGGGAACAGCTGGAATTGCTCGGCCGTTCCTGGGAGATCCGCCGTGGTCTCTGATTCAGCCTTGGGGTGGAGATCCAGGCGGGGCGTGTGGAATGTGGCTGGCTCTGAGGAAACACGCTGTCACGCCTCTGTCAAATTAGTAGCTGAAGTTGGGATTTAGTAGGCAGGCTCCTTACCCCCAACACCTCACCGCTCCCCCGCCTTGTCTCTGCTGCCCCTGGGGGTCCTGAGCAGCACCCCTCCGTGGCTTGGAAGTGGAAGGTGCCTGGCAGCGGGTCAGGGAGGGAGGGCCCTGGTTATCTTGTGCCTGAGAACAACTGTGCCCTGGGCGCTTCAGTTTGTTTGGTCCCTTTACACTACCGGGAGAGATGGAACATTCTGAGGTCAGCCAGTGACCATGCAAGAGGGCTCTACACATCCACAGAATGCGGGGCAGCCATAGGTAGCCTCCTAAGCCGCTTCAAATGAACTGATATCTAAATATAAACCTGGCCGTTGCTGTGAAAAGGCAAACTTTCCAGCCCAGCCTCCTCCTGTATAGAAATTCTGGAGTCCTTACTGAGTTTCACAAATGTGATTGAAATAAGCAAAGTGCAGAGCATCTGCCTTCCAGGGGCTGCTGGCCTGGTGGGGGGGGGAGGGGGCTGGAGGCTCAGACCACAATCCGGTGCCTTCTGTGCAGTAGCAGAGCCAGCCCCAGGTTTGGGGCACAGGGTGGGGGTCCAGAAAGGTGTGAGAGAGGAAGAGTTTGACAGTAAGTGATGGCAAACTTGGTGATCCCCTGACGTGTGTGACTTCTTAGCTTTGTGGGACTGTGTCTCCCGCCAGAGGGTGAACTGCACCAGGGTGAGGAGGAAGGCTTTGCCTGCTTCGCCCTGTGACCTGGCACCTGGCACGTAGGAGTTGAGATGTGTACGTGGATGAACTGAAGGGTTCCTTGCCTTCTGTGCATTCCCCTATGATGCAGCAGGTAGGGTCCCAGGGAGGTAGTTTAACGTGTATGGGTAGAGGTGTTGGATTTGGCTTTAGAGAGACCCTGGAGCACCTGTTAGGGTCTCTTCTCCTGAGAAAATTCATTTGGAGTGACAAGCAAATCCAGGATTGCCAACCATTGGTTTGATCATTTGGAATGAAATTAAAAATTCACACAAGACCTGGTCCAACTTCTTCCCATGGTGCAGATGGAGACTGAGACCCAGAGACAGGGCGAGATGTGCCACGGCCGAGCTGGAACTAGAACTCACTCTCCAGACCCCTCTGCAGGAGTCTCCTGGTTGGGACTGAAGGCAGTGGGAACTGTTCCTGGCTTGATTTTTGCCTGTCTACTATGGAGGGGCAAAAGTAAATTGCATCGTCAGTTTCTGGTGAGGAAACTTTTGAGGCAGAAGAGGCAGAATGTGGGTGATGTTTTTCTTTTTTAAGTGTAAATCAGATGTTTCTGAGAGATCAGCAAAGTCAGTCTAATGAGAAAGGGATCCTGGGCTGCAGCCCCCCTGGGTGGCCTTCAACTGGGTTGGACTGCCTCTCCAAGATGGACGGCAGATCTGAACAGAGCTGGGGGCGCCCAGGGGTGCACTGCAACCGGCTGGCCTGAGCTTGCCTCAGCATAGACCTGAAAGAAAGATGGAGATGTGTTGTTCTGATGGCCCAAAGCTGCAGTTCTTTCTTCGGACCCAAGTCCAGAGAATCCTACCCAAGGCGTGACTCAAAGGGCCTGTGCCTCAGAGAGAAAGTCGCCATGATGACTCAGTATCTGAGATTCTAGCAGGGCGCAGGCCTGACTCAGGCCTGGGAGGCAGGCTAGGGAGGGCCAGGACATCTCTCTCTCTCTCCACATCAGCTGCTGTCTCCCGTTATCCCCTTTAATCCTTGCAAGAACTCTGCATGGGCTGTATTGGCCCCACTGAATGGATGGGGAAACTGAGGCCAGGAGAGTTTTAGGACTTGCCTGTAGCCACATAGCTAAAATTGGAGAGCTAGACTTGGAACCAGGACAGTTGGAGGACTTCAAAGCCTCTGTTCTTTTCCATGACAACATGTTGGGGGGCTTGGAGAAATCAGGCTAGGATGAAAAGTGCCGGGGGGCAATCAGGAGCTCCATGCCTCTGTTTCCTTTTCTGTAAAATGAGAATAACTGACACGGTCTCATCGAGATATATAAATGTTAATTGGGTTAATCCATGTAAACTGAAAATAGTGCCCAGCACGTGGGAAACAGCACGTAGGTGTTTGCTATCTGCAATGCTCATGGAAGACATTCTCAATGTATCTCCTTAACAAGCAGTGTCTGGGGCCCTTTGTCTGAAACCTACTCAGGCCTGTGAAAGTTCCTGCCGGTGCTGGACCCAGGCTTTGATTTTTGCTAAGCTAGTGTAGATTGTAGGAAAATGTCATAGGAAGTTTGTCTGAAATGCACATTTCCAGGCCCAGTCTCCTGAGATTCTGATTCGGTAGGTCTGGGGTGGGCCGAGGATCTGCCTTGTGTCCCAGCTCCCTGGGGGAGAGATAAGAGGAGGGAGTGGCCACACAAGCAGGACATTCTTGGCCAACCTGTGTCCTCAGGGTCTGACAGTTAGCAAGTGCTCAATAAATAGCTCTCCTCTGGCTAACATTCCGTGAGAGTCAGTGCATCACCTCGTCCAATTAAGGTAAAAGACATTCTTTGCACATCTCAGGTCAGAAGGACCCCTGAGTGGGGTCCTGGTCAAGGTGAGCCACCCTAGCCCTTTCCAAACTCTGACATTGCCCTTGAAGGCCACCCAGGCCTGCATAGAGCTCTGCTTAAAGCGAGGTGGGTGGGGGTCCAGGCCTCCATCCTGTTCCCCAGTCACCACCCAGCTCCACCCCCTTGGAACCTTTGAGAAGGTTCTTAGCCGCCATCTTCGAATGTGGATATGAGAGAGATACTTAGGAGGTGGGCAATTCTAGGAACTCTCTCAACTGAGAATTCTCACCTCCTCTCTCTTCTCCTTTTTAATCATGGAACTTTCCTCCTTTCTGCATAAAGCCCACCCTGGCTTTCCCCTCCTGGAGGGGAGGCTGGGCGGGTGCCCTCTGTGGTGCCGTGGCACCCTCCGTTGGTCACCCTGGGCTGTGGTTGTCTGTCTACTCACCCATCTCCCCACAAGACCTGAGAGCCTGGCCTTTTGCAGGCGCTTCATTAATGCTGGTCAAATGAGACACCTCCGTTTATTAAGGAAATAACTTGAGCATCTCGTGCAGGAAAGAATGGAGGGTCATTCCAGAGGGTGGAAACAGGAAGACCACTTTGGGGAAGAGTCCTGTTAGCGTGGTGAGCATCCGATCTCGGAACAAAGGGTTCTGTATGAAGAATCCGTTTCCTCGTCCTCTGCTAACACTGGTTCTGTTTGTGTGATTTCAACAAATTATCTCCGACCATCCAGTGCAGCTCAGGCCTGTCCTGCAGATTCACAGAATAGCCCTCTGAGGCGACCAGTGTCCCCTTTTGGACTTCCAGTTACTTGGCTCATCCCCGCCGATGGTCATCTTCCCTCTGCCAAGCAAATTACTCGAGCTGCCAAACTCCACTGAGCGTCTCCAGGAAGATCCCCGTTGCACTGCAGAAAGGGGTGGGCCGTGACGGGATTGCAGACACCTCCCTCTTCCTGCTATTGTGTTTCCGACACCGTGGCTGACCTCCCCGGTGCTGTGCGAAAGGAGAACACGCACAAGTTCAGTTTCAGCTCTAGCCGGTGCCCACGCCCAGGCATGAGTGCGCTGTGTCCTATCTTCGAGACAGGCTGCGTTCGCCTTCTCCTTAGCGACCCCCTTTTTCTTTCAATATCAAGCAATGTATTGATGTCTACCGAGTTTGAGGCCCTGTGAAAAGCCCTGAGCCTTCGAGGAATTCCTGGTCTGGTTGTCTCCTGCGTGGCATTTGCACGGTTCTGTTGATTTTGATCACTCTGAGACATTTCCCTTCCCCTAAACGAAGGAAGTTTTGTGAAGTCCAGTGAGTCCACCCATAGCATTTGCTAGGTTGATTACATAAGAAAAACATTGAGAGTTGAGACTGCCAACTTCCTCACCCTCCCCGGAGCCTCGAGTTTCAAAAGGTCCAGAAAACACCAAGAGAGCCCGTGAACTGCTCTGTAGCTTGACTTCAAAATCTCTTTGGCAAAGAAACGGCTGACGAATGTATTGGCAGTAAGGCGCTCGTACCCAGAGCATGTCCTCCCGGCGATTTTCCTTGAGGGTACTGCAGAAATGGAACTGCTTTCTGGAACTTTCTGGGGAAGTTGCTCTGCCAAACAGCAGCAGCACACATTGATTTCCCCCCCTTTTTAAAATCTATTCTATAAAGAGCCCAGTGTGCTGGAAAGAACACCAGCTTTCATGTGGCTTTGAAATCAGGCGTGTTACAGACGGACAAAATCTGGGCCAGTGGCTGACAAGAACAATCGATGCTAAACTTGTCAACACTCCCCTGGTGTCCCTTTCTCTGCTTCACTAAAGGACTCCAGGAGACTGTTGTCTGCTCTGCCCTGAGCGAGCTCCACACTTGCATCTGCAACAAAGGAGTGAGTTTTCCATCTTTCCCCCAGCGGAGAGGAATCGGACATGTGGCCTTTGGGCAGTTACATGGGCCTTTGTTACGGAGCCTCAGGTTGCCCGTCTGTAAACTGGGCATGATAATACCTGCTCTCTCCTGGGGACCTCCTTAAGGAGCAAATGAAACCATGCAGTGAGTGGACACTTTTTCGAGTATTGAATTTACCATATCGGGAAGGCATTTTAGTGGAGAGCCAAAAACAGAGAACTTCCTGGGAAGGAAGAATAGAAAAGTCCAAGATGTGGATTTTGCCAAAAGTTCAGGCCTACTCCTGGTGACTCAGTGGTAACTGTGCAGGGTGGAGGGAGAAGCTTGTGATTCCCCAGCAGACCCCCACACACCAAAAGCCTCAGGGTCATGTGTAGCCACCCACAGAACCGTGTACGTGGGCAGAGGGTGGTGGTAAGGTCTGTTTGTATATTTACGGCAATGTGATTTCACTGTCAATTTTCCCCTTTAAGGTTGCTTTAATTTCTACCAGCTTGTTGCTTGCTGACTTGGGGCACATAGCTTAACATCTCTGAGCCTCAGTTTCCCCATCTGTAAAATGGTGAACATGCTGGTACCTCCCTCCTAGGGTTGCTGCGAAGCATAAAGGAAGTACAGAGTTTAGAGCCCAGTTAGTGCCATTAGAAGTTGCTCTTCTTGCTATTATTGTGGTGTGTCTGTGTAGGGTTTCATTGTTGCCTACCTGTAGCTGCTCTTCCTGCAGCGGGTAATTGTGTAACTTCCAGAACAGAGCATGGATGTTTCTCTGTGAATGCCACTTCTGCCCCACGTCATGGGGAGTTTGCTCAAGAGGGTATGCAGATGGGTCCACGGGGCAGCTTAGGTTAGAGGACTGGCAGAGCTGGGGTGAGGCTCTGGTCTTAACAGATGGGGGCCTGTGACCGGGAGAAGGGAGGGCCTTGGTCCAAGGTGCAGGGCTAATCCGGCTGGAGTTGGGCCCAGCAGAGCTCTGGTAAGACCCTGCGGCCCTTTGTCTTTGTGAAGCACCTTCCTGCCTAGGTTCTCATTTGCCCCAAGTTTGTTATAGACCATGCGATGTCCACAGAACATGCACTGTTCCCACTTTACAGATGGGGAAACCAAGGCCCAGAGAGGGAATGGCTTGCTCAGAGTCATGTATCAAGATGGTGGCAGGATTCCCATGCCCTGTTCCCTAGGCTGGTGTTCCTGCTGCCCCACGGAGCTCTGTATGTCCTTTCAGTCCCCCAGGGCCTGGTGAGCGACTCTCCAGGGACCTTGGATTGCGAGATGCCTCTGCCCACTTCCCCCTTAAGCCCCGGCGTCATGTTTTTCCCTTCTCCGGGCAGATTCCAGTGCCCCGGAGCCCATGATCCAGCTAACTGCTAACTGTCTCCTGGGTCTGTTGGGCTGGAAAGGTATTTGCCAAGGCCCTCGTGGGCCTCTGTTACTCATTGACTGACACTGGTAGTGGATAGTGGAGAGGAGAGCCCCGGGGCCGGTGCCTCAGGTCCGATGGCTGGAAACCTCTGGGCCATTCGCTGAACGTCTCCTGCATGTTCCCCTCCTTGCTAGGCCACTCTGGGAATAACAGGCTGTAAAACACAGGCTCCTGTCCTCAGATGTCCTGTTGTCTCCAAGGCAACCAGGAAAGGAAAGCACTGTGATGAATTAAGTAGCTATGTGCCAGGTTTTCTACATGCCATTGTTTAATTTAAGCCACTGCTGTTTGTTGTGAGCAGGAGTCAGCATGCCCATTTGACAGATGAGCAAACTGAGGCAAAGAGGTTCGATAAATTGTTCAGGATCACAGAGCTAATCAGTGGTGACACCCAAGTCTGACCCACAAACCTTCCTCCAGCCCCTGGCTACCTTTCTTCTCCGAATTCCTCCTGGGCAGGCTGGTGGGAAAGAAAGAAATGGCAACACACGCCCGTCTGGTGGCTGGTGCTGTGACCTGGAGCCCTGTTTTTGGTGCTGAGTGGGGTTTTAGCAGAGAGAGACCTGTTCTGACCTCATTTCTGTCTAGAGGGGCTTCCTGCGCTTCTTGGAGAACAAAGAGGCCTCGGAGAGGCGGCTGGCAGGCGCTGCGCCAGTGCTGAGGCGGGGCAGGTGGGCTGGGAGTGCACCCTGGGTCCCCACTGTGCAGTGTGGCCTTGCCCTGCCATCCCCTGCCCGCTAGCAACTCGCTGTGGCCCTCTCCAGTGTGTCCCAACCTTCTGCAACTAGGACTTTCTGGGACGTGGCAGGAGGGCAGAGCCTGGAGTCCAGGGCAGACCCCAAGCCCTGGGGGAGGCTTGGCCCATCATGCTTGCTGAGCCACAGTGTCTTCTGTGTCCTTCTGGGTGGGAGCCTGTGTCCTTCTCAGGCCTCTGGCCTTCTGGGAGCCTCACGCTCTGGGGGATCACTTTGAATCCAATAGGAAAAGCATTTTGAGGAAGAGTGTGCTGAAGGAAGAGGAGTGTGGGCATTGGACCTTTCTCCAGCCCGGCCGCTCCTGCTGGGGCTGGCCAGGGAGCTCGGGACACTCACCGGGCCTTGGGCTCAGCTGCCTCCTTGGTGGTGGTGGTGGCGGTGGTGCGTGTGTGTGTGTGAGAGAGAGGGAATGAGGGTATGAGAGAGCGTGAGAGTGTGAGAGGAGTGTGAATGTGTTTGTGGGGGTGTGAGCAAGTGCATGCGCGTGTGAGTGTGAGAATGTGAGTGTGAGTGTGTGAGTCTGTGTGTGTGTGTGCTAGATTGAATAAGACTTATATCCATACTTTGGAAGGTCTTGTAAAACAAATAAACAATTGTATGCATCTAACGGACACTTTCTGGATTCCCTTCATACCAGGAACTGTCAAGATCAGCTGTTCCCAGCCTGGGTTGATTTTGTACCCAGGGGACATTTTGGGTTGTCACATCCTGGGGGTGGGTGCTGCGGGCATCTGGTGGGCAGAGGTGGGGGGAGCTACTGAACCTCCTTGGGTGCTCAGCACAGCCCCTGCCACAAAGCCTGCGTGAGCCCCAAATGTCAGCCGTGCTGTGTGTGAGACCCCTGCCCTGGAGGTGCAGTGGTCCAGTGCCCTCCAGGGGGACGGGTGGGACTGCCACACAGCGGGGACACAGCCCGGACACAGCCCAAGGAGTGAGCCCGAGGGAGGCACCTGGCCCCTTGGGACTGTGAGCTCAGTCGGGGCAGGAGCTGGCTCTGTTTGTTCGTGTCCACGTCCCCAGACCAGCCGTGTAGTAGGTCCTCGTCAACATAGCTTGTGCTGTTATTTTTGTACTTGGCTCCGTGTTGGGCACATGAGAGCCTAGTGTGGGAAGAAACCTCTGAATAAATGGGTTTTCAGGCGTTCTGTAAGGGCAGTCTGGAGGCAGAGCGTAGGGGTGGCATTTATTAACACGCAGGCTGCCCCCAGGCCCGCACGTCTGCACAGTCCCCACCTCCCCAGACAAGTGCAAGGCTTCCTTTGTTTTATCTGCCCTCCCTGAAGACTTTAGCATCCCAGGATGCTTGCTGGATGGCTCAAAATCAATTGGATCAGTTGTTTTGGGGACAATAAAAAATGTCTCCAGACATTGCCAAATGTCACCTGGGAGATAGTTACCCCTGGTCTGGATAAACCCTGTGATGGTCCCCAGTAACTTCACCCCTGGGCTTCCCTAAGGCCAGATGAGGCCCCTCCAGCTCCAAAAAGCGGATTATTAAGTTCTTGCTGTTTCTAGGAGATGCAGGCGTTTTCCGACCCATTCTCGTGGTCTGAGAAGCTAAGCTATAGGAAGGAAAGCACGTGTGGGGTGGGGAAAGGGGGTTTCACCAGGTGCACCTGCAGGAAACCGTGAGGGCTGAAATTTCTCTATTTTCTGTCCTAAAGGAGGAGGAGGGAGCCCGTGGAGGCTGTTATGATATTCTAATCTGTTCACAGTTTCTGGAAGGCAAGGAGAATTGACCAAACTGGGCTGAACTGCAGCACATGCTGCTTATAAATGTAGAATTGTTTTCAAGGCATTGCACTCATGTGGTTTAGCCACAGTTTAAAAGTGAATTTAATTAAAAGCAAGCTATTGAGCTACATTGCTCATCTATTCCGCAAGTGAGTTGTGGCCTAACTGTGCACCTGGTGTAATGCTAGGAGCTGGGGGAAGACAGGGAACAAGACAGGTAAGCTGCCTGCTGGGTGCAGCTCACAGGTGGGGCTGAAGAAGGCCTGGTTGAACTCACCCAGTGAGATAGTGAGAGGCCCCCAACTTCACCCTGGGGTCCTTTGCTGAGCAGAGTATGTTAAGGAGCCCCTGTGAAATGTAAAGTGCTTTCCCTCTCAGCATGAAGGGTGGTGGTGCCAAGGCCCTGGGTTTCTGGAAGGCTCCCTAGGCCGTGTAGGCGAGGTGTCCCATGGGCCAGGGTCTTGGGACCACAAACCTGCTGAATTAGCAAGACTAACTAACACCAGCTTTTCATGCCTCCTGCCTCCAAGTGGGCAGCTGCCCAGGAATGCTCACAAATATAAAACCGACTTTGTTTTCGGAATGTTCTGGAGCATAGACTCCAAAGGATGCATAAAGGCATTCTTGTGGGGTTGGTTATCTACTGGGAAAGATCGTGCTGGGGCCCCAGACCACAGCATCGCAGTGGAGAGCGGGGTGCACCCACGGAATGCCACGTGTCGGCATGCAGGGTGGATCTGGGTGGCTATGCCTGCTGGCTGAGCTCTAAGAGGCATTCCACAAAGGTCTTGTGGGTTCCTGGGTCTTCAGAGGAGCCCTGGGCTGGAATTTAGAGCTTTGCATGCTCTCTGCCATTACACCCAATGGGCCTTGGGCAGCTTGTGGACCCAGGTCCCTACTCTGAAGGCCGCAGTGTTGCAGATTTCGGTCAGGCTGTTTCTCATGGAGTTTTTCAAGTCACAAGGTCCGTATCTGTGAACCAGGTGGATGGCCTGGACTCCTTCTTCTTGGCACTGACTCCTTCTCCCCCGGTCCTCTGTTGCTGCCCGGGACAGTCTTATTCTGCGATCTTCATGCCCCACCCCAGGTGTTGGCAGGTGTTTAATTTTTCCAACTTGACTATGGATCCCTAAGAATAAATGTTTATACCTAGCTCCCTGATTAAGCTCTGGGAAGTGGGCTCAGCAGCTGGCCCTGCCTTGCCCTGACCTCGCTCCCCATGGAGTCAGTGATGGCAGCATTTGGCGTTTCCAGCCTTCCTGAACTCTGCTGCAGTCTGGTTTTGCAGCTGTCACTTCCTGGTCCTTCTGCACCTGCCCCGTGCTAGCGCCCATGAGGAGCCCCTCTGGCCTGGCCCACCCCCCGCTTGGCCCATGAAATGTTTTTTGCCTTGAAGGTCTTTTTTCTTTCAGAATCCTTCTGAGTGTTTAGTGCCTGTTGGTCTCCTTGGCTTGAGGTTTTCCCTGTCCCTTGGCCCTCTTCCCTTTCGACAGGTAGCTAAAAGTCCTGCACAGAGGCAGATGTGAGGCGTGCATGTGTGTGTGTGTGTGGGTGGGGAGGTGTGTGTGTGTGTGTGTGTGTGTGTTGCCAGCCTTCTGATGGGGCTAGCTGTGAAGGTGAAGCTTGTGCTATACCTGTACATAGTGAGCATCCTGTGACCTTTTGTTCCCTTTTGGTTGTTAGCCTGGGGCTGCTGGGATCAGCAGTGCTTGTCCCTTTCTGTTAAATGCAGTGAGAAGTGTCGTGGGCATGGCAGATGGGCCTGGGCTTGCTGTGGGGACCTGTTTGTGAGTCCTTCCTGACCTATCCATTTCTTTGGGAAGGGAGTTGTGTCTTTGAGCCTCAGTTTCCTCTCCCAGCAAATATACTACCCCTAGACCCCAGTGGAGAGACTGGGATGGGGCCCAACGAGGGGCCTCCTTGTCACCTGTACCACACGGTGCAGGAGGTGAGAGCTGCTGGGCAGAGGGAAGGTTCAGCCTTTTTGTCGTCTCATTCCCTGGCCCCGAATTTGTTTCCATTAGGAAACTTCTCAGCAGGAAGTGCTGACCTCCTGGCTTTTGTCTTCTTGCAGGCAAGTGACAGCAGGGACATGTCTCGGGAGCTGCAGGACGTGGACCTCGCCGAGGTGAAGCCCTTGGTGGAGAAAGGGGAGGTGAGTGGAGATGCTTCCAGCAACCTTCATCACATGTGCATGTGTACACAGACAGGCACACACATAGGCACACCCATATGCCTGTGTGCACACACATATATACAGCATGCATATGTATGAACATGCTGTACACACATGTACACAACATGCATGGACACATGTTCACACACATGCATGTATGTGTCCACTGCTTCCTTGAATTTAAGGGGATGAGAGGCACCAGTTCAAGCCCCAGCGTGGCCACTAATTGCTGTGGCACCATGGCCCAGGCCCCTTGCCCATCTCTCTGGGCCTCTCTGCCCACAGCTCACTGATCTCATTTGTAAAGTGAGGACGTCGAACCAGACATTCTCTAAGCACGTCCATCTCTGATATCCTGTGGTTCTCAAACATGCAATTTGGAACCCAGTTGCCCCTGGGGTCTGCCGGCCCCACAGCCTCATTGATAAAACCTACATACTCTGGGGCCACACTGCCTGGGTTTAAATTCTGGTTGTGACACTTTGCAGCTGGGTGTCTACTAGCAAAGCCTTCAACGTCTTCATGTTCTAGTTCCTCATCTGTAAAAGGATGACACTAGGACTTACTTCATGGGGCCAAGTGAGGGTGGAGCAAGTTAATTCACATGGGGCAGTGAGAACGTTATCTCCTAAGGAGGAGATGAGGGATGCATATTGCTATTATTATCTTTTTGGTCAAACCTCTTCTGTCGGCAGAGGTCCCTGCCCTATAGCCTGGGCTGGCAGGGTCCGTCCTGGGCCGATTGTTCTGATGATGGATGGGCCTTTACATTTGCACAGCTGACGTTGTGTTTTTAAAGCATGTTCGCATCCCAGTTCTCACTGAGCCTCATAGCTGCCTGTGAAGATACACCTTTTTAAAAATGTAGAAGCTCAGACTCAAAGGGAAGTTACTCCAAGGCCAAATAAATGCTTTAACAAATAATAGTTAGCCTGCATGGACCATGTCCTGCATGCCTGCTTCTTGGCTAACCATATTTTAGCTGTGGTCAGTATAGGTACTAGGTTCTGTGATTGTCACCATGTTATAGAAAAGGAAGACTGGCTCTCAGGGAGGTTACTTGGTCCTTGGTCACTTAGTTACAAAGTGTGGGGCATGGATTCGAACCCAGGCCAGCTGACTTTGGTGAATAGACTCTTCATTTAATTTCTTTATGACTCTACATGTGACTGTTCTGTTTCAGGCTCATAATTTCATAGACTTTTCATTACAAATGTGTGAGGCAGCTACCTCTATTCCCATTTTGCAGATAGAGAAACTGGTCTCAGATGGGAAAGGAATTGCCCGAGTTCATTCACATTGTTGGCACAACTAGGATTAGGAACCAAGCCTGGGGAAGCTGCGGAACCCTTGCTTATCTATCGCTCTATGCTAGGATTCTGCAAAGGGCCGCATGGTAAATGTCTTGGACTTTACCAGCCACACAGTCTCTGTTGTAACTATTCAACTTTGCCATTATAGGATGAAAACAGCCATGGGCAATATGTGGACTGAGATTGCTGTGTTCTAATAAAACTTTATTTACAAAAACTGGTGCTGGTCCCTACCAACCCTTACTACACATCATGCAGGCTCTAAATCCATTTCCTCTTCACTATGGGTCTGTGACACAGTCTTAACAATTAAGCAAACAAAAACTCGTAGGTGGTACAAATATATGTCAACATAATCTTAGCCCCCCCTTTATAAAATCCCTATAGAAATAGTATGTCACACTTTGCTTTTTCACTTAACATTTCTTGGCGATCTTTCCAGCATCAGTCCATAGTGTGCTTACTTTTCTCTTTGCAGCTACACAGGATTTCACCAAATTTATTTGCCCAGTGCCTGGTATGTGGACACTTGTGTCTTTCCCAGCCTTTTGCCATTGTGAACGGTGCTGCAGGGCGTTTGTACCCTCACTGTATCTTGCATGTATGTCATTTCATACCTGTGCAGGTACATCCCTAGCAAAAGTTCTCAGAAGTGGTGTCACTGGGCCTAAGGGTAAATGCATTTTAAAAGGCATTATTTATTTGTTTCAGGCAGCCCACTGGTATCCTTAGAAAATTTTATTTCTGGAGCAGACATCTAAGAGCTTGTCCACTCTGGGTTACATGATGGTCCACCTCTAAAGGGATATTTACCTTTTCTTTCAAGGGTTAGATGGAAATAAATTTCTTCTAATGCCATAGATTGACTCAGCCAAGTGTTTTTAGTTAGGCTTGCTGTCAGGAAGTTCTTCCTCATGTCTGTCCTCAGTCTGGACTGCCATGTGCTCTGGTTGACACTTTGAAGGTTGGGGTTGTACAAAACAGCTTTTGTCAGTCCCTCATACCAACACACACTCACGTGCACACACACACACACACAGGGTGTAGGTTTCAACCACCTTTGCTTCCTCCTTAATTCACCCAAACTCTCTGATGTCCTTTTTCACAGCCCAGGGGATGTGGAGCTATTCTAACCCCTACGGCAGATCATCTTGTCTCCCAGCCCCTGTTGTGCGAGGCGGCTCCATTTTATTTCCCACATCTCTCTTGCATTTTGCTCTGCGAGCTGTCTTTTTTTCCTAGCAGTAGGATGGGGCTCCGTTTTCAGAGAGTGTTTGAAATCTCTGGGTCTGAAGGAAAACATACCAGGAATATCTCTTAGAAATGTTGGCCAGCCGAGGCTCCTGTTCCTCCGGCTCCACAGGGGACAAGGACCCCTTCCCTGTCTTACTGAACCTGTCCTGCCACGGGCAGCTCTGACAAAAGATGCAATTTAGGCTTAAATTCAGATTTTTTAGGTTGAGGAAAATGCTTAAAGGTCTTGACTCTTCTTTTCCACTCACAAGACACTGGATTTTAATCCAGAATCCACATGATGGCAGCTGTGGAAAAAATGTAAGGAGGACCATGGCATGGTCAGGTTGAGTTTAAAAGTATAGCACTGGCTGGAGCGGAGACAGAGAGATCAGCTGGTTACAGTCCTGTATCTCTCAAGCTTGTGGTCACCTTAGACCTTCAGATTTTTATTTACCAAGACTATCTTCAAAAAGGAACCCAGCTAATGCTAATGTGTCTCCTTTTTTTTTTTTCTAAATTGGACTGCTATTCTTTGAGATGAAAAGTCTCTCTTTATAATGAATTAGGGAGCCCCCACAGAGGAGGGAGAGAAGATAGAGGTTCAGGGTGTAGAGAGGCCCATGAGTGCCAACATTATTTCCCTAACTTAGGAAACTCAAAAAACTGACCATCTCTCTTGTCTCTCCACAGACCATCACCGGCCTCCTACAAGAGTTTGATGTTCAGGCAAGTAAAGGATGTGGCTTCTCTCCCTCTCCCCCTTTCCTCCCCCATCTTCTCTCTTTCCTTCCTTCTTTCCATTGGTTGAAAGTCAATTGTTCAAACGTTGGGGGCAAGGGGAGAGAAGGAAGTGGTCTCAGCTAGGTCTCCACCCTCGACCGCTGGTCCGAGTGCTGGCCAGAGAAGCAGGAGTCAGTCACTTCCCATGAAAGCAGGACAGGGACACAGCCCTCTTTGGCCCTAAGAGTTGGCCAGAACTGTGGGCCTGTTGGGGGGGACGTGGAGAGATGCTGCACGGGCTTGGGGCCCCGTGAGGGGCAGGAACAGAAGCAAAGGCTCGATGTTCTTGCTTCTGCTTGGAAAGTGGGACCGGCCTTCTCTGTGGTTTACCAGCCCAGGCCCGAAGCCTGTCCAGCCCCGCTTAGGCAGGAGCGCTGGGAGGGGGCTGGGGGGGAGGTGGTGCAGCTCATCTGTGTCCAAGAACAAGCTCTCAGGAGAGCGGGCTGGGCTCTCTCAGCCAAGGGCTGGGTCAGAACTTCAGGAACTCCAAGTCCTGGACTCACCATTCCCAACTCTGGGTGGGTTCCACGCTGTGCTGGCCCTAAGGTGGCAGGGCAGGAAGCCTGAAGGAGCAGAGGGGCACTATGGACCAGCCAAAGGCTCCACTGCTACCTGCGCCTGCACAGGTGTCCCCGCCTTTAGGCTGTTTCCAGCTGTGTGTCTGACCCCACTGATCCTTCCTCCTCCTCCCACCAAAGCTTCACTCCTCCCCCTGAATCTCCTGTTTCAGTGAATGCTCCCCAGCCATCCAGAGGCAGGAATCTCACACTGACTTTGGAAGGCTGGGAACAGTGGGAGAGAGGTTAGAAGCCTTGGTTAACTCTGGATCGTGGAGGCTCTGAATGCCACACCCAAGGCATGTGGGCCTTAGTGCATTTAAACGTCATTATGGCTGTGTCACGTGTACCCAGAGGTCACCCTGACCTCAAGAGTGCTGTGGAACCGTTGGGGTGTATCCAAGGTGTTGGTTTCTGTCTGGCCATTTGTCTCCTGGGGACAACACATCCCCGCTGTGTAATTGACTTGTTGAGAACATACTTACTAAGCCACCTTGGTGCCTCAGGCTCTGGACACCCAGACAGATGCGTGACACTTTCCACTGCAGGGGACACTCCACTTAACCCTGTAAGCCATATAAATTAGAGATCATTGTCTCTATTCCTAAAGCAGAGGAAACTGAGCCTCAGAGTGGTTAGGCATGTCTGGCCCGTGGCTGGCGTGGTGCCCTGTGGGATTTGACTAGAAAAATGTGCTTTTACAGTCTCCTAGCAAGGTCCGTGTGGACCAAGAGCAGGAGCCTGAGCAGCGAGCCAGCAGCCAGGCATTGTGTGCCAGTCACTTGCTTTAGACATCATGAGGTGCTAAATGCTCCCTGATGTCAGGGGACGCCTGGGGCAGTCTGCAGGGACACCTGGGGCTGGGATAGACAGTTTCTATCCTAGGGGTTCATGATTACAAGCATCAGAGCTGGGGGACGCAGGCCCTCCCTGCACCCAGGAGTGGCTCCCTGACTCATCAGCCCTGTGTTTATAGTGTCACGACTATTCCAACCTCTCGGTGTGTCTGTGGTCAATGAATTTGGACTGGGGCTGGCTTCTCCCCATTTTATGAATGAAGAAATTCAGCCTTGCAGACAATGAAACTTGCCTAAGGTCAGGTCACTGCTAAGACACTAGAAAAACAATCTTTTTTTATTTTATTTTTTTATTTTTAAGAGTCAGCCTGGTGCAGATTGAATTCTAGCTGACCTTTCCAAGCTGCATGCCTTTGAGCAAGTTACTAACTTTTCTGAGCCTAGCTTATGCTCCTTTCATGAAAGTAATATAATAATAATAGTTTAATACTTTTAAGCACTTACTGTGTTCTGCGGCACCGTTATTAGCATGCTGTGTTTAATGTAATGTAGTTAATTAAATGCAGTCGTTTAATATTCACAAAAGCCATGGGTAGGTTAGAGGGGTTCTAGTATCATCTTTTTACAGGTGAACACAGCCTTGGGGTCACAAAGCCAGTGAGACGGGAGAAAGGGCACACACCCAGGGCCACTGATTGAGGTCTCCTTCTCCCAACTCCCTCTCCTGGCTTGTAGGCACCCTCCTCTCCCCTCCGCAGTGATAACTCAGACACCAGTGGAACTCACAGCAGTGCCCACAGCTCAAAAGCAAAGGCCAGGTCTGCAAGAATGCAGGGCACAGGATTGGGGGTGGCATGGAAGTGGTCCTTGAACTCGGAGAACTTCCACATTCCCCGGGGGCGAGAGGAAATGTGATCAGACCAACAACACGCTTCTAGGCACACCTTCTGCCCTGGGCCTCGGGGTGGGAGTGCCAGGAGAGCCGGCCCCTACACATTGGGCAGGGTGGTCTGGCTGAGCCCACAGCCCCATTAGAGCCGGAAGCCGCGCTCACTGGCAGGCTCAGCCCACCCTAGTGCACAGGCGCAGAAGTGGGTGGGGCGGCTCCTTGGGCCCCAAGGATGTGCTGGGAAGGGGCTAGGGTAGCCCAGGCTCAGAGAGGACAGCTGGTCACCCCGGCCCTGCCCACCACTGTCCAGCTGTGTCTGGCTTGTTTGGCCCATGGTGACTCAGTGCATCAACTCTGTGCACCTGCTGGGCCATCCTAGGGTGGAAGGACCCGAAACTGTCATTTTATTGACTGTGTCCAGCACATGGGACACAGATCTTGGTCTTTAAGGAGTGCCTCCTGCGGCCTCCAGTTCTACTTTCTTGTGCTTTTTTAAGAGGAAGAGAGTCAGCATTGGGAAGTGACTCCCTGAGGTTACCCAGCAGTGGCCGGGGGAGGTGGGGCCAGACCCTGGGTTTTCCCTCTCCCAGCCCTGAGAGCTTCCTGTCTGTGCAGGTGTTAACGATGTTAGCAAGCGCGTCCTACGTGCCAGGCACTGTGCTAAGAGCTTGCCAGCCAGTGTCTCATGTAGCACCTCAACCACAGCATAAGAGGCACTCTTATCCTTATTGAGGTGGGGAAACTGAGGCCAGAGTTGGGGGGAACTCACCCCCAGGTCCGCCTGACCAGGAGGGAAGCACACGTATTTACTGTGCTGTTCGTGTGCCGAGCTCTCCGCTCTTCCCTTCCCCGGGCCGGAGCAGGATCCTGTCCCTCTCTGTCTGGTAGACCCTGGGCGTGGGGAGGTGCTCTGGGAAAGTGGGAGGTGAATGGATCGTCTTGAGGTTTATCTAGTTCAGCCCTTCATTTTACAGCTGGCAAAACTGAGGGACAGAGCAGGAAGGTCATTCATTGAGGGTTGCCTGGTGGGACAGTTTAGAACTGTGACAGTGGCCTTCCTTCCAGTTGTTTTTCACCCTCGAGAACACGGGGAGACGTGGGACCCAGGGCAGTCAGAGCCATAACAGGTGCAGCAGCCATGGCCCCGTGGCCCCAATTATTGACTGATTCTCTGGGCTGAGCATAGCTGCAAACTGGCAGCCCCAGGGGCCGTCTGATTGCTCAGCACTGGGCTGGGTCACACCAGCCTCCCCCCGCAGACAGAAGCCACTGTAACCTACCCTCTCTGTGGCTGAAACATCAGCTTGCTGCAGCCTCCCCTGGGAGAGTGGCTTCTTGGAGCCGTGGTTGTGTCTTCCTGGGCAGGGCTGGGACTGTCCACCCTCCTCAGGGTGCATTCCAGGGCCAGAAAGAGTGGGCTGCAAGCCCCAGGTGTGCCCTTTCCAGACAAGTTGCTTCACCTCCCTTCAGCCTCAGTTTCCTCATCTGTGGAATGACGAAAGTGCTGCGGTCTTGTTAAGTGCAGCATGGAGAGGGTGATGACCCGGGACAATGACGTGCTTCCCACGTCAGTGCTGGGCCAGATATAACACACTTCACCTACTAACTGTTGTGGGGGTTTCCCCCCAGTGTTTTTTATCTTGATAAACAATGCATAACACATAACATAAAATATGCCGTTGTAATCATTTCCAAGTGCACAGTTCGGTGGTATTAAGTACATTCACACTGCCGTGCAGCCATCACCACATCCTTCTCTAGAACTCTTTCCATCTTGCAAAACTGAAACTCCGTCCCATTAAACTACAGCTGCTCATTGCTCTTCTCCTTCCAGCCCCTGGCAGCCACCGTTCTACTTTGTGTCTCTGCGAATCTGACTGCTCTAAGTGCCTCATATAAGCAGAATCGCACAGCGTTTGTCTTTTTGTGACTGGCTCACTTCACTTAGCATAGTGTCCTCAAGGCGCATCCGTGTCGTAGCACCTGTCATAATTTTCTCCCCTTTTCAGGCTGAACGATGTTCCGTTGTAGGTCTACACCACATTTTGCTTCTCCGTTCATTCGCTGATGGACGCCTGGGTTGTTTCTATCTCTGGGCTGTTGTCCATAATGCTGCTGCGCACACAGGTGTACAAAGGTTTCTCTGAGACCCTGCTTCCAATTCTTTTGAGCATATACCCAGAAGTGGAATTTCTGGATCATATGGTTATCGTGGATATTTAAAATCTTGGTTATCAATTCTGGAAAACCTAGAAAGCGTAGTTTTAGCTGTCCCCTGTCAAGACAATTCCTCACTTTTGTGTGTCTCTTGAAAGTTCTCAAAGCACTTCTGTCTGTTTCCGTGCCAGGACACAGGTAGCTGACAGCAGAGGACAGGAGTTCTGGCTCCTACTGCTGGTGCAGGGTTGGGTGGGCGAAGGAGTTGCACCCTTAGGATGTCGTTCAAGTGGGACCGCACAGAGAAGCCTGTGGAAGGGGGGTGGCAGAGGTCAGGATAAGGTTTACCAATACTGTGCGCCAGGCCTGGGCCGAGCCCTCTCTGCCAATCCCCAGAGTTGTCCTGCGAGGTTGGAGTATTTTTCCCTATTGTATACTCCTTTGTGCCTTTAACAAATGCCCACTTTTTGCCTGGCCCTGGCTTAGGTGCTGAGGATACAGTGGTGAGCGTGACAGGCAGTGACCCTTGTTTCCAGGAACTTAAGTTCTGGCTGAACGTGCGCCAGGCATCGTCTGAGTGCATCAAACATTGTGCTCATCTAATGGGCACAGCAATCCTGTCCCCATTTTACAGAGGGAGAACCTCAAGCACAGAGAGGTTAAGTAACTTGCCTGAGGTCACAGGGCAGGGAAGGAATAGAGCTGGGGTCAGAACTTGAGCCATGTGCTTCCAGAGTGCGTGTTTAAACCACTCCTCTGACTCCCTAGGAGGGAAGAGACAAACATATAAACAAGCGACTGTGACAACTCCAGCTTCTGTAGGTGCTTTGACGATAACAGCGAAGGGAGATACGAAGCTGGGTGATGAGACAGGGCTTGGCTGGGGCGTGTCTTAGGCTGAGGGGTCGGAGAAGGCTTTCTGAGAAAGTGACATTGCACTGAGACCTGAAGGTGGGGTGGAGCCAGTCGTGCAGCTAGTAGAAGATTTGGGGGGCTAGATCATTCTAGGCAGAGGCAATAGCACGTGCAAAGCCCCCCACTCAGCCTGGATTGTGAACCTTCCAAGGGCAAAGGTGCGTTATTCCTGTAAGCTGTGAGTGGTCTCTGGGCTCTATCTTAGCAAGGAATCGCAATATCTGAGCGGCATCCGAGTGTTGCATGACACTTTGTTAAGGTTCTTGCCAGAAAGCGCTTTGTATAAACTGTGTTAATTTGGATTTGGCTCCAACCTCAGTTGACTCATGATATTGATGAAAGTTTCCCTCAGATCTTCAGCAGTCTCCAAAAGCTTGGGTGTCGGGTCGCTGGAGGATCTCCTTCAGAAGGTGCAATGCAGTGTGACAACCGACGCACCCTGTGCCCTGACGGGTTACTGTTCACAGGGCCAGTAGCTGAGGATGACAGAGCGCTGGTCGAGGGTGGTTGCAGAACGTGCCCCCCCGAGGACTGGCCAGCACACTGCGTTCTCAGATTCACGTGGGGACTCCAGTAAAGGGACAGTCACCTGCCTGGCATGGACCTCAGTGTCCTCTGCTGAGCCAGGCTGGTGCCGAGGGCCTCCCTTGCTCTCTTGAGGAGTCTGTCCTCCTTCCTTGACAGGTGAGGAAACCGAGGCTTTCCCACGGCCAGCAGTGGTGATGTGGGCCACATCGAGCCCAGTGCTGTGTGTGAAAGACCAGTTCTCCCAACCACAGGGTGCTACTGCAGTCCTCGATCTGGAGAGACCTACATTGTGTTTCACCTTTGCAATTCCCATTTTAAAAAAAAATCTGGCCAGGCAAATCATCTGAACAACGCTTCATTGGGCTGATGTTTAACCCATCGAGGGTGGGCTGCTGTCGGGCTTGAGAATCAATGGCCCTTCATGGCGAACCACTCTTACCTCTTCGTGTCGTTGGATTCTGAGCCATCTGGCCAGGTCTCTGGGAGTCGAGTCTGAGAAGTCTGAGCTGTTCTACTGTGTGTATCTAAAAGCTGCCAGTGTTATTCCTTGAAAAGTAATTGGTGCTTCAGCATTTTGACTAACATAGGCAAATGTCCCCTTCCTTTCCCAATGTACTCAAGAATTTAAAGTTTTTTTAAAAAAAATTTTTCATGAATCAAAACATGCGCACTGATCCCAGAGCTCAGCATTGCCGGGGTGGGGGCAGGGAGGAGTCTGCCGCTGAGCTGTTAGGTGGCCTGTCTTAGGAGACAGCTCGGCTGCCAGAGCAGATGGCATTGGGCCTTATCTCTCCCTGGCTGACATCACCTTCAGGTGGTCTGTTTGTCTTGGCCTGGGTGATGCTCCGGGCCAGGTAGATCGGTGGTTTACACGTGATGTTCTGCCAGCTGCTCTCGGGACCCTACATGGCTCCTCTTCCCGGAGAGATTCTGGAGCCCTCAGAACATGGGCTGGCCGGCTGCTGGCCTGAGGTGCGGCGGCTGCAGGAAGGATGCGGTTTGATCTGGCTCTGCTGAGGAGACTCTGGCATCAGGTTCTAGGCAGTTGTGTTTTTGCAAATTTGATGAGTGGGGAGGGTGGGAGTATTTTGGGTTCTGGCTTATTTTCTTTGGCTAGAATTCAAGAGTCCAAGAAGATCAGAGCTGGCAGATGCCTTTTAGATGATCCAGCCCTCCCCCTTCTGCTCCCGATGGGGAGGCTTTGTTGAAGGCCACCTTCAGGAGGTGGGGGAGGAGAGGCAAGGAAGGGAATGCATAGTTGCATGCCCACTCACTGCCAAGGTGGGGAGGGGGGCTGCCCTCTTTTGCAGATGAGAGACCCAAAGGATTCTATCAAAACAGTCCCAAATTTAGATGTATCTGATTCCTAAACATGCAGTAATCATGGAAGTCGTAATGGCTGGTCCCCTGAGCACTACCTGCACACCAGAAACTGCCGAGCTCTCTCCTGAGTCTCCCCATGGAACCCTCACAGCTGTGTCAGGGAGGTGTCATTGACGCCTTATTTTATACAGTGGAAGAGACGAGGCCCAGAGAAGGCTAAGGGGTCTGTCCAGTGTCACAACATGATGAGAGAGACGGCAGAGGCTCTGTTCCCACGTCTGGAGCCAAAGTCCATTTGCCTAGTTTCGGGGAAGGGGCAGTGGAGTCACATACACCACCTGCAATCCCTCCCTCGGGGCGGGGGGAGCTCTCGGTGGCCCCCGATAGCCTTTCCCGTCGGATTTGCTGTTTCTAATCCCTTCCACCTGGATCTTCAGTGATTCAGATGGTTGGATTCGATTTGGTTTCCATGGGAATCTGTGTGCGTGTGTGTTCTCCGGCTCTCTGGGAAATGAGTTGATGTCACCCACAGGGCCTCCGGGTGAGGGGGTGGCGGCTGGGTCTGGGAGCTGAGCGGGACTGGGCGATGTGCGGCTCCTGTCGGGGGGCTGATTTGTTTCCCTTTCTCTTGGAAGCAGACCAGCTCACAGAGAAAATGGAAACGGTGACCTTTTACTGATTTCTCTCCACACAATTGCTTTTTGTTTTCCTGCCCCCAGACTGAAGGTGGGCAGAACTCAGACAAGCCTGGAAATCCTCAAACCACCATTTCCCGTCCTCCCCCACCCCCAGCCCTATGTCCTAGCAAAGCCACTGGGACTTAGAGCAAACTCCGAGTGACAGATGGCAGGAACACTCATCTGGATCAGCGCAAAATGAGGCTTTGGAAAATAAAACCGGGGTGCCTCCCCTGCCCTCCTCGTAGGTTTCCTGGGAGCACCCTGCAGAGGAGGGGAGAGGACGCCTCGCCCACCCAACACCCACGGTGGGGCTCGGCCCCGGCCTCTGAGGTCTGTCCTGCCAGGCTCCCTCAGGATGGCCCCTCAGGATGGCACAGGCACTGCCCAGTGTCCCCGAAAGGGTGCGGTGAACAGAAGCAGGTCCAGATCCGCCCTGTCACTTGCTAGCCACGTGGCCTTCCTTGGCCGCTCGCTTGACCTGTCTGGGGCTTAGATTTCTCATCTGTGAAACGGGGTAGCGTCAGTGTCTCGGAGCATGTCTCGAACACGGAACGCACACGGCACTGGGCCCGGCACACCGGCCTCTGCCGCCCTCCCCTGCTTCCAGGATGGCGGCTGGTTCACTCTTTCTCTTTTCCCTGATCCAAGAAAGACATTCCTCCTAACTCCTATTTCCTGGAAGAACTGAGGTCTTCAGTGCGGGCTGCACTTTCATGCCGTGTCCCAGGCTGACACCCCTCTGCCCACGGCAACCTGTTTCTTGACTCCGTAATTTCTTTTCATTTTCTTGATGTGGTTGGTGACAATATTAAAGACACTGAAGAATGAAGGGAGTAGCCGCAGGTCCACCTTGACCTCTCTGAACTCTTACCTTCCATTGTGTGGGGCTGGGTGGAAGCCCAAGGACCGAGCTTGGATCTTAACACTGTCATCCACAGGTGTGTGCCGTGGGCCCCTGCACGTCAGCCCCAGAGGCTGTTAAACGGCTGCCGTGACAGTACAGGGGCCAGGCCTGGCTTCGTAGGATTTGCCCGGTGAATGGGTGGCTGTCCCTATATGCAGGTACTGGTGTGTGTCGTCCCCACACGCACCTCTGCCGTGTCATCCCGCGTTCCTTACATGCTGCGTACTTAGCGGGATGGATCATGGGATGAAGGCCAGGGCCGTGCCTGCCCCTCCGCTGTGGGCACAGGAGATGAACCGGGGCGATGTGGGGGAGGGGCGCGTCATTTCATGAAACGATAGCCGTGGGGCAAGCCCCCAGCATTTTCTCTTGAGTCTCTGTCCTCACAGTTTCCCTTTCTTGCCGCCATAGGCCTTGACGTAATGCTGGGTCTGATGAGCCCAAATCAGCTTTCCTGGCCCGCTGTCCCGCAGGGGCCCTCCCTGTTCTGTCGTGGGAGAGGCTCCCCCTCCCCGCCACTGACTTAGAGCCTGGGTAAGCGGTCATCCTCTTAGGTCAGTATCTGCCCAGGCCTGCTGGGCAGGAGGGGATTATGGCAGGAGCAGCCGCAGCTGGTCTCAGAGCCCCTGGACTTAAGCCAGCGAGGCTGGCCCGGGCGGCCTCACACGGACATCTCTGGGACAGTAGTGCATAGCCACCGACATGGTGGGAACGCCGCAGTTTGCAAACCACACCCAGGTCGGTCGCACAGTTTTAGTCTTGGGAGTGGCTCCGTGGAGCGGGTGGGCTTGTCCACTTGCTGACCTCAGCTTACAACGGATGGCAGGGATGCTCAGAGAAGGCCTATAACTTGGCCAGGGGCTCATGGTGGGTATACAGTTAAGTTAATAGCATGCAACAAACAGTGCCCTAAACAAGGAAATGTTTGCTCTTCTCGCTGACCTAGAAGGCCTCATACAGCAGGCCATGAATGTCACCCAGCCCGGCTGGAGTTTGTCCTTCTGCTTCCTGCTGTCATCCTGAGCACGTAGCTTTTGTCCTCGGGTTTGGCCGAGGAACCCCCAAGCATCTCATCTGTGTTCCAGGTAGGAAGCAGGTAGGAGGGTGAAAGGAAAAAATCAAAAGGCCAAGTTTAACCCTTTAAAAAAACTCTCCTCGAAGCCCCGGGAAGTTCTGTGGGCATCTCAGTGGTCAGAGCTGAGTCCCCGACCATCCTTGGCTGCAGGGAGACAGGGCAGGGGAGAATTTTATGAAGCACATGGCTGCTTGTACAAAATTGGGATTCTATCATAAAAGAGTAGTGAACAACAGATGCTTGGGGTGCCAACCAACAGAGTCTGCCATAGTTTACAAAGCTCTCAAGCCAGGATTGGCAGCTAAAGAGATGAAATCTTTAAGGAATACTTAGTGATAGGTGCTGTTTCTCCACTTGCCAGCTTACAGGCAGTGTAGACTGTGCAAATCTCTCGGTGCACCCTCTGGGCCAGAGCCTGTCTGCAGCAGAGCCAGCTTTTCGCTCTGGGAGTTGGCAGTCTGGTTGGGGAGGCAGCTGCTACACAGATATTTGGAACTGTGGTCGGTGCTGCCTTAAAGAAGGGAACATGGGACCGTGTGTCGTGTATGGTGGCAGAGAGGGCCTCTCCAAGAAGGTGAGGTTCGTGTTGAGGCCCTTCCAAGTCTGGCACACAAAGACGCACATGCCTGCAGTTTGAGGGCAGATGCACATTTTAGGAGAGTGGGAGGAGCAGATATTATTTCTCTGTTCTGTATGTTAGTGTAGTCCAGGATGTGCTGCATGGGTTGCTAGACCTCGGAGCTGCTGGGAGATAAAAAGTCATCCGTAGTCAAATAAGTGTGGGAACCTGATTTACTGCATGCGCCATAGGGAGTCTCAGTGCACGTTGCCTAGAAAGGTTTCCTCAACTGCTCCTCCCGGCACACAGTGTAAAACGGGGACGTTGGAGAGAACAGGCTTTGGGCTCGGACTGTCCAAACCCAAGGTTGGTTCACACCCTGCTGCACCGTCCCAGCTCTGTGATCTTGGGCAAAGTACTTCACCTCTCTCAGCCTCAGTTTTCTCATCTGTACAGTGTGGATGTTGTTACCCAGTCGGGTTGTTGTGAGGACTTGACAAGAAAACACATGTGATCAGGGCAGGCCTGGAGGAAGAGGCAGTGGCTGATACGATTATTACTGTACCCATCGCTGCTGTCACCTCTGAACCTTAAGAAAGTGGCTTTCTGGACTCATCCAGAGGGAAAGATCTGTGCAGCCTGGATATTTCTCTCCCGCAGCCCCCTGGCTGGGTCAGACCCCCGAGAGCAAGGTCCCCTGTGGTCTGGTTCTGGCTGTGGGAGAGCTGAGCCTGGGTTCTTCGTGGCGGAGGGGCGTGTGTGTGTTCCCGGCCACCGTGACAGCCAGAGCGGGCGCCCCTGATGAGCCCTGAGACGGGGGACTTTCCTCCCTCAGGCAAGGACAGTGCACATGCGGCTCTGACGTTCTGGGTTCCTTGCACCTTCTCGTTGGGAAAACGTGGGGGACGCGGGACGGGCTCCTGTCTCCAGAACACTGGGTGATTCATCCTCACGGGGACAGAAAGACAGAATGTTCTTTTGGGACTGAAGAGGACAAAGGCATGTGTTTGTGTTTTAATTCTCCCATTCAATCTCAGACACAGTCTTCTCGGTTTTGCCCAATGGAGAAAAAAACCAGAGCTGGCTTAGAGGCGCATGCGTGTGTGTGTGTGTGTGTGTGTGTGTGAGAGAGAGAGAGAGAGAGAGAGAGAGGGAGAGACTTAGGGGACGGGACTTGGGCAGGGGGGGAAGATCATGGCACTTGCTTTTGCTTCTCCTTCCTGTACGGGCTGGCGGCCCCGGAACTGAGAGGAGGGCCAAGGGGTCCCATGGACCGTTGGTGTAAGGGCACAGGCCCCAGAAGATGAGGGCTCTGATCCTGGTTCTACCACTACAAGCTGTGACCTGGGGGAAGTCACCTCAGTTTCTTCACCTGTGAAAGGGGATTGATAGTCTTCCCTGCCTAACTCTTCTTGGTGAGCGCTTAGCTCAGCAAATCTCCCTCACCTGTGCTCACCTACGACTAGCAGGCAGCCCCGCACCTGCGTGCCCCTCACCACATCACTGCCACTTTCTGAGGCTGGTCTTCACCTTCCTGCTGGGGCTGCCAATGTCAAATGCCTCTTCCCCGAGACCTGCCCGGGCTGAGGGTCAGGGCAGCGCTGAGGCAGGGCCACGGTAATTGCGCTTGTGTGGCCCTCGCAGGGGTGAAGCATTGGTGCTCTGTGAGGCTCTTACTAGGCCCCGGGGAGGACCGAGTAGACAATGTTCCTTCCTAGGGGCTAATGCTTGCCTTTATTGGGCCAGGCTCAGATCTTATCAGATCTTTCATCCAGCAGATGCTGAGCACCATAGTAAACAACAGCCAGGTAGCCTCTTCTTCCTGAATCAAGGGGTTGGACCCTCAAATGTAGCTCTGGTTCCACATCTGTGTAATCTTAAGGCTTCCAAAGAGATAAGTCAACACCTCTTACCCCTTCCCACCCTTGGGAGTTGCTGGAGACATTCTTGGTGCCAGCCGGGGCTGGGTGTCCCGTGGCTGCCACCACTTTAAAACCCTCCGCTGCATGCAGTGTTTGGTGCTGTGCTCCAGCCTCTACTCGGTGGCTCGTCTCCTCCTAAGGAGCAGGTGGAGGAAGCTCTTTCCCGTCTCAGAGGTGAGACCTGGAGTCTCAGAGGGCTTGGGAAGGGTGGGGCTTGCGTTTGAGCCCTGACGTCCACAGGCAGTGGGGACACTGCCTGTCCTGGCCTATTTTTAGAGGGAGCCATGTGGGTCAGCTGGGAGACAATGAAGAATGTGCCCCCACAATGGGCCATTGTCCCCACAGTGGCTCCAGGGCCAGGCGGGCCCAGCAGATGATCCTGGCCCCCACCGGGGCATTGCTCTGTCCTCTATGGATTTTTCCAGCCTTTTTATGGGCAGGAAAGACGAGTTGGGCCTTGAGGGGAAGAGAGGGGGCAGGGAGGTGGGGTGAGCTCTGCGTTCGGGGACTGATCTCGTTGGGGTGGTCAGGAGGTGGCCCAGAAGGACCCCTTGCTGGGCAGGCCTGGGCACTGCTAGAGAGCCCGTGCTGTGCCCAATTATGCCGCCACTGTCACTTTGCAAACACCCCCCCCCCAATCCTCAAGAGGTTTCCACAGAGGTATGTTGGTGGTCTGGGTTTTGCTGGCTTCAGGGATCTCAGAGTGACAGCCGGGAACCCCCGTATCTGTCTGGGATGGGGAAGGCACAAATGCTCGGTAAAAACACAACACTGAGCTTTCAGGCTCTGCTGGTAGAGCCAGGGAACTGGGCTGTACTTTTTCTTTGTTTGTGAGCCGGTTCCTCAGGTTGGGAATCTCTGGTCTCGTGGCACCTGGAGTGTCTCCTGGTCCGGCTCCCAACCCTGGGGGTTTGAATCCACTTCCCACCAGCTAGTGAGTTCTTATCTCCTCATCCCTCCAGGGACTAAGGACACCTGGTGTATAATAGGTGCCTAATAAATGCTTGTTAGATAAAATGGAACTGGCTTAAGTTTCTGAGGTAAGAAGTAGCAGAGTTAGGATCTGATCCCTAGGCTGTGTAGACACCACCTCCAGGGGTTCACTCGCAGGCCGAGAGCCCTGGACTGGTGGGCACAGCCCACCTGCTGAGTCCCGTGGGTCTCTGGCATCCCCAGGAGGTAGGTGGGGTCTAGGCTTATCCTCATTTCACAGATACGGGCTGGGGAGGGGGTGACTTGGCCCCCACAGGGCTCCTAAGTGGGTGGTCTCTCCCATCCCCTCTTCTTCTTCTCGAGTGAGGTTGTGAACACTGAACTTCCTCTTTCTTGCCACATGGCCACGGGGCAGTGACCGACGTGGGTCACAGTTCAGCTGACTACTGCAAGCAGGTTCATCAGCATCTGGAGTGTTCCATATCCCACTACGATGCCTCATTGACACTTTAGAAAATAGATGCTGCCCGCTGACCTGAGGTGGCCTCCCGAGGCCCGAGTGTGAGCCTCTCCCTCGGGGGGCAAAGCACTGAGAAGTGTGGGGGCTGCGGTGAGGCCGACTGTCTGGGGGATCTGCCTTGGCCGCTTCCTGCCTGTGTGGCTCTGGGCCACTGACTTCACTTCCTCGAGCCGGAGTGGGTCCCACGGCCCTAGCAGGGCTCTCGTGAGGGATGAAGGACCTGGAGGGACGTAGCTCAGCACCGCCCCTGACACCTGGACAGTCTCTGTGTCCTGTCCTCTGCAGGCTGGGGGCTCTGCCTCCCCTGCTAGCCCTGGTGGGAGGAGAGCCCAGAGTGGGGGCCTTTCACTGGGGAGGTCACTGCTCTCCGACATGGAAGTCACTCAGGTCCTTGGGAGCTTCTGGGTGACCCCGAAGGGCAGGCGTGGGTTGAAGGGTCAGTGGAATGATGACTGAGAAAGGCTCATGACCACCCTCTTGAGAAGTTTAGATGAACGTAGCAGGTGAAAAATTGGTCTCTGAATGCATTGAGGCACTTGGAACCAAGGCAGGGTGACTACCTGAGGAGGGAGAAAGATGAGTGTGGCTTCACCTCTCAGGAAGGAGCCTTGGAAGGTTTAGTGTGCAGGGGAGTGGGGATGACTGGCCGAGTGAGCCTGCTCCAGGACATGGCCTGGAGAGTTGGCTTTGACCAGGAGGAGATCCCCCTGACCCTGAGAAGGGAGGATGTTATGGTATAATTTAGGATTGTTTGGCTTATGTGGGTTGGGAAATTATAGGTCCATGTAATAGAACATCCTGTTGCCCAGACCTCCCTTCTCTCTTTTCCATCTCTGGGCCAGCTATATTTTCAGGCAGGCCCTTGCCTCTTATTAACAGTGTGGCTGCTGCAGATCCAACCCTCACAGCCTTGTTAAGTCAAGTCCAATCGGGTTCCCCAATAGCTAGAAGTGAGTGTGGTTGGCTCTCATTGGCAGGAGCCAACTCATGTGTCCTTCCCAGAACTAGTCCTTGCAACTGGGAGGTGGAAGTCAGGAATTGGCCTCAGCTTGTGGAACATGGTGTGGTGGTCAGTGTCAACAGACCTCCTAGGGCTGACCGTGAGACAGGTGGGTTCCCAGAGGAAATCGGGGGCTGTCCTTAGAAGTAAGGAGTGAGTTCTTGGTAGCCCCAGACCAGCAGATGTCCCTCCCAGGTACAGTAACCTGGGAGAGGTGAGGAGTGGGAGTGGGTGATCAGAAAGCTCAGGCCTGCCGGCCTCCATTCTCCAGACAGAGCAGGCAAAGTCCTGTGCGGGGAAGGCTGCCGGGGCTGGGCTCCCTGGAGTGCCATGCGGTTAATGGCACCCTCTGAACTGGGCCTCTGTCCTCTGCCTCCTAGTGGAGCTCTGCTTCCCTTTCCCACCCTCCTTCTGGACAGAGAGCTCTGCTGCCCAGAACCCAAGGCTCTGGTGGCCACGTGGGAAATGAATTCCCTTAAAACACCACTGGAAAAATGCTGGGTGTCTGTAGTCGGTAAATACAGCCACATGGGCTCTGTGAACCCCACATGACAGGCCCTTTGTCTGCTCTCTTTCCTCAGGAACAGGACATCGAGACTTTACACGGCTCCATTCATGTCACTCTGTGTGGGACCCCCAAGGGAAACCGGCCCGTCATCCTCACGTACCACGACATCGGCATGAACCGTAAGTTCTGAGGCGCTATGGTTCCCTGCTCAGCTGATTCCCAAGACAGTAGAGGAAAAAGGCAGTCAGGAAAGGCTGGTGGCTGGGAGCTGTTTCTCTTTTTCTGGGACTTCCTGGAGCTGTTCTGGGAAGAATTCTTGACGCAGCCTGGAAGAGCCAGAAATGCACTGCGTGTGGGCACGGAGTTGTCCGTGTGCCCAGAGGTGCTGGGAACACAGGGAGCTCTCTACTATCTCTCTGTCTGTGATAGAGACTTTTAACATGTACAGACAGTTTTTAGTATTTTCACAGAATGTATAATTGTCAACACAGTCAATTTTAGAACATTTTCATCACTCCATAAAGAAATCCTTACCTTTATCTACAGCCCCCAATCTTCCCCACACCCCTCTGTAGAAGACCAACCCCTCATCTGCTTTCCTTCTCTATGAATTTGCCCAATCTGGAATTTTATAGAAACAGAATAATATGTAAATTTTTTGTGACTGGTGTCTTTCATAATGTTTTCAAGGTTTATCCATGTTGTAGCATGAATCAGTATTTCATTCCATTATTGCGGAATAATGTTCCATTGTATGGATGGCCTGGATTTTGTTTATTCATTCTTTAGTCAGTGGACATTTGGGTGGTTTCCACTTTTCGGCTATTATGAGTAACGCTGCTATGAATGTTTAGACAGTGAATTCTTAAGAGGACCAGGAAGGGTTTCCATACGTAGGTTTCCAATTTTTCATAGATGGGAATGGAAAGGGATCTACTTAATGTTAAAATGACTTGGAATACAGGTGACTCTCTTTATGATGATTCAGACGGCACTTACAGGCCTTCCTGGGGCAGAAATCTTTATGAACTTGAGTATTGTGAGCTGGATGCCTGCTTGATTTTTGACTGATGGACAGCCTGATTTTCCTTTTTGTCCATAAAGCTTATTAATACCTTGAGGCTGGGCATGATTTGAGTCACTGAAAACTATCTTTCCCCTTCATTCTCACTTTTCTTTTATCTTGCTTCTTCTCCTATTTCCCTTGTATCCATTGTGCATCAGGTCCCGTGCTAGGTATTTGGATATGGATCATCTCATGTCATTGACTCTGACAAGGAAATGGGATTGCATATGGCGGTGTTACTCCCCCATTTGGAAAGCTCATCGTAGGTTCCAGTAGGCTAACTGCTATAACAAAAGACCCCAAGCCCTCTGTGGCTTAACACAATGTATGTTTACTTCTCACTCCTGTAACAGTTCAGTGGGTGTTCAGTGGGACACATTCCACGTGGCAATTCAGGGACCCAGGCTCGTCTAGCTTGTTGCTCTGCCATCCCCCAGAGCCCCAGAGGCTTCTGCTGGCAACACAGCGTCTAGCAAGTAGATGGGAGAAGAGAGAGAAACTCAGATTGGGTAGCAGGTGTTGTAAGAAAATGGTGAGCCTCTCATGCAGTTGGCCAGAGGCTGATCATGTGGCTGGTTCTCAATGCAAGGGAGCCTGGGAAATGTAGTCCAGCTGCATGCCCAGGAGGAAAGCAGACATGGTTGGGTGAGCATCTGGGCATCTTTGCCTCAGGCCCTTAGCAATTAGAAGATTCCTCCAAGGCCATGTGAGAGGAGAATCCGTGCTTTATCTACCATGCTCCTCCTTGTTTGAAACTTATGTGTGCCCTAACCAGTGCTCCAGATGTGAGAGTTCAGCAGATCCAGAGAGAAAGAGAGTATTGGTGGAGCAACTGTACCTCATGCTGGGGCCATTAGAGCCGTCACTGACAGGAAAGCAGCAGGAGCCAGACCAGGAGCCCCCTCTCAGCAGGAGGGCAAGTTCAAGGTTCATCTGCCAGATACCACTCCCCTGCCCTGTCACTTATTCTTGCCTTTTATCAGGGGAGGAAAGTCGGAATGGGAAAACAAACAAACAAACAAGATCTGTATTCCTTCTTCTAAGTTCATTTCTCCCTGCTGAATAGGAGTGAAACTAACAAAATGAATGTGCTTTGCCACCGAGCCATCTAATTTTTTCTCACCTTTTTTCTCATCTCTCTCCCCTGCCCGTTCTTCAGACAAAACCTGCTACAACCCCCTCTTCAACTATGAGGACATGCAGGAGATCACCCAGCACTTTGCCGTCTGCCACGTGGATGCCCCGGGCCAGCAGGATGGCGCTGCCTCCTTCCCCGTGGGGTAAGAGAAGGGGTCTCCTGCCCCCGGAGCCCTACGTGGTAGAGCCTGGGGGAGGTGGGGGTGTTATTGCAGTAAAATACAAAATTCATTATTTTAACCACTTTTTATTGTAATAAAATATATATAACATAAAATGTAGCATTTTTAAATATATAGTTCAGTGGCATTAAGTACGTTCACACAGGGTTGTGCAACCATCACCACCCTCCGTCTCCAGGACTTTTTCATCTTCCCAGGCTGAGACTCGGAGCCCATTAGAGATATCTTCCCCGTTCCCCCATCCTTCCTGCAAGGCTGGCTTTATCACAGGCGTGCTCAACCCGGGCCACAGTGGGAGAGGACCTGGATGTGACCAAATAGTGAGGAGAAAAACCTAGAAAGTCGGGAAGAAAAAGAGAGGGAGAGAGATGATATTGATGGAGTACTTACTATGAGCCAGGGTTAATCGTTTTTATTTTTAAAAGTAGTTTTCATTTAATCCTTATGGCCAGCTATGTGTGGCTGGCATTGTTAGCTTCATGTTCCACATGTAGAAACTGAGGCATAGAGGCCTTAACTACTTAGCTCAAGGTCGCACAGCTGAGAATTGGTAGAGTCGGGCTTTATCCCTAGTCTGCCGACTCCAAGACTCATGTTCTCTTTGGAACATCAGGTCGCCTTACTGGAAGGTGTTTATATGCCCTGGCCCTTCTCAGCGTGCGTAGCATGGGGCGTGGCCTTTCGGTTTCCGTCATGCAGCTGTGGTCAGACTTGCTGACCACCCCCTCCCCCTGCAATCAGCACCACTTAGGCGGATCCCAGAGACGCCCTCCGCCCTCCCCGCTGCTCCCCCAGGTACCTGATGCTGTGATTAAACCAGAGCAGGAGAAGGTTCTTGGGTTTAAAGTCTTCCAAGAGGGACCTTCTTGTCATTTACAAATAGATAGCTTTCTTAATTAGCACTCAGAATTATCCTTAGTAATTAACCTTTATCAGAGAGCAAGAAAAGGGACACCCAGCCACATGGGGCTAGAACCAAAAATCAAAAGCTTATTAAAACAATAGGACGTGGTTAATCATTTACCAGCAGATAAAGCCAGAGTTATGTCAGTAAATCTGTCTGCTTGGACCAGCTGTTTGAAAGATTTGGCATAAAACAGAAGCTCTTGACTCCCCCTGGAGAAGTTTTAAAAATATTCTGAGACCTGGGCCCCATCCCTAGGAATTTGTGTTCAGTTGACCTGGAGGCAAAGTGCAGGGTGGTGCCCCCAGGTTTACTGGGTGATTGGAGTGTGCGGCTAGTGGGAGCCGCTGTCCAAACAGGACCTGGCTTATTTCTGCCTCTTCTAGAGAGTGGGGTGGAGTTCTGGGTTTGGGGCCAGGCCAGGCCCTCTGAGGGTGAGCCCCCTCCGTGCTGAGACCCCTGGCTGGGCTCCTCCTGGCTCTGAGTCTGCTTCCCACACGGGAGGGGCCTTGTAAGCGGAATGCAGTTGCCTCCTGGCTGTGCACCCAGGCCTGGGGAGCAGGGAGCAAGCAGAGGCCCTGAAGCTACGTGGCTTCTCCAGCGTCACACTGTGGGGGCTGCATGGCCACTCCAGAGGGGCTTGGTGCCTTTGCCACTCTTTTCCGCCAGGGCTCTCTCAGCTCCAGGGCTGCACGTATGCAGAGCCGTACCGTATAGGCTCTCTCTGGGGCTTTTGTACATGCTGGTTCCCTGCCTAGAATATGTGTCCCACACTCTTCACTCATCGGGCTCCCATGACCCCTTCAATGTCACTTCTTCCGAGAAGACTTGCCTGACCACTTGCTCACTCAGGTCTCCCTGTTTCCATCTCCTCTCGAGCACCCTCCCTCCCTCTGTAGCCTTCGTTGTAAGTCACACTCCCTTGTCTCTGTGGACTCACGGCTGGCTCCCGTGCTGGCAGCGTCTGCTTTTCTCAGTGCCTTCCCAAGACCCGGCATGTGTGAGGATCGGTCATTACACTTTGTCGGACATTACGCTTTCATGCCTGTTTTAATTCCTGCTCCCTGAGATTGGAATTGTGAAATGCCTACTAGACAGTGTCATCCCCAGTCCTGCAACGTCCCAGCCCAGAAGCTAAACACACAAGAGGACAGCTGTTTCTGGCTCTCCACCCGTTGGTCTCGTGAGGCCAAGCGGCTTATCTCTCAGCCTCAGTGATATTTGTGATCTTGATATTGGGTGAAATCATAGAACTATCGTGAGGGTTTAATGAGCTGAAAATGCTCATAAATGCTTACGTGGGACCTGGCGCATAGGAAGCAGTTGATAGTTAGGGAGTGCTGTGGGGACCTCAGAAGGAGAGTGAGACGGGACCAGATGGGGAGCCTGGGTGCACGGGGTGGGCGGTTGCGTGGCCCGTGCCCCTCAAGCGCGTCCCCGTTTGGATCAGCCCTTTCTGCCAGCATCTGGGCTCTCCCCAACTGCTCTCTGCGTCTTCCTCAGGTACATGTACCCCTCCATGGATCAGCTGGCCGAAATGCTTCCTGGAGTCCTTCACCAATTTGGGTAAGAGCGAGGGATCGATGCCCCCAGAATCTGCAGAGAAGGGCAGCTTCTAGCTTCCTCCTATCCCTTGGCTTTCATCCGGCCTGACCAGTAAAATTCAGGTTGGAGTTTAAAGATGAGGCAAGGAATTAGTTGTCGCACTTGGTAAATACTGCTCTTTGCACAGTCTCTGTGCTGCAGGCTGCCTCCTGTAACTTCAGCATATCTCTCTCAGTGAGCACGTTACGCTACGTGCCGGCAGCCACCCCACCCACCTCATGCTCGCCTCCTGTTCTTCCATTCCCTTCTCCTTCTGATGGAACGTTCTGGAACAGGGCTGCCTGCGACCTTAGCTTCTCTTTCCAGACCCTCATTATTCCAGTGCTCCTCTCTTTTATGGGTCTTTTATGTAATGATAATACCTCATGGTTCTTGCCCAATCTATTTTCATTCCAAGTTTTAGAATCCAAAATAAAGCTTACGCGTGGGAAGACGTGATGCCGTAATGGGTCTTCCTGTAAATGTCAGACGGTCTCTCGGAGCCTGGGTGGCAGCCAGCAGGGAAGGAAGGAGAAGGGGCCAGTTTCTCCAAGGTCACGGTCTCTGTCCAGCCGTAAAGCACAGCGCAGCTCGGGAGTTCCTGCCTTGCCTAGCGAGCCAGCCACCCTCAGGAAGTCCTGCGCGGGTTGTTAGGGCGCCTGCCACGCTTTCCTTCCGTGACACGCATTTTTCTTTCTGCTTCCAGGCTGAAAAGCATCATAGGCATGGGCACAGGAGCAGGCGCCTACATCCTAACTCGATTTGCGGTGAGTTGTTTGGCATTTTGTAAAACATACGTATTAAATAAAATTAATTCAAGATTAAGGAAGACATTTGGGAAAGCATTTAAAAACCAGAAAGGGAAAAAGAAATGACCCATGTGCTCCACGGTTGTGTGTGTGCGTGTGGTGTGTGTCACATGTATGCACTTGCAGACCACAGTGGACTCATTCTGTTGTCATCAGCTTTGCTCAGTTAGCTGTCCAGCGTGGACAGCTCCACACTGGGAATTCTGCTATGACGCGTCTTTGGAAGAACTGCTCAGTTTTTTGTAGTCAAGTACTCCTGGACCCTAACTGATTCTAAACCAGAAACAGAGACACGTGAGTTTACAGGACAGGTGTCACCGTTATTACTGTGGACCCAAGTCAAGTGCTACTGGCTCCTTTGTATCCTTACCAAACAAGTGTTTGAAAATGCAACAGAACTCATTTTATTCAGCTCTAGGTATTTTTGACTACCTATTATCAGCTAGGCTTTGCTAGAGGTTAGAAATGCTGACAAGGATACAGAACGGTCTGGCTGTCCAGGCTCTGAGAAAATCGAAAAAAAAGGTCTCAACTATATCCTAGGTATGTGTGTGAAACACACACACACACACACACACCCTGACACAGAGTTCTGTGCTGCATAACGACGTTTTGGTCAATGACAGACTGCATACCCAGTCATGGTCCTGTATGATTACAATGCCATATTTACTGTACCTTTTCTGTATTTAGGTATGTTTAGATACACAGCTTGCTACCATTGTGTTACAATTGCCTATAGCACATGTTGTACGGGTTTGTAGCCTGGGTATATATTAGGCCATGCCATCTAGCTTTGTGTAAGTACACTGTAGGATGTTAAGGACAAAATCACCTAATGACACATTTCTCAGAACGTAGCCCTGTCGTTAGGTGATGCAGAACTGTGTGTGTGTGTGTGTGTGTGCGCGTGTGTGTGTGAATATATAAATATATATCTCCTAGAAGTAATGGAATTGTTACTGCTGTGACTAGGGAGCATTTGGCACCCCGTCTGATTGGTGAGGTTGGTGGTGTGTTATGCCCGTTTGATAACCGGGAAAGCCGAGGCTCAGTGAGCTGACGTGACTTGCCCAAGCAGGTCTGTGCAGCACGTGTGCTCTCTACTTCTGCGCCTTCCTCTTTCCTTTATCCACTCTCTCAGGGGCCCGATCCAGCATCTGCTGAGCTGAGACCCCAGTTCTGCCCGGGGTAGGGATTGGGGGGTGGCGATGGCTCGAGAACAGCAGCCTGCTTTGGGGCCTCACACTGGCCCTTTTTTGGCACTTCTCTCAAGCTTTGGTTTGACTTTTCAAGTCCATAGTATTTCAGATTGCCAGGTTGCCTGTCTCACTTCGGGTCTTGAATTGCAGCTGAACAACCCCGAGATGGTGGAGGGCCTCGTCCTCATCAACGTGAACCCTTGTGCCGAAGGCTGGATGGACTGGGCCGCCTCCAAGGTGAGGCTGGGGGCCTGCGTCAGGCAGGTGGGGTCCCTGCATGCACAGGCACAGGTGCACACAGCCTCTGCCTGGAGCAGCCTTGCAGCTACGAGACCTCTCTTCACCCCACTCTGCCACTACCCCTACTGCCCGCCCCAGCAAAGAAAGCGGTTTTCATCTGCTTTGCTTAGATTAACAAACATGACCTTAGCTATTCACCGTTCACAAGATTTCATTAGGACTGTGCTATCTAACCTGGAGATACCACTGGGACATGGGCCCCTGAGCCAGTTTTGAGAAGTATCACTCAGATTAGAAAGTATTTGCTGGCTACCTAACCTGTGCCCGGCTTTGCTGAAGATGCTGAGCATCTTGATAAACAAGACTTCTTGAGATGCACGAGACAAAAGCCTCTAATCTTAGAAATTCACATATTATTAATAAAAAAAAAATGTGTATTTAGTACCGATTGTCACTAAATTTTATGATAACAATTAGCTAACATTTATTGAGAGCTTACTATGTGCAAGTTCTACTCTATGTTGCTAGATATGCATGACCTCACTTAATCCTCGAAATAACTCTAGGAGGTAGGAATTTTTATAACCATTTTACAGAGGAGGAAACTGAGGTTCAGGGTGGTTAGGGAAGTTGTCCAGGGTCACATGCAGCCAGGCAGTGGAGCTGGGACGCGATGCACATCCCTTTGGCTCCAAGGTCTGTGGGCTTCACTGTACCTGCCACTGGGGTTCCTGTCCCGGGTGGGAGACAGGCAGGCCTGGGCTGCAGATGGGCTGCCTGGACAAGAAGGGGCCTGAGCTATCTTGGGAAGCTGTGCCCTGGCTTGTGTCCTGTCATTCCTTGTTTATCTTTTAAAAATTATTACTGTTTTCGTTTTTCCCTATAAAGGCCCCGGTGTTTTCCAATGAGAGGGAGAAATCAGTCCAATTGAAACAGAACAAAGCCTTTCAAGCTGGGGGGATCCTGGCTCCTCATTCTGAAAGTGTGTTTTTGCCAAGTTTGAGGCGGCTGTCAGGGACAGAGGGCTCGCAGGGGTCATGCCTCTCCCTCTGCCTCCCACCCCTGTCCTGGCAAGCCTGACGTTGTATTTTTTCCATGAGCATTCCACCAGCGTGCGGGAGCCCTTCCCCTGCCTGCATGACATTTGGGAGTGGAACACACTGCCTGTTTTTTATTTGATTTTCCAGCAAAGGAAGTGACATTCCATTCAGTCAGTTGGGCTCCTGGATAGCTGTTCTGAGCCAGACTTGGAGGGCTGAGGACGTTGATCACTGGCTAACGTGGAGCCTGAGGAATGTTTATGGGGTTTAAATATCTGCACCTTCATCTTCCTTTCCAACCCCAGGCTTGGAGAAAGAAGGCCTTTATCAAGGGCCTACTGTGTGTCAGGCACTAGGTCAGACACTGAGACATGTGTAGTTGTCTCTTGTAATTTTTACTGTGACCTCGTGACTTTGAAGTTCCTGGTACCCCCAGTACAGATGAGAAGTCTGAGGTCCAGAGGTCTGCAGCCTGCCCAGTGCTACACAGCTGGCTTATAGTAGTCAGGGGCCAGCTGAGGACCCCCAGGTCTAGAGCTTCCCTCCTGCCAGTCCTTACCTGTTGCTGAAGTCAGTCAGCACACATTTATGGAGCTCCTGCTGTATACCTAGCTTTGGCACTGGGGAGAGGTAGAGAGGAGAAGGTGGTCAGTGTCTTTAGTAACCTCAGTGTATTTAGAGAGAGGAAACTGGTTTGAGGGGAGAAGGCTAGAAGAGGATAGAGGTGGGATAGTTAGGAGCCAGGCAGACCCTGGGATGTAGACTGAGGGGCTCAGTGTGCATTTAGAAGGAATGGGAAGCCCCTTGCTGAGGACTTGGAGAGGTTTTGGAGCAGGGTTACAAGCTGGCTGGGTTTTTATGCCACACCCATTTGCTGTGTATCTCCTGTGTGTGGAGCTCTAAGAATAAGGGATTAGATGAAGCCCTGGGCCTTGCCGTCCAGGGTCTCGGGTCCAGTGGGGAACTGGAGACAGAAACCAAGTTCCCATCGAGGTAGGTGTCCTCCGATTGCTAAGGGAGCCCAGCAATGCCACTCTGCTCCCCAGCACAGTGTGGTTTTGCTGACAGTGTTAATTACTGTTAATTCCTGGTTCTAATCCACCTGCTGTGATCCTCCCCAGATCTCCGGATGGACCCAAGCCCTGCCAGACATGGTGGTGTCCCACCTCTTTGGGAAGGTGAGTAGCGTGGCCTGGCATCGTGTTGTTCACACGGAGTAGTTAATTGTGTGGTGCTCGGCCCAGAGCCCCATGTGGGGGTGGAGTCGAACAAGACACAGCCAAGTGGGGGCCACTGTGCTGATGCCTATGAAATAATGCGACATCATTCATTCATAAGCAACAAATCATTCATTTTGCCTTTTTTTATTAATACATAGGTCTTTTAAAAACAGTTTTATTGAAGTACAATAAACTGTACATACTTAAAGTGTACAATATACTAAATTTTACATATATGTACATCTGTAAAAATCACTGAAATCAAGATATGAACATCTCCATCACCCCAAAAGTTTCCTTGTGCTCCGTGTTAATCCTCCTTTTCCACCTCCCTAGGCAACTTCTGATCTGTTTTTGGTCACTATAGATTAGTTTGCAATTCTTAGATTTTTTTTTTTTTAAATTCCTCAATTTTTATGTAAATGGCCCATACAGTATGCACTTACTTTTTGTCTGGCTTCCTTCACCCGGACTAACTATTCTGAGATCCATCAATGTTGCGGGGTGTATCCGTGGTCCATTCCTTTTTAAATCCAGTGCGGCAGGGCTGTGCCCCTCCACGGCCCTAGGGGAGAGTCCAGTCGGCTTTCCTTGGCTAGTGGCAACTCCCTCCGGTCTCTGCCTCATCTTCACACGGCTGTCTCCTCTGTGTCAAATCTCTGTGTCCTTTCTCTTATAGGGATACTTTCCATTTTGTTTAGCCCCACGGGGACAATCCAGGATGATCTCATCTCAAGATCCTTAATCAATTACCATCTGCAAAGACCCTATTCCCATATAAGTTTGCATTCACAAGTTGCAGGGATTTGACATGGACGTATCTTTTGGAGGCCACTGTTTAGCCCGCTCTAGTTCTCTTTCCTCTTCTATCAGTGTGTGATACATTTTTTCTGCCCTGAGTGTGTCATCTGAAACTAATAGGAATTTGGAAAAATTCTGAGCCGTTATCTCTGTTTTCTTGGAGGAGAGATGTCAGGTATAGCATCGAGCATCCGACCTGATGTACCCCAGGTTACCTGGAGACTGGCTGGTCAGGATACTGATTGGTGCCCCCAAGTTGCTGCTGTTGTGTTTTGATCTGACATCCCAGTGTAATTCCTCAGATTATTTTTTTTCTGATTTTTCCCTTAATAGCCAGTTGGCCCCTTTGCTGCTTATATGGTTGTGGCCTGTTTTGATGTAGTTTAAGCTCGACATGGGCTTTCTTGGCTCCCTCCCACCCCTGCTCTGGTCGCCACTGGGCCCATCAGACCCTTGTGTGGCACCTAGTGTCTGCCGCTGGACAAAGGAGAACCAGAGCGAGCTCCAAGCTCGTAACTTACTTGTTTGTCCCAAGTCACATTCAGAAAGCATCCAGACAGAGGGAAGGCAGAGGCTGACCTCATGCAAGGCTCTGCAAGGAGACTGCCCTTCTTTCCAGCAGCTTCCTGCTGCATGAGTTGGTTCTGTTTTTCAAGCATGAAAAACTTCTTTTCAACTCTACCCATTAAAAAAAAAATAATTGCTAACATTTGCATCTGACTTTACTGTTTGCAGAGGGCTTTTGTGTGCATACCTCCATTAAGTCCCACCACCTGGTGAAGTAGGTAATATTATTCCCCTTTTACTGAGGGAACTGAGGCTCAGGGAGGTTGAAAGATTTGCCCAAAAAAAGAACAGTGATGAAGCCAACCTCTAGATACAGGAGCACTGACTGCAAATCAAAACTCCCTAAGTAATGAGCCCAGAAGCCTCGTGTGCCTTTCCAAGTGGGGTTCTTTCCTGCTACCAGGGGACAGTCAAACCCACTCTGCATCCAGTTGTGGCTGCCTTCCTGAAGGCTTCCCGAGGCCCCACAGCTGGCTTGTGGATCAGACATTATTGTCTTTACCTTGAATCCCAAATAACCTGGAGAGTGGAGTGAGTGGTGGCCAGCCCAGGGCCACAGCACAGTGAAGGACATTTCTCCACCTCTCCAAATGCAGGAGGAAATGCAGAATAACGTGGAGGTGGTCCACACCTACCGCCAGCACATCGTCAATGACATGAACCCCGGCAACCTGCACCTGTTCATCAATGCCTACAACAGGTATTGGGGGGTGGTTGGCCTTGGGATTGCCATTTCTCAGGCACCTTTTGTGGCTCTGGAATATGGGGTGAGGGAGAGGGGTGTTATAAAATTAGTAGAAGGTGCAGGCCCTGAATTTAAGCAAATAGATTAATAGGACAGGGGTGCCCAGTAGGGCCACCTGGAGTGTAAGGTGGTTCTGGAGTTCAGCAAGCCTCGTGAGGATCGGAGCTCCTTCTTCAGACCACTGGGGACGAACACATGAGAGGGATGCAGTTGCACACCCAAAGGGTTGACAGTAAATTTGTGTGCCCGTGGCTGACCGTCACGAAAGGCCCGTGTGAGAGGAGCTAAGTGAGGGCAGCAGGAGTCCAGGGAGGCCTCTAGGGGGTAAGTTTGTCGCTCCACGGATAAGGAGGACCCAAACACAGCCATCCGCAGAGATACAGCCTCTTAACTAGGTGATTGTCTGGAGCTCGGTGACGGACGGCTCAGAGCCACTGGTATCAGCCAGGGATTCTGGAGTCTTCCACGGAGCTCACTCAGCCTGCTGAGCTAGCCCTGACACGTTCCCAAAAAAGGGGGCAGGAATGAGCTGGTAGGGTTTGTGTCCCCTCCAGTGTTAATAACTTGACTTCATGAAGTGCATTGGTGTTGATAACAAAATTTGGTATCTGCCTCCTTTTACAACCCTGCCAGCATCTCAGCCTGGGAGGCTCTAACTATTTAATAGTGATATTCTCACGGTGTAACTGAAGAGACAGAGGCTCAGCCATCCATTCATTTAGCAGGCACTTACGGAGAATGGGGGGGAGTCCGGCCTTCAGCTGGCAGTAGGGGTCCAGAGGCGATCAGAACAACCCCCAGATGCCACACTCTCCCCACCTGTCACGGACAGCACAGCAATTCACTGATCCCTCTCAAAAACCCCACCATGAGGGTGCCGTTGTCATCATCGTTTCCTGCTGAGGAAGCAAAGGCACAGAGAGGTTCAGTAATCTATCTGAGGTCACACAGCCAGAAAGTGGCAGAGCATGATTTGAATCCCACTTGTCTGCTCCGGGCTGTGAGCTTGGAGAGGGCTTCTCATGCTGGGAGCTGCAGGATAGCAGGGCTGGGGGTGGGGGGTGGGTGTACACAGGGAGGGGAGGGTGACCGGCACCAGGCCGGGCCCACGCTGGGCCTCACACTAGCACTGTGGCAAACCATCGGAGGGCTTGAAACCAGGGAATGCAAAGATCAGGTCTGAGTTTTAAAGAGATCATGTGGCTACACTGTAGAGAACTCGGAGTAGGTGAGGGTAGGTCAGACTAAGAGGCTGGGAGGCCATTTGGGAGGCTGGCCTGTTTGTCAGGTGGGGCTCTGACTAGGGGACAGGAGGTAGGGACTCTGTAGGAGGACAAGATTTGTACTCCTATAAAAAAGAAAAAAAAAAGCACACACATACTTGAGACAAAATGAGGTAGGCGTCTCTGGAAACGCATGAGGCCTGCTGTCCCTTTAACCGCTGCTGTGGATGCCAAGAGGCTGTGGCATGAAAGCCACAGGACCTTGCACAGGTTGGCGGTGTGGGTGGTTTGCCAGGGTGGCCAATGGCGGGACCTCTGGGCTTGGCTCAGCGGGGCGGGGGCTTCCTCCAGCGGAGGGTCTGCTGGTGCTAATGGTGTGATTTCTGCCTGCAGCCGGCGGGACCTGGAGATAGAGCGACCGATGCCTGGAACCCACACGGTCACCCTGCAGTGAGTTGCTTTTCTGTCCCCCACCCCTTACAGCCAGGGCTGCCGCCCGTCTAGCCGTGCCCACGGCTGCAGCAGGCCTTCTTTCTGAGTCTGGGGGGACTGCCGCACTGCGGAAGGATGCTGCCGTGAGGGAGAACTGGAAGTATTCTATCCAGGGATCGAGCCTTACCCGGTCTGGCTCAGACTTCCTTGTGGGAAGGTGGCTTCAGCTCTTAGGGTGTCCCACGATCCAGGTTGGAGCCCTCGAGCTTGGGGAAGGAATAACTGCACTTTATTTACTGCGTCCATAATTGTGCTAGGCTTCGCTTCACAAAACCTAGAAATGGGTGACACAGGAACCCCCTTATGGGTCTCTATAAATCTAGGAGGAAAAGGCAGTTGTGAACACAACTAACTGGGACCCCAGCAGTCATGACAGTGTCTTTTTGTGGCTTTCGGAGTGTACCACGTTGTCTGACACTTGGGAACTTGGCATGCCATTTTCTTTGTCACTCACGTTCTTGTCTCTGTCTTGACTACTGGCAAAGTCCTGCTCATCCATCCTTGGTAAGAGGATGCTTTAAAATACAAACATCAGGGCACAGAAATTCTCTGGCTGAAATTTATACTAAAGTGTAAATGATTACCAATCCATTTTATCCTAAGACCACAGCAGAGGATGGAGGGAGAATGAAGTAAAAAGAGAAAGGGTACTGGGGAAACCAAAATAAATTTTTTAGAATCCTGGTCTCAGGCTGGCAGGCCTGGGAGTGTGAGAATCTTTCCATGAACCTTGTGCTTACTGCCCCCTTCTCTCCCCGCCCCCAGGTGCCCTGCTTTGCTGGTGGTTGGGGACAACTCGCCCGCTGTGGATGCTGTGGTATGTAGAAATCAACAGCTGGTTTCCGTGTTTAATTCAACATTTCAAGTCCAGTTGAAATTTGTGTGAAGTGGCCCTAGCCACCCCCTCCACTCCTCTGCCCCTATCAGGGCAGGTGACATTTTTAAAATGCCCTCTTGGTCCTTGGGCAGAGGGCCCAGCCACCGGCCTCTCCCTGGCGGCTGCCTGCCCTGCCTGCTTGGCATTGGGCCCTCGTCTCCTCTTCTAGGCCCCCTTACCTGCTGATTGCATTTATACGAGCATGTTTGCCACTTGGCTTCTGGGCCAAGAGACTCTCTCTCATCCAGGAAACAGGTGGATCTTTCCTATCTGATTGGTGCCTGACCATCTGGCAGGCAAGAGAGACACCTGGGCAGTGTGGCTTAGGCAAAGATTTGTGACTCATTATACCCCTTCATTCCCACGCACAATGTTGTGGAGGCAAAGAGAAGACACTACCTTTCCGACAACCCCACAGCTGGGGAGATGGGAGACTTAGGGTCTGTTTATCAGAGTCCTGCATAGTGGCATGCCTTGGGTAGTGTTCATGTAGTGAAGACCTGGGATGCCTAAATCCACCATGGGTTTCTTGTGGGCTGACCCACGGGAGACATCATAGGATGCATCAATAGAGATACATTATTCACATCACAGGAGGTGACAGTTCTATGTTGGCATTTTGAACATCACAGGTTACACATGAATATTCTGCCCAATTCTGGATGCTACTTCCAAGGTGACAAAATGAAGAGAGAAACCAGCTTGATCAATGTGATTTTATATGAATAATAGTTGTTGGATCTGGGGATGATAAACCTGTAGAATCTTTGGCAGCAGCTGGCTAAACAAGGCATCATTTAGCAGATATTTCTGGAGTACCTTCTACACTTTAGCAAATCTTCATAACAACACTTTGAAGAAAGACATTATCCTCTTTTTATTGATGAGGAAATCGAGGCGCAGAGACGTTAAGTAACTTGTCTGAGGTCACACTACTGGTAATGACAGGGCTGGGATTTAAAGCCACATCTGTTAACCCTGAAACTCACATTTTTCTTCTGTGCTGTGCTAGAGGGAATACTGGAGTTTCCGGTGATGGTGACAGAGTGGCAGGGAAGGGGGAAAGGTTTTGACTTTGACTTCAGGTAGAAAATTGACAAATGTCTTCTCTCTTGTCCAGGTGGAGTGTAACTCGAAACTGGACCCAACAAAGACCACTCTCCTCAAGGTACAGGGAAATCAGTGGGGGTTTGCATTTGTTATTTCTTAGAAACCCTCAAGTTTTCTGCAAAATTAAATTGTGCCTGAATAAGTCAGAAACCATAGAAATAATGACTTAATGTATCTATCTACAAACATCCATTTGGTTGCTGGCCAGTGACCTGAGGCTGCGAGGATCCCTTTCTGGGACCGCAGGAGCCTGTGGGCTGCTGGGCTCTGCAGAGGGATGGACCAGGAATGGCTTGGCAGGGGCTGTCCCTGGAGTGGGGCCAGGACGTTCCTCCAGGAGGGGCTCTGCTTGTCCAGTAAGAGCAAATGTCTCCCAAGGCCGTGGAAGGGCAGGACTTTGTGCAGCAGGTTCATTGGAGCACACGGTGTGCTCGCTCCCTCGTAGCTGGACTTGAGGGTCTGTAGCAACCTCCACCAGTGCCTTGTCAGTTACAGCTGATGGCACAATCGAAGACCACAGACCGTTGTGGCAGCCTCGGCCGGAGAGGCACACAAGAGTAGGAACCTTTCAGAGGGGCCTCCCAGCCCAACCGTACCCCGGTGAGGGCAGGTGACCAGGAGGGGCCCATGTGGAGACGAGGCGGCTCCACCTGCACAGCAGAAAGGCTGAAGAGATGGCATCTGTGGGTCACTGTCCCTTAACTTCCCCCATAGGAGCAGAAGGCCTTTGAGTGCAGGAGGGGCTGTCTGACACTTACCGAGTGGGAGGCTGCTCCTGTATTGGGCTCTTTACATACATTTTCTTCCAAGATCCCCTGAACAGGAAATTGCAAGATTAGAAGATGCTGGGCTCCAGGCTTGCGTAATGCTGTACTTTGGGGGCTGCTGTTACAAAGTGGCACAAACTGGGTGGCTTAAACCAACAGAAATTTATTCCTGCCCAGTCCGGAAGCTGGAAGTCCAAAATCAGCGTCAGCAGGGAGGGCCGTGCTCCTGTGAAGGCGCTGAGGGAGGGACTCCTTCCTGCTTACCTCTCAGCTGCTGCCAGTCGCTGGCAGCCCTCGGTGTCCGTTGGCCTGTGGTAGCGTCACTGCAGCCTCTGCCCCCTCCATCACCTGGCGTTCTCCCCGTGTGTCTCTGTGCCTGTGTCCAAGTTACCCTCTTCCTTTAAGGACACCAGTCATTGGATTTAGGGCCCCCCTAATCCAGCATGACCTCATCTTAACTGCAAAGGTCCTATTTCCAGATAAGGTTGCATTCATAGATACTGGGGATTAGGACTTCAGTTTGTCTTTTGCGGGGACAAAATCCAACCCGCAACCCACAGCAAAGGGTAGGTAGCCTAAGCTGGATGGCTGATTTGGTGGTAGATCCAGGATCGGAACCTACTTCAGCCTCAGTCTAGACAGACTGCCCACTGCTCTGGCCTTGCTGACTCGCCCCTGCAGGGAAAGTTCTAGCATCCTGTTCCTTGCGTCCTCATTGAGCCAAGGACTGCCCCAGGTTAGTGAGGTCCTGTGGCTGGTGCTCAGGAATCTAGCCTTGAGGCTCCCTGGGCTGTAGGACAGCCACAGTCCCGTTTCCCTGCGGCCCACCCTCACCCTGCCGCCTGAGCGCTCTCAGCCCTCGGCCCTGCTCGTCCCCACGTCTGGATACATTTGCACACATGCCTAAAATGGCCTTGGTTCCGTGGCGATGGTGTTAGTTAGATTTGGTGATTTCATAGGAACTTTGCAAGACACAGCATCTACAAAGCATGGCCCATCAGAAGCCCCGTTGAGCTGGAAGCCTCCCTCCATTCCAACAGTTTCCTTTCAAGGGAATATTTCCAGGGAATGTGTGTAAAGGGCCTTATATCGAGTCCTTTCAGGTCAGACAGAGCCGGGCCAGAATCTTGCAAGTTCCCTCAGCTCTCTCTGGCCCAGTTTCTGCCTCTAAAATGAGACAATTCTACCTTCCACGGTTCTTAGGGAATGGAGTGAAATTATCTATAGGACTTTGCATAGTGCCTGGCACAGCGTAAGCTACAAGTTGTGGTTTCCACGGAGACACTGATGCTGAGAGGATAGTAATGAAGGCAGTAGCAGCCTTGCTAGCTGGGGCTGGGGTGCGCCCCCCACAGTCTGCTCAGTGCCCCTCAACAGGGCAGGGGAGCAGGCAGGTGGGCACCCGTTTGGAACCGGCTTGCCTCAGCTGAGGTGTGTGGCACTAACCAGCTCCCATCCCTCCTAGATGGCGGACTGTGGCGGCCTCCCGCAGATCTCCCAGGTGAGTGCCACCTTAGCTTTTGCGTTAAGCACCTGTCACCTGTCTCTGGGTGGAGTGCCTGTGCCTCTGTGACCGTTAATGCCTTTGCCCTCACAGCCTCACTGTGACTTCAGATGACAGTTTGTGGATGTGTTACTGTTTATAAAAGGTGCTTGTTCACAGGACTCATTTGATCCCCCAGGAACTAACCTCTGTGGAGTAGATGATACTGGGGTTCACAGAGGCCAAGGGGACACAGCTTGGTCATCGTGAGTCAGAATCTAGGTGTGCATGTCCCAAAGACCACAGGCTCCTGCAGGAGTGAAGGGCCCCCAGGGAGCTCCAGCCCAGAGCAGAGGGGTGGGGCGGAGATTAAACCGAGTGGTGTATGTATGTGCAAGTGCATGTGTGTGCATATGTATGTGTGCACACGTGTGTCTGTGTTTGTGCATATGTGTACGTGTGTCTGCTTGTGCACGTGTGCGTGTGCACACATAAACATCAAGCAGTGGAGTGTGTTTGCTGCATAACAGCTGACTCCTCCCATTCTCCTCCCATAAATATCCCACCAACCTAACACAGGAACTTTTTAATCTATATTCTTAATAGTTTTATATCCTGACAGTTTTGTATTCTATCTCAAGATGTGAAATCTCAACAAATTATGTGAATGTTTTGTCACTTTGTTCCTCCAAACCCTGCCCTGCCTCCTTTCTTCCTTCTTTCTTCCTTCCTCTACTTGAAGCAAGAACAGTGCTAACCCTGGATGTAATTACAATTTTCAGTGCCATGGCCGGGCCTCAGCGAGCGCAGGCTTCCAGGAAGCCAGCCCACGGAGGACTGGCTCCTGTGCAGACGCCTCCTCCTTCTGCCCTCACTGGTTGCTTGTTTACATAGAGTTTTCCCACCCTTGATTTGGTTAGATCCTTGCAACTGTCCTCGGAAGAGCAAGCGTTTTGTCCCAGTGTCACAGAAGAGGAAACTGAGGCCAAAGTGGGAGAGATTGCCCACGGCGGCCCACGGGAGCCGAATTTGGGCCCATATATGCTGGTTCCCAAGCCTGTGTTCTTGGTTCTCCCGACCACCACAGGCGTCCCTAACATCTGCAGCCCCAACTCCCTTGTCCTTTTTCCGTTGTCACACAAGTCTCAGAGGGCAATGTAAGCATAGCCTCTCCTTTAAATGTCATTTGGCTGTTTGTGGAAAGGTGGGGGCGGGGGCAACACTGCCTCTGTCAGTAACTTCTCACTGTCTCAGAGAATGAGGCCCAGGACACTGGATTTAACAGGCGGAATTAATGTAAAGCTGCACATATGCCCTCGATACTCGCGCATTCGCCTCTGGTCACCATTAGATTCTTTGAGAGTAACCGGTAGAACTGGGTCTGCTCTCAGCATTTCCTACTCATTTCACTTAAGGCAGCCGTTAGTCAATTAGTTAACTGGTTTGTCCCACCCACATCCATTCATTCTTCTTGGGATCCTTTTTTCCTTTCATTTTTCCTTCTTTTATCCATTTTTCTCTCTTTCTATCCTTCCTTCTGCCCATCGATCCCTTTTAGTCTTTATCTATCCATAGTCTGTCCTTCCTTCCTTCCTCCCATCCATCCTTTTTCCCTTGTCTTCCATTTATTCATCCTTCGCCTTTCTTCCTGCTGGCCAGCCCACTATCGAGGCTGGCTGGAGACCGTGGGTTCTGAGTTTGGACAGCCTGGGCTGATCTGCAGGACCCACCACTTCTGACCTCTCCAGACCTGTTCATCTGTGAAATGTATATAGAATAGCACTAACCATGAGGAGGTTGTCAGGAGTAAATGGAACAGTGCAGCCAAGCGCTTCGCACAGTGAGCGGCACGTGATGCTGTTACACTTACATCCCAGATGCTGAGTTGGACACATCACTTTGTCTCATGTAGTCTCCCCAGAAGCACTCAGCGGTAGTTATAGCTCTCTGCCCCTGTTTTACAGCCAAGGAAACTGACGCAGACAAGTCATGTAACTTGTTTACATTCCTACAACCGTGAAGTGAACTTGAACTTTTCCTCTCTGGCTAATATGGTCCCCCTAATTATCCCACAGTCTTTCCTTTACTTTTGTGTTTTGTCCTGTCAACATGTGATGGCCTCCATCTTGGGCCAATAATGAATGAATGAAGCTGACCCTGGGCCCAGCGCCTGGTGGCCTTCCGTGATCCGGACCTCAGTGACTGACATCACTCTCTCTCCTTGTCTCTCGCAGCCGGCCAAGCTCGCTGAGGCCTTCAAGTACTTCGTGCAGGGCATGGGCTACAGTGAGTATGGCGCTGCTCAGCCTGCAGTGGTTGGGGGGTGTGGGAGTTGGAAATGCAGTCCCCTGAGCCAGGTTTGGATGAATGCTCTCTATCGCCAGCTCCAGCTTTCTGAAAATTGGGCAGAGCAGAGGAGGACATATTTAGGTGTGTGGAGGGTGCGTGGCAGTCTAGAGGTGCTAGTCTCTCATTTACACTAGAGTAGCTCAGTTTTCCTCCTTTGTCAAACAGAAGTGGTTTCATACCTGGGATTTTGTTGGATTTAGATAAGGACCATCCCTTTAAGCACCAAGAAGATGACAAACAATGAAACAACGAAAATCTTTTCAGTTTTGATAACATACTTGTTTATGGTGATGATAGTAAAGATGATGATGGTGACAGTGATGTTGATGGTGGTAATGATAGAAGATTATTAAGAAATCCTTTCTTTTTTCTCATTGAACCATCACAACAATCTTATGAGAGAGTCTTACCCTCATTTTACAAATGATGAAACTGAGGCTTGGAGAGTGTAAGCGGGGAGCAGAGTGGGGGTCTCTGAAAGTTCTCTGAAAACTGTCAAACTGTGTAAGTGGCTGGTAGAGCTGAGTTGCTGACATTCAAGACAGAGCATGCCTTTGCTATACCATGAAATTTGGGAATTAAAGGATAAATGGAAATATAGTTCAAGAACTGGCTACTTATTGCTTTGTGGTTATAGTTTATCTGTTGGTCAGACACATAAAGCCCTCTTCTCAGAAATGACATCCCAGCACTAGGACAGACGCTACTGAGTTTAAACACTCTGTTGAGTAGCTGCCACAGTCGGTGGGTATGTAAATTTGTGTGCCCTTCTTAAGAAGGAAGCTTTGAACTTCTAATCTCTTTTGTCTTCTCCTTAAACTCTTGGATTGTTTAAAATAGTAGCAGTAAGTTTGGTAAAGTAACTGCAGTCTTAAGATTGGCCTCAGCCGAGTTTAGTTCTAGCAAGGCGGGAAGTGGTTAAGTCTGATTTACCCACGTCACGCGGGATCCATGCCCCGAGATGCCCTACCCCAACAGAAGGCGTCTGCCTGTGGGTCTCCTGCCCCTCCGGCCGGCTTCCCTCTGGGCAGTGTGCAGGCAACAGCGAGATTGGAGAAAGCCGCTGCGCAGACCTCGTCTACCTCGCAGGGCGTGAATCACGGCTCTCGCTTGTCTTGGACCAGACATGGGTTTGGATTTCTGCTTCGAGGGTGTATTCTGCGGAGAAAGGAAGCAAAAGCTAGGCCTCATTATCCCGCCCAAATCAGCTTCCATTTCCAGAAAGCAAAGCATCCCGTAGGTCTTAGGGAAAATAGCGGGAAGAGCTGTGGTCCCAAAGGCATCGACCAAAGAGAAAGAAAGTAACCCACAGCTGCGTTCCTACACATGAGGGTGTCCAGCACGGCCAGCGCTTTGCACACTTGCCGTCAGTCACTGTAGCCCTAGGATCCCAGCCAGGAGAACGCCCAGATTTGGGGTTGAGAAATGGAGGCTCAGAGAAACATGTAAGCCACAGAGGCAGGGTTGACCCCGACTCTTTGTGGATTCAAAACTAGCTCTTAATTCTGTTTGTGAGTGTCTGCCATTTTCAAAGGCCAACCCCTATGTCTAGCAAGTGCATAACGTAAGCCCTGCGTGCTTGTGTGCGTCCCAGCTTCCTTATTTCCGATGTCCATCCTTCAGGGTGGTCATGCTTCAGTTGCATGGGGTATGAGTTTCCTAGGGCTGGCCTACCAAATCCCCACAAACTGGGTGGCTTCAAACAACAGAAATTTATTCTCCCATAGTTCTGAAGTCTGGAAGTCTGGAAGTCTGAAATCAACTGTCAGCGGGGCCATGCTCCCTCCGAAGGCTCTGAGGGGGATCCCTCCCTGCCTCCTCCCACCTTCTGCTGGCCCCGCAGTCCTGAAACCTCTGTGGCTGATCACTCCTGTCTCTGCCTCTGCCTTTGCGTGGGCTTCTCCCATGTGGCCTGGTGTGTTCTGCACTTTTTATAAGGACACCACTGTCACTGAGTTTAGGGCCCACCCTAAATCCAGGATGATTTCTTCTTCAGATCCTTAACTAATTATGTATGCAAAGAACCTATTTCCAAATAAGATCACATTCTGAGGTTTCGGGCACACGCGAATTTTGGGGGGACATTATTCAACCCAGTACAGGTAGGGAGGATTGTTTTTGTTTTCTCTTCATTCCACTCCATCAGCACCTGCTGTGCGCAAGGGCATTTCGAGTCTTGGAGGAGACGCGAAGTATGGACAGCACCCTGGCTTGTGCCTGGCGCTAACAGACGTCTTGGGGAAAGGGATGACAACTAACAGCTCTGCCACAAACCTGCCCTGTGGCCTCACCTTCCCCACGTGGGATACGCAGGGATTACCTGGCTGAGCAGGAGTGTTCTCTCTGCTCCAGTGACAGCTGACAGCATGGGGTCGCGGGCATCCAGGCAGGGAGGCTCAGGGGAATAGTCCCGCAGCCACACAGCTGTTCAGCAAGTGGCAGAGTTGGGCTCCAGACCCGGATCTGGGTCAAGTCACTTACGTGGATGGTGTCCCCGATTACCCAGCGGCTGGACTGCTGCCAGGATCAAGACAGGACACGAAGAGTGCTTGGCTGGGGTTGGCCATGTGGCGGGGCACCGTGGCCGCCAGGCAGGTGCATCTGGCTCCTCACCTCGTAGAGTCCCCCACCCTCTAACTGTCTGTCTCCTGTCTCCCCAGTGCCCTCTGCAAGCATGACACGCCTGATGCGGTCCCGCACGGCCTCCGGCTCCAGCGTCACCTCTCTGGATGGCACCCGCAGCCGCTCCCACACCAGCGAGGGCACCCGCAGCCGCTCCCACACCAGCGAGGGAGCCCACCTGGACATCACTCCCAACTCGGGTGCCACCGGGAACAGCGCTGGGCCCAAGTCCATGGAGGTCTCCTGCTAGGCAGCCTGTGCAGACTGCCGTCCCGGACTCTGATCTCTGTAGCGGCCCCCTCCCCTCCAGCCCCTTCCTGCCCCCTGCCTGCCACACTGCGCCTAACTTGGTATTAATCCAAAGCTTATTTTGTAAGAGTGAGCTCTGGTGGTGACAGATTGGGTCTGTCCCGGGCACCCTCTCCGATTAGGGCAGGGCGGCAATGGACCAAAGGAAAGCGGCATCTCAGTGTCCTGTTCCATTAACTAGTGGCCGGTTGCCACTCTCTTACCCTCCCTCAGAGACACCAAACTGCCCAAAACAAGCAGCATAGCGCTAAACACTTCACGAAGCCAAGCCCAGGCTGCCCCCAGCATCCTGGTTCGGAGGGGCGCTTTGTCAGACGGCCAGCCGTCCACTTCCTGTTTCCTCTCCAACTACAGAGACGCTGCCCAGTTCCAGGAAACAAAATCCTTTTCCGATTTGGAGAGGGGGAGAGCAGTGAAGTGTGGACACCTCTTTTAAATAGGCAAAACAGGAAGTAGGGGGCACAGGGGTGGACTTTATGTTGAGGCTAGAGGCATTTGGAAAAAACAAATCCACATAGTTGACTTGAAGAAATCGATTTTTAAAGTTGGTGCATATATAAACCTTTGAATGCTGACGCATCCAGGCCTGTTTTTCTAGCGTCCTTTTAATGTGCAACAAAAGCGGGCAACCAAAGCTCCTGGCTTTACAGAAAGAACATTGTGGCAAATGCTGGCGTCACGGTTTTTGAAGGCTTTGGCTCTGCCCTCTGCCTCTCCCCCACAGACCCTTCTCCCACCCCAGACACGTGAGCGTGTGATTATTTTTGTTCGTGGGGAAGATAATTTAGATCTGTAGTTGCATTCTTTGCAATGGAGGGAAAGGTTCTGGCCAGCCGTGCCTGGCTGTGTGAGTCTCCTTGTAGGGGGGTGGGGGGAAGGGGTATTTGCGTTCCTACTGGGAGGGATTCCTTGTGTTTGTGATGGAATCGAGTACAGTTGTGATTTCCGTGGATCCCAGCCTGTTTCCCAGGAATCTTGATGTGGTTCAGTTAAATCCAGTTTCCAATCTTTGACAACTGGGCCCGAATCTAAACCTAGTAGCTGAACGTTTCCGACCTAGTAATATTACTGGATCTTCAGATAGAACTTTTTGCTCTTGTGGGGCGGGGGTGGGAATTCACATGGGGAAGGGTGGCTGAGAAAATGCCAGGATTCCGGAGTATATATTCCATGGGACTATCCTTCCCTCTCCTGCCTTCCTCTCTTCCTGCCCCACTAACCTCCTTACTCTGAATGGGGTGGCACCACTGGTGTTTCTGAGCAGGGTCAGCGGAGCTGCCAAGTTCCCATACTACTGCCTGTGATTTTCATTCTGGCTAACCATGGATTTTCTGAGAAGTTTGATCAGAGTGCATCAAACATTGTGAGTCAGCCACTGGGGCCTGGTGGTTTCCGGGACCCTAGAGTTGGTAGAAGGAAGCAGTCGAGTCTTCTAAGTGGTGTGAGTGGTAGTGACTCATTTAACCGCCACCTACCATGTTGGAGGCTCCCCCCGACCTTGTGCAGAAATGTCGAGGGTTGGGGCAAGAGTGGCTGAATGCAGACCGGGAACTGTTGTGTACAAGTCTTTCCAGAGGAGTTTCTTAATGAGATATTTGTATTTATTTCCAGACCAATAAATTTGTAACTTTGCAGTGGCTTGTGTCTTCTTTCCTCGCCCCGAGAGATCGTGGGTGCAACATCGAGGTGCCAGGATGGGTCTTTCAGGAGGGGATTGCCCGCCCTTGACACTGGGGGCTCCTGCCACAGCCCCGCACCCCTGGAACTCTGCTCCAGTGTGGCGGTGTCCAGCGGAAAGAGAATGTCGGCCCCATGGGCCACTTGGTATTTCCTAGCGGCCACTTTAAAAAAAGTAGAAACAGGTGAAATTAATTTTAATAAATTTCATTTAACCCAAGATCTCCAAAATACTACCACTTCTATAAAAATTATTAAGCAGACATTTAACATTCTATATACTAAGCACATCCAGACAGCCACATTTTAAGTGCCCAATAGTTTGGACAGAGTAGGGATAAGTGGATAAAGCTTGTCAACCTATAATTAGAGGGAAACATCTCTTTATTTTGATTTTTTTACATTTTATTTTTATTACAGAAAAGTATGTGGAAAGGCCAGTCCTTTTCTCCTGCCCAATGACAACCATTGCAATGTTTGTTTTCTACTCTACATATAAAAAATTATAAACAGGTTTTAGTATAGCCTCCCATTTAATTTAAACTTTTTATTTAAGAGTACAGAGGAGTTGCAAAGATAGTATAGAGAGCTCCCGTATATCCTGCGCTCAGCTTGCCTGAGTATTAACATCTTACCTTGCCACGTACATCCGTCACGACTGAGAGAACGTTGGTACATTCCTATTAAAAGCTCTGGACTGTGTTGGGATTTCTCTAGTTTTCCCTAATGTCCTTTCTCTGCTCCAAGATCCCATCCAGGGTCCCCTATTGCATTTGTCACGTCTCCTTAGCTTCCTCTGGCCTGCAGCAGTTTCTCAGTCTTTTCTTGCTTTTTGACAGTTTTGAGAAGCACTGGTCAGGCATTTTGTAGACCGTTCCTCAACTGAGATTTGTTTGTGGTTTTTCTCAGGGTACAAGTGGGGCTACGGTTTTTTGGGGGGGAAGAACAGAGAGGTGAAGTGCCCTTCCTGTCACATCATATCCAGGGCACATGCTATTCAGCGTGGATCAGCACTGATAGGATTAATCCTGATCCCCTGGCTGGGGTAGTGTTTGCCAGGTTTCTCCACCGTCAAGTTGCCTTTTCTGCTTTTCCGTAAGTCACTAACGGCAGCCCACGCTCAAGGCCATTCCTCACCTCCCCTGGAAACAGCTATTGTGCTGTTGTTTATATGGGTTTCTCTACACTTACCTTGAAGGGTTTCTTTGGCTGCATGATTAGCTGTAAACACTGTCAAAGTCTGCGTCATCGCGCAGAACATGGGTGTGCTGTAGTTCTTGGGCCCCGCTGTTTAGGATGTAGACTTGGAATAAGGAAGAGGCTTTGACTCAGCACAGAAGGGCAAGAAGGTGTTCCCAGCCTAGGGGACAGCTTGGGCACCAGCACAGAGGATGGGCCGTTTGTGCCTTTACCAGAAACCTATAGCGTTGACCTGGGCAAGTGACTTTGTGTGCTATGTGTGGCAGGAAGTGAGGCTGGTCCTGGCGGGGGTGGTTCCTCTGCAGTTCTGCCTTCTCCCTGCAGAGGCAAAGGCCAAGGCGGGCTCCTGGGGCCTTTTGATGTCATGGATGACCTTTTGGTAAATTAGAGAAGCTTTCAGACCTCCCTCTCAGAAGACTTTTAAACTCATAAAACAAAATGCATACGATTACAAAGAAACCACTTATAGTGAAGCATAATTATCTAAATGTTACAATTGTGTGACACAGTAACGTGCTTCATCAATCAGTTCAATAGTAACAGGGAGGCAGGTTGCAACATTACTGCAGTTTCAAAGATAGGTACCTGCCACAGTTGTGATAAGACGATTATCTGCGATTACAACTGGTGACGCTGGGGTTTGTTGTCTATATTTAGATAGAAGGCAGTGCTAAATTTCAGTTAGAGCTTGGTAAAAACAAAGATGCATTTTCCTCCCATCCAAGAATAGAGCCCTCTGAATTCTACCCACGGATCCCTGGAGGGCCCGGGGACCCCAGGTTAAGAAGCCCTGCTTCAGAGGCAGGGAGGGGCAGGTTGGTTCACGTTTATTCAACAAACCTAAGTGCCTTTCCTGCCTCGGGGTCCTGTGTGAGGGTCAGGAACAAAGACAAGGCAGGTGAGTACCGTGGTCACAGGGGCTGCTACCTCAGCTTTGGGGAGTGAGGGGTGGCGCAGAGACCTGTGGGGCCTGGCACGGTCTGGCTTCCTCAAGGGAGGGGACTTGACAAGTGTTTGCATGCACCTGATGCTATGTAGAGATGGTGTGCAGGGCTGTTTTGGCAGCTGGGGATCTATTTCTGGTCTCCTAGCTGTTTGTTTTGGTTTCGAGTCCCCTGCCCTCGGGTTTCAGCAGCAGTTGGGAGGCCAAGTGTGCGCTGAGATCAGCACGTGCAGGATGTGTCCTTACACCTTCTCAGACAGTCTCACTGTGAGAGTCAGCGCATTGGTTTCTAGAAGTAGCCCAAACCCAATCGGCTTACGTATGTGACTCGGGCTGCTTAGACTGCGTGGAAACCCTTCAGTGGTGTCCCCAGGGAATCCAAGAACAGAAGGCGAGGCTTGGCCTTGTGGGGTTGGAGATGGCATTGGGGAGGGGTTGAGTGAGCAAATCGGCGTCCTTCTTTCTAAGATCAAATTTTTCTTCAATGCTAAAGCATACAATGATGGCCCCAACCTAAGGGCTACCTGGCCTTTTAGTTCTTGGACTTGAAACCAATCAGGTCTTTGTGTCTCTTAGAGGGAAGAATGTCATTGGCCCAGCTTTACTCAGGTTTCCACTTCCTGTCCAATCAGCTGTGACTGGGCTCACGTTGCTCCCGCCCCCTCGTTCTCCCATGCACGCAGCAGGGGGACTGGGTAATTGACTAGCTGTCGTGGGTGAATTGGAAATCCTTTGCTCAATTAAATCCATTGACAGCCAGGCTCACGGTGGCAGAAGGTGCCCTTCCTCATCCCTGCTTTGCGAAGCTTTTCCTGAATGCTCCCCTGCAGAGAGGGTATGTCCAGCCTTTGCGATGCGCATCACTGTGTGTCCCTTCCTTCCCAAACTAGTGATTCTCTATTTCTCTCACCTACAGGGCCAGCAGCGCACTGCCGAACACATAACAGGAGGCTTGTGTTAAATAAACAGATGCACACTTCCCCGAATCGTGGTAATACTTAGTGTACATCCTAGTTTCTTTCTTCTTTTTATTCTTTGTGGGGAGGAGTCATCCTTGCTTCATAGATAAAACCAAGGCTCAGAGAGACTAAAGGGCTTGCCCAGCCATTTCTAAAATGGATTTTATCCCTTGCTGCTTTTTACAACAGTTCACTGAGCACGTGACTCATGCCACCACCTACTGATGCCTGGAGATTGTAGAACATCAGTTAGTTCCCAGGACCAGCGAACACTGTAAGGCCCATAAGGTTTTTATTAACCGTGAAGGGTGTCTGTCTCTCCATTAAACAGTCCCACTCAGACTTGGGTGACCTGCTTTTATGATATCTCATCTGGTTTTTAATTTTTTTTTACCCCCTTTGCAGGCAGGCTGACGTTTTCTCATTGCCATCAATAAGCCTGCTTCTAGCAGCTTCCTTTCCCTTTTTATGGAATGAAGTAAGAAATCCCCATTGTGTGAAAAACAAGAGCAGTGAGGTTTAGAGCAGAGATCTGGAGACAGGCTTTACAGAATATAATATATGAAACAGTGCATGGGCTTTGTGTCAGTTTCTTCATCTCCTTAGAAGTCATTTTTGTTCAGTCCTACATTTAGAAAGAACCCAGATTCAACTAGAACTTGGACCTCTGAGTACAGAGGATACCTTTGCATTTTCAGTGTTTCAGTGGGGGTGATGGAGAACATTGGCATCTCTGCTATATGCTTTCTACAATAAAGTGCTTCATGCTAAAATGCTCTGGCCATTTCCCCCAAATCCCATTTTCCCAAAACTGCAACCACCTGATATCCTCAGAAATTGTCCCAAAATCTACACACTCATCTTAATCTGAGGCATCCACAGGACTCCACGATCTAAATTCAAATTTTGAAAACAATATGCTTCAGGCTAGAAGTGTTCTTGGAAACAATTCATGTGACAATTGCTTTTTCTTTTTTTCTTTTTTTTTTTTTTGGAATCGAGTCTCTCATAGACTTTTCTTATAAAAGGTTCATGTGTTTTGGGGGGTAGTGGGTGAAGGGCATTTGGCCAGGGGGTTTCAAAAGAGTCATTCACTTCATCTACCCCAGCCACCTGCACATCTGTACATACAGCTGAGCATGTGTTATGTGCTGTGCTGAGAAACACAGAAAGGTATAACACGCCCTCCCTACCTTAAAGAAGCTGGCTTTTAAATCAGGTTGCAGCATAAAAGGAAAAAAAAAAAAAATCAAAAACTTCAGGAGAGAAACAGTCTATGATTAAAGTAAAACAGCATTCAACTGAATATTGGCAATACTTTTTCTTTATATTTGCTATTTTAAATAAGAGCTAAATAAGTTACATATGCAGACACACATATTGATACTAATTCTCACTGTGGCCGTGTTGATTACCCCCAGTTAATGAGGAAACTGAGACTCAGCTAGCAATAGATGTGTTTATTAAGTGCTTCCTATGATCTAAGCTCTGTCTTAAAATTTTGTATGCAGTAGGCATCCAAACGAGAGGTAGGTACTATATTTCACAGCTGAGGAAACTGAGGCTTAGATGGGTTAAGTGAGAAATTTCGGTAAGAAATAAAGTATGTCAAGATCCACTTGACCTCCAAAGTCACAATTGTTTTCATTGAGCTGTGTGGTCTCTCTTACATTTCTTTTTACTCATCTTGATTCCTACAGCAGTTGGCAATAGATGCTCTGTCCATCCATCCAACCCTTACTTTCCCAGTACCTGACACGTGCCTGCTTCTGAGCTAGGCTCAGAGGATGCAGTGATATCCCCTGACCCCAAGGTACCCACAGTCTAGTTGGGGATATCAAAAGTTATTGAATACATAAGTGAATGAATGAATGAAATGCTTAAAATTCATTTTATATTTACATCATTTGTCTTCCAGCCTGGATACATTGGCTACTCTAGTCTTCTCTGAATTCTGGAATTCATGTTTCTAAGCCCATCTCCAAACTTTTCAGCCATTTTTGTTTCCATATATAAAATATCTGGGACCTCATTTCCACAATCTGAACATTTATGAAACACGCTCAATGTTCCATCATTATCTCATAACAGCTGAATACACAGGAAGAGCCACCAAAATCAGTAAGTGACTTTGCTGATGATTTATTGCTTTAAGGAAAAAAGCTGTAAACAGAGAATTTAAGCAGAGAAAACCCTTTACATTGAGCAGACATTCTCCACGCTACACAAATCATGAGAAGAATGAGGACTTGTAAAACATGACAGATTGCCCAAGTGCTATTTTTCCTCTGCTGGGACATTCTAAGACATTTCTTCGTATATATTTTTTAAGTCACAAAAATGGCAGTAGGAATATTTAAATATCAAATCACAGTTTGAAAATAGATCTATACATACATATATACACACAAACACATACACATGTGCAGAGATTTGCAGCTGACCGTTATGACCGTTTATGATTCCCAGCTCGTGGGGTTCTCATCATGGCTACTTTGCATCAAGACAAGACTGTAAAAGGCAGTGACATAATTCAACGTCATAGTCATGGTCTAGTTTACTTCCCCACAATATCCCTACAGATACACAGTACAATGCTAGTGAGACTGTACACAATCCTATCATTTGAATCTACTTTCTTTGATCACTCTCCGAATCACTTTCAAAGTTAAAACTGCAGCTGTTGTCGGTAAAGCACCTCTTGTAAACGTCATACCTTTGGATTTTAGGGGCAGGATAACTAGGTTTAGTATCAGGAGAGATGGCTCAGGTGTCAGACGATCCTGGTTTTCGATCCTCGTCTGCTCTTCCCTAGCTGGTAAGACCCTGAGCAAATTATTCAGCCTCTTGGAGACCCAGCTGTCTTTAAATGATGATAACGCCATATCCTGTAGGCTTGCTATGAGGGTTAAATGAGATATGGCAGTAAAGCACGAGATCTGGCATGTGGGAAGGGCTCCCCAAATGCTTGTAATGAGATTTAGCAAGAATTAGTCTGGTGAATTCAGGTCTCCCTCCCGCTCCCTCGCCTAAGGGCATCAGAGCAATTCACTCCAAGTACTAATGTTGGTTCTGATTTGAAGGAGGAAATGACCTATTATAGGGGATGCATGGATTTTTGTCTATCTCATCTTTTTTTTGATGCTTAGGTAACTAAATTGTCAGAAAATCAGACACTCTTCTCTTGGAAAAGGAGCTAGAAAGAATGATGAGGGAAAAGGGGCAGCAAGAAGTCACTTATTCCAATATGTTTTCCTATTCTGACATATTTGGAAGCTCTATAAAAAGAAGGAAAATGCAAATTATGACGTCAGTCCAACTTGGATTTGAATCCCAGCTTCCCTATGTACCAGCTGGGTGACTCAGGTCAAGTTCTCTTACCTCTCTGAGCTTCCGTTTCACATTTGTAAGAACAGAAATAATAATGGAAATTTCTCAACGTTGTTGCTAAGATTCAATGAGCTAGTGTATATACAGCACTGAGAACAATGTCTGGCACATGAAAGGTGCTAAATTAAAGAATTATAATGGTAAATATTATATTTTACTAATAAAATAAATAATAGCCTCATTTCCATGAACAACAGCCTTCTCTTCTTTTTAGCTTCAACTCCTTTTGGCTTTTAACCCCTGTTAAGTATATTTCTGTTTCTAAACAACTGGTAAACCCTTGTCTTCACACCAGAAAACTGGGGGCTGTTTTGGTCACAGACCTGAAGGCTGAAAAGTGGGTTGCTGAGGCAGAAAGAGATGTGTCCTGGGCACAGGGACTCTTGGGGTCCCAGAGCCTCCAGCTTGAGAGGCCAGGTCGGGCGGATGCAGAGTGGACTCACTTCTTGGTATGACCACACTTGACCTGGATCTGTCTTGGTCATTTCAGGAAGGTCTGGCCTGGTCTGCAGCCTGGTCTCTGGAGGCTCCGTAAGAAAGAGGAATGTTCCAGGGCACCACTCTCAGGGACCAGAGAGGCAAATCCAGGGGCTCCACCAATCCCATGAGCCCCAAGCAGGGAGAAAGTGAGGATGCAGGGACGAGCCTGGCCAACTGCCCGATGCCCTGGCAGTCAGCCGCGGTCCAGTGCTCAGCTCGGGTCAAGGGCTCCTTCTGAAATGGGCTGAACTTGCCCTGTCCAAGGAGTATTACCTGGGGGCTTTCCCCATTAGCAAGAATGTTTATCAAATTGCATTTCTAACTGGGATGAACTTAATCTATACCCTTCACAGTGTAGGGGTTAAAAGAAACCTAACCTCAATAATACCCAGATACAACTTTCCATTAAAAATCAAAACCAAACAGCCATTCACTTTATTTGGCAAGTGTCTGGTAAGTACACACTGTTGGAATCAGAGACAGTTTTGGTATGCTGAGGTCAGAACTGCCCATTAAGGTGCCACTTGGCAGGGTCCAAATAGATTTATCTACCATTCTAAATCCCATCTATCCTTCGGAATGGACCCCAAGAATGTTGCAGTTTGGCATATAAGGAGGGAATTAGGGTACTGGCTATCTACTAGACTCCATTCCTTGGGACTTGGGCAAGATCCAACAGAACTTTGTTGACTTGGACAGGCTGAATCAGGCCTGAGTCTTGTCCAGAAAGGCTAGAGACAGATGTTTTCTTTGGAGTCAATACTGGTGCTGCCAAGCAGGGGACCATAGTGTGGGCCTGAGCAGCACCATCAGGGGCCGTTTGGGTAGTTAGGGACAGGCCAGGATTCCAAGGGTCCTGACCAGGGTAACTGGAGTGAATGGGAAGTGGATAAAATAAGACTCAATGGTGCAAAGTTATGGCCACAGAGGGCTGGTGGCTTTGCAGGCATCGAGCCAGGCCCCAGGGCCCAAGATCTGTACCTGCCTAATCGGCAATTTCTGAGAAGTCGGGGTAGGATTCCAAGTCAGCAAAGATGTCGTTGGGATTCCTACAGCTCAGGTTGCAGAAGCAGGCATTAATCCACAGGACCTGGCGGGAGAAGCCAGGCCCATCAGGGCACTGGAAGGAGATGTCGATGGTCTTGGACTTGTAGGGGATGCAGCACCTGTTGTCCGTGCAGACCCCACAGTACTTGGGCCGGTAGGAACGTGTGCTGACGCAGCCCGCAAGGGTGAAGTTCATGGGCGCCTCTGGCTGGTACACAGCCAAGCACTTCTTCTCTGCCTGAGAGGAAGGAAAGACGCTGTCAGTGGGGATGCTCAGAGAACGAACAACCACCGTCTTCCCTCCAAGCCCTCGGTTTTTTCCTTCTGGCATGTCACAGGGGCACTCCACCTTACTTTCAGAACCACAGCATGTTCAAGCAAGGAGGGACATTAGCAAATAAAGTGAGAGCTGGAGAGATTACACAGAGGGGAACTGAGGACCACAGAGGAAATTGCCTCTCTTGGGTTGTACCCGTGGCCTGCAATTTCTCTTCTGTCCTGCATTTCTGCCTCGCCAATGCCCAATTCTTCACAGTTTCACCAACACGGGGAGCCTTTTTAGCTCCTTCAGCCATCCAAGCCCCCTGGCTAGCTAGTAGCAGAGCCAGCATTGGGACTCCATGGTCAGGGGACACACTTTACCCTCCTCTCCCCATCCTCTGCCTCCCATGGCCTCTCACACATACCCTTATCATGCAACCTATTCTACTGGATGGACATTCTTTAAAGGAAGCTCCATCCTTCCATTGGGCTATGAACCCCTCGAGACTTGGTGCCCTTTTTGTGTCTCTACAGTGTAATTCTGTGCCTGGTACATAGTAGCCACTTACCAAACTTGTTGAATTAAGAATTCTTGGGGTCTACTATATCCCTGCATTATGCTAGATGCAGGCTCTCTGGGGGCATGAAGCTTATACAATTGGGCAACCCTTTTAGGACACATAATTATGGAAACAAAATTGGGTGGGAATTCTCAGCCTACAACAAGGAACTTGCATTAGCTTTGTGGCAGATAGATCCATCTCACCCAGCTCGGGGCCTTTTTCCCATTTGTCCTGCTGCTGGTACCTTTTCCACTTACGTTTTCAGTCGAGAGATGTCTACTGAGTACCTATTGTGTGCCAAGCACAGAGAATGCAAAGGCTAGCAGGACAGAGAAAAACCACTGGAGGGAAGGAAGAAGACAGAAGAGGAGAAGGAGGAGAAAGAAGAGGAAGGGTGGATCCGGGTGAGCAACACAGAGATGATGGGAGAAGTTGCCAGGGGACAAGGAGCCATGCTGGACGTCGGAAGAGGACCATAGGAGCTGGACTGTCTTGTCTCCTGGGCAACCTTCTCCTCAGCTCCAAAACTGGAATCAGTGCTGAATTTTTGTTTAGTTTTGCTTTGGTTTTGATTTGACAATAGGCTGACCAGTCCTACGCATGAGTGAGGAGGGCTTGAGTTAGGTAAGTAAGATCTGTGTCTAACTCTGAGGCCTGGGGCTCAGAGATGGGAGGAGATTGGTCACAACAGGCCTTGGACTCCAGGGTCCCAGGCCCTGTCCAGTGCTCCCCATATAACTATGTGCCCGTGCAGGTGGGGGTGGGCCGGCACGGGATGGGAGGGAGGATGGGAATTGGCGCGGGGCTCTCAGAATCACTACAGAAAAGCACTTCTGAGGGTCCCCGACACCTCTCCAGAGTGAGCTTGGTTCTAATAATATGGTAACCTCCAGAGCTTCCAGTGAGTGGAATTCAGCCTAGTAACATGCATTATCTCAGAGAACTCTTACACCAAACCCACCCGGTGGGCTTAATTATTCCCATTTTACAAGAGGTGCCCACAAGGACGTCTAGGAGCCAGGCTCGAAGCCAGGTGTGTCTGCTTAAGTCCGAGATGCTGCCCGCTGCCCTGGACCCACCTTGATGAGCGGCCGCATGTCCACCTCGCACGGCCGCAGGTCGCAGAGGCGGCTCTCCTGCTCAGGCTGGCACCAGGCGTTGGCGTTGGAGATGCGCGTGGAGACCCCCAGGCCACAGCTGGTGGAACAGGGGCTCCAGGGGCTCGTGTAGGCTATACAGTTCCTGTGCCATGGCTCCACCTCGTCCGCAGCTGTTGGGTGTGGGGACCAGATTCCCCATGAGTCTCCAGCCTCCACCAGCCCCAGACGTTCATGTCACTGCACCAAGGTTTGGGGTCCCCGAAACTCAGAGAGAGAGAGAAAGAGGGAGAGAGTGCTTGGGTGTCCCTCCCCACAGGAGGGCAAGTTGGCTTATAACCAGGGAGCAGAGAATGTATTCTCGGGTCCTTATGTTTTTCTGATCAAGAGAGGCAGCATGGAAGCTTGGAAGGAAAACCATCTTTAGAGACAGGTGGACCCAAGTTCGAATCCCACTCTATCACCTACAAGCTGTGTGATCTTATATGCCTCCTCACTGGAACAATAATATCTGCCTGTGGGCTGGCAGGACAATAAAAAGGTCTAGATTTTGACTGATTATATATCAAGCATCTTGTTAGGTACTGAGAATAGGAGGTTAAAAAGACACTGTTGGGCTGGGTGCAGCTGCAGCTACTCAGAAGGATGAGGTGGAAGGATCCCTTGAGCCTAGGAGTTCTAGCCTGGGTGAGAGAGCAACAACCTGTCCCTAGTAAAAAAAAAATAAAAATAAAAATAAAATGTATATATATATATATATATAGTCCCTGTCCCTGACTCTGCAGAGATTAAGTTTATTTGGGGGGAGTTCAAAGGTGAATACCTACGTCCTAATACCTAACATTTCGTCTCAGTAACGCCAAAAGCATAGTGGTTATGAGGACAGACGGGCTTCAGAGTCAAATTAACAGGGTTTCTCTGGTAGCACTGCCACTTACTAGCTATGTAACTTCCAAAAAGCTGGCTACACCTCATGCCTCAGGTTCCCCACCTGCAAATGGGGTTGAGAACAGCATGCCTCTCCCAGGGCTGTGGTTAGGCAAGAGGATTTCACTCCCGTGAAAGCAGCCAGGCTGTCCCTGGCCCTTAGAAAGCTCAGTCAACGTGAGCGTGTGGGGTCACTTGACTGTGGCCAACTCAACGACCCACTGCTGGGTGGTTCTATGAATACACGTATCCCCAGCATCTGGAACATGGCAGTGCTCACTCACTGTCTGAAAAGTGGAAAATGGCGGTGAGCTAGAGATGGAGGCAGGGAAAGAGCCACAAGACAGAGAACTGCCCCCGGAAAGATGGAACAAGACGCACGAGAGGAAGAGCTGGAGAGCGGGCCAGTCCCACCAGACACACAGTGCACAGGAAGCCAGAGAGGCAGGAACAGGCGGGGGCAAGGGATGGAGAGACAGAGAAAAGAGAGAGAGAGAGGGAGAGGAGGAGAGGTAGCATGAACAAAGGGAAGGCGAGAAAAGTAATAAAAGCATGGAGCAGGTTGAAGAGAGAGGAAGAGTGAGAACACAGAAGAGGGGAGAGATCTAGTTAGGACCAGAAGGAGAGAGAAGGAGAAAGTCAGTCCTTACACTCAGCCCTCCCAGCTGATAGAGTGCAGGGAACATTGACGAATGAATGCAGGAATGACTGAGTTTAAGAGGGAGATGGTGAGAAACAGAGGAAAGAAAGGGAGGTGTCCAAGGGCAGAGGAGGGGCAGGGCTGGGAGGGGCTTGGCAGGTGGCAGGTAGCAATCTGTCTAGGAGGATAAAGGGGCTTTGGTTTCTGGGTCGTCTCATCCAGGCAGGGGATGTGCGTGTGCTCGGTCAGAATGGGGTCACTGGGCCACACACAATGGGCAGACAGCTTCTGCCTCCCTGCTCCCCTGGTGACCCTTGTGTGGCCCTCCTGAGGGGGGTGGTGGGGGAACAGCTACCCTTGGCCTCCTCGCATCCACACAGCACTGCTTCTCCAACTGGCAGTGTCTGGAGGTGTTACTAGTTGTCACAACTCAGGGAAGGGGTGCTGCTGGCATCTGGTGGGGAAAAGCCACAGATGCTGCTAAGCATTCTCCAAGGCACAGGACAGGCCCACCATAAAGAAGTGTCTGGTCCTAGACATTGCTGGTGCCAAGGTTGAGAAATCCTGCCCTACACAGTCCCTGAGCAATCTCACGCTCTTACAATTTTTAGAAAATTACCTGTATTCTTAAAACTCCCAAGCTCTATTGCCATTTCTTCGCTTCTTCCTGTCCGCTTTCCTAGTAGACACTTCTCTCTGGAAATGTCCTTATCTGCTGTCTGCTTCTGGTTTTCCTCTCACATCTCGACCCTCCTCTCTGTCTCCTCCCATCTCACCTCCTGTCCACCCTTCAAACGTCAGCCTCCCCAGACCTGGGCCCCAGCCCACCCCAGTGACGCCACCATCAGCAGCTCCAAGAGGATGGCTTCCTGCCCCCTCCCTCCTCCATCGCTGCCCCACTGGGCACTCCTTCGTGCCCTGCCTTGAACTCCCCCTGTCCCAAACAAAGCAGGTCTGCTTCACTCTGTATGTGCTCCCTCTCTTGTATTCTAGCCTAGGCAATGAGGAGCCCTGGGAGTCCTCCTCTACTCCTCTTCCTCCTTCACCCCAGGCATTGGATTGACACCAAGACCTTCAGTCTTAATAGAGCAATGTCCCTTCCATCTGTCCCTTCCTCACGTCTCTACTTCCACTGCCCTGGTTCAGATCCTCATTAGCTGATCTATCCATCAATCTGTCTGTTCACCCATCCATTCATCATCCATCCATCCATCCATCATCCATCCATCCATCACCCAACCATCCATCCATCATCCATCCATCCATCATCCATCCATCTATCCATCATCCATACATCCATCACCCATCCATCCATCCATCACCCATCCATTCATCACCCAACCATCCATCCATCATCCATCCATCCATCATCCATCCATCCATCCATCATCCATACATCCATCACCCATCCATCCATCCATCACCCATCCATCCATCTATCCATCATCCATCCATCCATCACCCAACCATCCATCCATCATCCATCCATCCATCATCCATCCATCCATCCATCACCCATCCATCACCCATCCATCCATCTATCCATCATCCATCCATCCATCACCCAACCATCCATCCATCATCCATCCATCCATCATCCATCCATCCATCCATCACCCATCCATCCATCCATCCATCATCCATCCATCCATCCATCATCCATCCATGCATCATCCATCCATCCATCTATCCACCAATATGACAAACATTTATTGGGTACCTGCTAAATGTCTGGCACTGGGCTAGGTTCCAGTAAGCAGAAATGAAACAAAAAGACATCTCTACTAGACCCTCCTCCCCAAGTTCCCACACACCCACACTTCCTCCATCCCCACCCACCCCTGAACTCCTTAGTAGGATGATAACGGCGGCATGTGTAGAGCTTTGTTGTTTACAATGCACTCGGTTTTATACTCAGAGCTTCCTATAAGATAGGCAGGACAGAAGACAGCATTTCCATTTTACAGATGGGGAAATAAGGTCCTGGGGGAGATGTGACTTTCCCAAGATCACACAGCTAGTAAGTGGTGGACTGGGGAATGATACCCGGGCACGAATCATTCCCAGGTGGTCAGGGCTCCAGGAGGGTCTGCAACCCGCCCTCAGGGCCCGCCCGCGGCCCACCCAGGCCCACACCCACCGAAGGTGTCGCGCGGTGCGGTCTTGCGTGGCCTCCTGGCGTCGTCGTCGCACACCCACTGCTCGCAGCAGCGGCCGGGCACTCTCACTTTCCGCGGGTGGCGGCACCAGAGGCGCGGGGGGCGCGCGCGGAGGCACAGCGGCGTGCAGCCCACCGCCCCGTCGATGCACGTGCAGTTGTACTTGCAGTTGGGCTGGAAGGACTGGCCGTTGTTGTAGCGCACCCCGTCTAGGACGCAGCCCACGCCGACCACCTCTGCCAACACAGGCGGCGGCGGGTCAGGCCCAGCGGGCAGGGTCCCCTGGCCGGGCAGGGCTGCCTCGTGGCAGCCTCCCACCCTGGACCACACCGGAACCCTGGGGTTGTCTCCCAACACGCAAGAGGGGCGGGTTCCACAGGGGCAAATGCAGGGAGGCTGAGAGGGCTGGGCAGGGGGCGGGGATGGGCATGGGGTGGGACTTTCTCACAGGGAGGGTGGGAGTTCCTTTACAGCCTCAGCGGGCACCCACCCAGTGACATCCACGCCAGTCTCCGCGGGCTGAGCACTGGGTGAAAGGATACAGCACCTCACAGGTGGGGACCCAGGTGGCCTGCTCCCTGCAGTGTCCCCAGCACCTGGCACACTGCTACCGCCAAACACCTGCCGCTGGGGCTCATGGATCTGAGGGAGGCAGGCATGTAAAACAAGCCAGGACAACTCGAAACATGTGTTCCATTCACTCGGTGCACATTTATGGAGCCTTCTAGGTGCTGGGGATTGAGTAGTGGGCAAAATAGACAAAAGCCATGCCCTCAAAGAGCTTACAGTGTAGTGGGGGGTGGCAGAGGAAAGACACATAGATCCTGTAGTGCTGGTGTTGATGTTAATGGTGACAAGTGTCTGGTAGGAAAGGGGAGCAGAGAGGGGGATTTGGGAGTGGGGGGCGGTTGCAAACTCAAGTCAGAGGGGCAGGGAAGGCCTCGCCGAGGCGGTGCTGCTGCTGCACAGGCCTGGAGGAGGCGAGGAAGTGCCAGTGCCCCAGGGAGGAACTTTCTAGGTAGGGAGGAGGCCACCTTAGGTGTAAAGGCCTGAGGTGGGAGAGACCTGGGATGGGACAGGGGGCCAGGTGTTGGGGGGAGAAGGAGAGGAGGTCAGAGAAGGCTTCCTCCGAGGCTCAGAGGAGGATGCAAAGCTGTGAGAGCCTAGAACTGTGCCTGGCACGCAGGGGGTACTCGATAAGAAACTGCTGAGTGGGTGAGTGAACTATGCTTACAAGGACACTCATGGTGCTGAGCTGAGAGTGGATTGAAGAGGTCGAGGGTAGCGTCAGGGCCACCCAGGAACCCAGGCGAGAGGGAGAGGCCCAGAGCCGCAAGGAGAAGGGCACAGCTTCTAGACAGATTTGGAAGGAGCTTCCAGGACTTGCCGATGGAGGAGGGTGAGTGGGAGAGGAGAAGTTCAAGAATGACCCCTAGTCCTGCGACCCGAGTCCTGGAAGGAGAGAGATGCTCCCTCCTCCTAGCAGGAGCAAGGTTTGGGGTAGGTGGACTCTAGTGACCTTCATTAGGTGTTGAGATGCTGGGCTGACATCCGAGCAGCCATGTAGAGTTGCTTATGCCAGCCTGGAGCTCCAGGGCAAGTTTGAGGGATGCTGGGCCAGATGTCACCCCTGATATCATGTTCTCTCTTGAGGACAGCTTGTGGAATACAGGCAGGGAGCCTCTGGGCAGCACGAGTGTTGCCCAAGGAGGAGCATCTAGAATCTGCAGTCTGCCAATAATTCTGTCCTGTCCCCTGGGTTTGCCTAAAGGTGGTCATTAATAATAATAACCCTAATACCGAGAGGGCAGGAAGGTTTTGTAAGTACTGTCTGTGTGGTTGGGCACTGGATCTCCTCTCTGTCGTGCTTGTTACATATTTCATTCCGTAAGGAAACACTATCACATTGTCATTTTCATTTTCCATACAGCAAAACTGAGTCGCAGCAAGGTGAAGTCACCATCCCAGGTGACCAGGGCGGGAAGCAGAATCTCTGAGTGAATGTTGCTGCGGCTACTGTTTTTCCCGGGGATGGTTATCGTGCTGGTGCAGAAAGGAAGGATGCTATTTATTGACCCTCTGATCTTGTGCCAGGCACCATCGGATACGTTCTCTCATTCAGTCCTCCCGGTTACTTCATGAGAACAGTTTTATTTTCCCCATTTGGTGGACAGGAAAGTTCAGAGAGGTTAAACGACTCATTTGTTCAAGGTCATGAAACTGGCGAATGATAGAGCTGGGACCCAAACCCAGGGGATCTGACCACAGCCCATGTCCTCCCATCAGGCTCCAGTGGAGGAGGGGAAGTAGCGGGAGAAAGAGCAGAGGAAGCGCTGGGTGAGTCTCTCTCTCTGCATTCTGAGTCACCCCTGCCCGCGCCCTTGCTCCAGGAAGGGGCGTGTGTGTGTGTGCGTGTGTGTGTGTGCACGCATGCACGTGCGCATGTGCGTTTGTGTGTGGGAGAAGGTGACGAGAAGGGAAAGGGCTAAGCCCACAGCTCTGAGCCCCTGCATGGACACTTAGGAGGCAGAGGTCAGTCCGGGGTGCCTGGAGTCCTTGGCTTCTCACCATGAGCTGCACAAGGGAACCGCAGTGGAACCGGGGGAGCTTTAAAAAATTCTGCTGCCCACATAATGCCTCAGGACATGGGGGTGGACTTGTGTCTCAGTATTTTTCTTTTGTTGGCCTCAGTAGCTTCTAAAGCTCCCCGGGTGAATCCAGTTCGCTGCGGAGGTTGAGACCCGCTGCATCTAGAAAGTGCTCCTGCAGCCTCCGTGGGGCTTTGAGTGGGGAGGAGGGTGGTGCTGCCGCTGCTCTGGGCAGCCTGCCCACGACAGGCTAGCCGGAGGCCCGGTGGCTGTGAGGGCCCCATCAGCAGACTCGAGAGCTCCCTCCTCATTCACTTTCTTTCTAACTAATCAAAGGACCTGCTCCTGGAGAGATGGCGAAGCCAGTTTCCTTTGCCGCCTCCTATCTAATCTCAGACTTGCAAGTCCAGACGTGACCTGGTTAGCTTTCGTCTTATTGAAGGACTTCCAGAAACTCAAGTCACCTTGCTCTACCATCGGGGCCTTCACTCCCCTCACCCACACCCCCAAGGACTGTTTGCCCTGTGGAAACAAGGGCGGCAGGTCATGCCTTGTTGTAACCCCATTTTTGTATTGTCACTCACCTATGCTCATTGTTTGAATAATCAAAGGATGGATGTGAGCTGGGGTGAACCCTGATCTTTACTGGGTTCCTACCATGTATCAGGCACTTGGCATTCCAACCAACCAAGGAGGCAGGCTTTCTTTGTCACATTTCCCTTGATGAGAAAACTGAGCCTTAAAAGGTTAAGTAGCTTGTCTAAGTCAGAATTAGTTAGCGATGACACTGGGATTCGAACTCAGGTTGTCTAGTTCCAAAGACCATGCATGAGTTTACTGCTTCCTCACTCTTAGACTCCTGCCCCTCCTCTCAGGATAACCATGGACAATACAGAGATGTTTTCTGCAAAGGAAAGTTAAAACGAAGCAAATAAAATGAAAACTAAGCCGATCACATTTTTTTTTTTTTTTTTGCATTCCCCTGTTTATTCCTTAACAACCATGTGAGGTTGGTTTTATCAGGCTCCTTAAGTGATGTGCCCACAGTCACGTAGCTCGCAAGTGGCAGAGCTGGGCCAAGTCTGGCTGCCTGTAAATATGATCTTTCCAGCAAACCACAATGCCCTCAGGCCTGACCCAGCTGCATTAAATGTAGAGTAGTGTTTGTACAACCGAAATAGCCAAACGGTCTAATTCAGAGGTCACTCTCTGCCCACAGATGTATTTAGTTTGGCCCACAGCATGTTTGTTAAAAGATTTCTGGATGCATTGCCAACATTTACAAACAATACACAAATCTGGATTTCTGGACTCTCTTGAAAGCAGAGCAGTCTGGACAAGACCTTGCTCTTTTACCATGGCTGGGCACAGCCGGGCCTTCTCTGGCAGCAAGAACTCACATTCAGCAGGTTGCAGTAGCCCCCACTGTCCTCTGTTTGAGCTATACTTGCCAGGGTTGCAATTGCTCCTGTTATTATCCACCTTGTCATGGCCTAATTACAAGCAAATATCCAAGGACAGATTTAGCCTGTCCTGGGGACTGTCGGTTGGCTGAGCTGCCCATTTGCCGAAAGATTGTCTATTAGAGGGACCTTTCTTTCTCTTTTCCCTCTGGCCCAGAAATGCCTTCTTCTTCTACCTATAGACCCTCCCTGGACTCTCCTCCTTCTTTATTAGGGTCTCATGAATTCAGACACTCTGGCAGCATTTCTGGGAACATGTTCGGTAGAGCACTAGTGAGGGGGGTGCGTGTGTGTGTATGAGTGTGTACATGTGCATGTGATGTGTGTGTGTATGTGTGTGGGGGGTGAGGTCAGTGGCTAAGAATCTGCCTGGACAGGAGTTCAGTGTTCAACTCTGTTAGAAAAGGAAAAGCTTCCTATAGATCTCATGATAGCCCCCTTTCGGAATTTAACAGTGGACATGAAAATTTGAAGCCTCTGAGAATTTCTGTACCTCCTATTTAGTCATATTTATCTCAAGCCTACCTGACCAGCGAACCCATCGTAAGTGTAATATCTATTACAATCTCCTCTGGACCATAGTTTTTCCAAATAAAAGGACAGGAAATGCACAGAGGCAGGATCGACCCAAGATGCAAAGAGACAGGGTTGGGGGTGGGAAGGTGGTTTCCGGGCCCCCCATGGGGAAGGCAGGTGGGAGAGGCAGTTTCTCGTCCCACACAACCTTTGGATCCAAGATAGACTGTCTATAGCATTATGGTGCCTGGCACATGATAAAATCTCAATAGAGCTTTAGAGATTAACATAATTGCAATGAACAAAATTACTTTTTCAATGATCTTGAAGAATATTTTTAAAAAGGGAAAGAAATTATGAGGCAGACGGTTCTAGTGCAGGAAAACCAGGCCAGGCTTCCCTACCTGGGTCATGAGGAGGAGGTGGATGACGGACTGTCTGTGTGTGTATCAGCAGTCAGTCTTGAACTTCGGCGTGCATGAAAACCACCCGGGCGTCTCGAGAAAGATATAGATCCCATTCCTACTTCCAGGGAATCTGGCTCAACAAGTCTGGGGTAGGGCTCAGGAATAATATTTTTAGCCAACATATCAGATGATTCTGTGCAGGTGATGCTGCAAGTTCTCTTTGAACTTACTGCTCAATAAAAGGGAAAACTGGAAGGATGGGAGGAAGTGGGGTGGTCACTTGCGAAGCTGAAGACACATGACTTGGTATGAAAGTGGAAGGCTGAACCAATCCATGATAAAAGACAAAGTGCCATGCATTAACCATGAGGCTCAGATGGGGCTGTCTGACTGGGAATTATGTGTATAACCCTCATCAACAACCAACTGCAGGAAATATAATGGGTTAGCTGAGGGTACGAGACTGTGCTGTATGGGAACAGGTGACGGGGTGTATATGGTGCCATGGTTATGGGGAGACTTGATTCAGCACTGCAGGAAGAAGGGGGCTCTTGGGTTTCTGAGACTTTGTGGAACCTTTGAGAAGTCAGGCTGCTGTGTCATAACACCTAGTTACCTCTCTTCGTCAGGCTGGGCCTTGTATTTCAGGTAATGCTCAGGTGATTCAAGCTAAGGGAATACAAGTCCAGATAGAAGGATGTCAGAAAGTCTCAGAAATGAGGTCTCTGGGAACGAGAAAGGACAGAATACCCGTGATGGAACACTTGAGGAGCAAACAAACAACAGACAGCAACAGCCCTCCCTCCAAACATGAAAATATTATCATAGACCAAGAGTAAAGAAAAAGCAAAGGCAATTAGAAACTCCAGGAATAACAATAGGCATCATGAGAAAGAAAATTCAGAGCAGGACACTATCTCATACTGCACAATATTTACATGGTCATGACATTGTGGACACTGATGGCTGCCTAACCAAAAATTAGGACAGTATTTGGAATACAGGGGAAGTATCTGGTGGTATAGAGGAGCTAAGTCATCGGCTATTATATAGGAATATTTTAATAATATATACAAAATTGATATATCAAACTAATCGAGATACAGCAGAAGACACGAAATACATAGTGGCAGCCATCAGAAGAAAGCGCTAAAAAGTTAAAAGTGACCGTAGTAACCAGAGGAACGTGGGTGGGGTGGCAGGAAGGAATGGTTGCTCACTGCTGGTTTTCATTCTTTCAAGCCTACTGGATTTTGTAAAACCATATTATTTTAATTTACAATGTTATTAAAATATCTGGAATTGTGCAGTGGCCTGGTGTTCCTTGGGAGCCTGTGAGCATCTGTTAAAGGATCCTACCACTCGGGGATCAAACTAGGCTTAGGTCTCTCCTGGTGGCTGTCTCTCCCCTGGGGACAGCCACGAGTGTGCCTCCAGGACCAAGAACAGAGCAAGGAGTGAGGTCGTGCAGGCGTGACGAATGCAGGCATCCCTCTCGCCCTGGGAAGGGCCCGGCCTCTGGCCTTAACCGTGGACTGCGCAGCGGAAGCCTGGCCAGGGAAACCGCGGCGGGTGTGCCAAGGGAGGGGGCCTCGGGCCAGAGCTGGGGGTGCTGGGGCTGGCGGGAAGGCAGGGCAGGCCTCACTTACGTGCACACACTCCTATTGCGTACCTCGGGCGGTCCCCACTGTAGTCGCAGTAGAGACCCCGGTGGCGGTCACAGACGGCGGCCTCCGTGCAGTTGTCCCCGAGCTGCTGGGCACACATCTTGCAGCACTCACAGCCGTCTGTGATGAGGCTCACCCCCAGCGGGCAGCGGGGTGGGGACGTTGGGCACTCGCACGGCCACTTGCAGAACTGGGGGCGTGAGGATGTGTCCTCCAGGGGTGCTGGGGTGAAGGTCATGGTCGTGGGGGCTGGAGAGAGGGCCTGCGGGGGGAGGGCAGAGGTGAAGGGGGCTGCCGAGGTGGGGGGCTCTGCACCACATTCCCATCTTCCCGGTATTCAGCAGGTTTTCATCAAATCATTCTCAGCCCCACGCTCGAGTCCTGGTGGTCCCCACAGCCCCAGAGGCAAGTGACTGGCCTCATCTTACAGAGAGGGACTGAGGCTCAGAGAAGTTCAAAGCCTGCTGAGGGTCACACAGCTGCAGCGGGCTCACAGCCCAGGGCCCTTCTGCTATGACCTACAGCCCCACCCTCTTTACCCCCTCAAGGGTTCTTGGGACCTCGCTGAGTCAGGGGACTTCTCTTCAACACAGGTTTCGCAAGCAGACCTGTTGTTATTATTTTTCCCTCTGAGCATCAGGAAAGGCTGGTGGAGTGCAGCAGCAGGTATGTGACATTATAGCTCCTGCCATCTGGATGTCCCCAGCCTGTAGGGACATGCATGGTGCCTCCGTGCCAGCTTAAGCCCTGCATAGGGGAGTCTTTGCATTTTGCACTCAGGGCTATGGACGCCCCCACCCCAGCCTCTACAATATCCCCTTCCCATCCCCCAGCCAATGGCATTATCTTTATCCTGACAAATAAGATAACATAACACTGGGCTAGTGGAGAAGGGAAACCAAGGCCCACAGAGCTGCCTGCCCTGAGGAACAGGCAGAGGGGGCACCCTGGTGTCTGAGTACAGGAGCTTCAAGCTGCCTGTATCTCTGGGATCCAGTCGCCTTCCTGCCTCTCTGGCTGCCTCCTTCAATCCCATCTGGGATCCTCTGTACACCAGAGGAGACCTGGGTCCCCGGGAGGAGGAGAATCGCCTGAGGACACGGGGAGCAGGGCCGGAGCCAGGCTTCGAGCCAGTCCTCCCACTCCTGGGCCACGGAGCGTCCTGTCCAGGGCTTCTCACCCATGACGCTTGGGTTCTGCGATGGGCAGAGGAGGAGCCTGGTCTACGGGCTGACAGATCTGCATCCCGCTCTGAGCGACGCCCCAGTGCTGAGACAGACATTCAGACAGAGCCTTCACCCCTTTCAAAGAGTGGAAACCCAGACCCAGAGAGGCAGGAGGACACTCTGGGAATGACGACTCAGCTCACACCAAGGCGCAGACACAAATGCATCTCCTGACTCTCGCTGTGACACCCTTTACTTTTGCATCCTCTGGGCTCTTTCGTTCACTCAACAAACGTCTGCCTAGTGAGCTCACAGTCTCTCTTAAGTTTTAGGCATTCAACGATAAATTTAAAAACTCCCTCTGCTTGGGGAACCCACAGCTTATGGAAGAGGCAGGTATTAATGGTAGTTTATTACAGCCCGAGGCACTGAGTACCATGCAAAGCTCCAGGTGTCCCGGGGAGGCATGGACACTCTCTGAACACCAGGGCAAGAATCACTTTGCCCAGGTGAGCAAGGTCCAGCCTTGCACGCTTGGCTGGGAGGACCAGAGTCCAGCTGGACTGCTGAATTAGTCTGACTCTTGGTTCTGGGCCTGGCATGTAGTAAGTTCAGTAAATATTGCTGCAAGGACTAAAGGGTCTTTGAAAGTTAAAAAGGCAAATGCTGACTTGGGGTTTTCATCACCTGTAGGCTTGATTTCAGGCCTTGGTGGACTGTCCTGCCCCGCCGGATCTGTGCGTGCCTGGCTTTCACTTAAGGCACCGTGCACGCTTCATAATTAGACCTTTGTGTGTTTTGGAGGTTATGCCTTTGAACTCCATGGGGACAAGGGCAGGGTGACTGGCATTGCCTGCCCTCACTGGGGACAGATGGGTGGCTTCACTGTTAGGGCCAAGACGGACACCAGGATGGCCAAGAGAATAATGCCTGTAGCCCCTTTCAGGGAGGACGACCTGTGGGCGCTGTGGCTTTGAAAGGCCTCATTGGCAGAGAACAAAGCTCTCTGGGGTTGGCAGCACTGGCTGGCATTCACCTGGGAGGTGTTAGTGTGACTGCCCTTGTTTGCGCCTCCTCAAAAACACAACGGGATACGAGAAAACCCCCAAATTCCTCAATCAGTAAAACCAATCAAACACACACAAACACACACACACACACCCCTCTTTTTGATGCTGTGGAGAAAGGTTTTCTCTGTCAGGCTACAACTCTAGAAGCCTTGGAGCTTCTTAAGCACCAACAGACCATCTCGGACGAGTCCCCACGCTGCCAGGATGTGCTCTTGGCAAAGGAATAAAGATGTCCTCTCCTCCAGGAAGCCTTCCTGGCCTTCACTGTGTTGAGTTAGAGGTGCTGGCCCCCACACTGGATGTGGACTTGTAAAGGGCGGGGTCTGGGCCTTGCCTCTCTCCGTGTGCCTGAGACATGCACGTGGTGCACAGCAGGGCTTCACAAGTGTGGATCCATGGGATGGCTGGATGGATGGGGGATTGTCGGCTAAAAAGGGCTTCCGTGTCACTTGATATTCAGGACCCTCCTGGAACCCGAACCTCTCCTCTCAGCGCTAAGTTTTGGTGTCAAGAAAAAGACATGGGACCTGAGCCAGTCGGACATGGGTTCTTTCCCGGTGGCCCTGGGCAAACGTCCTATTCTTTCCGATCCTTAGAATCCCTTCTGTGAGATGGGCATGATCATGCCCACCTCGCCCCAGGGGCAGTTGGAGGGGGCGCTGGGCGGCGGAAGCACCAAGCAGGGCCTGGCACTGATGTGGTTGCTCACCCTGCCCCACCCCGCAGTGCCCAGAACAGAGCTGGACTCTGGACGCTCGCAGCTGAGCTGGAGTAGGCTTTGACCTGGGGGCCACCCCACTCAGAGTTACCATCCTTCCCAAGTTGGAGGTCCCCAGAAGGAAGCTTCCTCCCCAAGTACCTGCCTGGAGGCACCAGGAAATGCAGCTGGCTACGGGAAGCCGCAGAGAAGGCCTCCCTTTGCACAGGGACCCTGCTTATGGGCCGTGGGCAGGGCCGGATGGGCTCTGGGCAATGCGCTGAGCCAGCCCTTGCTGTTGGCGCCATCTAGTGGTGAGAAACCTCCCAGACTCAGCCCGGGGAGAGTCTTGCACAGGTGCGTGGGGAAACCTGCAGACTGGGTGGGTGAATGTCCCTCTGAGTCCTGGCTGCCTTGTCCAGCATCTAGGTCCAGCCACCTAGGGCATGTGACTGCAGGTCACCAGTGAGTCCAGACTCCTGACGATCCACCCACCCCTCTCTTCCTGTTTGTGTGCGCACAGGTACACAGGTGGCTGGCGGGGGCGGGGGAGGGGGGTTTCTGCCCCCAGGGATTGACAGTCCAGCCAGGGGTATGTACATCAACTCACTCATTCTAGCAACACCTGCTTACTGAACACCTACTGTGTGCCAGGCTTTGTGCTAGGCTGCAAGGAAGCAAAGGTGCAAAGACAGAGTTGCTCGCCTCACTGACTCCCCTGATGAGGCCAACAGACACACGTGACGATTGCAGTTCAGTGGGACAAATGCTGTAACGACGGCGTCCTCTCATACATCCCTTCATTCATTTTCCCCCTCATTTGTTCATTCAATGCATCGCTAGTCTGCTTTTATTTTGTGCCAGGTGCTGCACCATGTGCTGGGGAGGGAGTGGGGGAACCAAGCGAACCTGTTCCTGGGAGGACCGAGGAGGGGTGAGCTGTGTGTGCTGGGGCTGGAGAGAGATTCCCAGGGGCGGAGGCCTGGGGTGTGGGTCTCGAAGGAGGAGGGGGAGTGGAGGTGAGGGAGGAGGAGCACCCCCCACACAAGGATCAGGAGCAAGTGCACTGAGCTGGCACGTGTGCCGGTGCCCGGGGCCTAGTGTGGGTGCAGGGGGGAGGCGGGAGGAGGTGGAGGCTGGGACAGATGAGGGTGGACTCAATGGGCAGCACAGATCAAGAAAGGCCTCAAATGCTTTGCTTCGGGTCCTGACTGCTGTCCTCTTATCCACCGTGAGCTACCCGAGCTGGGGTGACGGGGCCCATTCTGCAGGTGGAGAAACTGATCTTTGCAAACACACTTCCCTATCATTCTTTCCAATAGCAGAAGCTAAGGAGGAAAAGGGGGGGAAAATATTGTAAATCAAGGAGAGCATTGTCTAGGCCAGGGAAAGAAAAACACAGCCTTGGCACTTCCAAATTGCAGATGTTCACATAAAAGTCTCTTTTATGAGGTATTTCTGGACTTAGACTCTCTGCAGATACCGCTGTGTTTATGGGGAAGACAGAGGTGGTGGCAACTCTGAGACGCCTCCCCAGGCAAGATGCCCAGGGCCCGTCCTGCCCAGTTACTGCTGCTGCAGCCTGTGCACCCCAGCCCCCACCGCCCCACTCAGACCCCTCCCCAGGGCCCCCTCCCAGCTACCCGGGTCAGGAAACCTACAACAGAATCAAGCTACCTTGAGAGTTCCCAAACTTTACTTCACATTAGAACCACCCTAGAGCTTTCATAAGCACTGAAGCCAGGCCACTGTCCCCACAGACCCTGATTAAGTGGCCTGGGGAGGGCCCTGAGCATTGGGATTTTTCCAGGTGGTTCTAGTGCCCCACTGGCCCATGACTGGTTAAACACAGCTTCCTGGGTCCCACTCTGAACGCTCGGCTTCGGCCCCTCCAGGCTGGGGCCCAGAATCTGTAGTTTGCCTGCGCCCCTGGGCGATGCTTACGGGAAGGAGAACACTGCCCTGGAACACTGGGCAGGGGAGGAGAGAGGAGTGGGGATCCTCGCTGGCTTCCTTTCCTCACACCTGACTTTTGTGTAACCCGCACATCATTCCGTGATCCCTCGGGTGACAGACACGCTGCCCAGCAAGCAGGTCTTGTGCAGTTGAATGAAAATTATGCATTTTGCCCTTGGTGTGAAAATGGCTGAAAAATGAGAAAAAACAAAAAGGCGTACCTCCCAGTGACAAGCCCCTGAGTGTCGCCTACTCAACCCCTCTGGACAAAGAGGGTCCTCGGCACGCAGGTTAGGAGCAATGAAATGGCCCCTTCAGTCACACCTCTGGGGCAAACCTGAGCTGATTAAAATAGGAGGAAAAAAATAAAGGCCCCGTAGGAAATGTGACATATGTAGTTTTGAGGTAACATTTAAAGGTGAGTGGTAACTATGGCTTTTATAGTGCATTTCAGCTCTCTGAAAATGGACCCGTGAAGATGTCACTCTAGAATCTGGCCTTTGCACATTAGTTTTGCTTCATTTTTACAAAAGATGCTTAGCAACAGGCATGGGAGCAGCAAGTAGGAGGCTGGCCATGGTGGGCTGCACCACCCAGGGTTCACTAGTGAACAGGGCACAGGACGCAGGAAAGGGCACAGCATCTGCAGGGAGGGGACCCCACTAGGCAGCCCCACCCCTGACACTCCCAGCTCTAAGACCTGGGGCTTAGCTTGTTCCTTCATTGGTCAAGTGGTGGTGATGACAGCATCCTCCAGCAGCCCTAATGAGCAGTTAGTAACATTGTCCCCATTTCACAGATAGGGAAACTGAGGCTGGGAGCTTAAGTAACTTGTTCAAAGTCTTGCAGTTGGGAAGTGGCATGGGACCCAAGTGTCCCTCCAGAGCCCTCACTTGTAGTCACCATGCTGCACGACTCCCTCATTCATTCACCTCCATTCATTCGTTCCTCCACCCGCCCATCACACACACACGCACCAAGCATCCACTGTCTGCCTGGTGATTAACGAACAAGGCAGGGTCCTCGCCCACACGGAGGATTGTAATGGAGTTGGGCCCAGGTTGCCCAGGGCCCCCGGGAGAGGAACGGGGAGCCTCCTGTAGGGCTTCTCAGGGATGGGTTGCCCTTTCCTGCCTCCTCGGTGCCCAGCATGGCACCTGGCACACCCTAGGCCAGCGCTCAAAACGAACGGTGTTGATGGGCAGAGGTCTTGGCTTGCCCGCGTTTAAGAGCCAAACCTAGATGCTCCACAAGGGGGCAGCGTTGAGGCAGGAATGGTCTGAGCCGGCCCCACGTGGGCCCTGGGGGCTCTCCGGAGAGGGTTGCCCTGCTAGAAGTGACTTCTGTTCACTGCTTTACTGAACAGAGAGGCCATGGGGGCAGTGCAGAATGCTGATGGGCCTGGGCCCAGCGCTGTGGGCCCACCTTCCCTCCCCACCGCCTTGTTTTTATATTTGGGATGCATCTAAGTCAGCCACAAGGCAATGAACGCCTGTTCTCCCAGCACCTCTGAGGAGTGCACCCCCAGGCCCCTGTACCCCAGCCCCTGGTGGGGGCTGCCCTTCAGGTGGGGCCTGGGAGAGCTGCCCTGCACAGACCACTAGCTTGGAAAGCTCCAAATCCCCCAAAGCACCTGGGGTGAAGGCTTGGAACAGGGGTCCCCAACCTACGGTGAGTTGTATAATTATTGCATTATATATTACAATGTAATAATAATAGAAACAAAATGCAAAATAAATATACTGCACTTGAATCATCCCCAAACCATCCCCTGCCTCCCCCTGGTCCGTGGAAAAATTATCTTCCATGACATGGTCCCTGGTGCCAAAAAGGTTGGGCCCCCAGGCCTTCGTCTGCCCCCTCAGTGCCCAGAGCCTTGTTTCCAGGGAGTTGAAGGCCCCGTGGCTGATTCAGCCTTGGCCAGGCTGCATGTCATGGGATGTGGAAGGTTTTCTGAGATTTTCTACTAATTGGTTTTATAAACAGGCAGCCTTGTGAGCGTCGGGTGGGGAAGTCAACTTTACATGGAGAGAGTAGAACGGGCAGGAAGCCCGGTTTCCTTCCAAATATCGAGCCTTGAGTTCCAAGAGCAGGGCTAAGTGCTGAGGGCAAAGCCTCGAGAACACACAGCCTCTGAGGACGCAGGGATGTAAAACCGGCAACTGCATTCGACAGCGAGGGCCGCGTCTGGCTCCTGGAGTTCTTGGAAAGGCCAAGCACCGTGTTCACGTTTTTACAGGGTTGTGAGAAAACCACAACAAAAACACTGAATACTATATTTTAAACACACACACACATATACATAATCTCCGAGTTTAAAATGCGTTCTTTGTTAGAGACGTGCTCAAATATTCACCAAAGTTGGACGAATAACGTAACGAACCCACACACCCATCACCAGCTTTCATAATTTTCAACACTTTGTTGATCTTGTTTCTTCTGTTGCTTCCACACATAAGCATGCTTTTTATTCTTGAAAATCGAGGAAATCCTAGACGTCCTGTGCTCTTACCTAAAATTCTTCAGTGTGTCTCTAAAGTGTAAGGAATTAAAAAAAAAAAAAACCCCACGCAATTATCACACTGATAAAATTAGTTACCATTTTATAATTTTTTTAGTTAATACCTAGTCCACATTCAAATTGCACTGATTGTATCAAAGATTTTTTTTTAATTAGATGGTTTCTTTGACTCAAGATCATCTACAATTTAAGTAATTTAATCCTTGTGATAACCCTAAGAGGCAGGCTGCTTTTATTATTATTATCTTCCCCATTTTACAGATCAGTAAACTGAGTCACAAATAAGTCAGATAATTTGCCCAAGGCCACTAGCAAATGGCGGAGTTGGAATTTGGATCTCAACTCCGGGATTCAAAGCTCCTGTCTCTTAAGTCATCACACCTAAGGGCCACACCATAGGGAGTTCAGCTCAGTTTAGGGAAGGACTCTGGGTGCAGAATGAATAGGGGAAGGACAGAGGGTAGGAACAGGGAGTGCTTCCTGGAGGAGGAGGCATTTGCACTGAGTCTCACGGGATGAGGGAGAATTGTCCAGAGGGAGGGCAGAGAGGGCGTCTGAGCTGGGCTCGACATGAGCAAGGGTGTGCAGGTTGAAGGAACACAGCGGGACACAGGACCAGTCATCAGTGTTGCTGGGGCTTAGGATTCAAAGACATGGGGATGACAGGCAGGGGCCAAGGTGGCAGGATGTGTGTCCCCTCCCCCAGAAAAGACAGGAATCTTTTCTGCGTCAGCCAAGGTGATGATCAAAACAGCCCGTGAGGTCAGCACTGATGGTCCCAATCTGACAGATGGGGAAACTGAGACATTGAGACACAGCAGGAAATTGACACATTCTGCTGTTTGACTCTGGGCCCCATCCTCTCCAGTGGCCCCTAAAGCATTCTGTTCTTGCCTGCTATCCAGTTTATTCAAGGAACCAAAAGCAACGCAGGGCTTCCTATGTCCCAAGCCCGGGCAGGGCAGTGGCCTTGGAGTGACCAGAGAGGGGCCAGCCCTAGAGCTACAGCTGACACAGACAAGGGTGGAAGAAGATGCCATCCACTGAGCGCAGACCTGGTCCACCTACAAGGGAGGAGTGAACATCTGCACAGGACTCCTGAGCCCACACCCTGGAGGGAAGAAACCCTGGCCTCCCGTCCCCACGCTGAGACTGGTGGCCTTGGATGAGTCACTTTCTTTGTGACAAGATCAGCCCAGATGAGGTAACAGCCATGGGCCTTCCAGCTCTGCTTGCTGTCTTCCCTCCATGGCCTGGGGATGACGCCATCTCCCCTCCCTCCTCCTGGATTGGACCCCTGAGCAAGACGGGGAAGAGCAGAACAAATTTAAGGGGCTGACATACAAAGACACCCTTAAGATCCCTGCTTAGGGGACACAGAGGTGTTCCAAAGCTTGGACGCCATGGGAATGAGTAAAACTCTGTGTGCCTCAGTTTCCTCCTCTATAAAATGCGGTTGATAAAAGTTCCTGCCACACAGGGCTCTTGTGAGCAATAAATGAGATATGTGTGCCAAGGAACTTAGCGTGGTCCCTGGCACACAGCAAGGGCCCAGCAGAGCCTGGCTCTTCTGATCATTTAAGAGCTGAAGTTTGCAAGCGTCAGGACTTGGCCACTGGTGCTCAGGGCCAGAGACTACCGTCAAGGAAGTTGACTGATGTGTGTGTGTGCGTGTGTGCGTGTGTGCGTGTCTGTAGGGGGCAGGTTTAAATACAAGAGGCAGCGGCTGGGAGGACATGTGGCCTCAGTCTCTGATCCATGCAGCATCTGCCAGGTACTGCTAAGAGCTCCCGAAAAGACTTTGAAAACCACACCCCCTCATCCCAAGCCCCTTGCGATTCACTGTATCATTTAAGTCCCCTCCAAGCCCCTTCTCAACACACGCTCAACACCCTCCCTGAGTCCTCTCCCATCGTCACGAAAGCTCCATGAAATGAGATTCTGCATCCATTTTACAGATGAGAAACTGAGGCCCAGGGGATTTGAGGGCTTGGAGCTGGGACGTGGTGGGGCTGGCTCTTAGCCCAGGCTGTGTGCTGCCACCTCTGCTTAACCACCACACTGTCCTGCCTGGAGCATGAGCAAAGTGCGTCTTCCTGTCCCTCTTTCCAGATGAAGACACTGAAGCTCAGAGACGACAGCGGAGCCTGTGCAGAACCCAGTGTCCTGACTCCTGGCTCTGTGCTCTGGAACCAAGCCCGTGAGTGGGCACCTGCCCGTCAGTCCTCTCAGCAGGCGGGCCAGGCCCTCCTGTCTGATTCCCTCCTTCCCACCCCAGCATGAAGCCTCCCCCAACCCCTATACACATAGTGCACCCAGCCCACGCCAGGGCTGGCTCTGGCTGTATTAGTTGATCCACTCGACAAGAACTCCTTGAGCACCTGTGATGTGCCAGCGACACAGTGACAGATGAAATGGAGCAGGGACAATGTCCAGTTCACAGAGAGAACAAATGGGCAAGGCAGGTAGAAGGAACAGCATATGCAAAGGCCCGAGGGCCTGAGAGCCCAGGGGGTTGGGGATGGCAAAGGGCTTGGCTTTGCAGGAGGAGGTGGGAGGAAGGGTGGCTTCCGTGTGGGGCGAAGCCAGAGTGCCAGCTGGGTGACGTGTTTCCTTCCGCATGGGCAAGAACAGGAACCTACGGGGTCCACGGTGGGCTGTCTGCAGCTCTACTGGGGGAGGCCAAGGAAAGCATCCCGGAGGGCCACCAGTTCAGATGGCATCGGCTGCACGACACAGAGAAAGGTGGGAAAAGCATTTCGAACAGAAGAAACAGCTTGGGTGTGTGCATGGGGGTGGGAACCCAGGAGTATTTGGGAAAACAACTCATGAAGTAGAAGAGAAGATGAACGAGAGAAGAACCAAAGGATGAGGCTGGAAAAACGGACTTTGGCAGGAAGAAGCAGGAGAGCCTGACTGAGACCCCCTGCGATGGTGGGACCCTCAGACATTAAGGTGCCGGCTCTGTTTTATGAGGATCCTGTGGACCAGAAACAGGTACGCTCTGAGGGTTGACAAAGGAGACTTGGGCTGAGAGCAGAACATTTTTGGGCACCTTGAGAGAGAGGAAGTACATTTAAAGGGACATCCCAGAGCTTGGGCGCACCTTTTTGGGTGCTAACAGCACCCTTTCCAGAGAGGCAGTGCCGTGAGTTCTCCAGGCAAGAATTATCCTACAGACACCTGCTGCCTGTTAAATGATGGATCCGCCCAATGGACGAATGAATGAGTGAACTCTGGGATCATATGGTGGCTCCAGCTGGAAGCAAGCTTAAGGGTCAGGTTCAACCTCCTCATTTGCAAGATGAGAAAATGAGCAGAGAGGGCAATTAGCTTGCCTAAAGTCACACAGCATGAACTATTTCCCCAGGCCTTGTGGCTATCCAGACAAGGAGTCTACTGCTCGCTCCAAGGACAGCATTAAGAGTCCGTCTCTCCCAGATATTCCTCTACCCCTAGATGCCCACCCCACCCCACCCAGCCCTCGGCTGGCTCACAACATCTCCCTTCCTCCTACTCCCAGACCCTTCCCTTCTCCTCCTTTGGGCCTGGGCTCTCATTTCCCCCCACTTGCCCTGCCCCTAACCATCCCCAGTCAAGATTTAGCAGATCCACAAACAAAGCCCCAAGCCTGAACTTGCCTCCACGTTGGAGACCTTGGCGTGGGCGGGCTCAGATTTTATCGCACACCCTGGAATGCCCATCATTCACGTTTTGAGAGGCCCAGTCTCTTCTCCCCTCATTCTGTCTCCCTTCCTTCTTTCACAGTGAGGAGGAGGAGGAGGAGGAGGAGGAGGAGGAGGAGGAGGAGGAGGAGGAGGAGGAGGAGGAGACTTGGCTGATTAACGGAATGTCAGAGCTGGGGAGAGACCAGAGTCTGCCTAATTCACTGGTTTTTGAAATCAAGTGCACATAAGAATCACCAGGGTGCAGGTTAATGCACAGGTACGTGGGGTCCTTCTAGGAATTCAGGCTCAGAGCCCCAGAATGTGTGTTCTCACCACCACCCACAACCCTCTGAGCTCGCCCCCACCCCCGCAGCACCCCTGGGTCCTCAACACACTCCTCTCTGCTGGTGTAAACATCTGTCTCCAACGCAAACCATCTCCAGGGGAAGGGCAGAGCCGACTGTTTGCCACGACACCTGTAGAAGCTGAAGTGGCTGGGCACACAGTGGGATGTGGAACAGTAAGTGATTGGGCTCTGAAACCCACAGTCAGCGTCAAGGGACCCTGTCGACCTGACTCCGGCGTTTAAGACACCAGTGTCACCTACAGCTGTCATCATCATCATCATTATCATTGGCATTTCTTTCTCCCACACAGTAACCCAGAAGTGTTTACTGACCCCCCTGTGAATGCACTGGGGAAGCTGGCCCGGTGTAGCAGTCTTTGGGATCTCTGGAAGACAGTCCCAGCACCGCGCCGGGACGGCCCACCAGCTAGTCTGGCCCTCCTCCCTCCCACCTGGGGCCGAGCCTGGGGTCTTCAGAGACCCCCACTCGCTTGGACCCGGGCCTTGTCTGCCGCTGGAGCTGCCACTGAGGTCGCGATTCCCCCACTCTGCTCTTGGGACAATGGAATCGTTTCCCTTGGGTATTCCTGGGGCTTCCCGTGTTTTATTTCCATTTCGTTTTTCACTCCTCCCGACAACCCCAAGAAGCCTACATATCCCTCTTTACAGAGATGATCCTGGCTCAGGAAGGCTGGCTCACTTGCCCGAGGGTGCACAGCTTGTGAGCAGAGCTCTGGGATGAGAGCCCTCGCCACTCCCCCATCCCCGCCAACCTATTATCATACCTCTGTGTCTTTGGGGCCAACACTATCTAGTAAAATATCATGAGCCACACAAGCAATTTTACAGTTTCTAGCAGCCACATTAAGAAATAATAAGAAACAGGTGAAATTTAGTGGAATCATATATTTTGTTTAACCTAATATGGTATATTCAAAATAGTATCATTTCAATACAGAGTCAATATAAAAAAATTATTAATGAGAATATTATGCTTTTGTATTCATAATAAGGCTCTGAAATCTGGTGTGTATCTGACGCTTCCAGTGTGTCTTTCAAGTTCTCGGTGACCTCCGGCTGCACACGGTTACTGACTGCAGGGCGCTGGGCTGGACAGTGACGGTGCTACCTGCCCCATCGTCCTGTGGGAGGAGGCTGTGCCCAGAGCAAAGCGGGTGCGATCAGTGTTAGCCGTTGTCATCAGCCACATCGCAGGGACGTAAGGCACTCCGGGCTGTTGTTGAACTAGTGAACAAGTGTGCTGAGTCTTGCTCCGAGACTTTTGCGGGAGCCCTTGCTTTGCTGCCTGGGCTGAGGTCCCCACCCGCACTGTAGCCGCTTTGCTTTCCCTGCTCCCCTGTCTGAGCCCGCAGGGTGTGCAGTGACACCTCCCTGCTGCCCAGAGAGACGGCGGAGGTTCCTGGGAGGATCCCAGGGTTGCTGTTTGCACAAAGCCAAAGGCAGCCCCCTGGCATTTGGCTGCCTCGCTGGCACGGGGCAGGGGCCTTCTCCCGGGGGTGGGCGGCTGGGTTTGCTAAAGAGCTGGGAGGTGCTGCCCAGCCCGCAGGGCAGCATTTTGTCTTCCAAAGAGCTGGGAGCGTGGAGACCTGCTCCCATGCTCACTCCCTCGCCAAATGCCACGCCAAGGGGAAAATGCCTTTCAGCGCCAGCATCCCGACAAGCCGTAGGTGGGAAGGGCACCCAGCCGGGAGCAGGGGCTTCAAGGAGCCCAAAGAGGCCCTGAGCTGGTGGGCGTGGGGCCTGGGTGGGGTTTGAAATGCTCATTCAGATTCCAACTCGAAACGGGAGGTGTAAAAAAGGCATATTGTTTAGGTTCTCTCTCTTTTTTAAAGAGGATATTTTGCCACACACCCAGATCCACATTTTTCTGCAGCTGGTTTTAGGAGCAGAGGATGAGTTAGTGTCCTGAGCCACTTGTGAGGCTCATTCACTCACTCACACAGCACATTCACACACACCACACACACACATACACGGTTGCACAGCTATGCACGGCCCATACATGTTGATACGGGAGGGACGACACGGGTCTCACCTATAGACCTGTACACAGACCACCACAGCCCCAGTGTTTGCCCAGGAATTTGTCACTGCAGCATGTGTTTGCCCGGTTATATGCCTCTGAGAGGTTTCCCTCAAACGGTCACGTGTTCGAGTCCTGCAGCAGGGAGCTTGGTGGGGGCGAGGTTGTTAGTCCCGATTAAGAGATGAGGAAAGTGAGGTCCGGAGTGGTAAGGGACTTGCCGAAGCTGGCACAGCCAGTGGCACAGCCTGCATCCCCGCCTCTCTATCCTGGATGACTTTGCCCCTGTCACCTGCCTTGACAGCCTGTAGGGACAGGGACCGCTTCTCATTTCTGCACAAGTACGTGGACCAGGGAGGCAGGTGGCTCTGTGGCAATGAGCCGGACCTAGGTTCAAACGTCAGCTCCCTGATTATTAGCTGTGTGACCTTGGGCAAATTACTTAACCTCTCTGAGCTTCTGTGTTGCATCTACAAAGGGGGCTAATTACACTTGCTTAATAGTGTTGTTATGGGAATTTCAGGCTGTGTCTAATACAGCCTGAGGTAGGTTGAATGTACATATTTGCACAGCATTGGACTTTCAGCACAGCACGTGGCAGCACTCCCTAAACTTAGCAGTCCCTTCCTGCCAGCCCATGGTGGACACTCAGTAGATGTCAAAGGAAGAAAAGAATAAAGAGGTGAAAAACCAGTGCTGGCTGTAATATGCCGTCAGCGTGTATTAGAGCCCACGTGCGCTGGGCTGTGTGTCTGGGCTGTGTGTCTGAGCTCACCCTCCCACCTGCCTGCTAGACGAGCTCTTCCTGGGCTGGCATCTTCCTCCTCCCACTCCGGAACCTCTACATCATGTTTTCATATCTCATAGGGAAGTCCTCCCTCATAGCTCTAGTTCCTCAAAATTTTCTTGGCAATTCTCACACGCTTTTTCTTCCATATGAACATTTATAAGCATTTTTCCGGTAGAGTCCCACTGGGCCCGTGTTGGACCTGCATTCCCTTTCCGTGTCAGTCGGGGAGGAGGCTATGTATGGAATGTGTCTGCGCGGCACGGCGCTGGTTTCTGAGCTCAGTCTGGCTGGTTTCTGTCAGTCCCAGCCCACACGGCGGGTTTTGAGGATGCTTCTAGAACCCAAGTGCTATGCCTTTGTCCCGGGAGCTCCTGAATCATGAAACGAGTGCGGGGGTGTGTGGTCTGGGAGGGGTACCTGCCCCAGCTCCTCCCTCCTCCTCTTTCCCTCCGTCCTGCTGCCTGGGCCCCTCTGCTCTCAGCTCCTTCGCTGGGGTCTCCTCTGGCCGAGCCCTGGGCTCTGTCCTCCACGCGTCCCCGGCACAAGCTGCTCTGGGAGGTAACTGGGCGCCAGCGCACTTGGACCCAGCCTTGAACTTCCCTCCTCCCCTCCTCGCTCAGACTCTGGCGTCCCTACAGCCCTCACCTCTTCTCCATCCACACCCTGCCCTCCCAGACATGCAACCTGCACAGCCGTACCCAGATAAAGGCACAGCCGCACCCAGCGTCCGAAAGAAATAAAGACTGATTTGGCTCCCTGTGGTAGGACATGCTCAGTGTCCCCTAACCGGGAGAGCTCTGGAAGAAATGTTCGGATTTGGCATCATGAGATCTAAGTTTAAGCCCTGGGCACTTATTCATTGAGAGACCCCGGGCAAGTCCCTCACTTGCTCTGAGTCTCCATTTATTTCATTTGCAAAATAGAGCTAATACTGTTCCTGGAGGGGGGTTCGGCACCAGCTACAGGCAGGCACCATGCAGGTATGGAGGGCTTGACCATGAAGCCAACAGACCTGCTCCCTGGAGGAATGAATACCTGTCACTGGCTCCCAGTCAGCTGGGCGCTCTCAGCCTCAGATCTGGCTGAAGCAGACCCAGAGTCTTTGGGGCCATGAGCAAGTAGCTTAACCCTGAGCCTCAGTTTCCTCCTCTGTGGAGGGGTTCATTAATCCCCAAGGAAGCCATCAGTGTAAGCTGGTGATAAGGACCCCCTTGCCGTCTCCCCTCTGTCTCTCTGCTTTGCAGCTGGCAGCAGGCCCTGGCTGGGGCTGTGGGATCTTGGATTCAGAAGCCGCCCAGACACCCACCTCTTGCCCGCCCCGTACCCACCTCCCGTCTGCCTTTCCCGCCCCACACCTGGCCCCAGCAGCTGGCTCTGTGCTGCCACGTGTCTTGGTCCCCTGGCTTCTCGGAGGTACAGACCTTTGCCCCTGTCCTTGGTGCGCCCTGGGATGCAGGTGGGAGAGGAGGACCCTCAGGATGCCCCCTCCCCCAACAGGAGAGCAGGCTTCATATGCAGGACCAAAGTGTGCACGCGCCACACACTGCAGAGGGCTGTGCAAACCCAAGGCGGCAGCGGCTGGGGTTGGAAATCACCCCGAGCGCTGTGCACTCGAGTGAGGCGCTTTTGTTGAAAGCTGGCATTTTCCTTTCCAACTTTTCTTAGCTTTTCCATCTCCCATCCTTGTAGTATCTCCAATGCTTGGAGTCTTGGAGTTTTCAAACTCAAACATTCTCCTAACAACTTCCTCACTTCGTGGTGCTCCGGGAGGGTGAGTGACTAGCCCAAGGCCACGCAGCCAGTCTTGGCAGAGCCGGGTCTGGAGCCCGAGCCCCCGACTCCCAGTTTCCTTGACTGCCCCATTCTTTCTGCTGTGTTCCAGGTGGGGAGGGAGGGCGTGCAGGACCCGTGTGGCTTGTTCCTCGAGGGTTGTCCCTTCCTCCTTGCCTGCCAGCTCTGGCGGACCCCGGGCAGCCCCACTCCTCACCCTGGGCCTCGCCTTTGCCCCCTGTGCGGACAACTTCCTGCCCCCACCTTCTCTGCCCTCCTCGTCCTCCCACCAGACCCCAAACAGCAGGACCCAGTAGGGCAGGGAGCTGGGTCCCCTCTGAGCCCCTCCGGGCAGGACTCACCATGGCCAGGACGCCGCTGGCGGCTGCTGCTGTCACTGCTGCCAGCGTCCAGGGCAGGAACCACCTCATGCCTGGAAGTCAGTGGCAAAGGCATCGACCGAGAGCCCAGAGGATCCGGCCACCTCTCGGGGGAGCTGGGCCCAGACTGGCCTGGCCCATGAGGAGCCCCAGATATGCCTCTTCCGCGGCCCTTGGGGGGTTTTATTAAAGCAAGATCTGACGTCAGGGTTAAGGACAAACCCTGCATTTTCCTCTGAAAAAACTTTTCCTGCCTCTCTTTCTTTTTTTTTCTTTCTTCCCTCTGTCCCCACCTCCAGCCCTGGCTTGGCCGGCCTCCCCTGCTCTGACAGTTCTTAAAGGGAAAGTTACAGGGCTGTGATTTCACACCGGGGTGTGAAATTCTCACAGAGGAGCCGGGGTCACCCTGCCAGGTAGCTCGCAAAGGTAGGGAGGGGGACAGGCGGGAGGCAGGGATACTGTTACCCGCGGGCAGCCGCAGCGCCTTTGAAAGGGCTCCCAGTGGAGAATCAACTCCCTCTCGTTTCTTTAGGCTGCTCCTCCTTCTGGTTTCCATTTGCCGTCTTCCTCTCCTCTCTCCCTCGCTGCGGAGGATGGCTTTCACTCCACCGATCTAGAAATGACAGGAATTCATGAATGAAATTGGCTCCAAGGCTGAAGATCGCATCAGCACCCTCGCTGCAAATTGAAGCCGTGGGGACCAAGTTACGGGTCTCTTTTCTCTGCTCCTAGCCGGAGGCCCTCAGGTGCTGGGACTCGCTCCACATATCCCTGGACACTCAGTGTCCCCGCTGGGGTTGCTGGTCTTCACCCAGTGCTGGACCATTGTCACAGGAGCCTCTTCCTGATGTGAGGGGAGATGCAGGGTCTTCCCCGAGGGTCTGCCCTGCACGGGACCAGCCCCGTCCTCTCCACGTGCACCACCGAGACAGCCGCCCGACAGGCCCCAGCCTCCCTGCCCACCCCCACCGTCCACGTGTCTCAGAGCAACCGGAGTGGTCCTTAAACTGCTAGAGCACCACCGCACACACAGGTCACCTCCCGGGAACAACTCTTCAGAGCCTGCCTGTGGCACTTAGCATGGCCCTGGTCCTGGCGTGACCTCTGGGGCCAGCTACCTCTGTGACCACTGCTTCCTCTCTCCCTCGCACGCACGAAGCTCCACCACGATGGTCTCCTTGGGTTCCTCTCACACCTGGACAAGTTCCTGTCCCCAGGCCTCAGTAGGGAGGTTCTCCCCTGTAGTTTACGTAACAGTTACTCCTCTTCCCTTTTCCTGTAGTTTATTAACAAGGGGAGCTAAAGCTTGTGTGGCTGCTTGGGGGTGGCAACAGGCTTGTGTCCATGGAAGGGGTTTATGATTACCATAGACATGACCCCACAAGAGGTGACATTGATGATTTCTCCACTTGTTGACGTAGGGATGGGCCTCTGACCCATGACATACCAGGAGAAATCTGTTGGGGACTCCTAGAAAGGATTTCCCTTCTCAGAAGAGAAAGAATATCTCTGCTCATCCTCCTCTCTTCTTGTGTGCAAATGTGATGATTGGAGCTGCAGCAGCCATTTTGGGTATATGAGGCATAAGCCTGAGACTGAAAAGCCGACATACTGAGGTTGGCAGAGTAGACGGAAGAACTGAGTCCTTGGGACTTTATGTCGTTACTGAACCAAACCTGAAACCACCACCTTTAGACTTCCTGTTACATGAGAAACTTACTGGCTTATTGCTTAAGCCATAGTTAGAGTTTTTGTTCCTTGGAGCCAAATTGAATACTAATTAAAATATGAGGATTTACTAAAATCATATGTGTAAAATGCAAGGGGAGAGGTGGGGGGCACATAGAGATTGCCCAATAAATGCCAGTCCTCATTTCATTCTCATTAACTTACCATATGCTCTTAAAAACAGATCCCAGGAGGCCAGAATTATCAACAGGTGTCATTAAAGAAATTGCCCAAGGTGCTAGGTGCCAGTCCAGGTTCAATGACCTTTTGATGAGCCTCAAGTATGAACAGGCCCTATGCTGTGAAATATCTCATGACTCCAAGGTGGGTAGTATCATGAAACTGAGGCCAAACGGAAACTCAGATGTGCCAGATACCTCAGGACACACGGCAGCAGGTCTGGAGCTGAAGCTAAAGGCTACGAGTCTCTGGCAAGGCTCGGGGTCACACCAGACATCTCCCAGCTGGGTGACCTGCCAAAGCCTCTCAATGTAATGTGACAGGAGCCTGCTGAGCGGGAACCCAGAGAATGCCACTATCATTTGTAGGGAATCTAGTTGCCATGAGCAGTTGGAACAGAGACCCCAAAGCATGACTAAAATGCTGACCAATCCACCTGCCGGTGAAACCTCAGATGGCCCAGCGGGCCTGATGGCACTGGCCATTCTTCATCGCCAGTGAACCTGCAGAGGGACGGCCAGCGACCCGGGTGGGTAGATTAGAGGCAAAATGCCTGGGGTGTCCCCCCAGCTCTGCCACTTCCCGGGGGGCCTTGAACAATCAACAATCTCTCTGTGCCTCAGTTTTCTTTATTGAAAGAAATAGGGTGGAAAGAAATAGGGGCCCAGAAAAGATAATCAATGTGTCCCAGTACTCCTGACTGGAGGAGCCAGAGCAAGCTGACAAGCCATGAGATTGGTTGTCACATGTCCCTCCCCAGGTAAGGCAGGCTGACACTAACAACCAGCCAGTGGACCAAAACAATAGCCGCCATTTATGGAGCATCCGCCGTGTTCCAGGTGATGCTTACCCTCCCATGAACCCTCATCTCAGTGCATCCTCACAACCAATCTCCCATTTGACATTGTTATCCCCATTCTGCAGATGGGGAAACTGAGGCATGGGGAGATAAGTAATATTTCTCTGCCATTCAGCTAGTGTGTGGCAGTTGTAATCAGAACTCAGATCTATGTAGCTCCAAAAAAATTTTTCCCAAGTAGAACAAGCCGCCTTATATATTGAACAAATAAATGAATAAAGACAGGAATGAGTAAGTAGATGATGGATGGATGAATGGAGAGATGGACGGATGGATGAAAGTGTAGGAAGATGATTCCACCATGTGGAACATTCCACTTTCCCAGGTCTTCCCAGGACAGTTGCTGCATCTTTAGGTTTCCACATGGGTGTCCCCCTTCCTTAATCACTCTGTCTCAATAGGTGTCTCCACGCCCCAGGTCGGTCCCTAGCTCAACATCCCACTTGGGTCCTAGCCTTCATGGTCCCAGCCCAGTGTGTCATTGTCGTCTGTTTAGGTGTTGGCCGTTTCCCTCATAGACTGTGAGGTCCAAGGGCAGAACCAGGCCACATCTTCCTGTCTACACTGGATCCCAGCACCTGCACAGAACCTGGCCTGCGGAGGGGACTTGAGGAATATTTTAAGGGAATGACCATGTGAACCAAGAAGCAGAAGAATGAGGTGGTGAAGGCGTGGGCAGGCTGAAGAATGAATGAATAAACACTTGAAAAAGGAGACAAATGCATCCGTCCACATGTCACTCAGGCCAAATTGTGCTCCTTGAAGCACCTGAGAGAACGTGTAGCCATAGCAGGTCCTCAGGAGCCATTTGTCAGGAGGGAAGGCGAGGGAGTGCTTGTCCCCGGCCAGCCCAGGTGACAAGCAGGAGCCAGCATGGGGGTTGCTGGGCTGGAGGGGAATGTCTGCATTTTTCCAGGCACGAGGCCCCGGGGCATCACACGGGGTGATTTATTTTCATGGTTGTTGGTGATTTACGGGTCCCCGTGCCATAGAGGGTTCATTGTGTGCTGCCACAGCCACACAGGGCCCCCACTGAACTTAATTTATCTACACACTCCCTTCATCCCAACTCCCCGCGCCTCTCCTCCTCTCCCCACTGACAACAAGGATCTGCACCCTTGAGCTTGGATGACTCGTCTGTGCGTGTCCTTGTACACTACATATGGTGGTTGTTCATTTAATAATCACTTATAGAGTACATGCCATGTACTAAGCACCTTTGACGTGGGTGCTCATATCGTACCCTCTTTATATTTGGGGAAATTGAGGCACAGAGAGCTAAAGGCACTTGCCCCCAGTCACACAGCCAGTAGGTGTCAGACTGCTCCCAAGTCCTGCGCGTTGGTGGGTTTTTAATACAGGTTACTGGCGGGTGCTGCAGCCTCCTTCCGTTTCTCCTCTTTTCCGCTCACTTCTGTTTGTCGGATCTCTCTGGCTGCTTCTTCCTAGTGCATGGCTCCTGGCTGCTGCCTTGGTTTCCCCAGTGTGCTACCTCATCACCCCCTCCCCCTAGTAAGGGGCATGCATGGTCCCTCCAATTCCCACCAGAAGATCCAGTACCACCCTTATGGGCCTGTTGGGGAATTTCTCCAGGATTCAGGGCTTACCTGTTAGTTGTCACTGTAGCTGATGCTATTCCCATGTGGCAGATGGTTCAGTGCTGCCTACACAGGCCTGGGTTGAACTCCTGCCTCCTGCCGCTTACAGCTGTGTGCCCTGGGAGAAGTCGTGTGACCCCTGTGTGTTTTGGTTTCCTCGTCTGGTACCTCGCAAGAGCTACCAATAACTCTGAACTGCTCCTGGCACAGAGTAAGAGACGTAGAAGGATTTATTAAACAGCTGAGCACATAGTAAGTGCTCAATAAAGCCCTCACCTATGTTGCATGTTCCTATCACTCAGCCCTTGCACTGGGAACACCTCGAGGGCAGGGTCTGGCCTGGGTCCCTGCTATGTCCCACATCTGGGCCTGTCACACATTAGGTGCTTCAGATGTGTGTGGCAAAGGACAGGGGAGTCCATGGTGGGGACGGTGTTTGGGATCCAGCCCTCATCCAGCTATGGAGGCGGGGCCTCCCACTTGCTCCTCTAGGGCCTGGGGTCCCTGTATCCAGCTCTGAGCGGAGCTTCCAGGGGAGTTCTCCAGCAGACCTCCCAGAGAAGCTGTAAATAAATTCCAAAGAGGGGCTGGTGGAGGGGGGTCAAGAACAGAGGCCAGGCAAGAGCATTCCTATGCCAAACAGTAAGGCTGCCTTGACCAGAGCCAGATGCACAGACGATTCCAGAGACTGTCTCAGGACCAGGCGCCCAGAGGCACTCGCAGCTGCCATCTGCACCAGATCCACTCACAGCCCATTTGTTTGTCATTTGTTTGTCCCACGGACATGCACAGAGCCTACACTGTACCAGTGGCAAGATGCCAGTTCCTGGGGCAACTCAGATGCACACAACACATTGTTGCCCGTGCACAGCAGCCTCTCTGCCGAGCTAATCTGGCTGCTTTGGAAAAGCTGCGGGGGATGGGGGTGGGCTGCTTAGCCCTCTGCCTCCTGCGATGCTGGCTTGGTGGCCTGGGGGAGGCTCTGCCTCTCTTCCTGGGGCCTAAGCAACAGTGGAGGAGCCATTGAAGGGGCAGCCTGGGCTCCAGGCCTGCCTGAAGGCCAGAGGGGCCAAGGTGACTGTCCCTCATGCCCTGCCCTGAACAGTTCGGTCTGCTCTGGGAGGCCAGGGTCACTGGGCAGCCCCTGGCCGGCTCCCTCCTTGCCACTCCGTTCCTGAGCCACAGCTGACTTGGGCAGCCTTGGCCGCAGGTGGGGTCTCCCAGTCCTCCCCACTTCCCGCCTGGGAAGGTAAGGCTGAAGGGCTGGCCTCTGTTAAATCAATGAATAAACCCTCGCTTTGGTACATGCCGGCTGGGAGATCGTGGGGAAGCCACTTCTCCTCTCTGAGCCTCAGTCTTCCTCTCTGTAAAATGGGGGGAATGATTTCCACCTCCTGGGGCTGTGATGGAGACTAGGTGAGCACTTAGCACGTGGTAGAAGCTGAAGCAGCGGTTGCTACTCATATTCCTCTTAGGCTCTTTGTCCCAGGGCTCAGCCTGTGTTGCACCCTGTGTGCCCTTGATGACACCCTTTTCTCTCTCTGAGTTGCCTCCCCTCAGCATGGCTGGGGACTGGAACACAGTCTCCTCAGTTCCCCTCCACCCCTGTCAACCCCAGGAAGAGCGCCCAGTCCTCTGTGTCCTCAGGGCGAGCATTTCTGCTGGTGTCTAACTGGGGTGTGTGCAGAGAGGGAAGGAGGTGGGGAGGGTGAGACGCACACAGAGCTGCCCCCTGGTCTGACTCCCGGCCCGAGGGTCCCTGACACATGGGGTTTCTCTCCTACACTGGAGGAGGCAGATGAAGCTCACCTAAGCTTTGGAACCAAGTGCAAAGGTGCCCTGAGCTCTCCCACCCAGAGACCCTTTCCTGCCCTGGACCCACAGGGTCTCTGGGGGCCCTTGGCTTGGTGCATGGGTGGGGTGCCCAGGCCCTCAGACCAAGACACGGGCCCTGCAGGGCTCTGCCGGCCCCACGGGCCGTCCCTGGGACAGAGGTAGTTAGGCTCATCCTTCTTTTAAAAACTACTTATTAAAGTATGACTTACACAAAAATGCACACATCTGAAGCGTACAGCTTGATAAATTTTATACATGATTTCTGAGCACTCCCAGGCACGCCCCCTGCCCAGATCAAAATGGGAAGGTTTCTTTACACCCGCTGTTGCTACCCACCTTCAAGAAATCATGGTTCTGACTTCTCTCACCCTAGATTCACTTTGTCTGTTCTTGAACTTCGCACGGATGGAAGTGTACGGCCCATGCCTTCTGCACTTGGCTCCTTAGACTCCACACTGCGCCTGTGGGAGTCAGGGCTGCAGAGACGCGTCGTATTCCTGCTGTCCAGTTCTGGCGTGCAGGGAGGCCTCAGACTCTGCTGTAGGGGAACCCCTGGGACTCAGTGTCCAGCTTTCACCCCTGTTGCCCCGGGACCTGGGCTCCAGCCACGTGGATCCCCAGCTGGACGGGAGGCAGCTGCCGTGGGCCACCAGGGCCACACCAAGTCCTTTCATCTCTCTGCACCCTGTGGTCTGGCCCTGTGCCCTGCATGCAGTAGGTGCTCAATATAATTTCAATACAAGAATAAGGCTCCCTCACTTTCATAAGTGAAGGTGAGATGTCTTCCTTATGAAAAGAGGAAAATGCTGCCTACCTTATGGGGTTTTTGTGAGTATTAAATCAATAGAGTGTACACCGCTCTGTGTCTCAGATCCCCCGTGACGAGAGCCAACACTGGCTGCATCTACATGCTGGGGGCTCCACCAAGCCCTCCTCAGGTTTCGATTCATTACCACAGAGCCACAGGTGAGGCAGGTGTTAACATCTTCCCCATGTTACAGAGGCACGAACGCGGGTTCACAGAGGCAAGTAATTGACGACAGTGATGTGTGGGGCAGGAGCTGGGATTTGGACCCTGGCTGGGTCAGCGCCATACTCCAGATTTGTGCCTCTCTGAGCAAGGGGCACTTGGAGTTCCAGGGCCCTCCAGGTGTTCAGCGAAGGAGGAGAGTTGGGCTGCAGTCCTGGCAGGCTTGGTGGAAGAGCTGGGTGCATACGGGGCTTGGAAGCTGCGTGGTTTGGGTTGGCAGCGGGCAGGACGTGGGCATTCCAGCTGCTGTGCAGCCCTGCCACGGGGAGGAGAGTGATGTTGTGCTTGTCCTCAGTGCTCAGTGTTTCTAAGCACCCTGTGGAAAGAATGGCAGAAAACCAGGTTCAAAGCCAGCATGTGCCAGGAGCCACCCTCGCATCTGAACCATGCCCGGGGAGCCCCCGGGGGGCCAGGTTGGGCCAGGTTGGGCTAGGTTGGGTCAGGCATGAGACTGAATTCTCGACCCTCCTCAGCGCCGTGTTAAATGGGGACTCTCATGGGCACGGGATTCACCTGGAAGCTTTAAAACATCCCCAGGACGGCAACCCAGAGGTTCTGAGTCAGTGTGTCTGGGAAGGACTCGCAAATCTGCTTTTAAACAAACACCTCCTGGTGAGTCAGAGAAGCTTCCTTGGAGGCTGCTTTGAGAAATAGGGCAGAGTAAAAAAGCGTGTCCTGGGAACGCAAGTGGGGCTGAATCTGATTCCACATCCTGCCAGGGGTTCATCTTGGAGCAGCTATTTACATTCCCTGAGCTTCCGATTTCTCATCAGTAAAATAGGCCGATGACGTGCTCCATCGGAGGTTAACGAGGATGAAATGAAGCAATTATGATAGCTTCCTGGAGCTGCCATAACATATTACCGTAAACTTGGTGGCTTAAAACAACAGGAATTTATTCTCTCTCGGTTCTGGAGGTTAGAAACCGGAAATCGAGGTGTTGGCCGGGCAGCACACACTCTGGACGCTCTAGAGGAGCCTCCTGCCCAGCCTCTGCCTCCTCCTGGCAGCCCCAGGTGTTCTTTGGCTTGTGGTTGCGCCACTCCAGTCCCTGCCTTGGGCCTTGCATGGCCTCTTCTCTGTCTGCCTGTTCTCAATGCATCTTTCATAAGGACACGTGCCATTGGATTTAGAGCCCACCCACTTGGATAATCCGGGATGACCTCAACTCAAGATCTTTGACTTAATTACTTCTGCAAAGACTCCTTACCCAAATAAAGTCACATCCACAGGCTCTGGAGGTTGGGACATGGATGTATCTTTTGGGGCCACCGTTCAACCCACTAAAGCAACATATACAAAAACTCTGAGGAAAATGCCTGGGGCTTGAGAAGAGCTCAGGATATATTAATCTCCTCTTCTACCCTTTCTTGTTTCTCTGTTGTTACGCCCTGTCATTCCCACCTTCAAATGTACAATTGGATCACTTCTCACCATCTCTGTTGCCACCATGCAGGCATTGTGACCTGGATCCACCAGGGCCGTTGTCATCCCCAGGAGAGTGGCCGCCCTGGGGAGAGCTCAGTGGCTACTCTGAGGGCTGAGTTGTCCACCAAGGCTGGACGCACCAGTGCAGGGCGGTGTCCATGGTGGGGCCTTACCAGATACAGGGACAGAGCCTGGCTGGCCCTCAGGGGAACTGGGCTTTTAAGAGTCAGCCCTGCTGCCCAGTATTTCCTGAGGGGTGTTGGGCACGTCAGTGTTGGGCAGGTCAGTGCCTCCTCTGGGTCTTGGGACCCCATCATGTGATGAAGAGGAGGCCACCAGTCTGTGCAGCACTGAGGCCATGTAACTCTGCATGTGAATGTCTCATCTGCTGTGCCCGCAGCAGCGGTTCAGAGGAAACAGAGCTTAGCGAGGGCTCCAGCAGAAAGTGGGGTTTTCTAGGTGTGAGACACCAATTTCCTTAGCCTTACGCCCAAGCCCATGCCTGGCTACTTTCCGTCTCCTCTCCCGCCACACCCACCTCCTCCCTTCTCCCAGGGCAGATGAGGCCCATCTACCCGGAGTTCCCACAGGGCCAGTCTCTGCCCAGTGTCCTGCTCTTCCCACAGTGCCCTTCACCACATCCTTAGCTACAAACTCCTACTCCTCCTTCGAGATTCTGTGTGGGTCTATATCCTCCAGTAGACTTCTGCATCACTCAGGAGTCCATGAGACAAAAGGCGCTGCTGTGAGTGGTAAGGGAATACCGGATCTCATTTATTGCACATGGCGATTTATTTATGGAACTGACTCCATATGGGAATTTCAGGCATTAGCGATTACACGGAAGTGGGGCAGTGATGATCTGGGGGAGGAGCAGGGAGTGGAGTCAGAGAACAGTCACTAATCAGTCCACAGGGTTTTGGTTGTGACCCCACTGCCCATTTGGTACCCATGCCCACCTGGTCTCTGGCGCATACCAGTCTGGGACTCCACCATCCTCAGCGAATTCAGGGAGCCCATTTGACAGCAGCACATCCCACTGTCAGCGCTGGCCTGCAGAGGATGCTGCAGCAGAGACCTTCAAGGACACTGGTGCCCCCTTACCAATGCACCTCCCAAAGGAGAGTCCTCTGGGCCCTCCTGGGGGATATAGCTTGGGGCTGGGTGAGGAGATTGTATAAAAAACCCACTCCAGCAATCTGACCTCCCTAAGTCTATCGTGGAACACCAGGGAAGTTCTGGCATCTCAACTCTATTCCACTTTGGTCACCTTTGGGTTCAGGTTTCAGTGACTCTACCAAACTGTTAGAGCCACTCCCAGCTGTTTGATGCATTAAATCCAGAATTTCTAGTGAGTGAGCCCATGTCAATACACATGGCCTGTTCCAACATCTTATACCCTGAGCCAACCTTCTTATCAATTATTCAAATCCGTATGCTCTAGGTGTCTGTTGATACAAATTAGCAAAATTTTGTAGGTGATAGAGTGTATCCCCAGTGCTGCTGGAGACTGCATCTGGTTATAAGTCTAGCTGCAAAGAGAGGCAGTGGGGTGAATCTTTGGGGGATTAACAGCTATCTCAGGACATTTCATAACAGGTTCTACAGACATGGGAACATCAGCCTCTCAGGTGGGGGGAAGGGTTGTTTAACTGGAAAACAAGGCTAATGGAATTTTGGAGTTCAAGGCTCTCAGGAATATGTCCACATGTCCCCATCTCAATGCTGAGGATCTCACCCAATTCCTCTTTTTCTGCTGGGTTCAATGTGCATTACAATTCAGCAACCCTAGGGTTTGGTGTTGGGTCTGGCTTTCAAAAATCTCAACCCTGTGGCTACAGAAGACAAGGATTTCTTTCAGGAACATAGTAGAAGCCTTATGGTTCTTTATTCAGATTTTAAGCTGGGAATTTAAAGTACTGAAATCATCATTTTCTTTCTCTAAGTTTTCCAGTGTGCTTGGGAGAAACCACCGAACCCACAGCGCTTAAATGCTTTATTATCACGAAAATGTTCTAGGAGAGCAGGTGCCGGGTCCCCCGAAGCTTTGCGTGGTGTAGGTTCTTGACCCAGGTGGGAATTTAATCACATTGACCTCCTGAGAGTGAAGGCTTCATCTTTACCTCTGCCCTTCAAATCTCATGCAATTTCCACTTTTGGAAGAATCTGTCTAAAGCCAGACAGAGAGTTCTGATTATTCTAGTTCCCAATCTTAGCCAAATTGACACACATAATCCAACTTACCCTCTGTGACCCCAGAAACTAAGTTAAATGCCCCTTCTCAATGCTTTCATCAAACCTTGCTTAATTCATGAGTCCCTGGCGTTTTTACATGCTCACTATATGTCATTCACTTATCTCGGTGCTTCTACTGTCTTACCTACCCCATTGAATTGTACTTGTGTTCTTGTTCCTTACCCCTTTTAAGCTGAGGGCTCTGCATAGGTAAAGACTGTAACACTAGTTTTTTGTTGTTGTTGTTTTTTGTTTTTATAAATAAATAGCAACTCTTATTTACTTAGAACTTCCCACGTGCCAACCCTGTTCTAGGTTCCTTTTCTGTGATAAGTCATTCAATTTTAGAACAGACTTATAATGTAGGTGCTATTTTATCATCTTTGTTTGGCAGATCAGAGACTTGAAGCACAGAGGAGTTAGGTAACTTGCCCTAGGTCACCCAGCTACTGGTGGCAAGCCAGGATCTGAAGGCTGGGAGGCCAGTCTGGTTGCAGTCTCCAGAATCTGCAGTCTCCGTCACTGTGCTGTGACTGGACAGCATGAGAATGGGGGAGACGGGTGCAGAAGAGAAGAAAGGGCAAGGGGAGGGAGAAAATGCACAGAGGAGAAACTTGAGACTTGATTAAATGAGACCTATTCCTAGGCAGAACATCCTAGACAGGGCAGATAGCCAAGAAAGGCCCCGGGGTTGAGTGCCTACTGTCCTGTCTTAAGGGACAATCCCAAGTAGATAGTTTCTCCCTATTCCATGTTCAGTAGCACCTGTGGACTTCAGTATCAGTTCCTGCCTGAGTCTCCAGCCCACAGGCCTGTCCTAGAGATTTTGGACTTGCCAGCTCCCATAATCATGTAATCCAGTTTTAAATATTATTTATATATATACTGCCTGGAAAGCATCCATCCACTGTTAACATAACGAGAAAGTTTACATGGCTGGATACCTTCCCGACAGCCCTCATATACGTGTACCTGCATCTATCTATATCTATATGTCTGTATCTCCTACTTGTTCACATGCTTATTCTAGGCGAAAAACATTCGAGACACATGATATTCTATTATATTCCCAGTTCTCTCAAGCTCCGGTTGGGGAATGTGGTGTCTGCCATGGGTGGTCTCATCTGTCACCTGCTGGATGCTTGGGACCAAGGGCTGGGAGTCATTGCCTTCTTAAAGCTGCACCCTCCCACTGCTCCTGTTTCCTGGAGATGACCCACTAAAAATGGGATGCCTGCATGGCCATGCCATCTCCCAGTGTAGGGCAGTCCTTCTGCAGAGCAATCCAGCACTGCTTAATGAAGCAAAGCAAGCATATGCCCTGTGGCCTGGAAACCCCTCTTTTGTGTATATGCCCAGAGATATTCTCCCAAGGGCCATAAAGGGGTATGTGGGAAGATATTCATCCAGATCCATCCAGGTATTGCTTGTACTGGTGAGGAGCTGGAGGCAGCCTGAGTGTCCAGTTTGGGGAAGGAGAAGTAAACTTCGGGTGTTGCATCCTGTGGAGTCCCATGCAACATTAGACAGAATGGATGGATGTGCACAGACCAATGGGGAGAGAGTTTACAACCCAGAGCTGAATGAAAGAAGTAAAATAGGAGTGAGGCCTCCAGCCACCACCAGTGATGTGAATTACAACCAGATGCACACCACCACACTCCCTATTTTACAAGTGCATGTACGTGTTCAAGGACACACCTATTAGACACGCTGCCTGTGGCCATGCAAGAGAGGACTGGAGAGGGACAGGGGAGGAAGGCAGCTCAGGGACCCAAGAGAGGAGCTTTGCGCAGATGATAACCAGCCGTAGACTGAAGAATACAGTTAGCGCCACTCCTCTGCACCCAGAGCAGCTCAAGAAAGTTCAGAGAAATTGGAAAAGAAGAAAAAGGAGGAGAGAGAGAAAGACAAGAGAAAGAAGAGGAGGAGGAAGGAAGAGAAGGAAGAGGATGAAAAGGGGAGGAGGAACGAGGAGGTCGGCGGGGGTGGGGGTGGGGGGGGGGAACGGGGAGAGGAAGGAGGAAAACATAATTGTCCCCAAACCCTTGCAGGGTGGTTCATGGCAGCTTTGTTTGTAATAGCCCCAAACTGGAAACAACCAAAATGCCCTGCGATGTGTGGATATTTAAAGCCACTTTGGGCCGGGCGCGGTGGCTCACGCCTGTAATCCTAGCACTCTGGGAGGCCGAGGCGGGTGGATTGCTCAAGGTCAGGAGTTCGAGACCAGCCTGAGCAAGAGCGAGACCCCGTCTCTACTAAAAATAGAAAGAAATTATATGGACAACTAAAAATATATATATAGAAAAATTAACCGGGCATAGTGGCGCATGCCTGTAGTCCCAGCTACTCGGGAGGCTGAGGCAGGAGGATTGCTTGAGCCCAGGAGTTTGAGGTTGCTGTGAGCTAGGCTGACGCCATGGCACTCACTCTAGCCTGGGCAACAAAGTGAGACTCTGTCTCAAAAAAAAAAAAAAGCCACTTTGGTAGCCACACTGTGGACTACTGCTCAGCAACAGAAAAGAACAATTAGAAATTGGTCACAGAAAGGAAAGAGAATGGAAATTTTGGGGGACTCTCCCATGCTCCAGGTATTTTTAAGTTCATGACTCATTCTATCTTCACAATAATCTTATAATGTCATGTATTCGGATGCCCATTTTACAGCTGAGGAAACTGGAGATCAGGGAGGTAAACTGAGGCTCAGAGAGATCACATGGTGTGTTAGTTTGGGAGGGCAGCTTTCGAGAAGTATCACAGACTCTGTGGGCTTAAGCAACAGAAATTTATTTTCTCACAGTTCTGGAGGCTGGCAGTCTATGATCAAGGTGTTGACAGGGTTGGTTTCTCCTGAGGCCTCTCTCCTTGGCTTGGAGACGGCCATCTTCTCCCTGTGTCTTCACACGGCCTCCCCTCTGTGTGTGTCCATGTCCTAATCTCATTTTATAATGACACTGGTTATGTTGGATTAGGGGCCACCCATATGACCTTGTAGTGTAATTGCCTCTTTAAAGGCCCTGTCTCCAAACACAGTCAGATCTGATGCGCTGGGTGTTAGGACTTAAACCTGTAAGGTTTAGAAGGGACACAGTTGAGCCCATAACAGATTGCTGGTAATCCACAGAGCTGGAGCTTGAACCCAGACATCTGGGCTCGTTCAGTCCTTTATCTACCTATAAACAAATATTTACTGGCATGGACAGGATTTTTTCTGAGCCTGGTCTTAGTACCCGCAATGTGCGGGGCACTCGCTGGGCCAACAGAGCAACAAACCATGATTCAGAAGCTGCAGGTGCTTGGCAAGAAGACTGAGAACCTGGTGTGCAGCACACACATCCTCACACACCTGCGTGACCCCAGCATGGCTGGGCTGGGGTCCCGGCTCTCTGCAAGTGCTCTTGCCTAATCCCCTTAAATCAATCAGCAGTGCAGCTTCTCCAAGGCCAGGCAAGTGGACGTAGGGGGAGGCAGGGTGGAGGCTGGCCACAGCTTGACTCAGCTGAGCAGAATGTGGGCCGAGGTTTGGGGAAGCCTGGCTGCTGCTGGGTTTGTGTTCCCTCCGCGGAGTATGGGAAGCGTGTTTGGCGTTGACAGATGGCAGGTCTGCGGAGGGCTGGAAGAAGCCACTCTCTCCCTTAGCACCAATGCTCAGCTGGCTTCCGCTTTAGGGGTCAGCTGGCTGGAACTGGACATGAACTCTGAATTTGGCCGAGGGCTCTTCTTGAATTTTGAGCCCTTAGGAGGTTTTCAGGGTCAGACAATGTCCACAGCTTGGAATCTTTTCCTGTCAAGACCATCTGGGGTTTTCAGACGTGTCTGGAACTTTTTCCCAGGGCCTCTGTGCAGTGATGTTGTTCTCTGGGGTTGGGGTGCTCTCAAAGCTCTGGGTCCAGCTCCCACGTCACAGATGAGATGCTGAGGTCACCATAGTGAAGCGATGTGGTGGCCCCATCTCTTGCCCTGCCCTGGCACCAACCCAGATGATCGCCTCTCTAGTGTCTAATCTCCCAGTGATGTCGGGGTAAAGTGAGTCCATTTAACTCATCAAGTGTCCACAGCCTGAAAAAAGGGACAAGCCAGTGTCCCAGCCCCTGCAGGGCCATGGGGGATCATAGCAGGTCCCCATGCAGCTTCTCCACATGGCACGTTGGGGCAACTAAGGAGAAAAAACCCAGGAAGGGCCATGAAGGGAACATAAAGGATGAATAGGAGTCCTGTCTCTGGGTAGGGGGTATAAGGACACTCAGATTTTGGTGGAGGAGAGAATGCGCACATTCCCAATGGGATGTAGCATTTACCAAGCTCTTCCTATGCACCAGGTGCCATTTAAAGCACCTTACACATATTCATTCATTCATCTTCACCACTAAACAAACATACAGCTTTCCTCCTTTCAGATCCATTTTTTTTTTATGTGAGAGAACAGAGGTGCAGAGAAATCACATCATACTCCCCAAATTTCATGGCTGGCAAGTGGCAGAGAGGCTCCAGAGTCCACGCCTGACCCAGCTCTCTGCAGTGCTGATCGAGATCCTGCCATTTGTCATGCTCTGTTCACTGAACACCTACTATGTGCCAGACACTAGAAGGAGCTGGGATTATGGTGGTCAAGCAGTCACAGCCTTGACCCCCAAGGGCATTAATATATAAGCCAATAGTCCAGTTTGACCCTACGTGATAGGATTGCATTTGAGGCAAGCCCAAGGAATTGTGGGAATACAGGGGCGTCCCTTCACTCATCCCCAGGTGGGTGTGCACTGGGGGGCTGGAGGTGGATGAGAGTTTGCAGGTGGAGGAAGCTGAGGGGTAGAATGTAGTCAGGTGGAGAGAGGGAGCATGGATTTCCAGCAGAAGGAAGAGCAGGGGGCCCAGGGTGGGAACGGGCACTGCATGTTGGTGGGGTCCTACGGAGTTCAGCCTGGCAGGGGCAGGCGGTTCTGAGGAGAGGGCGGTTGGGAGATCTGCAAAGGGGCCACACCCTGAAAACCAGGCGGAGGAGTGTGGCGTCCCTGCGAGGCTGTGGAAGCCACTGGAAAAGGTGTAAATAGGAGAGTGAGGTAATCTAATCTTCTAGGACATACCCTATGGCTGCGGGGGAAGGGGCACAGTGGGGAAAGGTTGGCAGCTGGGAAGCCAGTCAGGAGCCTGCTGCTGGTGGGGTTTGGAAACGGGGTGTGGTGAAGGGCGGGGCTCAGGGGCACCAGGGGAACAGTGACACAGAGGCTCCACGAGGAAAGGACAGATGGGGACTTCATCCTCCAGCAGAGGCCATGGTGAGAGGCGTGTGAAAAGACCCATGGATGAAGGAATAGGTGGGTGGGTGGGTGGGTGGACTGGCAGTGCTGGGGAGAAAGAACAGGAGGGGGAGGGAGTCTGCCGCCTCTGCCCATCCATATTCCCTGGGGAATAGCCTGGAGGGGTGACAACTGATGAGGAGCAACTGTAACAGTTGCTGAGTTGATTGGCTTAAAAATCTGAGCATTGATCCTCCAAGGTCTCAGCTCCACTTCTGCAAGAAGAGGAGGTGTGAGTGGAGGGTTAGAGGAGAGATGAACAACTCAGTCAACCGTCCGGCAGTGTGCGTGGTGCTGGGTACAGCTGGGGGACAAGAGGGCTGGGTGCTTGGAGGAATGATGGAGGGAAGAGCCGCAGACAGATGACATCTCTTTATCAGGTTTGGATCATAATCTTGAAGGCTGTAATCCCTTGATGTTGAAATCCCAAAGGATCAAAATCCAAAATTCCTAATGTCTAAAATCCCCCAAATCGTAGGATAGTTGCATCGTGTTTGGCAGAAGACAATGCATCCCCTCATTACCTTTATTCAGAAATTGAGTAGATGTTTAAGGAGATGTGTATGGTGCCAAACTGATAAGGGGTGAATTTGTGGTCTTAATTTTAGTTGTCAACTTGACTGGATTAAGAAATACCTGGAAGCCTGGTGAGCCATTGTCTTGGGTGTGTCTGTGATGGCGTCTGTGAGTCTGAGTGGACCAGGTGGAGCAGAGCTGCCCTCGATGCTGGCGGACACCATCCGATCTGCTGGGGGCCCGGAAGCCGAATTGGGAGTTGGGACAGACTTTCCTCTGCTGCCTTGCTCACCGGCACTCCAGGCTGGCTGGCCTTCGGACCCCGGGCTTCGCACCAGCAGCCCCCCGGGCCTGAGGCTCTCAGCCTCACACTGAGAGTTGTTGCACCATCGGCTTCCCTGGTTCTCAAAGTAAAAACATTGAAACTTCCTCAATAAAACAAGCCATGTCTTTTTTGTACATCTGTGTTTGTGAAAGATAAAATTGCTCAAGATCTCAGCTCTCTGGGCAACTGGATATGTGTTGGTGACCCCTTGTGGGTTTTGGTCAATCTCATCAAAAGACTCAGGTTGTCTGTCGTGGTGTTTCAGATGACTGCAGTTATAAAGCTCGGGGCACACAGTTGCCAAACCATATGCGTTTACACATTTTGCTTTTTGACCTATTTCTTTATGAACACGTTTTATCTACTCATAACCGTTACATCCATGCGGCTGTCGTTAGTAACCTGAGTGTTCATGTTTGCACAGTAGCTATGTTATGACTCTCTATTTTATTGTGTAAATTGGCCTATGAAGGGCTCTGTCATGATTTCATGTTTTTCAAACAAATTCCCTTTTAGAAATGTAAATTAATGTCTTTTAAAGAATTAAATTTTTTTTTCAAAATTATCTTTTTGGGATTTTGATGTTTCAGGATTTCAACATTCAGGGTTATAACATTCAGGGATGTGTCTTTTGGGGTTCTGATCAGCTCCCCTCTTTCTCCACCATTCCTGCTGCTTTGAATGCTTTACGCCTTCTCACCTTCAATGTTCTCCTCCATGTAGGTTTCCCTGAACCCCCAATCACAGGTCCCTCTCCTCCTTATTGCTACAGCATTTTGTTTTTCCCTATAAAGTTCAGATGAAAGGTATTTTTCATGTAAAATATACATGTGTCCTACATGTGTTATAATTATTTGGCTATACTGTCAATTCTCTCAACAGATCATGACCTATTTGGGGGCAGAATTGAGGCTTCATTCAGTGGTATCTACCCTGTGTTTATGGGAAGAAAAGGATGACTGAAAAGAGAAAGAGATAGAACAAAGAGGAAAGAGAAAAAAAAAAGGAAGAGAAAGCATAAATGGCAAAAACAATAAGGAAAAAGATGAATACATTGGGAAAATGAATATATGGGTAGATGAATGGGTGGGCGGCTGAATAGTGATTAAATGGATGAGTAAATGAAGAAAGAAGAATCCGTGGAAACCGAAGATCAAAGTTCGAGTTTTTGCAAACCACAGGGAGGGCAAGGCCAGCCATGAGGTCTATACTCCGGGGGGTCTCAGAATGACAGGGTCACCTATCTGGTTGTTGCAGGAGCTGGACCTAAAAACCTGAGTCCTGGTTCTGAATTTAGGGCTATATCTGCTTATAAAAACGTGCGTGTACAAAGAGAGTAAGGAAAATCTCGATATTCCTGTCTTGCAGCAACTTGCATAATGTCTCAGCACTCAGTTTCTCTTTCTGTTAATGAGGACGCAATGCTCATCACGTGGGTATGTGGCCTCTGTGTGAGCAATGACCTTGTGTACCTTGCTCACCGCTGGTTCCTTGGCGTTTAGCACAGTGACACACAGAGTTAACGTGCTCCCCCTTCGGGTTAGAGGACAGGGTGTTTGGGTTCCACAGCCCACCTGGGCACAGGGGTTCACTGTGAATTCCTGGATTGGTCCTTTACCTTTCTTGGCCTCAGTTTCCCATTCTGTAGAATCAGGGATTGGACTGACTTTCTGAGGTACCTTACGTCTCTGGCTCCCTCTGACTTCCCTGGCAAACGTCAGCCCCTTGAGAAGAGGGGAGTCAGGGCCAGACCCTCGTCTGCCTGGCTGGCAGCCCCTGGCTGGGAAGGCATCTGATCCTTCTGCCTTTACAGACTCCTGGGGTGTCTTTGGCTCTGTGTGGGTGGCCCTGCCAGGGGGTGCCCCATCCGCATTGTCCCCGACCTACACGCCTCTCCCTAGCACAATGCTGCCTGTCTTCTCTCTTTGAGATCTGGGTTAGATAAACTGTCTGCTTTCTTCTTTTCTCTTATTTTCTAAAAGTTTCAGCAAATTCTGCCCTAGAAAAAGCTGCCAGGTCAGTGGGAACCGGGCATTTGTCAATAAACTGAGCTCAGCGTGATCTTCCACCGGATAAACAGCCAGACTGGTTTCCAAAACATCCCGCTGCGCCCACAGGCTCACTCAGCAGGTGCGCAGGGGCCTGGGTTTGGGGAGGGATTCGGGCTCAGGTCTAGGCACTGTGGGCTTGCAGGGAGGTGAGTGTGAACTTTGTTGCTTGTTCGCTAGGTATCTTCAAACAAACTGCTTAACGTTTAAGTTTCTTCATCTGTAAGTGAAAATTATTAATAATTAGCCAGAAAGGGCTTTTGTGGAAATTAGAATAGAGCATTTATCAAGTCTGACCAAATGACTGGCATGGAGACATGCTGGCTGTTTTTAATACCAACTTATGTGTATCTGTGTATATAGGTATATATCATTTATATGCATTTTAGAATAATATTTATTTATCAATGAAACTTTTTAAAGAGGAAATCAAAGGATGCACATAGACTCATTCCCAGAGGCAAGTGCTGTTAGACCGTGAGTGCCTTTCAATATTTTTTCTCTTACGTGTATATTTAGAAACTGAAGTCATGCTAATTTTATTTATTTGCTTTTTACTTAATATTATAAGATAAGCATTTGTGTCTCGAATCCCCCCTGAAGGCCCGGTTTGGAACGGCTGCACTGCGCCCCATGTGTGGACACGCTGTCACTGTGAGGACGATGCCCTGCTGGTGGACATGAGCCTGCTTCTGGCTTCGAACCACAGGCTCAGGACCAGAACCCAGTTCTGTCGGAGCCCGAAGCACATGGTGATTCTGGCACCCAGGAGGGCTGAGGCATCGACGTCCCATCGATCTCTCTGAAGTTTCTCAAACTCCATCTCTGTTCTGCTTTCGCCCCCCGCAGCGTCTCCCCGGGTCTCCCTCCAGAACCCAGCAGTCGCGTCACCACCCACGTCTCCTAAGGAGCCACAGATGTGCCCTTCCCAGAGCCGGCAGCCGCTACCTGCCACATGCCGGGCTGGGCGGTGGGGAGAGGGAAGGGACCTCAGGACGCAGGGGGCTGAGGGGAGAAGCCGCGTAAAGGTGGACAAGAAGGACAGCATTTGTTAAGAATTTTTTTTTTTTCTTCTTTAGGCTTTGGCCCAGAGCTTCAAAGCACAAGTTCAGAAGTTTCTGTTGTAAATCCTCAAGCATGTTGTTGTGTTTCTAAGCGAAAGAAACTCAGCAGCATGTGTTTCTGGTTCTATTGACTCCATATTTAAGAAAACATTGCCAGGGACTGGGGCTGACTCGGGTCTAAACAGCTCTGAGTGCTGGCTGAAGCCCCCTTCCTCCTGCTGTGCGTGGACGTGTCCCTAAAGTGGATCTCGGGTGGGCTCAGCAGAGGTGGCTTGTCGAGGTCATGGCATCCAAACTTGCATCTTGCAGAAACCCGTCTTTGTTCTCTCTGCAGCAATCCTTCCCGAATCCATTCTCGCCCAGCTGCCGTCGTCATTGGTCTAAAATAGAAATCTAACCATTTCATTTATTCTCTTTCTTAAAATCCATAACAGTTGTGGGATTTTTTTTTTTTTTTTTTTTTTTTTTTTTTTTTTTTTTTTTTTTTTTTTGCTTCTAAGGTAAGATCAAAGTCCTTAAGCCTGGCCCCAAGCCCCTGTGGGCTGCGTCCGCTGCTGGCTGCCCTGCTCTCATTCTTCCCCCACTCCGTGCCCTCCCCGAGTACTCAGGGTCTTGTGGGGTCCCCATTCTCTCTTTCGCTGAACCTTGCTCATCCCGTCCTCTTGGCCTGGAAGACGCATCCCCGATCTTACCTCTTGTACTGGGTGAAGCTATCCCTCCCCCAATTCATGCCCACCTGGAACCTCAGAATGGGTCCAAATGGAAATAGGGCCTTTGCAGATGTCATTAGTAAAGAATCTTGAGGTGAAATCACTCTGGGTTTAGATTGGGTCCTAAATCCAATGGTGTCCTTACAAGAAGAGGAGAGGACACAGAGAGACACAACGGGAGGAAGGCCGGGAGAAGAGTGTGGCAGAGACTGGAGTGGTGCAGCTGTACGCCCAGCGGCACCGAGGACTGCCGGCCACCACCAGGCACTGGGGGAAAGGCAAGAACAGGCTCTCCCCAGAGCCTCCAAAAGAAACCAACACTGCCAACACTTTGATTTTGGACTTCTGGTCTCTAGAAAGGTGAGAGAATAAATTCCTGTCGTTTTAAGCTACCCAGTTTGTGGTACTGTGTTATAACATCCCAGGAAACAAAACCACCTTCTTTTATGAGCCTCTTTCCCCAGTCCCTCCTAAGAGGATCCACCCCACAGGGTGGGCTCCGGGTCAGACGGCCTGGGTTCTATTCCTGACTCTGCTACCTTCTCTCTCTATGGCATTTGGCAAGTCATTCAACCCCTCTGAGCCTTGATTTCAACAACTTAAAATGGGGCTGATTATAGCTACATCATAGGGTCCCAGGGAAAATTAAGGAAGTTACCACATACAGAGTGCTCAAAAAAGTGTCTGTCACCTAGCAAGTGCTTGCTGCATGTTACTAAATCCTTGAGTTTGGATCTCTGCTGAGATTAAAGGCAGCCGTGAACTCTTTGGTACTTCTCCAATGAGATATGGGGTCTATGTCTACTTCCATTGATGCTGGCCTGTCTCCATGACTTCTCTGACCAATAGCATAAGGTAGAAGTGACTCAGTTCTGAGTCTTGCCTTTATAAGGTTAAACAGCTTCCTCCTCGGTCTCTTGGCATCTTACAGCAGAGGTCCTGAGATGACATGGAGAGACAGAGGTGCCCACTCAGGCCCAGCTTTCCAGCCATCTCTGTGAGGTGCCAAGATGACGCAGTCATCCTGGAAGTGGATGATCCAGCCCCAGCTGTCCCAGCTGATGCCATGTGGATCAGAGATGAACTGCCTAGCTGAGCCTTCCCCAGGTTCCTGATCCACAGAATTGTGAGCAAAATAAAATGGTTGTTTGGAGTTATTTGTTATGCAGCAAGATATAAGTGAATGCTTCCTCTAGGAGGCTTCCTGGGTTTTCCAAGTCTCAGATCTGTGACTCTGTTTTGTTCTTAGTGTTGCCTGCTTACACAAGACTCTACAATCAATAATAGCACCTATGATAACAATAACTGATATTTAGCTGAGTGGATGGTTCTGCTTGAATCAAGGGAAAGGTGGTTTGCATTACTCAAGGGATTCATGTGGAGGCCTTGCCTAGATAATATGTGGACTTAGGTGAGCCAAGAAGGATGCCTGTTCCCAGTAGGAAGCTCATGCCCCAGAGAAAGAGGGCAAGAGCTGCCCTGAGCATGCCACTGATTCCTCCTTGGGGCAGGATGTGTGAAGGTGCAGAAAGACCAGGGGTGGTTCCCTCATTAGACTCCCTCTACCTGGGAGGAAAAATCAGGACTTCAGAGACACTACCAGCTGTCACCTCCTCCTGCCACCACTGAATTTTTATTCAATATTCTACAGGTTGTCTTCATATGGACTCAAACTTGGAACTCCACTCTTTTGTTTGCATACACGTTCACACACACACATGCACACACACATGTACATGCACACACATGCACACACCCATGCATGCATGTACACTTACCCACAGCCTCAGTATGTAGCAGAATTTAGTATAAAGCTTTAGGAATATGGAAGGAAATTTATTCACAGTAAGATAAAAAAGATAAAATAGAATTGTAGCTGTCCCTAACAGGCTACTAGCCTCTCCATCACGTTTCCTGGCCTCTCTATTCTCTTTTATCCTCACCCCTCAACCAAGAATCCATCTTTATTTCTAATATCTCCAGGTTTCTTGCCTCTTACCCACCTGTGCCCCTAAGATTCCAATATCAACCTCATGCTGCTGATCAAAGTCATTTCCTAACCAAACATCTCTGCTAAAATGTTACCTCCTTAGGCTTCTTGGACCATATATCCAAAGTGGCCAGCCTTCCCCTCTCTACCTCTTTACTCTTCATCTCATTCAAAGCACTGATCCTTATCTGAATTATGCATATTTTATGAACGTATAATTATTTTTCTCCCCATCAGAATGCAAACATGAGGAGGGCAGGGGTGTTGTTATCATTACTGTTAAAGCCATAAAGCCCAAAAGGGCACAAGCAAATCCCAGGGGCTTGATAGATATTTGTTGTAAAAATGAATAAATGAATGACTCTGGTGCCAACTATTAATAACTTAAAAATTTTATTCTGCTACATGATAAATGATCAGGGGCCTGACTGTTGTTAAAAACTGAGTGTCTGCAGACTGAGTCTGAAAGATGAGACAGAGTTAGCAAGACCAGGCTGGGGTGGAAACTCAGGGGAGGCACAGGCAGGCTGTGGTGCTCCTGCTGCACCAGCCCCTCCCTCCACTGCCCCAGGGCCATGATGAGATCCCTTTTCTCCTCCTCTCCTGCTGTCTCCCCTGTTCTCAGCCTAACCAGGGCCAGGGCTGAGGTTTGGCTGGTAAGGCTTTGGGGCTGACAATTTCAGAGCTTTGGCATCTTTATAGCCAACCCACGGGATAGGGCCATTCCATGGATCTGGAAGAGGGAAGTTCTCTCTCGTGGCTGGACAATGTGCCGGAGCAATCTGAGCTGATCCTGCGGTCCTCATAGCTCACCCACCATGAGCTCACTCATGAGCCACGCAAGACTCCATAAATGTTGGGTAAGACAAGCCTGCCTTGGGCTTGGGAGAGATTTGTGGTTGGTTAGAAGCACCCAAAGCCAACATTGGACCTCAGACTTAAATCTCCTGAACCTCATGTTCTTTGGTTGTTGGTTTTGTTTCCTTGCCACGAGTAACTCTGGAAAGGCGACCGGACATTCCAGGAATAAAGTGAGCGCCAGCGTCAGCCTCATTAGTCCTCATGGCCCCGCTGTGGGTCACAGACTTGGAGCTGGGAGGTTGTGGGCACTATCTCAACTACTTGCTGATTTCAGAGATGATAAAGCTGAGGCCAAGAGAGGCTAAAACCAAACTAACAAGGAAAGCCAGTGTAGAGGGTCATTTCCGCAGGCCAAATGTAAACTGGAGGTGAGAGGAAGGGGAGGCCTGAGCAGTGCTCAGATCCTGCTCTGTCACTTGTAACAGGTGTGACTTCCAGGGAATCTGCCAGCTGATCTGCATCAGTCTTCTCACCTGTAAAATGGGACAAAACCACTCACTTCATAGTAGCTTAGAAAAATTAAATGAGAGAACTGGCAGTATTCAAAAAGCCATTGACCTTCTCAACTCCGATGAGCTTTGCATCTTCAGTCCCTTGAAGGAAGGGCTGTGGTTTTTCCCATTTTACTCAGAGAGGTTAAGCAAGCTAGGAAAACCACACAGCTAATATGGGGTAGAACTAGAATCTGCAGTTCAAATTCACATAAAAATGCCATCTTTCCCAGTATACAGAGCAGTTATTAAATATTAGCCCTCACTGTTACTGTTAGTAGTCAGTCAACAATGATTTACTTATTAATTGCCTCCTGTGTGCCAGGCACTTCTCTTCACATGGAGGATATAATGGTATCAAAGACAGACTGTGCTGTTAACAGGAAAGTCAGCTAATACCTATCTACCTAATAACTAAGGCAATGTCAGGTGCTGGCAAGTGTTGTGATGGGGAAAAAATAAGGGAATGTGGTAGGAAATAACTGGGAGGCAGCAAATTCCTTCCCAAGATCAGGGAAGACCATGCAGAGCAGGTGGCACTTGTGTTGTTACTGGAGTATTGAGGAAGAGGCATGATGGGATGACCTTGGGGAAGAGTGCTCCAGGCAAGGGAGTGGTGAGTAGGGAAGCACAGTGGATGGAGGGGTGCAGAACAGGGTACGGAAGGAGAATTAGGCAGGCCCAGATCCCTTGCTGGCCACAGAGGGAGCTTAGGTTTAGTTCTAGGTAAAACGAGGACCCACTCAAGAGTTCTAAACATGAGAGTCATATAATCTACTTACACTTTAGCAAGAAGACGCTGGCTGCTGTGTGGAGGACGGGCTGTAGGAGCGCACATTGAAGTGAGGCAGCCAGCTAGAGGTCTGATGAAGGATGAATGGTGCTGCTGGTGAGATACGGTGCATTTGGGATATAACATTTCGGAGGCAGAGCTGGTATGCGTGTGAGACATGAGCCAATAAGAAAGGTCACAGAGGAATCCTCAGATCTGGGCCTGATTAACTAGTGGAAAAAAGAGAAAGCTTGAAATCGGGGAATATATTAAGCTTGAAAGGACTGTTGTTCGAAAAAAGATATTGAATATGTAAAGGGATATCTTCTGGTCTAGAAAAAACATTTGAAAGGCCTCAGGTTTTAGAAGGCATTTGAGGCCATGAGACTGGATGAAATCACCTAGAGAGAGAGTGAGAGCAGAGAGAAGATAGCCCAGGCCAAAACCCTGGAGGCCGTCTGTGATGCATAGTCACATTGGTGGCTCTCAGTGAACCACATGCCTCGTACTCATCCCTTCATGTCCCCCTTTCAACATTGACTCTGGGCTTAGCTGTGTGACCAGCTTTGGCAGGTGGGATATTAGCAAGCAAGATACAAGTGAAAGCTTTTACTGTGTTTGCACTTTGAGGCTCACTTTCATGGAATGCTCACTCTTGGAACCCAACTGCCATGCTGTGAGGAAGCCCAAGCAGCCATGGAGAGGCTCACGTGGAAGAGCATCGATGCCCTTAGCTGGCAGCCAGTACCAACTCCCAACCATGTGAGTGTGGCCATTTGAGTCTTTCAGGTGTCTGAGCACCCCCAAGAGACACCCAATGAAGCAAAAGAATCTCTGGATCAACCACAGAATTGTTAGATAAAATAAATATTTTGTTTTGAGCCATTGAGTTTTGGGGGTGGTTTTTGTACAGTAGTAAATGACCAATATGTTCACTGCAGCATGCACAGGTTAAGGGGAAGCAGCAGCAGCAGGAGCAGCAGCAAAGAGACTCGAAAGGAGACACTACTGAGGTTGGGGAGAACCAGGTGAAAAGTGTCACCAAAGGTTGGAGAAGCAGCATTGCAGGGAGATGTGTTGAGAGGCTAAGATGGGAATGATGCAGGTGGCTGGTATCCTTGCTCAGAGCCGCCCCGTGGGGCAATGGGAGAGCTCTGCTGGAGGAGAGGGAGCTGAGGAAGAGAATGGGAGGGAACAGGCACAGCCATGATTATTTAATTCTTTTTTGAAACTGTGCTCTCAAGGAGAGCAGAAAAATGGGGTGCTAGCCAGAAATTAAGAAAGAGAATTTGTTTAAAGCTGTTTAAATGCCGATGGGAATTTCTCCACTATTGTTGTTATCATAGTCATCTCACTCACTCCCAGGCCTCTTTGTCTTCCTCTATTTATTTTTTTACCATTCCACTTCTCACATTGTAAAGTTGTATATAATTAGTTTATTTATCAAGCTGATTATTTATTATTGCCTCCCACATTAGACTAGGATCTTAGCATAGGTGCTTAATACATATTGAATGAATGAATGAATACCATTCTGTGGTTGTGCGGAGAGAAAGAATGAGAAGATTCAAAAGTTGCTTGGAAACAAGATAAGGAGAACACGATCTAATCCTTCTTCCTGAAACACTGAGCTGGAGGATTCTGGGGCTTGAGCCTGTCTCCCTGCTTCCATCTTGACTCCGAGAGGGCAGGAAGACTGGGTGGACATTGCAAGGGTGTTCCTCTGGCTGTCCCAGTCACTTCAGACTCTCGAATTCTCTGAGTTCTCTCCTGGGGCCCAGGGAAATTTGGCCATGACTTGCTCTGCTCAGCCATGTGTGCAGTCAATGCACAATGCTCTTTGGGGTTGGGGGTCAGATCCAGAGCCCTGCACCCCGTCTGGAGAGATGCACATCCCATACAAACTGAATGTTGCCTGTGTGTGGTCATTTTGGGACAAGGTGGTCAGCTGAGCCTTGGACATCTCTTTTGGGGAAAGCACGTGGCAGGTCAAGGAGGTCACCATTCTGGAGTTGATGGTCTTAGGCAATCAAAATGACCCAACTAATTGAGTAACTAGTGCTCACCGGGAGGCCTGGCTCTCACTTCCGGGGATGTAGAGAGAGCAAGCCCTGGTTCATCAGGGAGCCCACGGGCTCACAAGGAAGATGGGCAGCTAAGCCAGCAGGGATGATCCCAACGTCCTGGCAGTCACCACTGCTCCTACAGCTCCTGCCAAGTGGCCTTCCACAGTCTCAGCTCTCACCTGCTTGCAGGGAAGCCAGACCCCCCTCCAGGGCCCCACAGAGGTGTAGTGATGCTGTGCGCTCTTGCTGGACCCTGGTCCTTTACATCCCTCCTTCACCACTCAATCAACTGTCCCCCCAGCAATGCCTCTCCAAAGGCCCCCTGGCGTGGTTCCTATTTCCTTCAGGTGTCTTGCCTGATGTGTGCGTGAGGATATTGTCACAATCATTTGTTCTCTCATTCAACAAGCATTCATTTGTTGAAGCCCCTTCCAGGTCTGGCACTGTGGCCGGCCCTGGAATAAAGTCCAGCTCCTGCCTTCAAACACTGTGTAGACTGGTCAAGGAGGCCACTAACTCCACTGAAGAGTGCAGTGTGACGAGTGTCCCATGGTATGACAACGGGATCTCGGAGGAGGTGGTGTGGTGATCAGAGGAGGGGCAGTGAGTTGGGGAGGGCATCAGGGGAGGATGAGAAGATGAAGCTGGACAGATAAGGCAGCTGGGCGTGGGGGGTAGCATGTGGGTAGAGCATCAGGGAGTGCAGGCAGCTCACTAAAGTTGAAAGGAAGGAGTGGGATAAGTGAGATTGGGGAAGGTTAGACCTGGGAGCCGTGGATGCCCTTGGATTGCTAAGGAACTTGGAATTTACCCTAAGGGAGTGGGAGAACTCTGCCAGTGTTTTGCAGTAGAGACTGAGAATCAGATTTGTGATTTAGAAAGATCAGGTGGCTGTGTGGAGGATGGTGTGTGTGTGTGGGGGGGGTATGTATCAGGGTGATGATCCTCCAGGCAAAGACAGATGAGCAATGACTGGCAGAAGCTTGGGCTAAGGTAGTGACAGAGAGTGAGGAGATGACAGCCAGGAACAGAGTTGGTAGAATGCAGACATTGTGTTGGACACGGGCCCTGGGTGTGGCCAAGGGATCTCTGCTGACTCCGTCTTTTCCTTCTGGTTCAAGCAACTTGATGAATGATGACGCCATTAACAGAAATCAGGAAGGCTGAATGAGGGTCAGCAATGGAGAAAAAAAAATGCATCAAAAATTTTCTGGATGTAGCAGGTAAGAAAAGCCCAGGAGACAACCTGAGCAGGCGTATCAAGCAGGTGGTTGGCAACGCAGGAGGAGGCATCTGTTCTGGGAAGCGCTTGTGCCCTGTGAGAGGCAAGGCAGAAGGGAGCTGTCTCCTGCAGCCACACTTTGCCCGGGAAGGAGGCTCACACCACCTTTCGCCATCTGCAGCACAAGGCAAAATCCTGTAAAAGTCGGCCCTTTGCAGAGCTCCGAGACCAAGGTCCTATTGTCTTCTGGCAGAGGTGGAGTGGAAGGAAAGGGATAGGAAGGAGGTGAGGTCACGGGGCCTGGCACGGGGACCCTCGGAGGAGACGTGGTTTTCAAGCTGGCTTAGTGTCTTCCTGTGAGCGGGCCAAGGACTGGAGCCAGCAGCATCACTTCTGTAGCCAAAGATGACGAGCGGAACCAAGCGCCTTGGAGGAAATCCTTCCAAGTCATTTATTTTCAAAAATCCTCAAGGATCTGGGTATTTTGTTTGGACATAACTGAGTTGAGTTTTGAACTTTTTAAGGGTCTCTTCTCTGCTTTGGTGACCTCTTACATTCCAGTGGCTTTAAATACCAACTGTGTGCCAACTACTCCCCAAAGTACACCTCCCACCGAGCCCTCTCCTCTGAACCCTGGACGAGTATGTCCAATGGATGTGTCATAGACGTCGCAGGGACAGCATGTCCCAAACTGAGCTCTCGGTGGGATCTCCAAGATGTCCCTCCCATAGCTTTTCCATGTTAATAAATTGCAACACCATCCACTCGGTTGCTAATGCCAGAAAAATGAGGATGTTTCTTCATTTCCTTATCTAATCTCTTAACAAATCCTCTGGACTACAAGGCCCTACATGGATCTGAATCTTGTTATTTCTCCCCTTGAGATCACCACCACTCGAGTCCAGCCTCCTCTGTCCTCCCTGCTAAAGCACCTGCCTGCAGCCCACATTGTGCCCGGCAGGCTCAGTGGCCTTTTCTGCCTACACGTGATATTTCAGAAACATAACTTTGATCTTGTAACTTGCACATTTAAAACACACTAATGGCTTCACATTGCCCTGGGAATAATGTCCCCACTGCTGGCAATGGCCTGACTCCTGTCTGCCTTTCCTCCTCTGTGGCCTGCCATCTCCCCCCTCCTCACTCGGCTCTAGCCACAGGGGTCACAAGAGTCCTTGGACAAGTCAAGCTCCCTCCTGCTCCAGCCCCCTGTCCTGAGAGTCCCTCTGCCTGGAACACCCTTTCTGGCCATCTTACTCCCATCTTGCATATCTCTGCAGAAATGCTGTCCCCTCGGGGAGCTCCCTGGACCACCCTATAACTGAGGACCCCACACCCATCATTCTCTGCTATTGCTTATTTCTGAGCACACTGTAGAATTACTCACGCACCTGTTTATTTCCAGTCTTCCTTCATCGACTGTGAGTTCCACAGGACAGAGACCACACTGGCTCCTTCACCGCTGTCATCCCAGCAGAGTGCTTGGCGGCCGTGGCAGGCAAGAGATAGCTCTCCCCTTTCACCCCTGCCCTTGCTATTTTGTTGGTTATACTTTAATTTTTAATTCCATTCATTATGATTAGAGTTTTATATACAAGACTCCAAGCTACTGTTTTCAAGACATCCAGCTGACATGGGGCCTATGCCTTTCCTGCCGTGCAGGATGAGAAAATCAGCACCCCCAAACTTTCCCTTATTTTTCTTCACTCCTTCTGCCTCTCTCTCTCCACTTCCTCAAAACTTCTATTGGCTGTTCCATGACAGAAAAGCTTTCTTCCTTTTGTGACTGTCCCTGCACCCCTGCTGTGGTCTGTCCTGCCTCCAGCTCCTCCGAGCACTGGCCGCTCCGGGCCACCTGTTCGTGTCTGTGTCCCGCTCATCCCTTTGCTGGAGCTGCCCTTATAAAACCACTAGATGTTCAAGCCTGCTCGTTAGAATTTTCACTGTCACTATTACTTTTTGTTTTACTCAACAATGTGTAATGTCATCCATGAAGCCATCTTTCATTTTTTCTGAACTTTTTAATGCATACAGACACACACACACGCGCGCACACACACACACACACACACACACACACAGGATTATATGTACATGCTTTTGGTTTCATGGTCCTGCTTCTGTTTTCTTTTCCCTTTTTGCTTTCTTCACCCCCTTCCCTTCATTTGATGAGCCCACCCAACCCCTCAACCCCACCCTGAGTAATAGTTAGCAAGTTGAGTGGAGATCTTTGTATGCCCACTTGATGGTCCACTCTCCGACTTCTCACTCTGCCTGTAGAAGCATATGCAAATGTGTGCCTCCACGGGTAGAGGTTTTTGGTCATTGTTTGCTTTACCAAAGTGATGTTATATAATACAAACACACTTCTTTGCATCTTACTCATAGTGTTCAATAATATGTCATGGAAATCCAGCTGACAGAATTCAAATATAGTCTTCTAGATAATCACACAATGTCCATAGGATAATGGAGCGTTACATATTTAAACATGTGTGTGTACTCCGATGTGCTGATGCTTTAATTCCTATGGAATTGAACCCCCAGAGTGGAATTGCTGGATTAAAGAATATATGTTTTACAATTTTGACAGATGTTGCCTCATCGCTCCATAAAAATGCTGTGACAGTTTGGATTCCCACCAGCAATATCTGCAAGCTCTCCTGTTCACAGATTCCTACCAGCAAGAGCTGCGAATGTTCTTGCTAGAATTGCCAGTTGGATGGATGTAAAATCATGTCTCATCATTACATTAATGTTTATTCCCTTATTCCCTTGACTTCTAGTTAATTTAAATACCTTTTCATATGTTTATTGTTCATGTGGGTTACTTTGTTTTAAACTTTTACCCATTTTTATTGAGTTATTGAGTGGTTTGTGCTTTTCTTATCAATTAACAGTAGAGATCTTTGTATATCACAGGTCTTCATTCTCCACCTGTGCTCTTTCTTATCTGCTGCAGTAAACTTTGTGAGCTGGATTAAATTAACGTTCTCATAAGCCTCTGCATTGGCTAACCATAAGAAACACACCATTTCCTTCCCATCTTTCTACCTGTATTTGCCTCTATTTCCCTCACTCTCCTAGGAAGTAGCTGGGTAGGCAGAAGGGAGGAAACCGACATTTATAAGCACATTCTATGTACCAGAGAATGGGATAGGTGATTTATATGTTACTTTATTTAATTAAATAAGATTAAAACATTTTTAATCCCACTTTACAGATGAGGATACAGAGCTCAGAGAGATTGATTTACTCCCCAAGGTCAGGTCACAGAAACGGCAGAGCCAAGATTTGAACCTGTGTCTGTCTGGTTCTGAACTTGTTCTTTCAAATGCTGTCCTCTGGCTCCTGGAGTCACTTGTGACTCACAGCCATCCTGTGAGACCGTGGGGCAGGCTCCATCATCCCCTTTCAACAGGCAAGACCCCTACACTCAGAGTGCTTGAGTGTCTTGGCCACGGACACAAACCGAAGTGGATGACAAACCTATGGTTTCAATCATCTAATGTAGAACTGGTTAACTCTGATGCCCACTCACTCCTTTTCTCTCGAGTTGGAAGCACTGGGGTGGGCGGCGTGGGGGAGCTGTTTGGCATCTAGTGTCTTTCAGTGAATTCTCTGCTATCCAGAGCAGCAGAGGTGGCACCTGCTTTGCCAAGGGGTTACAAGAGCCTTCCTCTCTGGGGGCTCAGGTGGGCGGGAGAGAGAGGGAAGATGCATGTCAGTGGGGGGCCCTGAAATCCCCAGGCCAAAAATAACCTCATTTCCCCCCACCTTCACGCCCACCCTCCATCCAAGGGGAGGAACGGCAAAGTTTCAGAAACTCCGAAATGACTAGAAGCAAAAGGAAAGTATTCTGGTTGCCCAATATTTACATAAGGAGCTGCTTCAATTTTCCTTTCCTGTTTTTAACATAAGAACTGGCACACAGACATGGACACCCACCCAGAGCCACACACGGATGCGTGCTTAGACACACGTGTCTCACACATGCAGACACGGCATGCACGGGGACCCACCCCCACACACCAGGGACTATAGTGCAGCAGGGAGAGGTGGCCAGGGCCACTGGGACATGTCTGTTCTCGTGCTCAAGCTGTGTGTCTTTGTTCTTCACACGAGAGTGTACCTTTGGGTTCCCTCAGGAGCAGCCCCCAAGATGAGCATATACGTGCAAGGGATCTGTTTGGGAGGCAATTTGGGAAATGCCACTAAGGGAATGGCCTGGTGAGACAGGGACTGAGAGACCAGTCAGGGGACATTCTCAGTCCCCAGCAGTGACCGTGGGCATTGGTGCTCAGCCCCAGCAGGCAGTCCTGGGGGGAGGTCAGAACATGTCTCACAATTATCCCACCCAAGGCAGGAGGAAGCTGAAATATGCACCAGCCAACTCCCTTTCTGTCATGATTGGGAGCTGCTTCCTGGGGACCAGCATAGCAAGAAAAACGTGGCCTTCCACGTGACCTTGTCTCGTGTGCGGGGCCAGGACACAGCCAGGCCAAGAAACCTGCCCTTGACATCTAGAGAAAGGCTTCAGTCCCGGCTCTGTTACTTCCTTATTTGAACCTTGGATAATTTCTTTCTTCTCTCTGAGCCTCAATTTCCCTCCTCTATAAAATGGGTAGCATACTTTTTTCCCACAAGATTGGAGTACATATTTGATGAAATAATGCATATCAAGCAACTTGCCCCAGGCTAACTCTCAAAAGAGGTTAGAATTCTGTCTCACCCCCAAATGTCCTTAGTTCCCTTTGCCAGTTTCCCTTCATCTTTTTTACCTCTGCTTGTTAGAATGGCCCACGGCTCAGTCCTCAGCCTCTCCTCTTTGCTAGAACCCCCAGCTCTTGGTGATCTCATCTGAAAGCCTTAACTATTATCCAGAGTGACTTGCATCACCCCCGTGCCGACCACTCTCACGCTCCTGCCATCGCCCTGGTCCAACTCCTGCTTGTCTCTTGCTTGGACCCCTGCGTTCCCTTCCTGACTTGTCTTTTCGTCCTCGCCCCCTCTGCAGGTTTTCCTTCACCAGAGGATCCTTCTAAAATTCATGTCTCTCTGTTCAGAGTATTCCAGTGCCTTCCCATCTGTCCTAAAGGAAAAGCCAAAGTCTTTACATGGGTTTACAAATGACTGGACCCTGTGCCCCAGATCTCAAATTTTATCTTCTTCATGCTGCTTCCTGCTCCCTCCACCCCAGAGACTCTGACCTCCTCCTTTTCCTCACGCAGTCCAAACATCCCCCTGCCTCAGGGACTTTGCATACGCTGTTCCCTCTGCCAGAAGGCTCTTCCCCCAGACATCTGCACAGCTCACCGATCTTCCTCCAAGACTTTGCTCAGATATCACTTTCTCAGTGAGGCCTACCTGAAGCATCCTGTTTCAAATGGCAGTGTTGGCCCATCTCAGCTCCTTGATTTGTTATTCTTCATAGCATTCACAACCATTCACTGTACTGTAACATTTCTGCATCTGTCCTAGTCATCGTCCATTTTCAGCCCACCCCACCCCCAGTACAATGTAACCCATGGAGGCATTTCCCTTTGCTTGTTCTGGTCGTGGATACTTTCTAAAGCAATGCCTGGTGATTGCAAGTACTCAACCATTTGTAGAATGAATGAAAAAAATGAATGAATGAATAAATAGTATGGTGTGGTGCTTAAGACCTTGACTTTGGGCATCAATTCAATTCATATTCCACAACTTTCTGTTACCTTGTACACATTACCTATCTAAATCTTAGTTTCCTGATCTGTAAAATGGGGGAGAAAGTAGTACCTATTTCTTTTTTTTTCATTTCAGCATACTATGGGGGTACAAATGTTTAGGTTACTTATTGCCCTTGCTCCCCCACCCCTTGCCCCGAGTTAGAGCTTCAAGCATGTCCATCCCCCAGACGGTGTTCATCACACTCATTATGTATGTATACACCCATCCCCTCCTCCCCCCACATCTGCCCATCGTCTGATGAATGTTATTCCTATATGTGCACTTAGGTGTTGATCAGTTAAAACCAATTTGATGGTGAGTACATGTGGTACTTATTTTTCCATTCTTGGGATACTTCACTTAGTAGAATGGGTTCCAGCTCTATCCAGGAAAACCAGAGAAACACCATTGTTTCTCATAGCTGAATAGTACTCCATGGTATACATATACCACGTGTTATCAATCCACTCAGGTATTGATGGGCACTTGGGTTGTTTCCACATCTTTGCAATTGTGATTTGTGCTGCTGTAAACATTCAAGTGCAGATGTCTTTTTTATAGAATGTCTTTTGTTCCTTTGGGTAGATGCCCAGTAATGGGATTGCTGGATGAAATGGTAGATCTACTTGTATCTCTTTGAGGTATCTCCATATTGCTTTCCACAGAGGTTGCACTAGTTTGCAGTCCCACCAGCAGTGTATGAGCGTTCCTATCTCTCCGCATCCATGCCAACATTTGTTGTTTTGGGACTTTTTGATAAAGGCCATTCTCACTGGAGATAAATGATATCACATTGTGGTTTTGATTTGCATTTCCCTCATGATTAGAGATGTTGAACATTTTTTCTTATGTTTGTTGATCATTATTCTGTCTTCTTTTGAAAAGTTTCTGTTCATGTCCTTTGCCTACTTTTCGATTAGGGTTGTTTGATTTTTTCTTGCTCATTTTCCTGAGTTCTAGTTATCAGCCCTTTATCAGATGTGTAGAATGAAAAATTTTTCTCCCATTCTGTAGGTTGTCTGTTTGCTCTCAAGACAGTTTCTTTGGCTGTGAAGAAGCTTTTTAATTTGATCAGGTCCCATTTATTTAATTTTTTGTTGTTGCTGTGATTGCCTTTGGGGTCTTCTTCATAAATTCTTTGCCTAGACCAATGTCTATAAGAGTTTTTTCAACATTTTCTTCTAAAATTCTAATAGTTTCACACCTTAGGTTTAAGTCCGTTACCCACTGTGAGTTGATTTTTGTGAGAGGTGAGGGAGATGAGATAAGACATACTAAACACTCAGACAATGACTGACATGTAATATGGTCTCAAGAAAAGATAGATATTTTTAAATGGTTTCTCTTTCAACTTTGTCTTTGGTGGCTTCACAGATATTTTAGTGGAAAATTGAAACAGCTCATGATATACAGCAAGTGAAAGAAAACCAAAAAATAAATAAATTAATTAATAGTGCAAAGTATACATAAACAATTAGGGTAATCATGTAAATCTTCACACACTCACACACAGAGGCAAAAGACCAGAAGAAAAAAGTGTGTTAAAATATTTCCACTAGTTATTTTTTGAATTGCTGGTAGGACTGTGGGTGACTTTCAATTTATTTTGCAATTTACACATTTAAAAGTCTTCCCTTACTGAATTTGTGTGACTTTTATAACTTAAAAAGCAATGAACATTTTTAAGGAAAAACATAAGAACACTTATTAAGATGTGGCTTGAATATTAATTCACTCATCGCAGTGAAGAATGTTTATTGATCACATTTTAACATTCAGGAGTCAGGGAATTCACATTCTTACTGACAAACCCAGATCTATCTTTTCCAAAGCCCATATCCCTACTCTGTATGTGTTAAGTAGCAGTTTCTATATGTCAAGGCACAGCCTTCTTCCCCAGCAACTTCCTTGACATCACCCGTAATGCCATCAGAAATTAAAACATATAGCAACAAAAAATAACATGCAGCATATAGTCTAAGTTGAGAGATCAATCACTTAATTATCTGTCTTGTAATAGCTGAAAATAGGTGGATTGAGGCCAGAGACGGGTTGTAGCTCTGCCTCTCACCACCCCACACAGCTGTTGTTTCCCTGCCATCCCAACAGGCAAAGACCAAATCCTGGAAGAAAAAATTACATCAGGCCATGTCATTGGCAAACAAATGGGTCATGGAGCAGACAACCACTCCCCCTCAGTGTCTTGGGACCCCAGAATTCAGATATCACCTGGCTGGAGAGGAGGGATGGGAAGGGTTTTCTCTCAACTGTCTACCCCAAAGAGATAGGGGTACTTGCAGTGTACTTGCAGTGACTCAATTTGTCAAGAAATGACTAAATTACATTTTCTATTACCTGCCAAGATGGGGGCTCAAAATAGACTTTAAGTTAAATTTTAGTTCATATGTTTTTTGACTGTATAACTCATAATCCACTGCCTTAATAATCAGACGTTTCCTCAGAAGGGAATGAGCTTCCTGTCCGAGGGATTTTCAACAAGGACAACTCAACCAGGAAGCAATAGCATCTATTTCCCCTGGGCCTAGCATGCTTTCGTGGGGCAGGACCTCTTGGGCTGTGTGGAGGTCCATGCTGGGTTACTGTCATCCTTCCCCGGGGCATCCCTGGACCCTGGCAGCAAAGGGACTTTATGCAGAGACCAAGGGGCAGAGCAGTGGAAGGACAGAGGAGCTAAGAGAGAGGATTTAGGAAGAAGGCTCTGGGATTTAGAAGGCTCTGGGAAGTTTTCTTTTGGCTCTGCTCAGGGTCTGTTGAGTCCTAGGAAGAGGAGGCTATTGGCAGAAATCTGAATAGATCATTGAGTTTTCCCAGAAGAAATTGCTAGCCTGGGAGGGGGTTTCTTGGGGTGTCCTTTGGCAGCAATTTCCAAATGCAGGAGTGAGTGTGTATATGTGCATGTAAGGGGTGAATATAGAGGTGGTGAGAACATGAACCACTGGCACAGGAAGAGCATTGGCCAGTTAGCAGATGCCAGCCTACCGGCAGGCTGGCAAGCCACAAATAACCAGTAAAGTGGTGTCAATACATTCCAGCTGAGCATCAGCACTGATTCTCCTGTCATTAGCAGAAGGTACATGCTGTTCAACTCTAGGTGGCATAGCTCAGGGCAATATCCTGCATGGAGGATACAGCTCCAAGCACAGCAGGTGGCACCTTTCTGGGAGAAAAGCAGGATCTTCTGAGGCAGCCATTTTGAAGCCACCATATGATGCACTGAGATGGCTGGGTGTGAATACAAAATGGCTGCCTGTATAGCTGACTCATGTACTCAGCACATATTCACAAGTCTCACCTCAGGGCTGGGGGAAGGGTCTTGGATGGATGAGGTGTCTGAGCTGCACATTCCATTGAATTCGAAAGCAGACATTTTGATGGGTTCTCTGTTAGATACAGTCTTGGTGTGCCATCTCTCCAGAGATATGTGGTCCCTTCTCCATGGCTCTGGACTAATGGGTCCCCACAGTGAGTGCAGGTAGGAGACAAAGAAGGGATGACAAGGCAGACTTGGCCACAGGGACTTGAAGGCAATCTCCAGGACTCTTGGGGCGAGTTGGGGAGGCTTCAGCAGGGAGATCTTTGAGTACAGAGTCTTCAGAGATGCAGGGTGAGTTATGCTCTGGGGAAGAGGCCCTGGCAAGAAGGAGGGAGTGGAGATGACGGACGCAATAAAGGGTCTCCTTGGTCCCTGTGAACTCTGGGAAAGGAACATGGGTCCTCAGAGGCACAACCTGGAGGGTGAGCAGATTTGAGTGTGAGGCATGTTGTAGTGAGTGGCAGGCCTGCAGGCTTTCAGAATGAGTCAGGACTGACAGCCTATGGTGGTATTTTCCACACCGGCCCATATGGGCTGATTCTGAGCTTCAGAGGAAACCACTTGGCAAGAGGCAGCCTGAGAAATCTCAGATCCTATATAAATTTCTCCCTCTCCCACGTCCTACCCGACCTCCAGCCCCAACACATGGAAGCTCACACGTGCACACGCACACCCTCCTCCCGGCCCAGCACCGGGAGTGCGTCCACACGCACATGTGCACATGGCCTCCCGACACATTTGTGCCTTCTTCCCCTGACAACACGCACAGGGGTAGAGCATCCCCTCACCCACCCACTCACTCACACTGTGCTAGCATGAAAGGAAGAAGTCACACGTCATGTGACCAATGGGGAAATGCCACTGGCTGCGGGACCGCCCCCAACTCCATTGTCATGGGTATATTTGGGAGGGGCAGGGAGTGAGGCTGCTGGAGTGCACACCGAGGAACTCCTACAATTTCAAAGCCTCTGAGTGTCTTGGTGGAGCTAAAGATGGAAAACAAGGGCGGATGGCTCTTTGGTTTAGGAAAATGCCATATGGGCCTTTTGGATTAAGAAAAGCAAACTTCTCTCTCTTGCTCTACTCTGGACAGAAACATAGGTTAGGTATAAATGGAGAAGACTTTTCTGATAACATAATAGGAATTCCGGATTTTTTTCCTAATGGACCGGGGGGGGGGGGGGGGCGGAGGGAGAGACCAGTGTCTGGAAGAAGAGGGTAGGAGAATATAAGAGCAGTCTCACTAGAAAACTCCCTGCCAGTGGGCGGCTGCATCTGGCAAGAAGGATGGAGATGATATTTGTCCAGTGGTATGATGGGCAACAACTCTGAATGATCTAGTGTCATAGAGTGAGTGGTTCCCTGATCTTTTGTGGTTCATGTTCATGACCTCAGCCTTTAGTAAGAGTCCGCCATGCAGCAGCAGGGTTTGGGACGTGAAGGGTGAGGGTAGAAGCCAATGAGGGGCGACACGTTTCAGGGAAAAGGCAGCAGGTGCAGGAGGCAGATGCTGAGTGGGATGGGCCAGAATTCAGAGGGCTGCGGTGTGGAGGAGGGTGCAGGAGAATGGGCCTGTCTGGGGAATCTCCATGTTGCACACACCAGCTTACTACTGGGCATCACCATAGGCCAGGCATCGGGGATGGGGATGAAGTCCGATGTTGCTGGCATGGAGTTGGTTTTCTAGAGAAAAGGAAACTTCCAAAGCTGGGTTGGCAAGAGGAGAGGGCCAGGGACCCCATCCTACCATTACCCTTCAGAGAGGCAGGGAGCTCCTTCCCAGGGGAGGAGCCCTGGCTTCGCTGGCAAGAAAGCTGACTCGTCAGGGGGGATTAATTGCACAGGCTGCTGAGTTCTGGGTGGTCTGCAGTTGGGTGTCAGTTGTTTATAAATGTTGTCTGGAGACCAGCTGCTCCATGTTTGGAGATCTTGAGCACCATGGGATGTAGCAGTCCCTGCTGCCAGGGTTGGAAGATCCAGTCCAGCAGGAAGCTTGGCTTGGGAGCAGCCTCTCGCTGGAAGGAGAGGGTCTCCGTCCTAGACAGCTCAACGTCCAGGCAGCCCAGAGGGATTGCCCAGGCCGCTTCCAGAGAATCGTTCTCACTACTCTGCCCAGGGTTCATGGGGAAGGCGAGGGGCTTCCCGAGGTGTGAGGGATGGGAACTTGAGCCATTTATTCTCATTCAAGGAAGAGGTGACCACAAAAAACACTGGAGAGTCTGGGGGGAAAAGGTCATTTATACAGGCTCTAGAGCCACAGAAGTCGCCACAGCGCTGAGCAGCTCACCGCCCAGAGGAGGACACAGGCACGTGATTGATTACAAGTCAGCATCCCAAGTGGCAAATGCACCCAGGGATATTCTGTGGGAGAGTAGAGAGCTCCCCACTGCTTAGGAAGGCCAAGGCAGGGCCCAAAGAAAGGGAGCCCGGAAGAGGAAGAGGAGGCCACTAGGGACAAGAGAGGCAGAACGCACCAGGCAGACGATGCTGCCCGAGCAAAGGCCAGGAGGTGTGGGTTGTCCTCAGCAAGAATCTGTTCTGGAACACTGTTCTTTCTTGACCTCCCCCAAGCTCACTGTCTACAACCAAAACCACTAAGGGTTCAGCCAGGAGGTACTGGCTTTGAGTGTTTAACAGCCCAAATGTGCCTACCGCCTTCTCCCGTTTTCCCTGCAGGGTTGAGGAGTGGGTGGCTAGTTGGAGGAAATTCTGCATCTTTAGGACTTGGACAATGAGCTGAGGACAGGACATGTGACCACCATAGAGATGTGACCAGCCAGTGCAGCAGAGACCTGCGATATCGGGATAGGACTCGGTTGAGCAGGAATAGACTAGGCTGCTGTGTCTGTCTGAGGACACTGTGTCCTGCGCAATGCATGGCATCAGCTTAGTTCCTGCCGGACAGGAAGACCAGAGGAGTAGTTGAACTCCAGCCCTGCCCTTGCTCTGCTCGCCAGGCTGTGAGCCTAGAGGGCGGCGTCCCCTGAGCACCACGAGTCCTCTGTATGGAAACAGTGGCTGGGGTTAGGAGTCCAGTGTTCTAGTCCCACCCTGACTCGTCAGCGGGGTCTGCCTGACTCTAGAGAAGTGGTTTTATTACTGCCACTGGGTATGAAACAGGACACGGGGTGGGAGGAGGCAAACCATGATGAAAAATGTGCCCTGAAGTCGGTGTCAGATAATGATTCCCAGGAGACCCCACGGGCCAGCTTTGTGACCCTGGGCATGTTGCTCACCCTTTCTGAGCTGAGTGTTCCCACCTGTGAAATGGGGTACTAATCTGGCCTACCCGCCACAGTTGCTGGGAGGATCAGCTGAGTCATGAACATTCATAGCCCATGAACACCCACGGGGCGGTAGTATTTATACATGAGAGGCCAGGGCTGAAAGTCCGGTGACCCCACTTGGCCTCTGATGGACCATGTGTCAAGCCACTTGGTGGGGCCATGTGACAGCATCCCCAAGGTTCCTGCCAGCCCTGCCAGGAGCCCCTGAGAGCACATGTCCTTGGTACGTGGGGTGAGGCCAGCCAGCCTCCACCACTGTCAGCCTGTCGGGGTCCCTTACCCTCCATCTAGGAAATGGGAGGACAAGAGAAGTGAGAAGACTGCAAATGTCCCTTCAAGCTCTGACATTCTACACGAACATGGCTCTGTGCAATTCAGCTGTGGTGAGACTATTTGGAACTTTCAGAACATCTTCTTGGTCCTCAGTGAGGAGGTGTAAATGAGCCCAAGGATTTCCCAGCATTAGGGGAGGTCACAGGGTAAAATATTATGAAATCGTAACTTATGAATATTTAACTCTACATGCAAATCAAACAGTAATAATCATGATGATAAAAATATATATATTTTGCATCAAATACCCACAAATGCAGGCCATCTACTTTTTTATGATCAACGAGAGAAGTAGGGCTCTGCTCCAACACTGGAGAAAAAACTGACTGTTAGGGTTGAGAGGTCGTACTCTAAACCGCAACTGTACCTGTGGCACATTATAAGAGATGTTCCATGTCAATTTTGACAATACAGGATTTTTACTCAAGATGTCAGAATCTAACTTCTTCCCAACAATGCAAGATTCAGTGATAGTGTAGTGCACGGCAATTAAAAATGATTTAGAAGATTAATTAATGACATGGTAAATGTTCACATTTTATTAAAAAGTTTTTTTTTCAAAAGCAGGCTACACAGTAGTGTGTAGCAAATGAGCCCCATTGGTATACATATGAAAATATATGACATAGGAATGTGTTTCTAAATATACCAAGTCTGTGAGGACTACAGGTTAAAACAAGTTATACTGTACAGTTGTTCCTCGGTGTCCGAGGGGGACTGGTTCCAGGATCCCAGCAGCTACTAAAATACACAGATGCTAGAGTCCCTGTATAAAATTGTGTAGTATTTGTATATAACCTACACACATTCTCCTGTATACTTCTAGTCAACTCTAGATTACTTATAATACCTAATACAATGTTAATGCTGTGTAAATAGCTGTTATACGTATTTTTATTTGTATTATTCTTACTGATTATTGTTAATTTAAAATTTTTTTTCCCCGAATATTCTTGCTTCATGGTCGGTTGACTCTATGGGTGCAGACCTGAGAACGTGGAGTGTCAACTGTATACGCCAAATCATTAGATTTAAGCGACTCTTGCCACAGCAACAAAAAAAATGGGCAACCATATAAGATGATGGATATGTTAATTTGCTTCACTTTAGTAGCCTTTTCCCCAGCTGTATGTCTCCCATAACATGCTGTGTACCTTAAATATATTCAACAATATTTATTTAAAAAATAAATAAATGTACCAAGTCTGGAAGGCAATCTTCCAAAATACACTCTCTCTGGATGTTGGGTTTTGGGTGATGTCATTTCTCTCTTTTGGCTCGTCTGCCTTTTGTAATGGTTGTTTGTGCCTCTGTAACCAAAGTTATTAATCTCGGATGCCTCCCAGAAGTGGCTGGGGAAGTTCCCAGAGGGACCCGCAGGGATGGAGAAGGGCCAGGAATAGACGCCACACTGACCCTGCTCTTTCTTCCAACTGCTCACAAATGTCAGAACTATTTGGGGTCCGTGATGTCACCTGGCTGGCCAGCTCATGGCTGTGGTTATGTCATCTGCTGCCTGGCTGGGCTCTGTGGCCGGTGAAGTCATGGTGGGGGTGGGGTCCTGGAGGCCCCGCATCTCCCCCAGGGAGCTGTCTCCCCCACCTCCGCCCACAGGAATGCACTGCAGTGGCTCTAGAGGCTCCAGGGCTGCACTGGGCTGGCAGGAGTGGAGCCTGGGCCTGGAGGCCTAGGGATGTTTTTGTCCTGAGGCCGTCCCTGTCTTGCCCCGCCTGCTTACTTCCTCCCACTCTGCAGTCACAGTGACCCCCTGGAGTTCAGGGGAGATCTTCAAGGTCAAATGCTATTGCCCAGCACCCCTTGCTTTGCCTCATCCTTCTGACAGCCCCACCTCCACCCCCCATGGTATCAGCCCATCCTCAAAGAGCCTGCTCAGACCTCCTCCTCCTCTGATTGCTGGGGTGGCAGCTCCGGCCCTCACATCTGTCGGTTTAGGTGCAAATCCCTCTCCCAGTGGTGTGGCCTCGGGCAGGATCTCCCACCCCTCTGGAATGGAGTGGAATGGACTTTTCACCCTTCATCTCACATGAGAATGAAATGAGGAATATTATGTAGAAGTGCGTAGAACAATAGCTGACATAGTTTGGCTTCAGTTTGTTTACTGTTTATGTGACAAATCATCCCCTCTCCTTGTGTCTCAGGGCCCTACTCCTTCTTCTGGATGTTTTGGAATGTTCTGGCAACTCAAACTCCCCCAACCTCGGTTTCTCATTGGGGAAAGGCAAACACAGTTATTAATAACAGGACAGATATCTTAATATTAAAACTGGAAATGAATTCAGAAAGAACATCCAACTTGGTCACCCTTCTCTCCCAGGTGTGGCGGTGATGTTTAAAGAGGAGGTCGTTGAAAGACCAGGAAACATTTCTTGGTTCTTTTTAGTGCAGGTGATGGAGCTCAACCGGGTAGGGCACCTGCCACCTTGGGGCCACATGTGGCCTTCTGGATCCTTGAGTGTGGCCTTTTGACTGAATCCAAAGTTTGTAGAACAAATAAAGGGATTTGTTCTGTGAAGTTTGCATTCGGTCAAGGGGCTACACGTGGGGGTCTGGAGGGCCACAGGTGTCCCTGAGGCTGCAGATTCCCCACCCCACTCTACGCCGTCACGAGCCCAAATTTTTTGACCCAGTTTCAACCCTTGTGAGCAAGAAAGAAGGTTGAAAGGAGGAGAACGGTGGACTTTGCCTTTCTGGCATGTGAAACCACAACTAAAGGATTTTGACCCCAAAGTGTTTGGGCATAACCTACTTGAGATACCGTAGTTTAAGATGGGACTACGAACAAGCTCTCTCCCAGTAAAGTCCCCTCCACCAACTCCCGCTCACCACCAGCCCATCAAATGGCTGTGAGGTGTCACACAATTGTGAGGGGGTGACATCAGTGAGAGCAAAGTTAGGACATTAATGTAACGTGAAGCTTTTAGAAGCTTTGGGGGGAAATGTGACTTTGTTTGGAACATTACTGGGCTCCCATTGCAATGGGATGCTCTTAGTTCTATTAAATTCTCCCCAGACTGTCCCAGCCTAAAGACCTCGGTCACAATTATCCTACCTGGCACCCTGAGGGCCACAGCCTCATGGACCATGGGCCTTGGTAGCCCTAGCAATAAGATAGTTCTAAGTGTGGCGCGATGGTTACCCAAGAGAGGTCTGTGGAGCTGCTAGCGTGGTGCTCGGCTCTCCCCACACACCTGCAGGTGGTGGTGATGGTCGCATTCCTGGCGTGCTTGGTAAGTATGTGTTAGCCAGAGGCTGGTGCTTCTGACTTCTTCCTAATCAGGAGGCTCTGTGCATTAGTTTTCTATCTTAGCATACAAAATTACCATACTTTATTGGCTAAAAATAATCCACTGTTATCATCTCATAGTTTGTGTAGGTCAGAAGTCTGACATGGGCCACACCAGGTTAAAATCCAGGTGTCACCAGGGCTGTCTTCCTCACTGATGGCTCTGGGCAAAAATTCACTTCCAAGCTCCTTCAGATTGTTGGCAGAATCATAGGACAGAGATCCCTTTTTTTCTGGCTGGCTGTCAGCTGAGTGCCACCCATAGTTCCCAGAGGCCTCTGTTGGTTTCTTGCACGTGGGCCCCGTCTTAGGCCAGCAGTGACACATCAAATCCTTCTCAGGCCTGGCATCTCTCCAAGTCTGCTGCGTCTCTTCTGCCTTCCTCTTCTGGCCATGCTTTTAAGGGATCATGTGATTAGACTGGGCCCCAAATAGATGATCCAGAAATCTCTCTAGATTAAAGTTCCTAACCTTTTTCTGTTAACATAACCCATTCACAGGCTCCAGGCACCAGGGCACAGACATCCTTGTGGGGCCATTATTGGGCCTACCACACTCCACAGTGAATTCTGTCCCGCCGTGAGAACAGACAGAGACTCGGAGCTGGGGATATCCGAGTTCTCATTCATTCTCTGAATAAGACGCATTGAGCACTCACTGCGTGCCAGGAACTTTTCTAAGTGCTTGGGATACAAAATGGAAATGCAAAGACCACTAAGGAGGAGGAGGAAGAGCCAGGCACATTCCCTGCATTCTCCGTAATGTTCAAAGGGCATCCCATTGTACAGATGAGAAAACTGGGGCATTGGGGTTCAGGGGCCTGATGACTTGGCCAAAGTCAGCCAGCTTCTATGCTGCACGGTCAAGACTCACCTTTCCAGGAGTCAGGGCACCTCCAGTCCTGTCTACAGAGGGAGGCACCACACCTGCTGGGACCAAGCCCTGGACCCTCCCACCAGGGGTCGTCTTCTCTCTTTCCTCAGTCCTGAGGGTGTCTAGGACTGTAGGTTGGGGACTCACCCCAGCCTGAGTTGGGGACCTTCCTGAGAGACTCCTGGGGGTTTCTGGAGGCAGCTGGAGGGGGCTGACCTGCGGTCCTTGACTCGGACACCCAGGGTGCTGCAGAAGCCAGGCGGGGGCTCTGGTGATGAGTGGGCTCTGGAACCTGAAGTCTCCTCTGGCAGAATTTACATGTTCTTGGGTGTCCAGGTGCACTCCTTCCTCTTTTTAATGACCCAGTGTATTATTTATAGCTCCTCCTTCAAAGGGCAATGAGCTGTGGGCACCAGTCTTCACACTGCAGTAGAGAACCTGGAACAAATTAGGTGCTTCACACGCACTGTAGAATAAAGTGAGAAGGCCCACAGCGAAGAGCCAGCAAAATTCAGAGATCCACCTCCAGTTTCTAACATTCTCATCATGACAATCACCTCTTGAGCAGCTGCAATACAGCAGACACTTTTGTGTGCTCTTTTTGTATGTTAATTTATATACTCCACACAATATCCCTGAAAAGTGGGGATTTATGTATTAGGTTATTAAGTGTGAAATCTCTGATTTCCTTAAGCACTAAGTTGGACAGTTGATGTCTTTGACATTTCATTTTGACACTCCTTGTTTTATTTTAATTGTGATTATCTTTTGTGATTTGGTTTGTGATTATCTTTCAAAGATTTTTTTTAGAGTAATTTTTGTGAAACCACGGGTAAGTCAAAAATTCGTGTTATTTTTGAATATGAGTACCATCATGGAACCAATGCAGCACAGACAGCTTAAAATATCAACTAAGTGTTTGGGAAGGATGTGGCTAATGAACACACAGTATGTTGATGTTTTAAGAAGTTCTGTTTTGGTGATTTTAATCTTGAAAATGAGCCACATGGGTGCCTGTGACCAAGGTGGACAATGATGAGCTGAAAGCTGTAGTGGAAGCGAATTCATCTCAACCCACATGTGAATTAGCAACAAGGTTTGACGTTACTATTCCAACAATATTGGACCATTTGAAACAAATGGGTATGGTAACGAAGCTGGATAGATGGGTTCTGTATGAATTAAACAAGCTGTCAGAAGAGAAATCGTCTTGAAACCTGCCTTTCTTTGCTGTCACGACATAAAGGTGAACCATTCCTACGCTGGATTGTTATGTGTGATGAAAAATGGATTCTTTTTGACAATCACAAGCATTTGGCACAATGGTTTGATAACGATGAAGTGCCAAAACACAGTCCAAAACTGAATATTCATCAAAAAAAGCTAATGATATCTGTTTGGTGGTCCAGTGTTGGCATTATCCACTACAGTTTCATGAAACCTGGTCAGTCAATTATAGCTAATGTCTACAGCAACCAATTGTATGAAATGATGAGGATGCTTGTGATTAAGCAGCCAAGATTGGTCAATAGAGACAGGCCAATCCTCTTGCAAGACAATGCTGGACCACAATGTCGCACAAACAACGCTGCTCAAACTACAGATGCTGGACTTGGAAATTCTGTCATCCACCATATCCACCAGACCTTGCGCCAACTGACTACCACTTCTTGCAGTGTTTGGACCACTTCTTTTTTTTTTTTTTTTTTTTTTTTTTTTTTTCTGAGACTGAGTCTCCCTCTGTTGCCCGGGCTAGAGTGAGTGCCATGGCGTCAGCCTAGCTCACAGCAACCTCAAACTCCTGGGTTCAAGCAATCCTCCTGCCTCAGCCTCCCGAGTAGCTGGGACTACAGGCATGTGCCACCATGCCTGGCTAATTTTTCCTATGTATATTTTAGTTGGCCAGATAATTTCTTTCTATTTTTAGTAGACATGGGGTCTCACTCTTGCTCAGGCTGGTCTCGAACTCCTGAACTTGAGCAATCCACCCGCCTCGGCCTCCCAGAGTGCTAGGATTACAGGTGTGAGCCACCGCGCCCGGCCTGGACCACTTCTTGCAAGGAAAAATATTCAATTCTCAACAAGATGTGGAAAACACCTTTGACAATTTCATCACCATCACTCTTTAGGCTTCTTCGCCGCTGGCATAAACTAGCTATTTTTAAGATGGCAAAACTGTGTTGATAATAGGGGCATACTTTGATTAATTGCATTGCTTCTTGTTTGATATAATAAATAAACTACACTTTTGATTCAAAATTGGACATTTCATATTTAATGATCTAATATTTTATCACTAAGGACATGATCAGAGATGTTAAGTCACTTGCTCTAGGACACAGAGCTAGGAAGATACGGAGTTCAGCCTCAAACGCAGGTGTGCCCTGTGCCAACTCTCACCTGTGCTTCTCCCACCAGGCCACACAGAGACCAGCGATGCCTCCCAGTCCATGATTTCATTTGATTCCCACAACAACTCTGTACAGGTGGCAATTCTCTCGGAAAGGCTGGGCCCATGTGAGGAAGGGCACCAGAAGAAGGAAAGAATGGTGGATTTGCAGCCTGAGCCCAAAACCTTGGCGTTCCCATGCTGTGCTGTCCTTCTCCAGGGCCAGACTGGTCCAGACACCTGGGCTGGCGTCTGAGGTCACACCTGCTTTTCCACTCTAATGAAACAAGTCCAGAATTCATAGGTTTTCTTTCTGCCTATAGGGGCTGACTTCTTATCTTTCATTGTTTGCTGTGTTTTTTTCTACCCAGAATCCCAGAACACCCTTCTCCCAGCTCCTCTATGGCTGGCTCCAGCTCATCACTCAGACATACAAAGGTGTCACCTCTTCAGTAAGGGGACCCAGAGCCCTCCTTCCCCCTCACACCTACCTCTTCCTGGCACACACCTAAGCTCAAAGGATGTTTGGGGGCAGCTGGACAAGGGCAAGGGAGGAAGGGCTGGGAGTTCCACTCAGAGGCTGGGGAGACCTAATGAGCTCCAACTTGAATGAGAAAGAAAGAAAGAGAATGAGAAGAATCCCAAGGGTGTGTTATCTTAGAGAAGGACATCAGAGTCCTTGGACAAACACTGGTCCCACCCCACCTCTCAAAGCAGATGGTGCCACAGGCCGGGGGCGGCATTTTGGCAGAGCCCAGGCATCTGTCACTTCCTCCGTGTTGTGGTTAGCTCGCCCCCTTGTCTGTCACCCCTGGTGACTTCTGAAAGGACAGAGTGTCTCACATAGGCATGATTGGGAGGGGGAGGGACAGGTGCTGTCTTAGACCCCGCAGTCTTGTTCTGGGGCAGGAACCTGGGGTCACTGAAGGAGAGGAGGACGGGCCGGGTCCCAGGATCCCTGGGAGGACAGGGAGCCGATGGGCAGTTGCTAAGGAACTAGAAGTGACCTGGGGCTTCCCCGGCAGGCCGGGGAGGCAGCCCTGAGCCTGGGCTGGGGAAACTCACCAGATGTTATAAGGCCTCAAGGGCTCCCGCTGGACTCAGACTAGCATCTAAAACACCATCTGACGTGGGTGTCCCGCTCCAGGCACCTGAAACCTCCCCTTCATCGTATCCCTCTCATCACACTTGCTGCGCGGGATTGTGGCTTCCTTGTCCGAGCCTCCCTCTAGACCTGGGGCTCCTCCAGCGTAGGGTTACCTCCCTTAGTACCTTCAGCACCAACCAGGGCGCCCAGCCCAAAGTGGTGAGCGAGCTCAACAGAACTCTATATTGGTAACGAACACGCCTTCTAATTATCGCTCAGCAATTTCTAATTAGGCAGGGCATTCATTTCCCTTGCCTTCTAAGAGCTTCGCAACAGTGTTAGGAGAGTAATTAGCTACTCACATCTTCCAGCTGAAGCTAATGTCCAGGTTGGTGAAGGGGTTTGTTCTGGGTCATTCACTCGGTGAGCTGCAGTCAAACCCCTGTCTGACTCCAGAAAGACATAGCCTTTCCCCTATACCAAAAGCCTTAAAGCAGCAGTGATACCCCAAACTGGGCTGAGACCATTGGAGTGATGTAAAAACACACAAATTCCTTGAACATAGAGACAAAGAGAAAAGAGAAAGAAAAAAGAAGGAAGGAAAAAAGGAAGGGAGGGAGGGAGGCAGGGAGGGAGGGAGGGAGGGAGAGAGATGGAGAGAGCAATAAAGAGAGGGAAGAAAAGCAGTTATAAGTGCTAGGTAAACTAAGAAGTTGAATCATAATATGATAGTCTAAACAGAAAACATAGCATGATTTTAAGCAAGTGACAGAATACAGTAAAAGAATCTTTTGATCTTGAGGTGAGCAATATTCCTCTTTAAATGCCCAGGGGCTCTCATGCGGACCGAGAGAACACAAAGTGTAGTTCTAGCATGCTGCTTGGCCTGCGAACAATATATATAAAGTCTTACTACGGTAATGAAGTTAACTGGTTTTCAGTCGTTGGAATTGCCATGTGGAACAAAACACAGAAGGCTGAGTGAGGCTGTGGGACAAAGGAAATCTGAGAGTGTGGACGGTGAAGGGAAAGTGTGGACAGGGATGAGGGCAAAAAAGGAAAAAGTGTGTGTGGTGGGGGTGGGTGTAAGAATGCTGCCTCAGCTTGGATGTCCTCCCCAAAACTCACGTTGAAACCTAATTGCCAACGTAATGGTACTGGGTGGTGCAGCCTTCAACAGGACTTCGCTACAGCCCTCGTGAATGGATTAATGCTATTGTCTTGGGAATGGGTTAGTTATCAGAGGAGTGGGCTCCTGACAAAAGGGTAAGTTTGGCCCCATTTTTCTCTCTGTCTCACGATTGCTTCTGCCTTCCACCGGATGACTCTTGCCAGATGCTGGCACCATGCTCTTGGACTTCCCGGACTCCAGAACCATGAGTCAAATAAACTTATGTTCTTTATAAATTACCTAGTCTGTGGTATACAGTTATAGCATCACAAAATGAACTAATGCAGATGCAAACATGTTTATTATTTAAATAGCAAGCCAGGAAATGGAAGGAATAATTCCATTTAAAATTAAGCAGAAACCTAAAGAAAAAAAAATACTGTTATCCAACTTTTGAAAGTACAGTAGGTGGGTGGTACAAGCAAGCTAAAACTTCTTTCCCAGAAGGAAATCCATAGGTCTAATATCAAGCTGATAAATCACAAATAGAGGTAAACTCACATACCTAGAGTTATGGGGTCACTGAACTAAGATGGAAACTGTTAAAAGAAGTTGTTTCTGGAGAATAGGATTGTGGCAGACAGGGAGATAACAGAAGATAATTCCTATGTAGAGATATTATTTATTTGAAACTATAGATTTATCAGTCCTGCCATGGATCTATTTGTTCTCAAAAGTGTGGGAATGGGAATTAGTGTTTCTAATGGCTACTCAGGTGGTTTTCCGAACTCATCCCTGTCTTGGAACCATTGCCTATGGCTTTGGATGGCCTGGGAGGAGCGGTTCTTGTCTTCCCAGCTTTGGTGAGAACCCGGGAATCCTTGAGCTCTTGGCATTTCTGCTGCCTCTATGGAGATGCTTGGGAGGTGGAAGACCTTGTCAGGCTATTTCACAACTTCCCTTTGAGAAGATCACTTGTGTCATATCTTTGCCCTTCCCGATTACTTCCAGCTCAGGAGGAAGCTGACTCAGACTGATGAGTGGGCTTCCAGCTAATTTCTGCATTTCCTTTCTTGATTAACATCTTAGATGATCTTGAATATCACTCGGGTTCACAATGTCAGATGATGTCCTATTCACCTTCTGACTTTTGGGTGACCCTAAGCTTGATACCGGGTGTGCTGTGACCTCGCTGACCTTTACGGATGGAGAGAATGATGCTTTCGTGGCTGCTCTGACACACAGTCACGTTTGCCCATCTCAGTTGGGAATGGGTTAGGTAACCCCACATGAGTTCAAGGGGAATCTCTGCAATGCATGAGAAAGAGCATGGCATACAGAGTGAGTCCAGAGCCCAGAGCTCTGAAACTAGCTCCAACAGGGCTGGATGTGGGGCACTGGGCATGTATTTCTCCTTCTTTGTCTTAATAGGAGAGCTTGGGTCTCCTCCAGCTCACATACCCTGGCTGTTGGATGTTGTCTTTTCCACCATAGTTTTCTGTAAGTTGATCCAGGTCAGGGGCTGTGATGGCCTGGCCTGTGGCTCTCTCCTGTTGCCCATCTCTATCTTTCTCATGGCCTGGTGTGTAGCAGATGCCCCAAATCCATGATTAACTACAAGGGCCTTGTGAACAGTACTTTACTCTTTTCTGTTCACTCACATTAACATGCTTAATCATCAGGGCAAATCTGCAAAGTAGGCGGCATTATTATAACAGGATGTCAAAATGGGGTGTTTTCTATCTCAGGTTTCAAAGGCTGAGAACAAAATAGCAGGTGTCATCCGGTGGTGCTAGACCATACACGCAGGGGTTACAAAGGGGGTGGTCAAAAACTTGTTCCACCAACATCAGTCCATCACTCAATTCCAACCACGTGAAAGAATGTGAACAATCTGTTTTTGTATTTTCCCTGAGTGGACTTTTTATTATCAGAAAAACAGTGAGTGAGCTATGCCTGAAGTTTGGTCCAAGGGTAGGATAAAATACATATCCTTACAGGTATAACAATGCACTCGTTCTCTACGGCTCCTGTAAAAAGTTGCCACATATCGACAGCCTTAACACAGCATAAATATATTATCTTACAGTTCTGTCAGTCAGAAATACGACACGAATCTCAAATGGGCTAAAATCAAAGTATCAGCAGGGTGCATTTCTTTCTGAGGCTCTGGGGAGAATATTTCCCTGCCTTTTTGTAGCTTCTAGAGGCCACCCAGATTCCTTGTTCCTGGTCCCCTTCCTCCATCTTCAAAACCCGCAACATCAGGCCAAGTTCTTCTCATGCTGTGATCTCTCTGGTCCTCTCTCTGCTTCCCTTTTCTACTTTTAAGAACAGTTGTGATTACATTGGAGGCATCTGGGTAATTCCAGATATTGTAAAGTTAGCTGAATAGCAACCTCAACTCCATCTGCAACCTCAATTTCCCCTTGTCATGTAGCCTTAGTTACTCACAGGTTCTGGGAAGTGGGACCTATCTGTCTTTGGGAGCCCATTATTCTGTCTCCTGCAAATGTGGAACGGTAGGAAAAAAGGAAATTGCTTCCAGCTTGCACCTTGCTAAGCACTGCTCGCCCAGTATACTTACCTGAGTCCGTTGTCCAGGGTAGGAAACTGAAGATCAGAGGGAGAGACAGAGTGGTTCCATTCTTGACTGTGCAACGAAATCCCCTAATGCCTGGGTCCCATCCCCCAGGGATTCTGATCTAATTGGTCTGGGTTGTGGCCTGGGCGTTGGGATTTCGTAAAACTTCTGAATGACCAAGGCTGGAACCACTGGCGCAAAGGAATTACTCGAATTCACCCAGAAACCTGGCCGAAAGTGGTACTGAGGCCCGGTCCATCTCACTGCAAAGTCCCACTGAGGGGTTGGTGGGGGAGAAACTTCCTACATGGCTTCTGGAGAAGCTTTTTACTTTAACTGGAAATAGACTGTGGTTAAAATCAAGGGAACAAGGATTCCGGGGTAAAATATCAAGCACTCATTTCATGATGGGAACAAAATAACAAGTTTTAATTTGGGGGAGAAAAATGAGACAGTGCTCATAGGGTAGAAACTTGTATAGGGTATGAGACCTTGATAAATGGCATCACTGTTATTATGGACAGGCTATGGAGAGGGCTATGCCAGAAGAGCCTTCCAGATACATGAAGCCTCAGCCCACAATGGCCCCTCTGTCTCCCTCCCCTGCGGGAGTGTGAGCCCAGGGCCCTGTATCAGCCCAGCCCCCTCCCCTCCCTGACACCGTGTGCAGCCCCAGGCCCTGGGTCCTGTACTGGGCTAAACTGTGTGCCCCCAAAAGACATGTCCAAGTCCTAAGCCCCAGTATCTGTGGATGTGAATTTATTTAGAATTAGGGTCTTTTACACATAATTAAGGACTTTGAGATGAGATCATTTTGGGTTTAGGGTGGCCCTAAATCTAATGACTGGTGTCCTTGCAGAGAAAGGAGAGGGACATTTGACACCCAGAGAAGGCGGCCATGTGAAGACAGAGGCAGCAATCTGGGAGCAGCCACGAGCTGAGGAACATCACTGGTCACCAGCAGCCACCCGAAGCCAGGAGGAGAGAGGCATGGAATGGAACCTCCCTCGGAGTCTTGGAGGGAGGTGGCCCTGCCAACACCCCAATTTTGGACCTCTGGCCTCCAGAAGTATGAAAGAATAAATTTCTATTGTTTCAAGCCACTCGATTTGTGGTCATTTGTAACAGCAGCCACAGGAAACCAATAGAGGTCTCATCCACGCCTCCGTCCGGGTAGCTCAGGGGGGCCAAACACAGCTGCAGGGCAGCGTCCTGCCTCTCGTTCCCGTCTCCTCCCTCTGTCTGTGCTCCACAGCCCGGGCCCGCAGCCTGGATATGGCACCGGGAAGCACCAGGGCAGGACCTCTGATGCCAGGGAATTCGTGAGCACCTCCAAACACAGCACACGATTTCACAGCCCTATGAACTAGAGGAGGAAAGCAGTGTTTGAGGCCAACTTCAACCTGGGGCCAAGCCAGATGGCCCCAAGGTTGGGGGGATGGGACCAACTCTCATAGTCTTGGGAGCATCATTTTTCTACCCAGTAACTGTCTCCTCATTCATTGCTGCCAACTGCACCCCAACTCTGTTGGGACAGCAGTATCTCCCAATCCAGGGGATAAGTCATGTCTAGGGTACTTGGATCCCAGCAGGCCCGTTCCTTCCCCATTGCCAGTGATGGTTTAAAATTGAGGCAATAAGAGGTAAAGGGAATTCTGGGAACATCTGAAGAAGATTTTCCTCCAAGAAAAGAAAGAGGCACTGAAAGGAAAAGCCCTTTAGCCCCATTCCCACTTGCTTACAGCAAAGGATGCTGTCAGGGAGGTGTGATGTCTGGAGCTGTGGCAGCCAAGCTGTGTCAGTGAGGTGAACACCATCCCTGTGCTGAAGACAGCAAAGAGGAGGGCTGCAAAGGGTCTCAGTTCTTGATGACATCATTGAGACACTAACCAATTCTGGGACCACCTACCTGTTGGAGTTTCCTTTGGTTAAGTCCTTTTAGTTGAATATTTAGTTGCTGTCACTAAATCATACTAATAGAGCCTATAATGTAGTATGGAGGCTACTCGGGGCTTTCAGTGCTATCAGTGGGTTGTGTAGGGTTCACAATGTGGCCCTGGGCTTATTTTTTACAGTCCATGCAGTGCAGAGAAGTCAGAAAATATGTGTCGAAGTCTGATTCTCTTTCTCCTCCCTGTGTGAATTTAGGCTCACCATAAGCCTTTCTGAGCCTCACCTTCCACATCTGCAAAATGGGGTGATAATCCCCACCCACAAACCATTAATGATTTGGTCTGAACTCGTATAAGATGATGGGTGTGAGTGCATTTTATGGTGTGTCATGTAAATGACAGAGACTGTTAACTGGCTCCACATGCTCTTACTTTGGGTGAAATGAGCGTGCGTGTGTGTGTGTGTGTGTGTGTGTGCACACGTGTGCGCGCTGAACAGAAGACTCGCCTTTATGATACGTCCCTTAGGAGGGTGAATGAGAAAATCAGTTGCTTCCCTGAGAACCCAAACCAACTGGAAGCTGAGGTGATTTCCTGCCACATCCAGCCAAGTCCTGGTGATTGTACCCTAAAGGGCCCTTGGCTCTGTTCCCTCCCCCATCCCCACACTCCAGAGCGCATCGTCCCTCACTAGATCAGCCCAAGTTGGTCTCCCACCTCCGTCTGGAACCCTCATGAGTTAAGCCCTTTGTACCCCTCAGGTGGCACTGTGCCGCTCTGGGGCCCACCCTTGGTGGGTCCCCACTCTCTGCATGGCCGTCCATTTGCCTGCCATTCTCTCCTTCAGGGAGACGGAGTCCTGATTTCCTCAGCACCCAGCACCCAGCCTGGAGCACAGCAGATGCTTCAAAAATATTTGTTGAGAGGAAACAGCAGCCCGGGATTCAAACCTCAGAGGGATTATTAAGATATAGTTGGTACCACCCCCAAATTGTCTTGAATTCACAAATCAGAGTCACCAATACTTCGCTGCATGTAGACACTTTATTGAAAGTAAGTGGCTATTTTGGAGAACAAGGTGACCACGGCGGGCAGCCTCAGGTGTGGTTGGTGAGGGGGCTCAGGGGATGGTCACTTGCTGTAGGTCTTGGAGCCTGGCCCTGGGACGCCCGGGAGGTCCTCCCTCAGCCCAGATCCAGCCGTCAACTCCTCCTCTTCACTCCCTGCTGACGGCTCATCCTGGGCTCCATCTGAAACAGACGGGCAGGGCAAGTCGGTCCGGGCCAGAGACTTCTCCTCTGTGGTACCTTCCTTTTGGCCCCAAGAGACCCCCACCTCCAGCGGGCATTCCATGCTAATGCCCTCCAGGGGGGGCGTTTCCGGTGGTTGGGACACCAGATTCATCACCCAGCTGCAGGGACGTGCTAAGGGTGTGTTGGTACCTGAGTTTGCCAACAGAGAGCCACTGGGGTTGGAAACTAAAAGCAGAGTCGAGAATCTAAAGCACACGCAGGACAAGGTCACTTCTCTGTTTATGCTCCACCCAGGAACTCCTGTCACTCTGCAAACCTCTGCCCAAGCATCACTTTTCCTGGGGACCCTTCCCGGACCTTCTAGGGAGAGGCGAGTCCTCCTACCTCAGGCTCCCGCCAGCTGGGGTGCAAATCTCCCCCATGGCCTCAGGAAAGCTGAGGGTGTCCCCTGGGCGGCATCACTCAGACTCACTCTTCCGAAGCCACCCTCATGTTTCTCTCCATTCCCAGTGCCTCATTATGATTCACTTTCTGTCTTTAACATCGCAGAACAGGAAGAGGCAGAAATGCCCACTTTGACCCTGGCTACAACTGCCTCTCTAAGATTTTCTACCCACCCCTTTAGGGGCTTTGAGGATGAGGCTCCAGACCCTCCCTTCCCTCCCTCCGACCACAGCCCTTCTGGCCCCCTGTCCTCCTGTGTTCTCTCCCTGTGCCTCTCTTGCTTCCCATCCAGCTCCCAGGGACCAGGAGGCCCTTGGCAGAGCAGAGCTGTGCAGACTTTGAGCTCCTCCCAGGCAGGGGCCAGGCCCCCTGCGGTGCAGGCCTGGTGTCCAGGAGCCCGCAGATGCTGAAGTCAACCAGCAGTCGCCCCCACCTGGCCCCTGTGCGCCCTGGGGCTCAGTTACCTGCCGTCACCTTCAGAGACCTGATGTACTTGGACCAGAAGGAGCAGTCGGCTGCCTTCAGGCCCTGTCGATTTGGGAGCAGGTCACTGAACTCCTTGTAGTTCTCTCCACCCTCTCGGGGGACAAAGTCAGGCCAGGGGGCCTTGAATTCAGGCACTTTCTGTGAGAACTCATGAGGGTAGTTGGGGTTTCTGCAAAAATGAGAAGAAAGAAACATCCATAAGAGGAACTTGTCTTTCCTTTTATCACTTGGGATCACTTCCCAGTGGCACTTGGTCTCCGACGGCCAGCCACGCATCTGGAAGCGTCAGGCTGGATTCGAGCCCACCCCACCTGGGGCTGTGATCTCAGCTGCACACCGCAAAGCATTAGGGCACCAAGGCTCCCCGAGCTCACCGCTCCTGGGCCACTTCTGGGGAAGGAAAGACGTCAGGGTCGTGAGCTGGCTGCATTACTCAGGACCGAACGCTGCCCTTCTGTCTCTGTGCACGTTCAGGTCACTGTGTCCCTTGCTTTCCTGGTGTCCTTTGATCTAGACACCATAGCCAGTCTTTGGAATTCCCTTGTTTGTCCAAGGCCTGGGCAGGCAGGAGGGTGGACCCAGAGCCAGGGAACCCACCTGTCACCTACAGGTCAGCTTCTCCACAAAGGAGTCGTCACATCTGCTCAGACACAGGGCCTTTGACAAACTTGCAGCCCAAGCCCTTCTCCCAGCCTGTCCCCTGATGTGGCCTGCATGCCAGCCCCGCCGACCACCTGTTGCTCCCAAACAAGGCCTGCCGTCCCGTCATCTCCCCTCCTCTCCGGGGACTGCCTGCTTCTCCTTTGCTTATCTGAATATTCTGTTCACCCTTCAAGGCCCAGCCGAAATGTCACTTCCTCACTGAAATATGCTCTAAACCCCTAATTAGAAGAAATGTTTTTTTCTGCTCAGCTGTCATAACAAACTGCATAATGTTATATTGTGTCCTGCTTGGAATTATGGTTTTGGTTCTATGTTTCAGATTGTCAGTAGCTGGTAGCTGGGACATGATTTTTTCATTTTTTTTTTTTTTTTTTTTACCTTTCTAGAGGACCTCGCACAGTTCTAGATATTCAATGCACATCTGGCAAAGAGATAAGGGGAGATAGGTAAGCTACCAGGAAGAGTGCAGGGCAGGAACCAGCGATGGATGTGGAAACGGTGAGTGTGCTCACTATGCCAGAGTAGAGGTGGGGGAGGAAGGGAAACCCAGAGGCAGATAAAGGGGGCCTTGAGCACTTCGACTGGAGCTGATGAGCTTAGGCAGTGGTACTCCCACGGGACGCCGGGCAATGTCTGAGACACGTTCAGTTCTCACAGCTGGGCCAGCGTGGGTACCACTGGCACCTAGGGGGTAGAGGCCTGGGATGCTTTTAAATGTCCTACAAAGCACAGGACACAGCCAAGACTTAGCCAACCCCCAATGTCAACGGTGCTGAGGTTGAGAAACCCTGATCTAGAGCCATCAAGTGTGGCTGGTCTAATTGGAGCCTTTCTTTATGGAGATCAATCTACACAAAGATAGCTGTGGCTGGAAGAGGGAGACTGAGAAGAGGAGACCGGTGGCCGGGGATTGCAACATTTAGGGCGGAAAGGGTGCAGAATGGGGCTTTTGCATTCAGACTAAAGGGAGTGGGAGGGGAAGCACAGTGACAGGATTTGTGACAAGTGTCCACTTACCCCGATCTGATGAAGTTGGAAAAGTACTGCATGATTTTCAATGACAGGCTTTTCTCCTCCAGAGAAAACTGCCCGTCGTAGGCAGGGTGGAAGGGAAGCCCAAAGGCGTACTGCACATCCGCCAGCAACCCCAGGCTGAAACCAGACGGACAGAAGCAGCAAAAGTTAGGGAAAAAATAAGCCACTCAAAAACCCAGATGAGCCAAAAACCAATATTCCTCCCCCAGTAAAGACTTTCTCTCTTTATGTTATGCTCAGGGCTCAGTTCAGCTGAGGTTTGGCTGGGCCTACATTTAGTCCAGTGGCCCCTGGGGGCGGGTCCATGGCACACCTGCTGGCTGCATGTGACCAGTGCCAAGCACTGAACTCTCCTGGAATGAGGCCTGTGCGCAGTTTTCCAAGAAAGTGTTCTTTCGGCCATATCCTGACCATGATACTTATGATATCACTCAGTATTTGTTTGTTCCTCTAGTTACTGAAAAATAATAATAATAATAATAATCATAGCTTGTATTTGAGTCCATCCTTGTTCATATATTAACTTGCACCCTCACGACTCTTCAAGGGTGACACTGACCCACGGAGCCCACCCTAGTACAGTGCCTGGCACATGGGCGTTGTTCAGTAAACACGTGTTATGGCCAAACGGAATACCCAGGAAGCAGCAGGCGGATAGGAATGCAGACTTGGAAGCCAGGACAGTGGCCCGATGGCCTGAGCTGGACATGGCTGGGGGAGTCTGTGGCACATGGGCTGGGGGAGGGGACGCTGTGCTGGGGGAGGACTAGAGTGGGAAAACGGGAAGGGATTTTACGGCTGCGTAGGAAAGATTTTGGCTTTGCCCAGAGAGAGGGCTGGCCTTTGCCCTTGGCATCTGGGAGGTAAGTGATACCTGATGGGAGGGTCTTTGTTTAGGGCAAAGGTTGCCACACTGGACCTCAGGGTGGATGGAGCCATACCCGACAGCCTTAGGGTGAGGACTGGCCATGCTGGAAAGACCAACTGTGCGACTTAGGTTGGGAGTTTGGGGTCACATTAGGTGACTTTCAAATTGAGTCAAACACGTGGGCAATCAATCAATGACGCCTACATAATGGAGCCCCAGTAAAATTCTGAACACCAAGGCTGGGGGAGCCTCCCTGTTGACAATACTCTGTGTGTATTGTCACACATCAATGCAGAGAGTGACATGTCCTGACTCTCCAGGGAGAGGACAGTGGAGCTTCGCATTTGGAACTTCCTGGGCTCTGTGTTCTGCTCTTCCTTTGGCCGGTCCTAACCTGTGTCCCTTCCCTGTGAAAAATCATGACTGTGAGTATTGCAGCTGTCAGTGAATTCTGTGAGTCCTTCCAGGGAATCTTTGAACCTGAGGGTAGTGTGGGAAACCCTCAAATTTGCAGTCGGTGTCGGAAGCAAGGATCGTGTTGTGTGGAGACCGTGTCCTCTAACTTTGATGTTGGTCCCAACTAATCACAAGAGCCAGACCCTAATTTGACAACCTGGAAGATGAAGTCTGGAGAGATTTCTCTACGTGCCCAGAGGCACACAGTAAAGGAACCGCAGAACTGGACCAGAGCGGAGGTTTCTGGATGCCAGGCCCAGCAGCTGCCCCATCTGGGTTTGGGCTCCCCCATCTTCAAGCTGGGCGACTTCTGGCAAGTGACTTGACCTCCCTGACTCCCTACTTACGCATCTGTGGAATGGACACATAAATACCTATTTCTCAGGGTTGCTATGAATGTCAAAATAAAATGGTGTATGCAGAAGGTACTTAAAAGGGAAGTAAAGTGTGGCCCAACTCTTTCTTGCCACATCATCCTACTTGCTGATATAATCACCTGTCTTTAAGGTCATGGCAGCAGCTCTGACCCGGGGTACAGAGGGTCGCTAGTGGTTCTCAATGTGCTGACACAGTGGGCAGTTGCAGCCAAGGGACAGATGTTTTCTGGGAAAGGACTCAAACAGGGTGGCTCCCAGGTAAAGGTGATGTGTGTGGAGGTTAAATGATACGAACTGAAGTGCAATGCTTTGTGCATGGACAGTTTGACTCCGGCTGAGATCGGAGTGATTCAGTGCGCCGACCCCAGAGATTGGGAATAGGGACCCTTAGCTCAGGCTTTGAAGGAAAACGTTTCAGGTGAAGAAGGCACCTTCCCTGTTGCCTCTGCCCTGCTGAGGCTGGGGACAGTGATGACAGCACAGCTGTGGGGGCCCTTCCTTAACAGTGGGGCCCGATGACTCACGAGCCAGTACTCCTACGATGGCCGTAAGAATTATCACCAGTCTTCGTGTGACTGGCAAGGGGCATAGAACAGACATAAACTCATCACCCAGCTGAGACTCGGCCCTGTAACCCATCACCTGTGTAACGTTGGATGAGTCCTTTGCCATCCCTATGCCTCAGTTTCCTCATCGTAAAACACCAGATCAAGTGAGCTATTGCATGTGGAAGCTCTATCTAAGACAAGCATTTTTACACATGCTGGTTATGATGATGACGATGGTCCTCATGTGTCAGTACTGGGCTCCTATGCTGGAAGGCGTCGTGGAAGGGATATGAAACTGTGAAAGCCACACGGCACGGCTGGGAAGAGGAAAGCAACAGTCACAAAGCGTGGTGTCTCTCTGCAGCCGTTCGCAGATATCCTGGCCCTCTCAGAGCTGGCGGAAGCTCTCCCATTTCGGAGAGGGAAGCAGGAAGTGGCAAGTGTCATTGGCATTTGTAGGAACCTGGGACCCAAAGAGCTAAGTCCCTTGTCCAGTAACAGAAATGTCTGTGACAGAGCTCAGGAAAGAGCCTCCGATTCTGCGGCTGCCAAGGTGGCCTGTTTGGCCACCAGCTCTACCCGGCATGTGTTTAGAGCTACAGTTTCCTGAGCACCGGGGTGTGCCAGGCGCCGTGGCAGGCCTTTAACACCCATGATCGCCACATTCAGGGCTGGCTGAAGAAGGAAATGTCGCCATCCACGCACTTTTCAGGGGGTGACCCGAAGCTCAGAATGATACAGTGACGTGCCCGAGACACAGGAAGCCAGGATTCAAGCCTGAGCCTCCCGGGCCCCAAATCCAGTGCCCTGTGTAGTCTACCCACGGGCGAGGGACTGAGGATCCCTTGAAAGTAATCACGGTGTCAGCTGTTAATGGCGTTTTATGACCCACGCAGGGAAAAGGAACACAAAACAAAAAATGCCAAGCAGACAGAAGTTGTTGTAACAATGGCAAAAAAAATAACCCCAACCTGGCAGTTTACAAATCACTTTCACCCTTATTATCTCAACAACCCTAAAAGTAGACATTATTACTACTCCTTTCAAAAGTTGAGGAGACTTAGGCTCACAGGGGCCGTTTTCTTGCCAAGGCCCCGTAACTGTTCAGGGCAATGCTAGGACTTAAGCCTCAGTCTGCAGATTTCAAAGCCTGTGTTCCCCACCGTGTTGGCTGGGTTCCCTCCCAGCCTCATCGCTGGCCTTGCGAAGGTCTGTGCTTTCTCAGTCGCTACACCCCCTCTGTGCCGGCCACAGGGAAGCCAGGCAGCCCAGGGTTGATAGGGACCTCCCGGTCCTTTCTCCCCGTTGGAGCTGGGGTCCTTCCCCTCATAGCAGGAAGAGCCTATTTTCTAGGAGCCCCTTCCGAGAAGCGGCTGTATTCGTTTTCCGTTGTTCTCCTAAGACATTGCCACCCTCAGTGGCTTACAACCACACCCAGGACCCCCTCAGTTCAGAAGTCCAGGGAGGGTCTCACTGCACTGAAGTGGCGGGATCAGCAGGCTGTTCCTGCTGGCAGCTCCTGGGGACAGTCCTTGTCCTGCCCATTCGGGCCGGTAGCAGGATTCAGTTCCTAGCGGTGGAGGACCTGGGTCTCCGTTTTCTTGCTGGCTATACAGGCGGGGCCATTCCCGGGAACTAGAGGCTGCCGTCCAGGGCCACCTCCTCACACGGCATCTCTCTGACTGTGCCTCCCTCCTCTGCTGTGAAGGGCTCACGTGATTAGATGGGGCCGGCCAGGGTGACTCCCCGTCTCAAGCTCCTTCACCTTAATCACACCTGCAATGTGCCTTTGCCACGTAAGGGAGCATGTTCGCGGGTGTCAGCATTTAGGACGTGGCCATTCTGAGCGGCCAATATTCTGCCTGCCACAGTGGCCTTGTCCACTGCTTCCTCCAAAGAAAGCTGCCTTCCACGTGTTCTAGTGAACAGATAAAAGCTTTTGAAATCTGAGTGGTCATTTCAAATCCTGGCTCAATCACTTAATAGCTGTGCAATATTGGATGAGATATCTGACCTCTCAGGGACCCAGTGTCCTCATCTGTGAGAGGGTGACACAATCGTGCCTACCTCGTGCTGAATGAGGTTTCGCAATAGAGTATTTCAAACTTCTCACCCAGTTTCCGGCTCATAGGCTTATTCCCTTGTCCCTTTCCTGTGCGAGGCATCTGAAAGCTTAAGGGTAGGGTCCTCAACTTGGGGGAGGCCCACTAGAGGGTTTAAGAGGTCCCGAAGTTCCCTGAAATTACATGTAAATGTGAAGTGGATAGGTGCATCTTTCTTGAGAGATGCTATAAAGCTTCCATCACATTCTCAAGGAGTCTGTGCTAAAGGTGTGCAGGTAAATATCTAATAACTGGCTTCGGGGAGCGGCTGAGGTGGAGAGGAAGTCCCATCTGCAGCATTTGCCAACGTTCATGGTGTAAACACTCCCTCCACAGCCAATTTCAAACTACCAAAGTGACGTCCCTGAGCACGGAGCCGTTCAGTGAGCAGACACATTGCTGTGTGCACAACTGGCTTTTGTCAACTACTGTGAACAGGCTCCAGGCCACTGTCTGAGACCTCAGAAAGGCCACTGAGCACAGCTTTGGGGAAAGGCCTGGCATTCCAGCTCGTCCAGTCTGTTTCATTCTAGAGCCTGTTGCGCACGAGGATTTCTGCTTTGTTTTTTCCTCCCCAGAGCTGATCTCTATCAGGATGCTGGAGTTATTTTGAGCAGTTTCAGGCAGACATCGGGAGGAGGGACACACAGTGGGAGCCTCTGAAGAGGGGATTTGGGATCAGGGGACCAAGTCCTCAATGAATCTGAGCGCTGGCTGGGAGTCCCAGGCCCCTCTGGAGGAAGAGGAGGGGATTTGGATTCAGCAGAGGGAGACGTGGAAGAACGCGCCAGGGCCCGACGAGGTAAAAGGAGAGAAGCTCCTTAGCGACCGGCCGCCGTGTTTGCAGGTTGGGGGCTGACAGTTCATGCGTGTTGATTTGGCTTCCTTGCTCTGTGCTGTTTGATCACTGACAAATCACGGGCCCACCCCTCTGGCGGTTGTATCAGTACTCGGTCAAGCTGGTTGTCTTTAGCTTTTAGGTGCCTTCAGCGGTCTTGGTAATAATACTCCAGTGGGACTTGCCCCTAATCTGACAGCTACTCACCCTATGCCCAGGTGAGATCTGGATCTTCTCATTGTCACATGGAGAGGCAGGTGTGGGGCCTTGGGAAAGCTGCCTGCCCAAGCTGGCCAAGCTCGGCTCAAACCCCCACTTCTACCACTGACTCCCTGAGCCTCAGTTTTCCTGTCAGTAAAATGGGTCTGACCACCCCTGTGCAGCTGCCATGTGAGCATCACTGGATGCTCACAGACAGAGTGTGGATGGAAATTTCCTTAACCATTATAAATTGCCATCTGAGGAAGAGTTAATGTTGCCGACGTTGGTAAAGTTACATTTAGCCAGAGTGTGGAAAGAACTGACCAGCCACATAGCTCTGGGCATGAGTGTGTGTGTGTGTGTGTGTGTGTGAGAGTGTGTGTGTGTGTGCGTGCACGTGTGTACATGCTTTTTGTTTCAGTTTCAAGATGTGCATGCAAGTCAGTGAGGATTGTGTCAAGCAGGACACAGGATGTCAGAACTAAGACCCTGCTCCACCCACATTTGCCGAATGTCTACTGTGTGTTGTGCCCTGTGTAGACGCTGAGGGCAAAAAGAGGAATAAGTCATCCCTTCTGCTGAGCCCACAGTCTAACAGGAAATGGAGATACGCCACCATTTTTCAAAAATAAAATGCTGGGCGTTGTGTGATAGACAGATAGTTGCCTATTGAATGACAGAATTATTTACAAAGCACCGTAGAAGAGAGAGAGAGGAGATACCATTTGTTTCGGGCAAGAAATTGGAGAGGAGTTTATAGAAAGCTAGGAAGCCGCAGTGGACGTGTGCCTGGACAGATAAGGGGTTAGTGAGTGGATGAAGAATTGAGGGTCAGAAGAGTTGAGGGTCATGTTTCAAAGGGCTGGGAACACTGAAGGTTTCTCAGCAAGTGAGTTGCAAGTTGCATGACATTTAGAAGTATTACTAGAGTTGTATGAGAAGGAGACTAGAACTGAGAGAGCCTAGGGTTACTGCTGTTGTCCAGGACAGACAGAACATGGGTTCTTTTCACTTAATGCTCCCCAACCTCACCTCTGCCCTCTTACATCCTGCCCATGCTGCTGTAGACACTCAGGGAGGCTAAACCTGCACCCTGGCAAGCCCAAAGCTCGTGCATTGCACAAGTTCATGGATGCTTGGGGTGCATCAGGAAGCAGATGACTGAGGTCATGTCCTCAAAGGGAGGGGTGCCCCTGACATCAGATTCCACTGGGAAGATGGGCTGAGCCTGAGCTCCCCTCAAGGTGAGGTGAGGGATGAGGAGGATCTTTCTTGACAGAAACAAGACGTGGTTTTGCGTTACCCAAGTTGTCCTATTGGTAATGGTGCTGGGGAAAGGCCCACTGCATTCCAGCCCACTGGACTGGACTGATCAGAGAGCCCGTGGGTGCAGGGACTTCTGTCCCTGTTGTTCTGTCTGCAAGAGGAAGTTTGTTGACCTCATCCACATAAAATATACTTTCTTTCTTATCCCGGGCCAGCATCTCCACATAGCTTCCTCCAGAGGAAATTAGGGACAGGGAGGAATGAAAGTCCTTCTGCTTCCCAGGCTGCTTCTTTTTTGAGGAGTTGAGGAAGTGTGGAATGACTTATGCATAGAAGCCTTTAAGTGTGCCTCTCTTTGGGAACCTAACATGCAAAAGTTCACATTCTGCCTATGAATTAATCAGGAAGTAATTATTTGCTTTGTAAATTGCTTGTGTTTTACAAAAGGATTTGCTATACAATCCTTAAAACAAACAAACAAACAAACAAAAAAAAAAACCACGAGCTCCCTAATTTACTTTAAATGATGCAGTCCTATCCCCAACCCCCAGTGAAATACTTTTAATATTTCCCTAATTCCCGAAAGCCCAGCAGAGCTGTATGATAAATTGTTTTGCAGTATAGGCAAAGCTTTCAACGGTGCTGGATTAACCTGAACATTTCATTCCCCCTGTAAAGCATGACAGCTGTTGCCCAGAGAAAGCCAACCTCCCCAGGCCAAACACATCTATTCTCACTAGGCTGTGTGTTTGCCAAGAGCCAAATGTCTAAGCAGCTGTATTTGTTATTGTGATTATATAGTTTCATTAAGTTTTTTGAATATTGTGCAGATGCCCCACTTTTAAGAACCCCAAACTGGAAATCATAAACCATGCATTATGTTTATGGTTTTGCAAGACAATCAAAGGCAAGACTCCAAACAGCATTTTTTTTTTACTCAAGCCTTTGACCCTGCACTAAAAGAATGGCAAGGGAATGCAGGTTTATATGTTTAAAGTCAAAATAAAACGCTTAAGGTATGTACCTATCTCATTCATTCTTCACAAATTCTCTTTTTAATTGACTTTTCTAACTGACCATCACATTGGATAACAGGGTTTATATTCTACATTCTTTTTTTTTTTTTTTTTTTAAAGACAATTGGTGTTTCAGTGAACTGTGTTGCGGGTGTGAATGAAAAGACCACTGGGCGTTGTATAATATAGAACATGCTTTCTTAAAAATCTGCAGCACCCTCCCATCACTCTCAGATAAAATTCTACCCGCTTGCCTGCGGTGGCTCACGCACTCCTACGTGAACTATACACGGGACCCTGTCATTCTTCCCCTGTTCCTTCAACTACTCTCCTCTTCCTCAGTAGACTCCAGCTCTGTGTCCTTCTTCTTTATCATCGGACACGCCGAGCCCTTCCCCACCTCGGGGCCTTGGCATTTGATGAGCTCTTTTGAGACTGTTCACTGCTCCCTCCTACAGGAGGGTCACACCTTGCTTCTCAGTTCTCGGCTCAAATGTCACCTTCTCAGAACATTCTTCCCTCATCACGGACCACAGCACCCTAGTGTAGCTCCTTCCTAGTGCCTCATCTGACCCTACTCTGCTTACTTATGTGTGCAGTGTCTGTTCCTCGCACACCATCCCTACACACCCATCAGCTCCAGCCCCCAACTAGTCTCATGCCAGGAGGGCAGCCCCTCTCTGCCTCACAGGCTGTGTCACCTCTGGGGTCTGGAAGAGGATCTGTGGCGTAGAAGGTATTAGGTAAACATTTGTCAAATCAATGCTGAAGAAGGTATGTAGTGTAAACCCTATTATGTTGTGGGGTTGGAGCGGCCAGTTTCAGAAAATGATTTATTTCTATCTACACTGAGAAATAATCTTGTTCATCATGCAGGATGTAGCAGGCCAATGGGTCTGATTCAAGAATCTAGCCACTTAATATTTTCTTTGGTTTGTTAAATCCGACGAACTCACCAAGACAGTCAACCAAAAAGATAATATTTTAGATCTGGAATGTTAAAGGCCCCTGGAATGCACAGAAATATCTAGAATGCAAATGTAGTGGTGTACAAAATGTCTGGAGTCTAGAATTTATGGCTTTGTTTTCCAGGGTTGGGACAACTTATAAAGGAGGAACATTACTATATCTTTAGTCATTTTGATTGTTTTTTTCCTGTTGGAGCCTTAGTTTTCTTAAAAGGAAAATAACCCCTAGCTACTTAATATTGAACATCTGCAGTGTGTCAGGTGTTTACCATACATTATCTTGAATCTCATACTGTGAAGTAGATGTAAGTTTACCCATTTTATAGGTGAGGAAATTAAGGTAAAGGAACTGGTTCAAACGCAAACAGCTCAGAAACGGAAAAGATGGGATTAAAACCTCTGTTGCTTTATCCTCAAAGGATGTGTTCTTTCACTACACTGGGCTGCCTCTCCCCGAATTGAAGAGTCTAATATCCTATATGGAGCCTGAGTAGGTGTCTAATCCCAAGAGCCCCACTGAAGCCCTTCTCCATTCAAAGATAAGTCAAATGTGGTCTCTCTGAAACATCTTCTGCACCAGCAGGGTGTGGGAATGACAGCCCAGCACACTGGAAACAAAGGCCTTCAGAATAGGGACCAGACACAGCATGCGATTCAAGTGCCATCGCCCACACACAGCCTCATGATGAATTTCCATGGCAACTGTGAACTCCACAGCTGGCCCAGCCCCCAGGAATCTTGAGCCGAGGCCTCCACATCCTCTCTGAAGTGGCCAGAGCCCCTCATTCAGTGCCCCGTACTTAGAAACCACTTCAGCTGTGGTTGCTTTCTTCCTAGGGCCTGTGACCTGCAACTTGGGTTTTTCCAGCACAGTACATGAAACAGTATCCCTGACAGTCACCTAACCAGAGCTAACTCTGTGCCAGGCAGTTGGGCCCCCATGCCAGCCATCTGCATGCGCTGTCTTAGTTAATTCTGACACACTCCTGCAGTGACCACTGTACTAGCTCCATTACACAGAGGAGGAAACCAAAGCCTAGAGCAGCACACAGTGAGTGGCAGAGTCAGATCTGGAGCCCTGTAAGCACAGACAACAACGGAGAACAAATAGGTGCTCCCGTCTACACTTGCTGGGACCCAGAGCACAGACTAGAGCTGGGGGTGGGGTTCCCCAAAGCTGGGCTGGCCACAGGGTGTCAGTCCTTTGCCTGCGAGTTGCAGAGGACTCAGATGGGATTCCTCTGGGGGAGACACCTGAACCAGTGCGTCCTTGGAAAGGGGCTGTTTAGAGAAGATGTCACCTATGAATCGCGGAGGTGGAAATGCTGGGGTCGGGCAGGGAGGGAAGGGTCCCAGCAGAGTGTGCAGGTGGCACCGTGGGAGATGCCTGGGCAGGTGAGAGGAGGCACTGGGGAGAACATGCAGGGCCTCAGACCTGGGAGGGGCTCTCAGACCAGGGACACTCTGGCTGTGACCCTGTGAGAGAGGCCTGTCAGCCTCCCAGGTCAGCTTTGTGACAGAGAAGCGTGGACGCCACCCTCTCTGGTTCTGTGATGCACTCTGTCTGCCTGAGGGGGCCCCAGGGGTCCAGGGCCAGCCTCTGGCAGGGGTCTGCTTTGACTCAGGGGTGGCCTCTGGGGGCGGTGCTGCCACTCCCCTTCAGGTGCTGTTAGTGATAACCGCAGTTTCAATGGATGCAGCAGTGGTTCTCAACCCGGGGCGACTGTGCCCCCAGGAACGTTTGTCAATGTCTGGAGACATTTTCAGTTGTCTCAGCTTAGGAGACTGGCACTGAGTGGGTAGAGGCAGGGACGCTGCTAAACATCCTACTATGTGCAGGAGAGCCCCACCACAGGGCGTTATCTGGTCCCAAATGTCAATAGTGCCAAGTTGAGAAACCCTGGACTATAGTCATCATTGGAAATCCCAATTCCAGAAACAGATGGCCATAGAGAGGAACCGCGGAAGAAACTGGCCCCAAACGTCCCCACTGGGCAGAGCTGAGCAGGACAAGCCTGGTGAGTCTTATTTTCTCATCAGTAACCTTGGTGATCAGCACTGCCAGGTGTTGCAAACACAGACACACATACACTCACACATGGACACACGCATATGCACAAACCAGATGCCCGCTCTGGGCTAAACACCACGCAGGCACTGTCCCCCAAGCCCTTCCCCAGCCCTATGGTACAGGCCCTATTACTCTCCCCAGGTTCACATGAGGATACATGGAGGCTCAGAGAGGTTAAGTGACTTGTCCAAGGCCACACAGCTTGTAAGTAGCCACAGCAGGCACTCAGGAGGGTTTAGGTTGAAGTGAGTCCATTGGAAAGAAAACTGGAGAGAAGACAGGAGACAGGGTATGGGCCAGGATGCCGCTTATTGGCTCTGGGACTGGGACATAATCATTTTGCCTCCCTGGGCTTTTGTTTCTTTATTTGTAAAATGAAAGAGAAAGATGCACTCAGCACCCATATTCTGTGATTCTTTGAATCTTAAAATAGAGGCTCCTTCTCACACTATAGATTTTAGTTTTTCTCTCTCTATCTATTATGCCTATTCTTTCCTTGCGGAAGTTTGTGCTCGATTTCAGGGATGGAAATATCATCTATAACCCAGGTGGGCAGTAAGGAAATCACACTGTTCCTTGATCAGTTAACAATAGTCGGTAAGAAAGCACTGATTTACCATGCTTTGTTCACTAGCTGTTGCCAGGAAAGCTGATATATGCCGACAGAAATGGAGGGACGAGACAGATGGCTGGAAATGTAACACACACATATATTTTAAGTACGTAGATTTGAGCCAGAAATAAAAATGAGAGATGGGACAGCTCCAGGGCAGACAAAGAGAAAGATGTCTTTTTGGGACAAAAAGATAAACTTGCCAAAAATCAAACGAGTTCGTTTCTGTGAGTCATTCATTGATTCAACCACTTACTACGGGACGGCAGCATATTGCGACTGCGGTGGGGGGGGGGGGGAAGACGCCCACACGGAGGGTTGTCAAGGACCCGTCCTGAGGGCCAAGAGCAGCAGGACACTCTCGGCACCTGGTGTTTGCCAGACCTCGTCCTAGATAAAAATTACTGATCCTAACCCTCTGAGGTGGGTCCCCAGAGGAACAGGACTCAGAAACTGAATCACCAAGGAGGTTACGTGACTTGCCATAGGTCACTGAGCTGGTGAGAGTCGAGGGCTTGTTTCGGACCCAAAGCAGCAGACGCCACAGTCCCTGCCTCCGATCAGGGGGCCACGCTACCTCCTCTTGAGTAGCCACGTCTCTAGCATAAAACGTTTCGGTGGCCCTGCGTGTCTCCTTCCTCCCAAAATGACAGAACCCGAGAGCTAGAAGATGCCTTAAAGATGACAGAGTTCTGTGGATTTTCAGGCTCTCTAAACTGCACAACATTGAAACGTCACCCAAGCTCAGTCTGTGCGATGGGGAGAAAGGGCTGGGGGCCCTCACTCCCGTCTCGCTCTCCTCCTCACGGGGCCTGGGCTCCGGCTTCCACCTCTCCTGCCTTCCTGCTCTCATTTGACACAGGCCAAAACCGAGCCCCGAGGAGCCTAAACACCGGAGTAGAAAGGACTCGTTCCCCGCCTGTCACATGAGGTGGTGGGGCCAGCTTCTGCCCGTCACCATGATTTCCTGTCCATGCCAGGGGGGTCACTGGGCTCCGAGGTGCCAACAGCCATTGAGGACTCGGGGGGCACTTGGGAGGGGCGTGGACGAGGCTTTATTTCACGGGAGGTTCCCAGGTCAGCGCAGTGGAGCCCTGTGTATGGATCCCTGCAGGGACATGAGGACGCCACCCGGCCACAGAGAAGCCCAAACTGGCCACGGAGACTGAGTCGTGATTCCATTCTGTTCAACGACTGCCCTTCTGAGCACCATCCCAATCCCAGGCCCCAGACAGAATGCCTGGCCCTGGCCACTCAGGAGCCTTCTTGGCAGGGCTCTGTTATTTTAGGCAAAGGGTGGTGCTACGGGTTGGATTGTGTCTTCCCAAAAAGATTCTGGACCTCAGCATGGGTCCTTATTTGGAGGTAGGGTCTTTACAGAGGTAATCAAGTGGGAATGAGGTCATTGGGGTGGGACCTGATCCACTATGACTGGCGTCCTTATAGAAGGGGACATTCGGCCCCAGAGACAAACATGCACGAAGGGCACAATGTGGGGAAGCCCAGGAAGAAGGCTGCCGTCTGTGAGCCAAGGAGCTCCTGAGGCTCCCAGGTGCTCGGAGAGAGGCCTGGAACGCATCCTTCCCCAGTGCCTGCATAGGGAGCGTGGCCCTGCCGCCACCTCCACTTCAGACTTCTGTCCTCCAGAACTTGCGACAACGCATTTCTGCTGCTGTAAGCCATCCAGTGGTGTGGCACTTGGTTACAGCAGCCTGTGAAACCAATCCAGGCAGGGCCCAAGCACTACCGATTCTGGCTGGAACCAGATGAATGAATGCTTTTATTTTGCTTTGCTTTGATGGCTTTTGCCCTCAAGGAAAAAATGTATTTCTTATTTTTGCCACTGCAAATTTTGGGGGCCAAAGGTATATGCATATCCGTAAGGCTTTTAATGAACTGAACTTGCTGCAGGAGAATTATACCTCTCATTATAATCTCTGCCTCGAAAGGGAGGAGGGCAGAGAACCGGACAAAAGAACCAGTGCGTTGGGAGTGGATTCTTGAGAGCCCTGGCATTGGGAGATACCGCCAAGGCTGCTTCTAGAAATAATGTCCCACACTGCGCCTCCTTGGTCGTGGGCGGCCACAGACCACTGGATTACCAGGGTAACTTTCACCTCCACCCAAACCACATGGCTCTCTGCGTCGTTCTCTCCTGCAGACCTTATCAGAACCCTGCCCCGATGTTCATTTTCCTTCTTACAACCTGCAAGCATTTGCTTGAGTCTAGGAGGTGGATTAGGTTGAAATTATAAATAGTTCTAAGCAGAGAGACCACATGTTTTAGTTGAAAGGGAGTTCCGGGGCTCAGAGGAGCTGAGTAGGTTGCTCCTCTGTAACTAAGCAGCTGCTTGTCCTCGATGGGATCGTGTGGAACTCCCTGACCCCAAGACTATGGTCTGAAGGTCTGTGTCCCTATAGAGATAACTACTTCAACCCTGCCAACCCCACAAGGATTCGGGACGCTTTTGTGGAGTGCTATAAAAATGAAATCATCTATTTGAGGAAACCAGGTAAATAACAGGTGCTTTGGGGAGATTAGAATGCCTTGGGGACAGTATTAGTTTCCCAAGGCTGCTGTAGCAAATGACCACAAACTTGGTGGCATAAAATAGAAATTTATTCTCTTATAACTCTGGAGGTCACAAGTCCAAAATCAGTTTGAGCCAAAATCAAGGTGTCAGCAGGGCCACACTCCTCTGGAGGCTCTGGGGGCACATCCTTCCCTTGCTCTCCCAGCTCTGGTTGCCACTGGCATTGCTTGACTTGTGGCCACGCCACCCCAATCTCTGCCTCCGTGGTCATACTGCCTTCTCTCTTCTCTATATAGCAAACCTCCCTCTGCCTCTGTCTTATAAAGATACTTGTGATTACATTTAGGGCCCACTCAGGATAACCTGGGATAATTCCCCCATGGCAAGAGCCTTAACTTAGTCCACCTGCCCGGACTCTTCTTCCTTATAAGATAACATTGATAGGTTCCAGGGATTGGGACCTGATATCTCTACGTGGCCATTACTCAGCCTGCTCTGGGGACATTGCTAATTATAGTGATAAATTATGTATGTTCCTAAGACTTCCCTTGATGCTTGCAAAGTAACACAGGGTAAAACCCTGTTATGAGCTGGATGATTTATGTCCCAGATATTGTTAATGCCAAGCCTGAGAGGGAAGATTATGAGGCTCGTTTTATAGATGAGGATACTGAAGATCAGAGAGGCAAAGGAGCCTGCCCAAGATGGCACAGCTGGGAGTGGTGGGGCTGGACCCCCACCTTGAAGGTAGTGCCCTTGCACCCTATCTCCCTGTTTCCCATAAAATAGATCATGGATGTGGGTGATTAATGCCCTTAACCCCACATGGCAGCTCTTGCTTCCACTCTTATATGGAAGAAAACAGTAACACTCTTGCCTCTTTGGAGACAGGTTGCTCGGATGGTCTGCTACCTGTGAGTGTCTATGGGGGCATGAGGACCTCGCTACTTTCTTGCCCTTGGAGGAGTATGAAGTCTTCCCAAGGATGCTGCAATGTGAAGAGGCGAATTTGATGTGGTTCAATAGAGGAGTCACTGCCGCATTGGGAAGGGTTCCAGGGTTTCCACACATGATGAATGGCTCAGGACTGCAAGGCCATGAGACATAGAACAGGCAGCCTCACAGTGCTCCCTGCAAAGCCCTGGACATCCATGTCCCCCCGCCCTCCTTGCATTGCTCTCTGACTCTGTGGCTCAGACCGTGTTTCCCCATCACTTAGACACTCTGCTTCCTTTGTTCAGCTAACAGAGTTATGAAAAGCAAACTTTCTTCTCTTTTTCTTTTTTTGAAAATCTTTTCCTTGCCTTACCTGCCATGGCCATAGCTTTTCGGAGCGTGGTACATGAAAACGTTTCCTCGGGCCCTCCTGGCCCAGACACTGGCCATGTCGATCACGGGGCAGGTGATGAAGTAGTCCCTAGCCAAAGGAGGACACAGGAGGAAGTCTGGTTACACGTAGCTCTGTGGACAACTGTGCCTGGCAAGGGCTTCTCCTGGCCCCCGCTGCCCAGCCCTGTAGAGAAGGCCCTCCTCACACTCCCCAGCGGTCCTCTCCACGTGGCTCCCCTGCTGCCATGAAGGCAGAGCTGGGGCCCAGCACGTGGCCCCTTGGGTATGTGGCCATGATCGAAAACTGGTGTCCGTGGTGATGTATCTCAGGGGCCAACTTCATGTTAACCCACGGGCTATACATCATCTTAGAACATCCATTTTACTTTAAGATTGGGGACAAAACATGTCCTAGGAAAATAAATGCACTATATTGTGGAGAAGAACATAAAATAATCGTGTATTTCAAAGAAGACAGAGCTCTCAAGGATAGTCCATGCATGTGACACCTTGAGAACAGTGGCTCTTGACGGGGGTGATTTTGCCACCCCCCCTTTTCCACCCCCCAGGGAATGTTTGGAGGCATCTTTGGTTGTCACAGCTGGGGTGGGACAACCTCTGCAGGCGTCTGGTGGGTAGGGGTAGGGGGCCAGGGTGCAGTGAACGTCTTCCAACGCACAGGCGCCCCGCGGTGAAGGAGGATTCAGCCCAAGTGTCAGGAGCGAGGAGGTTGCGGAATGCTGCCTTAGACTCCCTAAGTTTCGTATGGGCTCGCCCTTCGCGGGTAACATGAATAAATTTCAGAAGCACCAGCTCACAGCTGGGGGTCCTACGTGTGGTGAGGCGCGGGCTGTGTGCCCAAAGAGGGGGCAGGCCCGATGAGAGTCAGGCCACCGGGTGTGAATCCATCTGTGCTGTGGAGTAGAGGTGAGGTTCTCAGCGATTCCTTCGCCTCCCTGAATCTCCGTCTTTCCAGCTGAGAAATGGGGCCAATGTCCCTACACTGCATGGATGTTGCAGTGACCAAGTCCACCAACACTCACAGAAGGCCTTCAGCTAGGAGGGCCGCCCACCCGCCTTTTCTGGTCGTTGAGAGGGAAACCTCTGGTGAGTTTGCAGGGCGGCTCGAGTGCTTCTAGGTGAGGCTCTCAGGTCAGTGGGGCAGCCGTGGGGGTCAGATGAGGGCAGCTGTGTTTCCTCTCGTGGTCCCCCTAAGGTGTGTGAGCTGCAGCACAGGGATGGGCTCAGAACTACGGGAAGAGCCGCACACTGGCCGGCCGAGGGAGGGGCCCTGCCAGGGACACTGGAGGGCAGGGAGGCCCTCGAGCCAAGACTGCAGCGACGCCTCCCTTGGTCACGCCGCCCTCCCTCAGCCCTCAGCCCTCGCCCAGCCCTCATCCTCACTGCCAGGCAAGGCAGAGTTGAACCAGAGCCCAGGTTCTCTGACCTCCAGCCCTGGGGTCCCTCCACGCATGATCTGGGCCAGTGCTGACTTGATTACAAGCCTCTCAGGGTCAGGGACTGGACATCCGTGAGTTCTGACAGTCCAGCCCAAGGCAAGGCCTCCAGAAATAGCATTTGCTGGGTGTCTGGTTGAAAGCGGAGCTCTCCACTAGAGGGAAAATTAAAGCCTTTCTGGTCCCCGAGATCCAAGTGGGTGGTACAAAGTTTTATTCTCAACTAATGACCTCAGGTTGGAAACCACAAACTCCCTGTAGAGGGAACAGCAGAGCAGTGGGTGTCTGGCACCCTCCAACCCATCCCTCACCCACAGAGGCAAGTTCAGCGAAGGCCACGATATTGGCTCTGTCCCCAGGGACAAAGAGCAAGAGGTGAGCAGGCGAGCGCGGACCCCCCAGAGGGAGAGAGAAAGGAAGGCACGGGATGCCGCAACCACCCCACACCCCACCCCACATTCTTCCTGCAAAGGAAACCGAGGGCATGTCAGGGCCTGTGAAGGGGCTCGAAGGTAACCCAAGAGCCATGTCCCCAGTTTGGTCTTATCCCCAGGGGCGCCTGAAGAAAGAGATGACTGGAACCCTGGTTATTTCTTTATTTCCATTCAAAAATCATTCCTTATGCATCTGTTGTGTGCTCCCATAAGATAGTTCTTGGCCCCAGCAAGCTCACGCTAGGGACACTGGGGACAGCAGGGCCTGTGCCATCTAGGGGTGAGGTCCCAGCAGGCTGCCGGAGTGAGAGAAGCTTGAGCCATGCACCAGGTCTAGGCATATAAGCAGCGGGCACAAGAAACAGCTGCCCCCGGGGAGAGGGCCAGCATGGCCATCAGAGCCTGGGCCTGTTCCCGTTTGGGGTGTGGCCTCAGGCACAAAACCTTCCCCATCCAGGCCTTGCTTCCCAGAACTCTGGCCACCCAGTGGAGTCAGCTGGGGGAGCTGACATCAGGCCTGTGTGTCAACTGCCCTTTAAATGCCCCCATGAGGGTCTGATGTGGGGCCAGGTTCTGGGGCACTGGGCTCCGTGAGCATGAGGCCAGGTGTGTAGCAGGCTGTCCCTGAGCATTGGGTGAGCGGTGGCTTCATCTCTCGGAGCATGTTGGACGGGCACCTCTGGCAGGTGCGGTCTCTGCCCTTCCATGGCTCCCGGAGAGTTGGGCCTCCCCTCATCTCTCCCTCTGGCCTGGGGTTCCCTGGCAGGAGGGTCCACCCCACACATTCCCCTAGGGCTGCCCCTTGGTGGGAGGTCACCCCATGCTGTAGACTGAATGACACACAGGGAACCACAAACATGGAGCCACAAGCCCTCATTTCTCATTCATGACCTGAACATCAGCTGAATCAAATCCAAACAGAGCAGCAGGAATTGGGGCCCTCCCGTGGCTTGGCTTACCGGGTGGCATTCTCCAGGGCCTGGGAGAAGGTGGCGTAGTCGTCTGTGGAGTGCTCCAGGGAGTAGTACCACGTGGCAGCGGCCTGGACGCCGGCATCCGCGTCCTCGCCACCCAGGGAATTTTGCAGCGCCTGGTAAAAGGCTGTTTTGCTGCTGGTCCGGCCTTGATTTTCCTCAAATTGCTAAAAAAGCAGACATGGAATTCCTAGGTTAGATTCTGAAAGGCCAAGTCAGTGTCCCTCAAGACCTTCTTCTAGAATTTTCTCTCTGGGAAGCAGCAGAACATGGCACTAAGTGCACGGGTGCTGGAGCCAGATTGTTTGAGTTTGAATCCCAGCTCTGCCGCCTAGCTGTGTGACCTTAAAGAAATGGCTGTGCCCCTCTGTGCTTTCCTTCCACACAGGGTTACAGGAAGTGCTAAAAATGGTGCCTGTTTTTAATAAGTGCTCAGTTAATGTTAGCCGTTGTCATAACCTGAGGACACGTCACACACCAGTGTCTCACTCGCTTCACCTGGGCTGCTCTCTCAGCCGGCTCCTGAGTAACTGTGCTCTGATGTTGGGAGAGCTACATTCAGCTTCGTTCCCTGACTCCGCCGTCCATCACCTGACACTCTGTGCACACGTCTCCGTGGATAAACACACTCTTCGTCCAGGGCCGGCCACATGCCAGGCCTGGAGAAGCCGCCGTGAACACGCTGATCAAGCTCCCTGTCTCGTGGGGCTCACCTTCCAGTGGGCAGAGATGGGAAATAAGCAAATACGTGTACGGTTCATCAGGGAAAAGGTGCTATGAAGAAAAATGAGGCAGGATACGAGGGCTTGAGGACGCCGGGGTGAGGGGCCACTCTATATAGGATGGCCAGGGAGGGCGTGCGGCTCTCTGAGAGGGGCATGTCCAGACGGGAATGATGTTCTCTCTTTCTCGTTCCTTCCTTCCCTCCCCATCTTCTTCCCTTCCCTTCCCTCTTTCTGTCTCTTTCCTCCCTCTGTTCTTCCTCCCTCCATCCCTCCCTCTCCCTGGGTTTGCTGCTGTCTGCTCCGTGGGGCTCTGGGCCAGATCGTTCCTTCCCCAGGGCTCACTTTCCTCATTGAGGAAGACAAGGGGCAGCGGCATCAGGGACGAAGCTCCGGGTGTGAGGCCCGAGCTCCTTCGCCCTCGCGCAGCCCTGCAATATGTGTTTACATATTTCTAGGATCTCATGGAAACAGTGAAACGTGCTTATCAGCACACCCTGGCATGTTTAAATTGCTTCTCTAAACATTTCCAAGCACACAGGGCCTGTGATTAGGATTCAAGGAGTGGGTACGATCCGTGAGCAGCCCCTCCTGGGTGAGGACATTCTTGCCTCTCAGCCCGGCTTAATGAGGAGAGACGGGACCAAGGCAGTGGAATCGCTGATCAAAGGCACGTCCACCGGCAGCTGTGCGCCAGCTTCAGAGGAGGTTCGGGAGCTAAGCGGGAGAGTGTACAAAGAGGGCTTCCTTTAATCCTATCTGTAACATGTTATTATTTCTTGGAAAAAAGCCCGGATTAAATATGACAACATATTAATATCTGTTAAATCTGATAGTCAATACACGAGTTTTTATCCTATCAGCAACTTTTAAATGTTTCTGAGCATCACAAAGACCTCAATCATGTAAGAAAGTTATTTTATTCACACAGAACACACAGATACACAGACACACACAGACACACACATTCACACACCTGAAATAACGGTCACGAATAACATTCACACTCCTTACTCTTACCACATACGATGCCTCCGACAATTTCCGCTCTGTTCCATTCTAGCCCAATCTAGCGTATTCAAAACATGCTTACTGTAATCTATTATCTTGACCTCACAACCTACCAATAGTTTAGGGGGAAAACCGCATTATATTATTCTCTGTCCTTTTCTGACTGCAATATTTCATTACAGAAATGGTTTTAATACCCATTGTCATGCTTCATATTATTTCTAAACTTTGTGCTAAACATTTCCCATGTGTGTTTCACTGAAGCATCAAAATGATCATGTGCAATGGGCATCACGTTATCCCATTGTACATACCATAGTTCTGAGGCTGAGAGCATCTACCTAGCTGGTTTGGGGTGACGGACAGGAAGCACGAGCCTGGCTTTAGCCCCAGGTCCTGCTGCTGGTGAGAGTCAGGCCCTTTCCCCCCGGCTATGACTTAACCAGGACCCCACATCAGAGCTGTGACACTGGGGACTCAGCACACGGCAGGACGGAAAGTCTACCTATGGGGTGTTTTGTCCAGAGTTATGAAAAAAGCCTTAAGTTTGGGGTCAAAATTTAGAGTCCAAGTGCCAACTGCCAAATTATGGGGGCCCTTGGAAAAAATATTTTATCTTTCTCTGAGCCTTACATCTTCAAAATGGGTAGGATCATGTTGAGACGGGTCCTGTTTTTATCTCCTGTGAGGATTAAGGGACCAAAGCAGCCACCGGCAAAGTGTTCCACGGCAAGTCACGGCTGGCCTTCTGTGGATGTGGGCTGAGAGGACCAGCAAGTCTCAGTGCACGGAGCAAGGGCCCAGAGCCAGCAACACAAGTTTGCATCCTATTTCTTGCATTTTCCAGCTATGTGACTTTGGGCAAGTCACTTAACCTCTCTGATCCTCATAGGCAAAATGGACTTACGTAAAATCTACTTCACAGTGTTGTCTTGAAGAAATAATATTTTGAAGCACCTAGCTCAAAGTCTGCCATACAGCACTTAATAAAAGAAACCTGTTTTTATTAATAGTGGGCTTCGTTGACTTCAGTTAGAAAACTAAAGGATGAACACAAAGCCCCAAACCACCTTATTAAAGGAGGAAAACATTTAAACACGCTATGTGTGTCTATCTTCATGGAAGAAAGCTCCCTCTTACTTTTCATTCTGTCCTCATTTTTTCATATGAATTTTTTAAAAAACTGTGCAGACAATATAGTGGCCCAGTTGTTCTGGTGGCTGTCACGATGCCACAGCCTGTTTGCTCGCCCTGCTCCATGACCAAGGGAACTGGGTGATGAGTGAGGGCAGAGAGGGACAGGTGGAAGTGGCTGCACTCCAGGGCCACTTACTGCTCAGAGGGTTTACATAATAATAAGGGGATTCATACCCTTCCTGTCTAAGATTTTGGGTGGGTCTAAAGCCCTGGGCGGGGGACTCCGTTCTGCGGGCCCCGGGGGTGTACAAGCACAAGGGTGCTAGCAGCACTGAAGTGGCTTCTCCCCAGGCTGCTTTGCCACTTGGGAGACACAACCTGCCTTCAAGTCCTGACATGAGGGAGGCATAGCTGGGCTTGGGCAACAGGACCTCTGAGTCCCGGCACCAGCTGTGCTGGCGATCACTGTGCAAACTCAGGGAAGTGGCTGTCCCTCTCTGGGCACATTTCCTCATACATAACATATGAGGGGGCCACAGTGAGGCCTCCAGCCCAGGTACCAGGCCTTCCTGGGTTACAGAGCGGTAGAACTGAGTTAATAAGGTATATCCACCCTGCACAAGGCTGCTTGCTGGAACTTAGATGAGACCACTGAGCTATGGGGATAGTGTTCACTGAGTCGTGATCTGAAGCAGCCAGTCAAGCGAGCGGCCAGGATCGGAGTGGGCGCCGGGCACTGAGTACCCATCGTGTGTCAGACGTGCAGGTCTAGTGTCGAGTCCAGGGAAGTGCACTTTACCAAGTTCTCTCGGGTCATGCTGGTGCCCTTGGTCTGGGGATTTCACCAGCAGCAGCAAGGTGCTAGAACATCCAGGTTTGCTCAGGGTCACCTCCTCTAGGAAGCAGGACAGGTAACGGCTGAGAAGGCAGGGCCTGGCGTCAAACCACCTGGGATCCAACTACCCTTGCAGTCTGCAAACCTGAGTAAATTAATCACTTTTAGTTTCCTTATTTATACAAGACAGATAATGAAAATTGCCTGCTCCATAGAATTACCGTCAGATTCCAGTGAAATATGCATTAAAGCGTTTAGCACAGTACTCGGCACATGGTCAATAAACGCGAGTGATTATTATTAGCCTGTCCCAGGCGGGGCCCCGGGTGCTGCTGCCGCCAGTTTATTCGCCTCCTGCTCCAGCACCACCACACAGCGAAGGCCGGGCTCGTGGTAGCAGCCCCGGGGGCAGCCCAGTGCCAGGCACTTCACAGGTAAATACGTGCTGTGTGAATGAGCAGAGGCGGCACTGGCCTTTGTGGAGGTTATACAGGCAGAGGCTGAATGTAGCATTCTAAAGTCATGCATCTTGGGTTCAAATCTCAGAGTTGGAAAGACCTGGTCTTGGATGCTAACTGCACCACTTCTCTGCTGTGCAAACTTAGGCAAGTTACTTCATCTCTCTGTGCCTTGTTTTCTCGTCTATAAAACAGGCACAAAGCAATACTGCCCTTCATAAAACTGCCATGAGGTCAAGTGAGATAAAACCTATGAAGTGCTTAGCGCCATGTCTGCTGTTATTGCTGCTCGATATCTGTAGACTCAGCCTTGAGGCCAGTTCAGACAGGCCAGGGAGAGCCCCTGTCTTAGAGAAAGAGGCCTCAGCAGCGCTTGTCCCATGGAGAGCGGGCCCAAGCACTTGGAACCCTCTTCCAAATCACTGCTGGACAATGACTGACCCCACCTCAAGGAAGGAGCCTGCTTCATGGGTGCTGGGGAGACTCCTTCCATGATGTGGTAGCTTGGAAGAGCACCAGGATGCCAGGCCCAGGGTATTGCCAAAGGGAGTGCTTCTTACGTAAAATGGTCTAAAGAGCTTCCCAGCTAGGGAGGGGATCTAAGCCACTCATTGGGTGTGGCCTTGCCGACCAGTCAATATTTTAGAGCCGGCCAGAGCATGGGCCCGAGCACCACGGGGACACCAGGGAGTACGGAGGGACACATTTCCAGCAAGACCTGGGACCCACATCTCTTCATGCTTGGCAAGAACCGGGGCGCAGATGCCGTTGCCAGTTTAATTAGAGAGTCAGCAGGAGGGAGCTGGGGCCACCGTGTGCCTGCGACGCTGGCTGCCACGAGCTGTAATTACAGGCGGGATCTGCCTCAGACAGTGGACTTGTCACAGGCAGGGCCTCCATGAAGGGGCTACCACAAATGGTGAGCCCTCGGGGTGTGAGTGTAAAGGCCCTCCATTAACACGTCCTCATGAGACATTAGAGCACCTCGGAATCGTTGAGAGCCACTCGGTGTCAGCCTGGATGCCTGCGGCCGAGTGGCCTGCGCATGGAACTTGGCGTTGGAGAGACCCAGGTTCAGTTCTGGCCCTGGGCTGTGGCCGCAGGTGACTCATCTCCAACAGCAAATTTGTTCCGTGAATGTGCCCGTCTGTGCCTCCACGTCAGGCCAGTACCTGGGGTCGATGTTAGACTGAAATGAATTAATGATTGTAAAGTGGCTGACGCATGGGAGACAGACTCTAACTAGTAAATTATTAAAAATCAAATCTATAAGGCAGGTGAGAAATGTCCTCGTGTCCACGCCAAGTGGTGTGTGAGAGGTGTGATGGGAAACTCTTGGTTGCAGCCCTTGTCCTTCCAGTCACTGCTCGTTCAGCCATTATCCGTCAAGTGACTGCGGGTGCCAGGAGCAGCTCTAGGCATGTGGGACACATCAGTGGGCAAAACAGGCTGTTCTCTGCCCGCAGGGGGCTTCTAGCCAGCGGGACAGATGGACACACAGCACACCTATGCCATGTGGCCTGTCCAGGGGCAGTCAGTACTTGGGGAGGAAGGAGGCCAGTGCACAGAGCAGGGAAGGGGGAGGGGTGCTTGCTGGGGTGTCGGAGTGGGCGACATGCGGGAGAGGTGGGCCCAGGTTGGAGGGGGCGCAGGTCAGACCTGTGGGCAGCTGGGTGAGGACGCAGCAGTGTGGTCAGTGGAGCTGGCAAGGCAGAGGAGCAGGAGTGAGGCCAGAGGGAACAGGGTGCTGGGTGGCTGGGGTGGCCTCACCCCACTTTTTGCTTCAGGTGGGGCCCAGGGGAGGGGCTCTTCCACTGTGACTTGCAGATGTGACCTGCCAGGGCACGCAGGGCGCAGAGCAGGCCAAATGTCCTTGAATTGGCCCCAGCTCTGCAGGGCCCTGGTAAAGGGTCAAGTAGCCCCTAGACATTCTCCCCCTAGCTCCATCTCCTGCCACCCTGATCCCAGGACACTGATGCAAATGCCAATGTCATCCACAGGGCTCTCTGTTGGCTGCGTTGCCCTCTCCTTCTCAGGGAAATGCCCATGCGAAAGCCCTTCCTCCTCTTGGACCGAGACACCCTCCTCCCCTCGGAGTCCGAGGCTTCACTGCCCAGTGCTCTGGGGACCCTTGCTGGGCAAACCACCCCTGGGTCCTTCGGACCTTCAGTATGTATCTCTGTGATGCCCATGCTCACCTAGAGTTGCTGGCCTGGGAGTCCTCGACAGGAGAGTCTCCTCCATCTGCTGCACTGTGGCGCTCCCAGCCCAGGCGGGCACTCAGTGAGCATGTCTACATGGTGGTCTCCATCTGTCCATCCTCCTTTGCTCCTCATCCCACGGCCATCTGGCTTCCCTGTCCCATCCAGGAGACCCCACGCAAGGTCGCTAATGGTCTCAACACCCCCATTTTTCTCCCCCAGTCAACTCTGCCTCAGGCTCAGTTCTGGACCCAACTCTTGAACTCGAAGCCCCAGTTGCCATTCCTGCCCCCTTTTCCTCCCCTTCTGTCCACACATGCTCAGGGGTGGGGCCATCTTGCTTGGACAATAGCCTACAAGCTAACAGTTCCTGCACATCCAAATGTCTACCATAGCCTGGAAATCTCTCAGGGCCCTCAAACTCAACATATGCAGTTTAACATGGTCATCTACATGTGTTCTTCTTCATCTCTAGAACATTCTTCCCTTTCTCTTTTCCTATCTTCAGTGACTAAGATAAGATGAGCCCCCAGTCCCCTGATCAAAAAGCAGGTGCTTCCTGATTCCTCCTGCATCCCTCTCCTGCCCCACATTCTGCCGTAGCCTTTCCTGATGATTCTCCCACTGCATGAGACTGACTCCACCCTCCTGTCCACCCCTGCTGCTGCCCTAGCTCACTCCCCATCACCCCTACCCATCCTGGGGCCGAAGCCGGGGTGCTGCTCTGGAGGGTGGGGAGTGGAAGGATTGCTTTGTACACAGAAGGTCTGTGATCAGTTTTTGCGCATTGGTTACTCTTAAAGTTTTGCAAAGTGGTTTGAGAAGGAGGAGACCCAGAGCCAAATCCCCAAAGGAAAAACAGGAAGCCTATCAGAGTTCATCAACTCTTGCAAGACTATATGAATGGATGAGTGGATGAATGAATGAATGCTTCCCAGAATTCTCTGGAGCGCTGTGGTAGATGGAGACATAAACATCCCTTTGTTCATTTGAGGGACATGAATTGAAGACCAACCTACTGTTGGCCAGGACCTGAGCATTCGAAATGCACACGACACGAGTCTTGCCCTGGCACGGAGCCTGGTAAAGTCAGAGAGGCCAACCCGGGAGTGAGCAGAGTGCTCCATGACAGTGGCTGACCCTTCACGTCCAGTGGGAAGGGGGTGGGTTTGGGATGCAGAGTGATGCAGTGACCACTTCCTTCCTTCCCCTGTTCCTCCAGTCAGCCTCCCTTCCCCCAACTCCACTGAAAGCCCCCCTATCAAGGCCTCCTGTGACTTACACCCCATGATCCCAGGCCCAAGACCCTGCTATCTGCCCTCATCTCATTCGACTCTGCAACATTTGACACTTGACCTCTGCTTCTTTTTGGAGATACTTTCTTTTCTTGGCTTTTCAGACAACACATTTTCCTAATTTTCTTCCAAATTTGTATCTACAGCATTGACCTCTCTCCTACACTCCCAACTCATACACCCAACTTCCAATCTATATCCCAAATCTGATGATTTCTCACTGTCACCAAGTCTAGGACCCTAATTTAAGTTACTAGCTTGCTCCCTGGATTTCTGCAAGAGAGTGCAATCTAGTCTCTACTTCTTCTGTTACCTCTCCTTAATTTTCCATGTAGCTACCAGAAGGCTCTTTCCAGACAAGGTAAATGGGTCAGGAGCTGTGGCTCATGCCTGTAATCCCAACACTTTGGAAGGCTGAAGCAGGAGGATCACTTGAGCCTAGGAATTTGAGGCTAGCCTGGGCAACATAGCAAGACCCCGTCTCCATAAAAAATTTAAAAATTAGGTGGGTGTGGTGGTGCATGCCTGTAGTCCCAGCTACTCAGGAGGCTGAGGTTGGAGGATCCTTTGAGCCCAGGAGTTTGAGGCTGCAGTGAGCTATGATTGCACCACTGCACTCCAGCCTGGGCAACAAAGCAAGACCCTGTCTCTAAAAAAGTGCTAAAAAATAAAAAAGGTGAATCAATATAATCACTTTCTAGCTTGAAACATTCCAGTAGCTGCCCATGTAAGGAGAATGGAGTCACTTTTCTGCTGGCCTGCAAGATCCCGTCTGACCGCTGCCCTCCACACATCGGCGTCCTCTCCTCCCACTCCCTCCTGTTCCCTGGGTTTCCTGGCATGCTGGCCTTCCCTTGTCCCCCAAACAGCCAAGGCCAACCCTGCCTCAGGGCCTTTGCATCAGCTTCTCTCGATGTCCCCCGAGCTGGCTCCTTCTCATCACTCAGGTCTGTCCAAAAGTCACCTCCTCGAAAAAGCCTTTTCCCATCTGTCACTTCCTCTACAATGACCCTGTTTCAATGTTCTTCATAGCATTTTTCAGATCTGAAATTCTTTATTTACGTACACGTCATGGTCTGGGTCCTCTCACGAGAACATAACTCCACAAGTCAGGCCTTGCTTATTTTGGTTACGACTTTTCCCTCTAGAGCCTAGAAGAGCATCCAGCACATAGCAGCCTCTTAACAAATTGATGTTGGGGACACGTGTGAATTGACACACGGGTGACTCCCGACTGTGCCACTCACCGTGGTGTTAAGGGACAGGGGCTGACTTCATCAGGCACGGCTGGCTCAGTGCTGAGGGCTCATGACATTTTTAGGGACCCTCGAAAGTATTTTCCTTTTAACATCTTTTAAAATCAGAAGAAATAAATATATAATAATGAAGATATAATAAAGAATCCAGCCTGGCTTGCACTCATCATCATATTAATACTTATGCAGTTATGAAATATAATTTCTAGTATTTGGCATGTAAGTGTTGGCTGTGAGGCCTGGGTCACGGTGCTGCCGTGAGGCTCTACAGGGTGCCAGGGCAGCCCAGAGCTGCGAGGCCGACAGGGCTCCCCGGGGTGTTGGGACCTGTCTCCTTTGCTCAGAAGTCCTCCTACGACACCACAGCAGACAGGCAGAGGGGTTCTCACTGTGCCCATTTGAAGGCTGAAGAAACTGCAATTCAGACTAGTTAAGCAACTTGCCTAAATTGTGTGGCTAAAGCCAGGCATTGAGACACATTTTTCTGAATCCAGGTCCCCATTAGGCCCTGGGTGCAGCGCCTAACACCCCCTGCCCCGAGTGCTGGGGATTTGGTGCAACAGCGCCTCTTTTCAGGAAAGCTCTTGCACACGCTGGGGACTCCTGCATGCTCCTCTTACTATAATCTGTCACCAAAGGCTCGATATTCCTGTGCTGGGGCTAGTGCCAGCGCCTCGGGCTGCCAGGTGCTGCTTTCCAACTCTCAGACGGGCTGCCCTGCCCCCACCGCTCCCCGCAGGCCCCCACTCCACCTGCTCCTGGCCAAGCTCAGGGGCACGGCAGCGCGCTCTGCTTCGGATTTTTCCTGCCTTCCTTGGAGATGCTTGTGCTTGGAGGGGAAGGCAGAACATTGTATCTTGGAACAAATCTGCTTTTGATCATGCAAATGAATGCCCCGTTAATGTAGGCAGACTGTCAATTTCACCAGTTAGGAAGAGAGAGAGAAAAGGGGGGACAATTCCCCACCACAGCGACTGATGGAGAATTTCAACAGAAAGCTGCTACTTCAGAAAATAAGATCGTTCACGGCGAATGGAGAACATCTCAGGCAGCCCTGAAGCTCCACCGGTAGGTTGCTAACTTTTCTGGCTGTCATTAGGACTCCTTGGGTGGGCCATCGTTGGCCTGGGGTGGTGTGTAAGCCTCTACCCACCCACCCTCTTTGGGTCTGATGGAATTTGGTGGGTCTCTGCTGAGCTGATGGGTGGGTCCAGGGGGCTGAACTTGGGGCAAGGGGGCTCCTGTCCCTCCTGCGCCTTCCCCAGGAAGCTGGACTGTGTGTGTTGTGGAGTGGGCTCCGGGTGGTATTTATGCAAGGTTGGCATGAGGACACTGTGTGCGTGTGTGAGTGTGTGTGTGAGTGTGTGTGTGAGTGTGTGTGTGTGCTTCTGCTACGACTGGAACAATTGGTCTCAGGTCAGGCGAGGTGATTCAGTGATTGCACGTTCTTTGTATTCCTGCTTTCCGGGGATAATTCTCTGGACCAGGGACAATAGCTTTGGACACTAATCTTAATAGTAAAATTAAATAATTAAATGAAAAAACTAACCTTTATGGAGGCAAAACTATTTTCCAGATATTGGTAAATATTTGAATCCTCTGAGCATCTTCATGGGGATATTTACTAATATAATCTCCCCATTTTACAGTTAGGGAAACTGAGGCTCTGGCTCTGGGAAACTTGAATGCTCCTGATTACAAGCCGAGGACACCCAGGACACTCTCCCCACTCTGACAGACAGCTGAGGGAGCAGTGTCCTGGTCAGTTCCTTGGCCATTGTGTCACCCCAGCTGGCCGTGTGGCTACAGCTCCCCACCCCCACCCCCTGAGGTCCTGAAATAGATGTCTATCTGTCCGTATAGTGTATACCAAACTGCTCTTCAGTTGTTTGCCTTGTTCATTTTCTATCCCTGTAGCTGACTGTGAGCCCCCTTGAGGGGAGGAATTTAATTTGTATTTATCTCCCAAACACCTGGCCCAGAATCTGGCACATAGTAAGTGACCTCGTAAATGTTGTATAACTGAACAAACAGGCCTTGGCGTTGGAATGAACATGCTTGACATCCTGTTTGGTGGATGTGGTGATTTTCTGCAACTGGTACGTTCTGCTTCCCGGCCCCAGATGGGTCTGGCGGGCATGAAAGGACAGAGGATGGAGGAGGAGAAGGAGTTGGTGGGAACAATACCCTCAGGAATGTGCCATCCTTGAGTCCCCGTCAGCTAATTGTGGCTGGACTCAGGTGCTATGGAGTCTTCGGTGGGGGAATGGAAAAATGCACAAACCCAACTCTAACTGCAGGTCACGAGCAGGCTGAGGCAGGGCAGGCAATCTGAGGGCACCCGAGAGCAGCGTGGTTTGAAGTTCAAGGGGAGCAGCGTGGTTTGAAGTTCAAGGGGAGCTTCCGCACTGTCGGGAGTGTGGGAGCACGGCTGGTAGTTCGGGTTCCTCCTGTTGTCCACAGCGCTCTACCGCAGTCCTGTGTGGGGCAGGACTGCTCTGGATCCCTCTGGGCGATGCTCATGTCTGGTCTGGGTAGAGGGGGTGTGAGTGCATTTACCACCCCTGTTCTGGAGACTAGAACAGAGGGGTCACGGATAGAGCACCCCATTTGGGGCCAGAGTGGAGACTTGGCTTTGCAGACAGCTATGTGGCTGTCCTTGGGACAATCATTAAACCTCTCTAAGCCTTTCTTCCTGAGCAAATGATGTTAAATACTGGGTCACGGCTCCCTACCTCACAGCCTTACGGTTGAGACAAAGTAAGAAGGTGGATGGGATTGCAAAGTACTTTGCATTCGGTAGACCTCATTCTAGCTGGGTTCACACACACCTGAGTACTGGTGGACAGAAGGCTCTTGGAGGAAGGCCTGGCTTTTCTCAAGAGTGCTACAAATCAAAGAGGATGCCTTTGGAGACAGATAGACCTGGATTGGAATTCTAGCTTCTCTCTGAACTAGTTTCCCATTTGAAAAAATAGTGGTAATAATCCTTGCCTCGTACAGTAGTTGTGAGCATGAATTATTTCATTGAAGATGCCTGGGTTAAGGCTCAGCACATAGTCAGTTCTTCAAAGTTTCATTCATTCAACCCAATGAATGTTTATTGTGCACCTACTGTGTGCAATGTGTCTGGTAGAACCAGACACACTTCTAGGCACCAGAAATACAGCAGTTTCAAACGTTCTAGTTGGGGAAGAAAGACAAGAGACAAATAAATATATCAATGTCTGGAAGTATGAGTGCTAAGGTAGGCATGGGATAAGGGGAGAGAGAATGTCAGGGATGTGGCTTCCCTTCCAATCAGAGTGGCCAAGCAAGTTCTCTCTGATGAGCAGACTCTGAAGGAAGTGAGGCAGCGATTTACCTGGGGAAGAATATTCTAGAAGAGGGAACAGAAAATACCAAGACTTAAAGCAGGCGTGTGCTCAGCATATTTGAGAAACTTCAAAGAGACTAACCAATAAGGCTGACGCACAGTGAGCCGGGCGAGAGGCAGGAGGTGAGGTCAGAGAGCTGGCAGGGGCCACATCAAACGGGGCTCTGGAAGCCACTGGAAGGACTGTGGCTTTTCCTATGCATGAGAGGAGGCCCCAGGGGTGAGGGCTGGGAGTGGAAGAGTGACGTGCTCTGACTTACACTGCAAAGGGACTGCTCTGGCTGCTGTGGGTCTCACAGATTGTAAGGGCCAGAGGCAGACGCAGAGAGACAGTGGGGGCTACGGCAAGATCCTGGAGAAGGAGGATGGCTGGATCAGGCTGAACGTGGAAGAGGTGGGGAGTGGAGGTTAGATTCTGGATGCATTTTGAAGAGAAAGCCGCTTGGACTTACTGATAGAATGCTGGCGGGATATGAGAGAGCAGCATCAAGAATGGCTCCTGGTTTTGAGCCTGAGTTGTGGAGATGAGTTGCTGCGGTGACAAAGACTATGGGAGAGCACGCTGGCTCAGGGTGGGGGACAGAGGTGAGTTCAGAGGCCCACTGTGGATGTGGACGTAATAGGGTGGGAAGTTAGGAGATATCTCAGTGAAGATGTCAAATGGACCATTGGCTAACCCAGTCCAGAGATCGAGGGACAAGTCCAGGCAGGAGGTACACATTTAGGAGATGTCAGCATGAAATGGCCCGGAAAGCCGCAGGCTGGCTTCCGATCCCACCTGCCACTGCTCCCCTCCTCGCATAGTCCTCCCCACCAGCCAGCACCCACATGAGCTCCAGGCAGGATGCAGGCTCACAAAAACCGCTCGATGGCTGCACTAACTCATGTTTCCAAGAGAATGAATGAAGAAGTGAAGCAAAGAAAGGAACGGTCTAACCAACAAATACATGTGCTGCTGAAACACTGCCCCATGGGTGGGGTTCTAGGTAGCAGCCGTGGAATCCGGCTGGGAACTGCTCTGCCGTACCTTCAAGGGGGTCTCTCTATCCCAGGGTCCCGGGCTTGAGTGTGTGCTTTCCCAACCAGGCCTGGTTTGGGCAGTGAGCCTCCTATTGGCGGGCCCATCTTTCTTTGCAAGTGGGCAATGGAAACTTCTCCTTAAAAACGTTAGACAGAAACTCATCGATAGAGAGAAACTCAAATGCATCCTTGCGTAGGGATCCCAGTCCTCTAGATTAGAGCTCAGGCTGGAGTGGTTGAGAAATTCAGGACTGAGTTAGAAACCCCCAAAGACACCACCAAGGCAGTGCTGAACAGGGGAAGTTGAAGGCAGCTACATGCCCCGGCAACCCTCTCACAATGGGCTGGCAGAATCAGAGTGCAAACCTGGGCTGCCCTCTGGACCAACACAGCCCCAGAGCTGCCAGTGAGAAGCCCACCCCTCACCTCCCCTGGAAGATGGCATTTCCACTGTGGTGGGAGGGGCTTGGGAACAGCCAGCAGGGCCTCCTCCCTCCCCACCCCCACTGGCCCTGCCTAGGGTGATCCCAAGGCTCCTGGGAATGTAAAAATATACCTTTCCATCTTTTGAAAGTCAGAGATGGCTGGGATAAGTTTTCAGCACATGGTCCAAAGAAGCAGAGCTGTGAGGACACAGTATCTTCTGCATAAAGAGTGCAATCCTCCCCCACAGGACAATGTTGAACAAGGAGCTGCCCAAAAGGGTCTGGGGCCAATGGCCAGCTCACTCCCACCTTGCCCACGCTTCAGAGAACCGGCTCCAGAGTGGAGTGTGTTTAGAGGCAGCAAGAGGATACTAATACTAGGACTTGCGTTTATTTCTCATGCTTTAACATATTTTGCTTGTATAAATGTTTTATAATATAAACAGCCTACCAGTGCAGGAATATAACGTATATAATTTATACTTAAATGATTATGCTTACTATCTCTTAACCGATGAGGGTCTTGACCAAAAACAACTTGAAGACCCCTGCTTTAGGGAAGAAAACCCGGGGGCTAGTGGAGGACTGGCATCTTTTCAGCATCTCCTGAATCATGGTCTGGTCCAAGAATAAAGTTGCAGCCCCTCGGGGTAAGGGCTATGTTGTACACTGGTGCTCGGCAAAAAAACGCTGAGCTGGATCTGGTGCAAAAGGTATTTCTCCATGGTCGTGAGTCAACCAGATGGAAGCTAAGAGTGACTAAGCTCTAGTCTAGGCCACCCCCTCCAACACACTCACACTCTGGGCCCCAGAGAGGACCCTCTGCCACTGCCCACGTGCTACCTCACCTTCCAGACGGGAACTTCCAGAAATCAACCTCTTATTTGGGCCACACCAGCCCTGCTTCTGCCTCTCTCTCTCCTCACTATATACACACACATATAATACATATATATATATATATATATATATATATAAATATATACACACACACACAAATAAATATACATATACAATATGTAACATATTATATATGTATAGATAGCAAGACTAGTAATTAATTCATACTACTCTTTCTCACATCTCCACACCTCCTGAGGTAACCAATGTTAATTGCTTGTTGTGTATCTTCCCACGCCATTATCCTTTCACGTAGAAACACATAAAAACAAACACCTTTTTATATATACATATACATACAGATTGTTTTTTAAAATATAAATGCCATCTTAATTTCATATTCCTCCATATATTTTTTTTTCATTTATCAACATATCACAGGCATCCCTCAAGCCAATAGAGATATATCTAGTTCATTCTTTTTAACATCTGCATAATGCTTAATAGTTTGTGCATAGCTTAATTTAGTCAACCATTTCCCTGTTAATGGACATTTGAGTTGCTTCCAATTTTTTGCCACAGTAATTAATGCTGTGATAAGTACCCTTGTACACATGTCATGTAAAGCTAGAGATTTTATTGCTGTAAAATGGAGTCTCTAAAGTGCAATATATCACCCAAGGGAAATAGAATAATGCAAAGAAATGCAGGATCCTGTTTGGTTGCATTAATGATTTGTTTTTTGAAATTCCAGTAATACGGCCTTATATTCAATAGAGCCAACAGAGAGCCACGTTGGTACGTGCAGGGAGAGTGCATTTTTCCCACATCCAGAGTTGTCCTTTCCCTGTGTGACATGCACACGGGGACCCCACCCCAGGTGTGACTACCTAAAGGGCTTTGGCCAAGAGCTGCTTGTCCTGTGGGTGGGGCGGAGGACAGTGTGCTGAGCCTCTTGCAGACTTAGCCTCATCCTAGCGAAAGGCTCCTGGTCAGAGCAGCAACTGTGTGTTCAGGCAGATAAAAGACCCCACAGCTCACTCCCACTTTGCTGTGCCTCCAGCAAGCTGCACAAAGCTGTGTGGGTGCCAGGTGCATTGTATGAGCTTTCCTGGGTAAGAAACCAACTCGGAAGGCTGGTGTTTGGGTTTCCCTTTCAGGGTTAGGAAAGGGTAACGTTCTCACAAGAGTCCCCTCATCCACCTGCCTCTTCACCTCGGTTCTCAGCATGACAAGCACCCTTTGTGGCTTCAGGGGTGTCAACGGCCCAGAACCTGGGTGTTCCGACTTGGAGCCCTGAAGCTGCAGAGCCCCTGGATCAGCTCCAGCTCAACGATTCCACAGTGATTCATTCACAACTGCCATTTGTGAATGTATCTGTGTTGCTCATTACCCTGCAAGGGTCTTCTGATTTCTGAACTCCCTCTCCTCCCATTGCCTTTTCCCAAACTCATACAGCCTTTGCACATAGTAGTTTTTCACCAGTTGTTTTGTAAACAAGCAAGTTAGTCAGTGACTCTTTTTTTTTTTTTTTTTTTTTTGAGACAGAGTCTCACTTTGTTGCCCGGGCTAGAGTGAGTGCCGTGGCGTCAGCCTAGCTCACAGCAACCTCAAACTCCTGGGCTCAAGTGATCCTCCTGTCTCAGCCTCCCGAGTAGCTGGGACTACAGGCATGCACCACCATGCCCGGCTAATTTTTTCTCTATATATTTTTAGCTGTCCATATAATTTCTTTCTATTTTTAGTAGAGATGGGGTCTCGCTCTTGCTCAGGCTGGTCTCGAACTCCTGAGCTCAAACGATCCGCCCACCTCGGCCTCCCAGAGAGCTAGGATTACAGGCGTGAGCCACCGCGCCCGGCCAGTCAGTGACTCTTGACCAAGTCAGACAGGGCAGCGCAGAGCCGCCAGGCCACACCCCACCCACCTTCACTGCCTTCGCTCTGTTGATGAGCCCGTCGTCCTGAGAGCTCCCGATGAGCAGATCTATCTTCACCCGCGGAGATCTCTGCAGCGCTCTGGCTGGAGCCTCTCGTAGGTATCGGCCATCCACCACAGGACCCCAGTAGTGGAAAGGGCCACTCACGGCCAGGAGCTGCATCAGAGGCAAAAATGGTACTGGGATAACCAGCCGCATCGCTTTGCTTAATCAGGTTTTAACCACAGTGAACGCCAGTGCTCTTGTCTATCTGGGGCTCCTGGGCAAACAAGAGTACAATGACCAGAATGATGGGCAGGAGGACACAGTATTGTCGGGGGCTGCAAGGTAAAGCTCACATGTAGTGATGGTGGCCCCAGGGGCCTCCCTGCCGAGGTAAGCACAGATCCACAGGGAGGAAGGGGTGTGCCTGAGCCTGCAGGTGGGTGGGTAAGGCAGCGGAGACAGTGCTGGAAGAAGAGGTGTTGGCTCTGACAGGTGAAATTCATCAGCTTCAATCACGATCAAATTAGCCCAGATTTTGGGGAGCTGAGGATAAGACCCACTCAAGGCTGTGAATCCCAACTCATTGCTGAAGGGATGGAGCCATGAATTGAGAAGAAAATCCTTATTCCTGCTAGTGTCCCCTTCATTAATGTCAGGGCCAGCCAGAGACTTGGGCCCTGAGCAGGGTTTTTGTAGCTAGAAAGGGAGCACACAGCTGTCCTAAGGGAGTGACGTGATGCCAGGCTATTGCCTGTCTGTGAAGCCATGGGGCACGGGACAGGCCCCTTAACCTGTGCTACTTCATTTTATCCTCCTACTCTCTACGGTCTGCATCACTATGCCCATGTCATAGATAGGAAACCCGAGCTGCAGAGAGGCCTGCCTCCCTTCAGTGCCCATGCTTGGTCCATCTCGGACTGCTGCCCACGCACGGCACAGGGGGTCAGGGAATATGCATTCTAGCTCCAGCTGCCCCTCAACCTGCTGTGTGGCTTGGGTGGGTCACATCTCGTTTCTAGGCCTTGGTTTTCCATCTGTAAAAGACCAGAGAATGCCCCTCCCCAACCTGCACACAAGTGCCCACCTTGGTCTGGGCGTCATTGAGGACGTTGGCAGGCTTCTGGCGCAGGCAGGACACCACTTCTTGGCTGGACAAGGTGAGACAACCGACCTCCTCTGCCAAAGCAGTTGTTTGCTGCTGGGCCCTCTCCAGACTGATGGCGGCGGCCGGTGAGAGCGCAGAGCCTCCCTGGAAGAGAGAGCAGGTCAAGTCTGGATCATCTCCTGCCCCTGCTCAGCCCAGAGACCCCAAGGCCACGTCAGAGCTCCACATCCTTCCTCCACACCTGGAGGTCCCAGGGAACGTGCACGTGTGGGGAGGCCAGGCCTGGTCCACAGCACGTCAGCAGCGTGATCAGGAACAGCTGTCTCCCTAGGCCCCGTCTGCCCACCTGTGCAATGAGGGCGCTGGGCAAGGTGGTCTGCAATCTTGGCTGTGCAGTGGGAGTGCATGTGGAGGCAAAGAGCCGATGGTTTTTGAACAGGGACAAAGACTAGGAAAGTCCTCTGGGAAGACAACTCTGCAAAGGTGGGACCACATCCCACCACCACCTCCTGGGGGCTCCGTAAATAGCAAGCTTTCTTGGCTCAATTAAAATAGGGTTGGACTTTAAAATAGATGCCCACCTAGAAGGTGATGAAAACACCATCACTGTGAGTGTAAATTGTTCCCTCAAAGTCAGTGTAGCCTCTGTTAAAATGACAGGCTGCTGGGCATGGCCTTTCCAAGAACGTACGTAATTGGTGGGAACCAGGTGCCAGGAAGCTGGTCTCTGCCTGGACCACTGGTGTAATCGGGTCATCTGCCCAGGTGGGACAGAGGAGCTGAGTAGGGTCTTGGCCAGTGCAGGATTCCAGGGCATTCCTCTGCGGGTCACCCCCACCTCAACTCAGAGACTGGCTGCCCTGATGAATCAGGGACAACACGGGGTGGTGGCAGCGGTGGTGACACTTGTGCCACTGCCATGACTGGTGCTGCTGTGACTGATGGTGGTCAGAGGAACGACTGTGGATCCGGGGCTTAGATTAACTCAAGAGCGTCCCCTGTTTTAGTTCATCTGATCCTCACGGCAACTATGTGAGTTAGTTGCTGTTATTGTTCCCATTTTACAAACATGGCATAAAGAGATAGGGGAATTAAGTAACTTGACCAAGGTCAAAGGTCTCGTAAGAGACAGAGCCATCCTGTGCATGCAGACAGCTGGGCTCCAGGGCGCGTTCGGCTGCAGGACTCCGGTGGAGAGTGAAGGGCTCTAACTTCTATGACGAACAAGCTGCCTGACCTGGAATCAGTCACTTTGCTGGGCCACAGGCCCCTCGTCTGTAATGAGGGGAAGCTGGGCTGGAGAGTACTGTTGCTTATGGACCACCTGTCACCACCGGCCAGGTTCCCGTTCTACCAGAAACTTGGTCTGCTGTGTCTTGTGTAATCTTCACAGCAACAGCATGAGGTGGGTACAGTTATTGCCTCGCTTCACAGACAAGCCAACTAAGTCTCAGAAAGGAAAGAGAGCATTCTCATTTATCAAGTTCCTAATATGTAACAGGAACTAGGAGCTTAACAACAACCACAAAAAATAATAATGACAACTAACATTTATTGAGAACTCACTAAGTTTTGGGCCCATAGTCCTGAGCACTCAGCACATATTAACTCTTAAAATCTCCACAACCCTAGGACGTAGTTGTCCTTCCTTATCTTAGAGAGGAAGAAATCGAGGCATAGAGAGTTTAGTCTCTTTCCCAAGGTCACATAGCTGGTGAGTGTCAGAGCCAGGACTCCCCCAGGCTGTGGTCTCAATCCCACACTATATGGGATTGAGTTTTTATATCAGGAACAAGGTGGTGCAGCCTTGGGCTGAACTGGGTGCTCTTACTCCGCTATAAGAGAGCGTTGGCCTGGCCGACTCCACGGGGTATCTTCGTCTCAATTCTAGGCCCTACACTGAGCTAACTAAATCAGAACCTAAAAATACCAGACATGCAGAGCTGTTTCCCCGTACACAACACGGGTGTACCAGAGCCGTGCTGTTCTCCCTGGGCCCTGACAGGACCTGCAACCCAGACGTGAGATGCCCACGCCTGCCCCTGTCACTGCGACCCGCTGTGTGAAAGAGACAATAGATGCCCAGATGGGAGGAGACCCACTCTCCCAGGGGCCCGGCTGGGAGGCTGTGGGACACTGCACACGCGTCCTGGCACACGGGACGCTGTTAAGCACTGTCCGCGGAAGGTGCCGGCGGGCTTTGCGCTTCGGAGTCAGGATGGAAGCCCCACGGGCAAAGCGCGGGCGTCGCAGTGAGAATGTCCTGTGCTGTGGGCAGGCCTGAGAGCGGGGGTGGGGGGGTGGGGGGGTGGGGGGGGGTGGGCACAGTGTGGACAGAAGCCCGAAGGCCACTGGGGAGGACCAGGACAGGGACCCCAAATCCAAGATGCTAAATGTAGTCAGAGGCAGCTGAAGGCAGCATAGGGAGAAACTCTCAGCCCCCAGACCTGGCTTCCAACTCCACAGGGACAACTTCAGAGAGTCAATGAACACCTTTTCCTCCTCGGCAGCTTGGACACAGTGGGGCTCCCCTGGGAGTGAGACACCTAATAATCACAGGCTGACCTGAGGGCAGCTTTCTCTGTGCCAGGCCTCTTCTCGGCACTGCACAGATATTAACTTACTGAAGCCTCCAACCACCCTGCAGGGCAGATGATGCCATCGTCCCACTTTACAGATGAGGCACAGAGGAGAATGGTTTGTCCAAGATCACAGGGCTCAGAGGAGGCAGAGCCAGGGTCTGAACCCAGTGGCCAAGCGCTCAGCCACCATGAAGGGGGTCTTTCATACACTTGGCAGGTTCCTGATGAAAGGTGGCGGCACTATTACTACTATTATCTCTGTTTAGCTGTCAGGCCCACGGAGGGACCGTATGGCCAGAGTCAGAGGCAAGGTTGGGCAGTGGGAAGCTTGGCCACAGGAGAGGAAAGCACACGAGTGTGGAGCTGGGGTATCCTAGACACAGCCACTGCATGACCTGGTGTCCAAGGAGCCCTTTCCGAAGGCTCTGAGCTGCTTAGGGCAGGCCCCGCAGCCCGGTCCACAGAGCCCGCACTGGGCTGGGTGGACTGCATGGTTTTCTGTCCTTAATACACTCGAATCAACTCAGAGTCTCCTGGTACTGACTGGGTCACTGCCAGTTGCACAAAGCAAGGCTGCTGAGCTGTGCGATCACCAGCCCATGGCTCACTCTGAGCTTCAGTGTCTATAAAAGAGGGAGAATCCCAACCCCCAGACTTCTCTGAGAATAAGCAGCAAAAGCATGAACTACCCAGCCTGTCCATGGCCTGACATCCAGTGATGGGGCAACGCGCAGGGGCCAGATGATTTAGTGCTGTTGTTGGGTTCCTGTGCCCTCTGGCTTATTTTTCCAGCAGTGAGGGGGGAAGCTTTTCTGAGAACCACCAGATGTACTTTTTCTTAGCAGAAAACACACACACACACACACACACACACGCACACACACTTGAGATACCCAAGGTCAAAGCCCCGTGTTCTGAACAGCCAACTGTAGGACCACCAGGATGGGACGTGAACTTTAGCATGGGTCCCTGATGTTTTCAACATTTTCTTCAGCTATAAAAAGCCTGTGTTCTTGACACGGTGAGGAAGTGGTTAAAGGCGTGGGTGACACTGATATTGCAGGGTGGCTTATACTTTCCTCTCTCTTAAGGTATTTTGTTGCAATCGATCTTTCTGAAAGAAACCTCTTTCTCCATGGAAAATCAGTGGGTAAGCAGCCCAACGGCTGGCCCAGCCCTCACCTGAAAGCACCGATGACAGATAAAGAACTGGGTGGGGGCAGGTGCCGTGCAGCGTCCTGCAGAGGGCAGGGGCCCGAGGCAGAAGGACTGGGTTCACCCCCAGCTCTGTGACTCCCTGATGAAGTGAGCCTGGACACGTGACCCTCTGTGAATGGGAACAGTAAACCACGCTGCACAGGGTCATCGCAAGGGTGCACAAGGCCACGCAGGTGAAGACAGCGGGATCCTCAGCACAGCGAGTGTGGTGGCTGCACTGCCGTCAGCGCAGCGGGTCTCACAGGACCCCGTGGGGTTTGGCAGGATCGGGCCTCCTCAGTCCGCCCAGTCATGCCAGCAGGGCCGCGGCCCTGGGCGCCAGCATTATCTAAATCTGACCTAGCTATTAAGTGGCAATGAGTTTCCGCTAGTGGTTGTTTTTCTAACTTTAAAAATAGTGCAGACCAAAACCACAATTGCTGATCACTGCTTCTTCATCCCAGAGCTCTGAACATGGTAAGGAGCCTTGACCTCAGTTAGCCACTGCAGTCACCCCGGAGCCAAGGCCTGTGCCTAGCCAAGGGTCACAGACACGGTCACAGACGGAGACACACACAGTCACAGACAGAAACACATACACACACGCATATATGCACACACCCAGAGACACACAGAGGATCACACAGAGTCATTTCAACTTTAGAGGTGACAAAACTCCAGGGCCGAGGCGAAGACACTTGCCCACTCTCATGATTTAGTTCCTGCCACAACACTATGAAGTTAGGATCAGGTAGAGAAGACTATGTCGTTTTAGGGAGAAATTCTCTGCTGAACAGAACCTGAATCCAGAGGTTCCAACTCCAGACTCAGGGATTCTCTTCACTTCTCCTGGGAGAAATCAGACGTGCGACTCCCAAGCCCTGACCAGAACACTGGGCTCCAGAAACGGAAGCACCTCTAGCTGGCTTACCGGGTGCGCTGAGATCCATTACCAAGTACCAGCATCTGAGAGTTGGCAACCCCGTATTTATTTTGAGTCTATTTTATTCCAAGCAAAGTGGGTCACAAAGAAGAATAAGTCCCAAGCTCCAGCTAGGTAGATGGTTTTTGAAAATACAGACTGTGTCCAGCAGGACACACACACCAGTGACCTCAAAATGAGGCTCTCTATTCTCAGGGTATGGAGAGAGTCAAGAGTCCTCGTGCTTTGGGAACTCAGGGGAGTGAGGGATTTCTGGGCATGAGGATGGCCCAGAGGAAGTGCAGAGCAGCAGCAGGACTTGAGTGGACTCAGTGGGTGACCCCTCCTGGGGGAGTGGGCAGGGACAACAAGGGAGTCAGGGACCCAGTTACCCAAAGGAGCTGTAGGTAGGAGCTGGGGCCTATGTGTCCCAGCAACCCCAGAACAGGGCCTGGAACACAAAAAAATATGTGTTGTGTGAGTGAGCAAATGACTGTGTGAGTGACAGTGTGAAAGGATGATGCATGGACCAATGACTGCTTCTGAATGAAGAGAGAAGTTGCATAGAGGTTGGTGAGGAGTAGAGTTTAGAGGATGTTAAACCACAGACTAAGCAAGAGATGTGACTTAAATGGTGCTGACGCTGGGAAACAGGCAGGTGTCCTACAGGCAATGGGAGTCAGGAATGGCTTTGAACAGGTTATTACGAGAAGTATTTGGGACAGGCGCTGGGTCATTTATCTTTGCATCCTCAGTGCTGAAGTTGGTTCATAGCACTCAGTGGGCCCTTAGCCCTTGCTCAATGACCGTTAAATATCAGAATGAGCTTTCCCTCTTGCCTTCTTAAAAGGCATTAGCATAGTGTGCTGGGACTAGTCCTGACCTAGGAGAGCATCTGACATGGAAGATTTGAAGGATGCCTACTGAAAACTACTCTTTTATGTATGTAAATGTGTGCTTCTGTGTGTGTGTGTGTGTGTGTTTACTTAAAGAGAAGCAGAAAATAATTAGACATTTATTAGGAATCTTTAAGAGCCAGGTCATTTATGCACATTTTCTCCTGTGATCCCCACAAGAACCCTCTAGGAATTATTATCCTCATTTTACAGATACAGAGACAAGGGCCAGAGTAAGTAGGGTAATTTGTCCAAGGTCTTGGAACTGATCAGTATCAGAGCCGGGATTATGAAGCTTTCGCTGCGTCCTCTACACAGTACCGCCTACCACCGAAAACAGCAACCACGAAGCACATCACAGACCCTTATTTTCCACCCCCCCATGAGTGGCTGGCAGATGGCAACCCATCACCAAAGTCCTTGCAGGCTGGCCAGGACCTTGGTGGGGAGGGGGATCTGGCTTCTCCCACAGCAGGAGTGCCCAGTGGAAGGCAGTGTCCCACAAGGGCTCAGAAAGTGCCTTGTCGTGTCTGTAGACTAGAATGGCCTCCCCGAGACAAAACAGAATCCGTGCCAGGCCGTTTCGATATGCATTTACAACTGCACTGCATTCTGCTTAAGACAGAGCTCTCACTTACATCATCTCATTTAAATGCCCACCACCATCCTAGCAAGTAGGAAGAACCAGTATTACTTAAAACACAAATACACTGCTTATTTAATCCTTCTTTTGTGCATGCCCCACTTCATTCCAAGAAGAATTTCGGTAAACTCAGGAAAGAGTGGTTAATATGTTTAATAACCTGCTAACTCCAGGTGAAACAGGTTAAGACCCGGGTTTTCTGACCCCAGGGTGGCTTCCCACACGTCCATGCCACCTGGTGGAGGTCAAGTGAGAGTCCTGGGCGTCCTGGCCCCACCGCACCTGCCCACCAGGTTCCCCTGGACAGTCTGACTGGACCACTCCCAGGGCCCTCGAGCAATTCAAGGTGAGGGAATGATGGGGGCATTCTGTTGGCTTTTTATACTTTTCAAAATATTATAACTTTTCTCCCATGAATTAATATTAAATTTTTAATTAGGAAAAATTTAAATTACACTTAAAAGATGAACTCCACACTAAAATACCACTGATTCATGTCAAGAGGAAAGCAGTCATTATCACTTACCATGTAAGCGAATCAGAGGATAAGCGGCATGGCCAAGTCTATTGAGGGACACTTTGTAGGGAAAATAAGAGATGGGACAGAAGTGAGAGCCCCGAGAGAGGAAGGAGGTGGTGCTGGCCGAGAGGAGAAGTCCCAACAAGCTGTCTTCACAGACTGGCCCATGTGCAATCCACATTGCCCTACATCCACAGGCATTACCTTAGTTTAGTTAAAAGTAAAACCTTTCACCATTTTTAAAGCAAAAATAGTAATACAAAAATCTACTGTAGAAAATACAGGTGAGCAAAACAAAGAAAATTAAAATTACACATAATCTTCCCAAAGAGAACCACTTTTAAATATTGTTAGCCTCCAGCAGTCTCTTCCATATGAGTGTGTGTGTATGTAGATATATTTGAGTGTGTATATATATTTATTTATTTACATATTTATAAGTAGGAAATAAAGAGAGCATATTGTTTTTTAACCTTTTTCACCTAACAGTCCATTGTGAATATCATTCTGTGCTGTTACCTATTCATTCACAAGATTGTTTTTAATGCCAGCACGCTACTTAAATTTAGGTATTTAGGCTACTAGGGCGAGAGTCAGAGAGAAGTTAGGAGCACCTGCAGGCCATGAAGTATGATCAGCCTGGGTGCAAATCCCAGCTCTGATCTGTGGCTATCTGATTTGGGACTTTCTTCCTCTGTAAGAAGGACTGTAACAGTTTGATAGTTTCCCCATAGCACATTCTGAAGACATGGGAAGGTTTTCACCTAACAGTACAGTGAAATTACAAGTTGTAAGTATTTAATAAATGATAGCTATTATCGTTTCCAGTTTTATGATGTTATAGACAACACTATAATGTATACCTTTATAGTTAAATCTATTCACATATCCATGATTTCCTTATACAAAGGAATTTTTGGTTCAAAAAGTATAATTATTTTCTGAAAGATAATAAAAATTTATTGAATGGACTGTTTACATAACATTTTAGTGGTTTCCCATTAAATAGATATCATGTGAAATTTTTTACTAAAGGAGAATTTTTATATCATATATATGATGAACATTGATATAATATTTTAAGCCATGTTTCTTGGCATCTATAGCTAACTTTTTAAAAATGGTGTCACTGAGATAAAATTCACACATCATACAATTCAATCGTCCTTAGTTATATTCACAGAGTTGTGCAACCATCACAATCTAATTTTAGAACATTTTCATTATCCCATGAAGAAACCCTGTGCCCATTAGCAGGCATTCCCATCCTCAACCCTCACTGCCTGCCCCAGGCAATCACTAATCTACTTTCTGTCTCTATAGATTTGCCTATTTTGGACATTTCATATAAATGGAATCATATAATATGTGGCCTTTTGTGCCTGGCTTCTTTCACTTCAACCATGTTATAGAGTGCAGTAGCACTTCATTCCTCTTTATTGATGAATTACTGTCTGTTATATAAATAAACCATATTTTGCTTATCTATTCATCTGCTGATGAATGTTTGGGTTGTTTCTACTTTTTGACAATTACAAATGATGCTGCTATGAAAATTCATGTTTAAATCTTCATATGGATGTATGTCTTCATTTCTCTTGGATGTATACCTAGGAGTGAAACTGCTAGATCATGTGGCAACTCCATGCATAATCTCTTGAAAAGTTGCCAAACTGTTTTCCAAAATGGCTGAATTATTTTATATTCCTACCAGCAATGCATGAATATTCCTATTTCTTCACATCTTCAGCAATACTTGTTATTGTCTGTTTTGGTTTTATCATTATTATTTTAGCTGTCCTAGTAGGTGTGAGGTGACATCTTATTGTGGTTTTGATTTGCATTTTCCTAATGACTAATGATGTCAAGAATCTTTTCATGTGCTTGTGGACCCATTTGTACATCTTATTTGGAGAAATATCCATTCAGCTCCTTTGTCCATTTTTTAAATTGAGTTATTTGCCTTTTTGTTATTAGTGTTCTTTATATTTTCTTGACACAAGCCCCTTATCAGATACATGATTTGCAAATATTTTCTCCCATTCTGCAGGTTGTCTTTACTTTCTTGATGAATCGTTTGTAGCACAGAAGTTTTTAATTTTGATGAAGTCCAATGTATCTATTTTTTCTTTTGTAGCTTGGGCTTTTGGTGTCACATCTAAGAAACCCTCGTCTAACCCAAGGTCCAGGAGTCCCACCTTGAATTCTACAGATATTTATGTTTTTAAACGTTTTTTTAAACAATACACTGCCAACTGCCTTTCAGAAAGGTTGTACCTTGCTGTATTTTTATATTTGCAAACGTAAATCGCCTACCACTGTGTCGACACATGGAGGAAAAAGAAAGAAGGTACCAGAAAGCAGTGTTCTAAACACTTTACGTGCTTACATGCTGCTCTCAATTTGTGCTCACTAAACTTCTGAAGCAGGAAGAGATGACTGTGCCCCTTTTACTCAAGAGTGACAGAGGCTCAGAGAAGATAAGCTACTTGCCCCAAATAACCCACTGCTGGGGAGTTTGATTCAGGTTATGTGTGTCCAAACCCACCATATTACCAGCCTCCATATGCCAAGCAGAATCTGCACTCAGCCTCCCTTCTCCAGACAGCTTTGGCAAACATGGCTGTGCATGTCATTGCCCCCTTGCCCACGGAGGCAGGGTGCGCAGGCCTTGCCCAGACACCCGGGGGGCGGGGAGCCTTCCAAGGGGTCCCTCCCAGGAACTTCTTCAGCTTGGAATCGGAGAGAACCGGGCCTTGGCTTTGCCCCTTCAGCTCGGAGCACGCACCTGTCATGTTCCCTCCAGGTCTTGCAGACTTGACAAAATGCCTTTTTCCATCTGTCACAAACACGAAGTCTAATTGCCTCCATCACCTTCTGGCTGTCAGAAGCCATTTAAATGCTTGGCACTTGAAAATTACTGATTTCCCAGGCAAAGGTGTCACACATTAAAAGTGACACCATGAGTGATAGCCGAGGTGACGGCTGCCTTCTTCTTTCAAAGGGAATTTAAATGCAAGCTCCTGAGGCCGCCCCCCACCCCCGTTCTCAATGAGCACTTCATACATACACATGGGCATATGTTTCCTTTTAAAAATAATTCCATAATTATAAGTTGTAAAAGAGCCTCGCTGTTTCTTTCTAGTCATTTATTCCCGTAGCTTTGTTTCAGGGACCCAGTGGCCCAGGAGGACGGCTGGTCAGCTGCGCCTGTCCGGGGGAGGCAAAGTCTCCCTCCCTGTTTCCCTTCCAGGCACCCCAGACTGCCTCCCCCTCTCCACGTCCTTCCTCCTGTACTTTCTTCCTCCCTCCATCCTTCCTCCAGTAAACGCCGTCGGCCAGCTCCCGACCTGTAGAAAGGACTCACCGTCCTGTGTGCGGCAAGTTCTCAGATGCTGGTGGGTAGGGACAGCTGGGTGGGCACAGGAGAGGAAATGGCATAGAAGGTGCCTGGGGGTCTGGGGTGACCACTGCAGAAAGCGCAGGGGCCGAGAACACAGGCGGGAAGCCACCCCGAGCAGAGGGGCCATCTGAGAAGGAGGTGGCTAAAGGCTGGACGGAGAGGCTGGCGCTGGCCCTTCCCATGTTACCATGTTGTTACCTCTTTAATTCCAAACTGAAGAACTGTCTGGGAGGGACCCCTTGGAGGGCTCCCCCACGGGTGTCTGGGCAAGGCCTCCACACCCTGCCTCTGTGTGTATGTTGAAAGGGGTGAGTGAGAAGCCACTGGGGCAGTTCAGTTAGGGGGACTGAATCAAGTTTGAGACTCAAGAAGCTCGCAATGGCCACAGTGCCTGGGGGAAGGGATGGGGGCAGGCGGGGTTACTGGAGAGAGGAGCCTGCACTGTCAGTGGACGTCTAGGATACTGACCCAACGTCCTGACCAGCAAGAAGGCTGTGGACACCCTCTCTGGGGTTCCTGAGGGCAAACTGTTTAGTCCACCAGCTGAATCAGAATCCTTGGCCCTGCCTGCCTTGGCATCTGTCTCTTCCGGCCTGGGGCCTCACACCCCAATGCCCCTGACGTGGTTTTGTATGTTCAGATGGGTTCAGCATTCTCACTGTAGCACCTATTTCCTTCCCTATCTTGAATTCTGAGCCAGCCCCTACCCTGGAATGAGGACAGCCCTGACAGCCCCTGGGCTCAAAATTCAAGCAGATTCTTACCCCAAACTTTGCCCGTGGTGGTGGGGGGGTGGGGGGGGCGCGGGGGGGGGGGAGTCTCTTGCTACCTTTTTGATGCATCTCTATGCAGTAACTGGGTATGCATCTGAATCCCTGTGTCCGCTTGGCCCCTGGAATTTATTTTACATCATTTCCAACATTATCCCCTTCACATGTGTCAAATGAAAATAAGTATACATTATTATTATTTTAAAGAGATGTAGGAGAAATGGACAGAGCATGAGCTTTTGGATTAGAGAAATGTTACTGAATCCCGAACTGACAACATGGTAATTGGCTTCATTTTCTGGGTGTCAGTTTTCTCATCTGTAAAATGGGTATGCGATAACAAAGTGTGGCACCAAGAGCAAGGCCATGGTGTCCATCAGCCTGAGCTCAAGTCTAGCACCCCCTCTAACCAGCTGTGTGTTCTTAGGAAAAGCTACTTAAAGTCCCGGTGTCTCAGTTGCCTCAAATGTAAAATAAGGGTAAGAAGACTACCTCATTTATTTGTTGAGATGAATTGATAAGATAACATGTAAAGCGCTTGCATGTGTCAAATTTCCAATAAATATTAGTAGCAGTTCTTAAAATAACAATTGCTATTTCAAAGAGTTCTTGTGAAAATTAAATGAAATAATGGATTTGAAAAATACTTTATAACTCGTAAAGCACTATATAAATGTCAGTTATTATTGTTTATAATATTATTGCCACTCAAACTAAAATAAAAAATAATGAAATAGTCTTCAGTCTAACAAAAGGCTTTTGGGGTTGGGACTTTGTTTGGCTAAGGACATTGCTATGGCAACTAGGCCTCCCTGTCCCGGGCTCTCCCTCCACGGCTGCCCCATGCGGCGAGGTGTAATTAGATGTGGCTTGGTGGGCACTGAAATAGATGCCGACGGGTAATTTCACACCCATCCGGTCGGTTAGAACTGGATGGCATCATTTTAAATTACATCATGGCCCGTTTTGAGCTTGCTCTCTTCTTTTGATAACAGCAACATAATCTTGTCATTAGAAAAAAGTGTATGTCAGAGAAGTATTAAGGCACAGAATGAGAGTGTTAGAGGGGACTTTAATAAAAGCCATCATAATTCTGTTCCAGATCTGAGAAGAGACTGAGCAGGTTTTGCTGCTGCTACTGTGTCTGAGACGAAGACACCGGGGCAGGGCAGTTAAGAGGCCGGACTCCGGAGGCTACTTGCAGAGGCCTTATCGCTAAGCCTCCAGCCGCTGTTTCCACGCTCCCTGGGACACAGCCGGCTCTGCCACAGCGAGCTAGTCCATTATCAGAATAATTCCATAAGCGTCTGGGAGCTCCTCCTATGTGCCTCATGCCACAGGGAATCCAGAATGATTAAGGCCTCAAGGAAGTTTGCACTCTACGAGGAGGGGAGTTTTCTTTTTTTAACTTGCTCCCTCAGTCTCCGCCCTCCGTTCTCTGTCCTTCCTTCCCTTCCTTCCTCCCAGTGGGTATTCGCTGGTTGCTCGGCCCTGCCAAGTGCCAGTGCCAGCTGTCACTCGCCGGCAAAACAGATACAGTCCCTGCCTCTTAGAACTTACAGTTTCTGAAAGTCAGACCAGTAGAGAGATAGGGAAGGGTGGTGTCATGAGACACCCTTGAAGAAATTCCCTTCACGGAGCCTGGCACCTTCCAACACCACCATAAGCCACGCACGGAGTCTTTCTCATGGGAAGACTCTGACCCTTTGTCCTTAAGCAGAATTCGCAGGGATCTCTGTGCCCTTCCTTCCCAGAAGATGGACTGTAAATTAGCACCAAGGGAAGATAAAATGGAATGTTTCAAACTCCTTGTTAAGATTCCTCTTTGATTAGAAATGATGTCTGTTTCTCCCCCTGTGTTTCTGTTAGAGTCATGGACTCCCAAATGGTGTGCACACGACAGTCCATTGGAGGGCAGGAAGAACATTACTTATAAATAATTTATCCTTTTAAAATATTTTTATATTTATAATGTATATATTAGTAGAATCAGCTATGTATATAATTAATGACTAAATATGAATACATTAAGGATGCTTACTGTTTTTGCTGTCTGGGTACATGATGAAAAGTTTGGAGAGGGCTACACCAGACAAAAAGAAGAGGCCCTTTTCTCAGTGGGTTGAAGGAAAAAGTTGAGCTAAGATGTAACCAGAGTCCCACAGTTTCTGCTCTGCTGATAAGAGTGAAAGTGGTCAGCAGACCTCCTGTCCCTGGATAGTTGTAAGTCATCCTGGCAAAGTTTTGGCTGTAGGCAGAGGGTATCAACTCTGCCACTCATTCTCACCCCTAATGCCACGTGACATGAGCCAGGACGGGGACACAGGCCATTTGGACAACTGAAGAGCTTCCCGCTTTTGGGCAGAGGACAGGGGGCGGGGGGCGGGGCATGGCTGAAGGGAGCACGGAGCCCTTCTGCCGGACTCTGACTCATCAGATGGAAGGATGATGCCCTGGCTGGCCCCAGAGGAGACTCATCCCTGATCCTGGCTGATCCTAAGAAGGGGGAATCCATCCCAGGTCTGTGGAAGAACAAGGGTAAATTAAGAGGCCAAACCCAGCAGAGTCTTTCCAGCAAACAGGCCACAGTGGCAGGTACCTGGAAAGGCAGGTTAGGGCAGTGAGGGCCTGGTGAGGAATCCCTGCAATGGTGAGAAATCCAGGAACAAAGAAAGGCAGGCAAGGCTGGAGAAGGATAGAGCCTGGACTGATTTGAGGAGGCCAATTCATCAGCCTGCTCTCGTGGATTAGAGAGGGGCAAAGAAAGGGTAGGAGGCAGGCTGACCAACGAGCGGCAGACATTGAAGTCACTTCCCACTCCAGACAGGATGCAACTGAAGTCCTCCCATAATGAAAACATATCAAGAGGGTGTAAAGAGAATATCCTGGCCCGCACTTCAAATGTCTAGCCTTGGTGGAGTCCTCTCATGCTCAAGGTGAACCTTGAATGCCAGCTTTGGTCAAGCCTGGGTCCACTACAGCATGACCAGCTATTTCCTTCCATTCCTCTCACCACTGAGGCCCTGCAAGCTACCTGTCACCGTGGCTCATTCCTGGCCCCTGTTCGACCCAGGCTGAGCTCCTGGAAGCCAGGTGTGTGTCACCACCACCTTCGCCCCCCCATGGCTTAGCCTCACAGCTGCCCAGGGGAGCAACTGCATAAATATCCACCTAAATAAACGTGTGCCTGAGTTAGATTCTAGGACATAAAAAGGATTGCAGATTAGTGCATCTAGGGGAAGTTAGTACAGAAGGCAAAGTTGCAAAAAACCTGAAATTTGGCCCTGCTCAGAGGACTTCCCAACCGCTGGGAAAGCTACCGACCTCTTTAGCAACCTTGCAGAGCTGAGAACAGTAAGGTCCCCGGATGCAGGGGCAGCAGGTTGAGGTTGAGCAACAACAGAAGAGAACAAATCTAATGAATCAACATATTTGTGCAACTCTTCACGGCAAAGGCGGTGCACATAAAGCACCGAGTCTTTTTCTTTTTCCTGAGAATACTGTCAGTGCCAGGAGGCCTCCCCAAGACACAGAAAGATTCTGAGGAAATACACATTTAGGTTCTACTGCACCTGAAGAAATCAGCTCATCCACACGGACTACTTATCCAACTTTAAAGGCGGTTCTGGAAACATGAACTCTTATCTCCAACGAAACAACTGGGGCTGCTGTCCCCTAAATGGTTTTCATTGTTAGCTTATTACCTTTCCCAAAGGTGAAACGTCAGTATTCATAATTTATGTACTTTTTTGGTTCAAAAGGCACAACCTTCATTGAGTCCTTTACCAACAGATCTGTATGGACCATCTCTTTGGGGCCAGGCTCTGTGCTAAGCTCAGTGGTCGTGTGTCTGACACCCTCCTGCCTCCCCAAGCTTACGCTCCAATCTGAACGGAAAGGGAGGCATTCTTTCAGCAGACCCTCCCCCGTGCCTTGCACCGTGTCAGGTGGTTTACACACATCATTTCATGGATCTTCATGACTGAGTAGTGTCAGCACCTCATTTAGGCAGAGAGACTCAGAATGCCATGCAAGGTCACACAGCCCCAAAGTCTGTTGACCCCTCTCTTGAACTTGACTCCAGTAGGCAATGTGCCCTACTCCTGCGGCACAGATGAAACTCCAAGGGGTGTCTAGAGAGGGAGCAACCACTTCTGGGTGAAGGGGCAAATACACAGGAGGGAAGGCGTCCACACAGGCGGGGGAAGGGCAGTGGCACAGCATGTGACGAAGAGGTGGGAGGCTTGTCTGGAGGGCACAGTGGCAAAGGAGTCGGTGAGTCAGGCATGGAGGCCTTGGGTGTTGACGTTGTCGTGGGGGGTGGTGAGGAGGGTGGGGAACAGACCGAGTCTTGGGCAGGTGCTTGAGGAGGAGAACAACAGGGCCTGAGTCTCGTTTGAGGACACAGGGCTGGCAAAGGGTGGGAGGGAAGCCTTGTGGGGAAGAGGTGGCATGTGGGAAGTCCCAGTGGGAGGCTAGAACAACAGTGACAGCGAGCTCACTGCTTCCAGACCCCATGAGTTTGGATGCAGGTGGTGTCTCTCATCAGCTGTGTGAACAAGGGCAAGAACGTTAAACCCTAGGAGCCTGTTTCCTCACATGAACTCCAGACATATAGCTGGGAAGAACAAATGGATAACATAAGCAAGAGCCACGTTTCCTTCCTGGCATTCCCCAAATATTAGTTCCTTTCCCTTCTCTCTGCTCCTTGAACACAAGCATCTCCAGCCCCAGACCTTTGCACACTTGTCATTTCCTGTACCCGGTGGTTTTTCTTCTAGATCTTCACACTGAAATCACTCTGGGCTCACTTCAAAAGCCACCCTTCTGAGGCCAGAGTTCCTCTCACTGTCCTCGCCCCCCCGGGCCCCTTCTACAACATTACTTGTTCGTTTTTCTAACTCTGTACCAGGAGCAGTGCCTAACACATAGAAGGCACTCAACAAATAGTCACCAAACAAGCAACTGAATGAATGAGTCTGCACCCATCCAGCCACAGAAAGGGCAAAAACATCACTCTCAGAAAACACCTGTCTTGCTACCAATTCTCCAAGATCACACGGTTTAACTCCCTTGGATGTGAGAATCCCATCAACACCAGCACCCAGCACAAGGCCCTGTACCCGGTGAGTGCTGGACTCCTCTAACAACCTTGCTGGCTCCCGAGGTCACCTTTCTCTTCTTCCAAGCTTGGCAACATTTATGTTTAAAGAAGTGGGGGGAAAACCTTGAAACAGAACTGGGAATCTGCTCGTACTGGACCACGCTGTGAACTCTGACCCAGCGTGGGGCTTCAACACCGCACCGCTGCCACATGACGCCAAATCACCTTGGGAGCTCTTAGCGTCCCAGAACCTGGAGCCCCTCTGAGACCTGAAGCTGGAGAGTCGGGCTTCTTCTTGCCGGGGTTAGGAGACCTGCCGCCCCCCAGCTGGCGAAACATAAGAACTGACTCCAGACAACTTTAAGTGTGTAAAGCTAGTTTTTACGCAGGGGAAACTTTCACTTTCATAAAGGTGATGACTATATCCTCGTACCTAACTGAGCAACCCTCAACCCATGCATGGCGGCATCTTGGTAATCTGCCTATGGCCATTAGTCCAGGCCCTAATAGCTAATTAATTTGCAAAGCCCTCCAGAAATCAGGTGCCTTCTACACAGATGGTCCTGGGTGTCTCTGTGAGCCCTCAAGCCCAAACGTCCTGATAGGGCATCACTTGGCCAGGACAGCGAAGCCTGGGTCCTTGGTGGGGGCATCACCTGCTCAGTGTTTTTGTCTTTGCTCCTTGTGCTGATGCAGAACATCAACCTTGAAGACCGTGCTGCTGAGATCACTCCGACCTGGTCCTGCCACACCTCAGTGCCACTGAGGTGGGAAACCAGGAGTTCTTGAGTCCCCTCCAGCTCTTCTTCTGGCCCCCGCCTTCCCATGACCTTCCTTACACCTGGGGTTTTGATATGTGTGTCTGTCTCCTCTACTAGATCTACTGGAGGGTGGCAGGGAGGGAGGGAGCCACATCCATGCTCCACCTGTGGGTCCCTCCCTGTCTGTCCTCCCAGTGCAGGTTACACACACAAGAAGTTTATAACAGATGTTTGCTAAATTCAGTAATTCAACAAATATGCAAAGAATACTGCCTTGTGCAGGGCATTGGGGATGGAGAGTGTTTGGCTATGAGCTCCCAGGGTGGGGCCTAGTCTTGCCTGGCACATAGTAAGTGCTGACAAAAGTATGTTGAATGAAGGAACAAATGAATGCATGGAGCACAAAATGTGTGCCTAAATAAATGACAGTGTTCTTGGACTCAGGGCTCCTTCATGGATTGGGAGAGGGAGGTGTGTGAGCTACTAGGACCAGCATGGAGAGCAGGTGAGAGAGGAAAGGTGAGGGTGCTGGAGGAGCAGGGGTGATACGTGGCAGACATCTGTCCTCCTGTGTGGGGCCTCTGTGTGGAGAAGCCCCCGGCCCGTTCTCCACCATCAACAGGACCCCACCATGCCGGAGTGGCTCCCAGCTCACTGCTTCCTGCCCCAGTTCCCTCTGCCAAATGGCCACCTCCTTAGAGATGCAGCCCATGTGCCACCCACGCTGTAGCTCCCTGAGCCTGATTCCCAGGGACTACAGGCCGCCACATGGCCGGTCCTCTTCTTGGGCTACCCATATGACGGTGCAGAGGGAGGATGGGTGCCTTGCCCTGTGACATTTGTCTGAGATATGTACCAGGGAGCACAGGGTGACCTCGGCAGAGCTGAGTCCCTGTGGAAGCAAGAGAACCAACTGGCCCCGGTTGTACTTTACAACCCGAGAAAGAACAAGGTGCACAGGTGCAGTGTCTTGTTTATTGAAAGCTCCCAGGACCTCTATGGCACAGGTGTGATCCAGTGGTTCTCAGGAAAAGTGTTGCTCCCCAGGGCCCACTGCACAATGTCTGGGACATTTTTGGTTGTCATGACTTGGCGGGGGCAGGGGTGCTCCTGGCATCTAGTGGGTGGAGTCCAGGGACGCTGTGGATCGTACAATGCACAGCACAGCCCCCACCACCCACATGACAGAGAATGGTCTGGTCTAAAACACCAATGGTGCCGAGGTTGAGAAGCTCCTGGGGTCATTGGAAACAGAGGCCTAAAGTCCGAGTCACCTGCCTAGCACGGCGCCTGGGCTTCAGCCCTGCTCTCACTGGCTGGGCCCAGGGCTGGCCCCTCTGCTCCGGCCACAGCCCAGGCTTCCAGGCAGCACAGTGTATGATTTGAGGGACATTTTCTCAAATCTACTGGGTGTCCTCACAGTTCCCCCAGGAGATGAAAGGGAGGTCATGAAACACCCAAAGCGGGGGCAGGGCTTAGCAGCAGCCCCTGGGTCACCCAGTGACCCGCTGGCGAGGGGCAGAGAAGAGGCTGCAGCGCCGACCCCCGGGGCTCCTTCTTCAGCAGCTCCCCATTCACAGCTGTGCCTTTCACAGGAGCCCACTCTGCAGGCCTCTCGCTCGACTGCCTCTGCCACCCGGCTCAGGTGTCCTCAGGGCCTGATTGTGTCTTTCCCCCAAACTTCCACAGCTCGTGTTAAACCAGCAGGTCCTTCTTCGTGTGCCTCTCGCACCCTGGGCTGTCCCAAAGCTGGCTCCTTCTCCTCCCGCAGGTCTCAGCCCAGTGACACCTCTGGAGAGAGCCCACCCCCAGCCACTGACACCTGCGGAGAGCAGCCCCTCCAGGCCCTCCCTCTGGCTGACCTCGGGCATTTCCTTTAGGGCAGTCATCGTCATTGACAGCTGCCTTATTCAGTCCCTCTCATGTAACGCCTCTGGAGCAGGTAAGCTCAGTAAGGACAGGGTTTTTGCCAGTTTTTGTTTCCAGCTGATTCCCAGTGCCTGGAACAGCCCCCTGCCCAATAAAGCTTTCTTGAAGGAAGGATTAGGGGAGGAATACAGAGTCTAACCTGCAGTAGATTCTCGGTAAATGTCTATGGAAAAGTTGTCACAAAGCTCACCCCTCTGACTGTAAGTCCAAAGCTCTTTTACTTCTCTGTGTGAATTTGGAGGAAAAAACTCCACTTTTGCATATTTCTGCCTATCTTCTCTTCCCCATTTAGGCAAATTGCCCACTCCATCTTTTGCAATATTTCCTCTGTCCCAGAGTGCTCTTCGCAGAACAGGTATTTTCACAAGTTGTCTAAGGAACCATCTCTCTAGTACAGAGTGCCTTCTAAATTTAGATGCAGACCTGAGGTTTTTAATTTATCTTCACAAACTACACTGAGTGAGGTTTCCAAATGACTGTCCCAGGGTGGCTGCGCCAGCCTCGCCGGGTTGGGGCTGTGGGTCACCAGCCCCAGACTCCAGCCCTGGCTCTGCACTGGGGCTTAGCTATGTGACTGTGGGCAGGTCATTGACTCTCTGGCGCTCTGTCCTCTCTGGGAGGTGGGAGGGTCCGTGGAGGGCTCTGAGCCACCCCAGCACCGTCATCCAGCATTCCCAGGCAATTCCCAGGCAATCCTGGGGGCAGCATCCCAGAAGCTTTCAGCTCCACCAACAAGCCCTTAGGCCCCACGTGCCTGGGTTTCCCTGCTTGAGACATGCACTATTAATATGGAGATTTTATGTGTAATACTTATATAAAATATATATTCTTATAATATATATAAACATATATATTTTAATTTCTAGCCCACCAAAAAGTTGAAAGAGGAGAACAACGCACACCTACATACCCTTCACCTGGATCCAGTAAGTGTTAACATTTTGTCATGTTTGTTTTCTGTCTCATTCTCTATGTCTTGATATACATATATATAGCTTTTCTTGTAGTGATTCATTCAAAAGTTGTAGCCGTCATGACACATGACCTCCAAATAGGTCACCATGTGTCTGTGGCCCCTGACAACTATTAAATAGACATTTTCCCATATAACCACACTATCACTATCATACCCAAAAGAGTTAACACTAATAAAGTTTTATCTATAATACTATGCACTATGTGTTCAAATGCCCCCTCCCCATCCCATAATGTTCTTTCTAGTTCTTTTCCCTTCACCCCGGGTCCAAGTGAGGATCACACATTACATCATGTTGCCATGTCTCTCTAGTTTCCTTTAATCTAGAAGCTCTGCTCTGGGGTCCATCCGGCAGTGACATAGGAAGCTACAAAAATCGGGAAACTGAGACTAGAGAAGCTGGAGCTCTAAGCCACGGCCTCGGTGGGCCCAGTGAGCTCTGTGGATGCACACGAGCAAATTCACGGCCCCATTTATTTGCCTACTAATTAGAGGAAAAAGACCACGTTTCTGAAAGCCTGAGCATGGCCTGACCATCGAGAATAAAGCTGCCCACAGTCTCAAGTGCTTTGTAAAAAGGCTAACAGTGTCTCTATCTTCCCAGTCCTTGCAGAGAGAAGCCTGCTCAGAGTGGTTACTGAAAACAGGAACCTGGCCTTCTGCAAGCCCCGCACGCCTTCCTCGTTTCTAGCAGAGGAAGTGTGTAGCCGGTTTAGCAACTGCAGTTCTTCTTGGTAGCATGGGCTGCTTCTCCACACCCGTGGGAGGTCCGGCCGCCCGCTCATTCCAGAGCAGCAGCAGCTGATGGAGAGGCAGTGACCGCGCGCCTGGTGGCCCCTCCGCAGCCGTCTCCCAGGGGAGACCATGCCCAGTGTTTGAAGGTATCTTGGGGGATGTGGTATGTGGTAGGGACAGGGTGGGGAGAGACTTCAGGACCCCTCCGACACACAGCTGGTAGGGGCTGGCTTTCTGGAGCCAGAGAAGAGCTCCCTGAGAACAGGCACGGCAGTGTCCCCCGTCTCTAGCACAGCACCCAGGTTTGCAGCCGCTCAGTGGATATTTTATGCATAATTCTATAGAGAGAAGTGCTGGGGGAGCTTGGGCAGGGGACTGCCAGAGGAGATATTCTCACTACAGAGTGGCCTGGCACATAGCAGCCTTCTTACAAAGGACAACTAGGGCTTGCCATCAGACTTCCTAGCTGGGTGACCTCGAGCAAGTCATTTAAAACTCTCCAGGCCTTCATTTTCTCAACTGCAAAATGAGAAAGATGGTACTAATTCACAAAGGTATTGGGCAGATTAAATGAACTAATACATGCAAAGTGCCCAGGCCAGTTTCAGACATATAGCAGGTGCTCAATAAATGCTATCATCCTGGAATCATGATGTCTAAAGGTACACGGAGCCAGCCCAGGTGGGTTGAGGGATGGATTAGCACTGCTAGGAGTCTGGTTTGGATCTTCTTTGGGAATATGCCAAAGATAATAAGAATCTAATCATGTTCTAAGTGTGTGCATGGTGGGGGGGATCAAAGCAAAGGCAAATATTTGAGGTATACAAATTCTGAAAATATAAACTGTTAGATTTGGACGAGATTTGGGAGGACTAGAATTTTCTAAGGAATATGGAACATTCCACATTCTTTTGGGCACCTATGTATTAAGAGAGCCTTGTGTCAGGAAAGCAACCTGGGCTTTGGCCTCAGAATGTCCCAAATTGGGGCTGTGCCTATCTACCATCCTGAGTAACAGCAAGGAACACTGCATGGGAAGATATTTTTCTTCAATCTTCAGAATGATCCTGTGAGATTGTGATTGTATTTGCTTTTGACAAATGAGAAAACGAAGCTCAGAGAGGTACAGTGACTGGCCCAAGCCATGCAGCTGTGGGCAGGTGGAGGCAGCAAGGGCTCTGGGGGCTGAGCGGGGGGCTCAGTGAGGGCAAGTTGGGGCAGGACAGGACAGCGTTTAAAACAGTGCTCTTCATTTTAGAAGGAATACATCCCATAGTCTGTAAGTTGTCATTTTGTGGTTTGCTATGAGATGCTGAGAAACTGGGGAGGTAAGACCAAACAAAATTTCTAGCAAATTCTATTTCAACTAATATTTTCTAATTAGAAGACTATTATGCAAGAGTGCTTAATATGCTCTGAAAGTATAATAATATTGAAAACCTATGGAACAGACAAATTGAAATCTACTTACACTCCTTTTTAAACAGATCTAGAATCTAGATCAGGACAGCAAGATAGCAACTTGGAAAGACAGTGCTGTAAGCAGACATGGGTAGGTTTGCATTGCAGCAAACTGAAGTCATTTTCTTAATACAGAAGAAACTTCTCCACTCTGAGTTGTGAAAGCTGGCAATTTTCTTCTAAGGGAAATGTATCTATGTTAAAGACTTAGAAATTATTCATTCTAGTATGACATTCTGGATCAGCCACCAAAGAGCTGTGTGAATCTAGGCAAGTCACTTTGCCTCTCTCTCTGAGCATTAGTTTCTTCCTTATAAAAAGACAACTAGCTTCCTTGTGCATTTGTAAGAAGTGTAAATTATATGTAATACGTAGGAGATGCTAAATACAAAGTAGGGGCTACTAACATCATTCCTACACCAGACAGTTAAAGTATATCAAGTCCCTTTGGTATGGCTAAGCAGAAAGCTGTTAACAAACACTGTTAAATATAATGGATACAAATTGCAAAACCAATGAGCTGGGCACTCCTTCATTTTTCTGAATACATATTTCTGCTTGTTCCTCCATCTGATATAAATGAAACAGACAGGGTAGGTTTGCATTGCAGAAAACTAGAGTCATTTTCCTAATACAGAAAAAACTCCATTCTGAGTTGTGAAAGCTGGCAATTTTCTTCCAAGGGAAATGTGTGTTTTTTAAAGACTTAGAAATTATTCATTCTAGTACACCCAAATCAGTGTCTTGCATTAATAGATGCTGCTGGTTTTTAAGTTTTTATTAGACATTCATCAACCATTTATTTTCTCTAGCTCTGAGAGAGGCTGGAACTTAAAATTCTCACCAAGGTCTTCCAGTATGTCAGACCAAACCATTTAGTTCTTGTTAGCAACCTGAGGGCTCTGTTAGTGCATTTATTGTCTGTCCGCCCAGCTGTCCATCCATCCCTCCATCCATCCCTCCATCCATCCATCCTTCCCTCAATAAATATGCATTGAGGTCATATCATGTGACCGACCCCCCCCACCCCCAACCTCCCTAAGAGTTCCAGAGGAAATAAGTACACCATGTCCAAACCACTTCCTCCCATCTGAGAACCACTAGGGGAGGGACGTATTTGATTATGGTAACTCTAGCTACAGACAGAAACGGTGGGGCCTCAAGGGCTCAGTGGCTCACTTTTGTTGTCAAGCAGCTTTGCAAAGTCACACTTCCCTCCTTGGCACCAGGCAGCCTGGGACCGTGGCTGGAGGGCTTGGGGTGTATGTATGTGGGGGCCGTGGTGAGTGAAGCCGAGGAAACTCAATGAGCTTCTGAAGAAAGTGGGAATTGTCCTTTGACTTGACTTTAGGGGGAAAATAACCACCTGGAATGGGCCAGGGTGCCCTGGAAGCAGACTGCCTCCTGCCTGCACTATGCCAGGCACTTTATATACACCTCCAGTCATTCAGCCCAATTAACTGAGCATGTGTTATGTGCCGGGCACCTGCTGGGTCATGGTTTCTCATTGAGGAACATGAGAGACATGGACCCTGTCCTCAGAAAGTTGTCTTGGGTATAGGGGTGGTCAATAAGCCTTAATGAAACAAATACTTAAGGACACACCACACTGTGTGGCATCAGGGAAACAGAGAGCCCAGGGAGAGACAACAGAGGGGAACCAGCACCGTCAGTTTCATTTCATTGTCCCATTAGCCTGGGAGGTAGGTTAATTCTCCCACTGACCTGGTTGTTCCTCCCCAGTTGGCAGATGCGCCATCTTCCCCATTCCTCCCCCGCCCCCAAGCCTTCCAAGCCACATGGACAATCGGCTTAAAAACTGCATCCTGTGAATACAAATCTCAAGCACTTGAGTGTCAGGACCCACCTCTCAATGTACTGCTCTATCAGTGCCTACAGGTCCACCTACTGAGTGCCTGCTATGTGCATGACCCTCTAGCACACAAGAGAGCACCATAGTCTTGCCACAGAAAAGGCCAGATCTGCATGTCCCTCAGGCCTAAGGGACGGAAGCTGAGAGCCAGGCTCTAGAGCCAGATCCCGGACTCCAGTGCTGCCTCTACCACTTGCCAGCCAGGGAAACCTTGGCAAGTTATGAATGCTTTGGCCTCAGTTTCCCCAGTTATACAAAAGGCCTAAGTATAATTATGCATACCGCATATAGTTGTGGAGGGCCAGTGAGCTGAGCATCCATATAAAACATTCAGGACCTGTGATTTCTCCACACACACACACACACACACACACACACGCACACGAGCACCTCTTCTCCTCCTGTCACTATACACTAAGCTTCATAAAGAGCTGGCACCAATCTGGGGTAAACACAGGGAGCCCTCCAGCTGGTCCACCCACCATTTATGGGAAAGCAAACTGACACCCAAAGAGGGACTGTGGCTTGCCCGGAGTCTCAGGGAAGTTAGTGGGCCCCCTGTGAGTTCCAAAGGCATACTGTACAGAAAGTAAAAGTTAGGAAAAGTTAGAAGAAAAAATTGAGCTAACGCTTCCCCTTCACAGTATTGGAGTCACCATTCGAATGATTTTATGACAAAATTGACACCTTCGGGCCACAGAGCAAACAGGTGGAGCCCTGGCAGCCGGGTCTGTGGCTGGTCACTGTCCAGTGGGAAGGGGTGGCCTCACAGGGGCCAGAAGCAAGGCACCTGCAGACACAGGGTAGGGGGCGTGCCCATTCCCACACCTGGCGCACTCTCCCCTGGTCTCACCAGCAAGCCCAGCTCTGAGAGCCTCCGTTACTATAATTAAAATTTCAGTAAGTGGAGACAAAGCTAATTGTAGGAATTAGGGGTGGCGTAAAAAGAACCAGGATTTGAAAGCTGGCCCCATCCCTGAATTAGCCGTGTGACCCTGAGCAAGTTACTTAACTTTCCTGTGAGTCACTTTCCTCATCTGTGAAATGGTGTCTTTGGGGCATCAAATGAGTCAGTGTATTTTAAACACCTAATTTAGGCCGTCTGACACAGGGGATGCCCATTTAGATTAGTGCACCTTTTCCTCTGCGAACAAATAGAGATGTCTGTTTGCAGGCAGCTGTTCCAAGTAAGGGTAATTGCCAGGAGAAAGATGAGTAATGAGTCTATTCACTCCAGTGGTGCCTGCAGCCAGCTTGCACCGGCCTGGGCCTGGGAGGCCGTTTCCATACATCTCCTCCCAACTCCATGTTCAGAGAGGTCACATTGGAAGCTGGAAATCAGCCGTGCTGGGAGGATTTACACCACAGAAATTGGTGAACACACAAGTTAGGAATTCCCCACCCCCCTGCAACACTGATTGCAAAACATTTACTAGCACGGCACTCATCCACTCTCTCCTAGGCACACTGTTTCTTCAGGTTTCATCTGTTCCATTTCCTTATGGGGCATCTACTATGTCACAGCAGAGAGTGGAAACAGACCTGGTGGCTGCCTTCCTGGCTCTTACAGTCAAGTTGGGGAGACAGTCACTAATCAACCAACCACACAAATAGCCGTGACGTCATACTTCACCCCAAGGCCAACGCAGGCTTCCTGAGGAGCTAAGGATGCAACGAGGAGATCAAAGAGAATAGCAGAGTGCCTCTCACCCCGGCAGCTGATCTCTTTAGGGAGAGCAAGCCCCATTAGACCAACCGCCTGGGGACTGCAGGGTGCAGGGCTCTGGCATCCACGTGCTTTGACAAGTGATTCATGCTGACATTGATGGGGGAGATCCTAGAGCAGGGTGTTCATCATCTGCAAGTGTTGTGTTAGGTAAAATATCGATTTCCATAGCACACGAGAAGTTTATGAGTAATACTGGTGACTCACATATGTGAATAAAAAGCAAAACTGACTCTTGCTGGGCAATATGATGTGACAAATCACAAACTTTACAATCCTTGTGCCTAGATGCCCAGATTTTTAGCATCTCCATGAAAGTCTCCACCTACCTCCTTCTCTGATGAAACATGCATTTCCCAAGCATCCACATTGGAAATGAAAAGGCCTATTTCATATTCACTGTTTTCCTATTCTGTGTAATAGCTAGTATCAAAATAATTGTCTTTACCCCTCTTCTCTCATTGCCAGTGTTTGCTATGCCAGCAGCTTACAGGTTATGTAGCTATCCGGGGCCTGGCCTGGGCCTAAACTCCATCGGTAACACATTTTTTTGAGTCTGAAGGAGTCACAGATTGGGTGGCACCCCACCCCCTCCCCTGTGTATCGGGGTCCCTGGTGTACGGAAAGCTGATCAAGAAGGAAAGAGATTGGGGGGAAACTCATTTTATTTCGATGAAATGCTAAAGCTGTGCCAGAAATGGCATGTATTGTCCACTGTGGATGCCAGACACCACTTCACACAGACCCCACCTGCTGTTTCAACCCAGCTGGGTCACCCAGGCCCCTGCAACAGCAAGTGCTGAGCCCTGGTGAGACTGCAGTGCGCTCAGCCTTCCACACTTACTCTCGCCAACCCTTACTTGTGAAAACCCAGCAAGCCAGATATGGCTACGCCCATTAAAAACAAACAAAAACGATAGAGAGAGAGATTCAGTGACTTAATAAAGGGTGAAATTGAAATTTGTGCCAGCACTGACTGGCCTTAAGTCTGGCTTCTTTCCTTGACATCTTAACATGGCCATAGAGTATGTACTAGGACTCGTCCATCCTATTCTGGTCTTACGATGAAGGCCAGCCTCCCCATTGGCCTGGGCCCCCAAGGGCAGAAGGGGCCAGAGAACAGGCTTGTGGACACGTGGGGCCTCTCTTGGAGTGGGCAGGGAGCTGGACAGGGAGTCGTGAGACTTGTCCAAACTTACTGTGTGACCTTGAGCAGGTTGCTTGCCCTCGCCCAGCCTTCTCTTTGTCCTATGAGGGCACCGAATTGCTACTTTTTCAATCAGTGCTTTGTGATATCCCAGGATGGAAGTGTCCTATCAAGAGTAGTAGAGGGTCAAGATGCTGAAACCCTAGCCCCAGCCAGCAACTCACTTTTATCTCGCTTAGGTATTGAATTTCTGGGGAAATTTTCTTTAAAATACAGTTTGAACCAACAACTTTAAAATATCTTGGATGAGGGGATGCCAAGTTCTCCTCCCAGTGGCTCTCGAGGGCCTCTGATTCTGCGTCAGGCGTGAGAAGGAGGTTGAAGGGCTGCGTGCGCCTCTCTGAGCAGCACCTGCTACCGTAGGCCTTGCCCCACCTGGTGCCCCCCGAGCCCACAGGGCGCACAGGCCTCCTCTGCTGTGCAGGGAACTGGGGAGCAGATGGTGGTGAGGTGGCGGCTGCACCTGCCCCCCAAAGAGAGCAGGGAACGATGTGGGTCACAGGGCAGGAGGCCTGGCAGCCCCCAGCCTCACGCTCAGGGGGGTGCACCTGTTGAGAGAGGACAGGATGTGGTGGGTGCCCCCGGAAATCCTGTGAGGTCCTTGGCAGGGAGAACAACTGATGCTAAGCCCCTGTGCCAGCTCTTATTTTTCCTGAAGCAAAGAGAGACCACAGGCAGCCCCCAGCAAAGCGTGAGTCAATTGTGCAAGAGTGACGGGTACCCGCCATGGAGAACAGTTGAGGCAAATGAGCCCTCAGTGGCTGCCTGGCCCAACCCTTTCCCCATCATATTTGAGGACCCTCAGGCCCAGGCCAGGGAAAGGATTTGCTCAAGCTTGCACAGTGCGTTAGCTGGCCACCCAATTCCCCTAAGGGGTCCAGGTTTGGCATGCTTTTAGCTACCATTTCCCAAATGCATCTGCTTTAGATACGATCTATACTTGAATTCTCAAAGCAACCGTGTAAGGCACATATTTGTATCCCAAATTGATGGACTTGAAAATCGAGGCTCAGAGAAGTGAAGTAACTTGCCAAAGGCCACACAGCCGGTGGGTTGGGAGCTGGAATCTGAACTGAGGCCTGCCTGCTTTGAAAACTCTTTCTTTAAGGCTCCCTCATTCTTTCCAAGCTTTTGATTATAAAAGCAATTCACGCATTTAGGAGAAAATTTGGATATTTTAGAAATGTGTAAGTAAGGAAGAAATTGATATATTCACCTAAATGATCATTATCTACAGAGAGTCCTTAGAAATATTTTGGAAAGTTTCCTTTAGTATTTTTTTTATATACGTGCATTTGAATGATAAATTTTTATAAAACTGAGATACTATAAGCACAGCTAGTATTTCTTTTTGTTTGTTTTTTGTTGTCCCACAGCATTAACAGGTTTTTTAAAAATACTACCATGAAAGTCTGGAAAACATCACGTATGATTCCCTCCTGCCCTTTTGACCATAGCAAGCCTCAACCAGCCTCTCTCTCCTGTCCCTTCGTCTCCCTACCCCTGCTGGCTGGATCCCCACACCTGGGCTTCCAAACATTGCCAAGTGATGTCCAAGAGACCCCTTGGGGCCTTCATGTCCCTGTCTTAAAAGTTCCCCCCGAAGTTCATTGTTCCTGAGGTTGCTTTGATGACTTTTAAAAATCACTTTCTGTTGCTTTCTTAGGCTTAACCAGAGGGCAGGAAAACAGGGCAGCCCTTTGTGGCGGTTAAGAGCACAGGCTTGGGGCTCAGGCAGACCTGGTTAGAACCTCAGCTTTACCTCTTCTAGTTGTATAACCTGGGACAAGTTACTTAATTTATCTCATATATAAAGTATGGTTGTTGTGAGCAACCTAGGATATGCTGGCTGTGCCATGCTTAGCCTCATGCCTGGCAGGGTGTGAGCTGGACCAGCCGCGGTGGTGGTGGTGCTGGTATTCTGGGTATCACTGTTGCTGCTGGAGTTAACGTACATGGTGGACATTAAGGCTTCTCCACTCGTGGCATCATGCTCCCGTGCCTTAGACAAAGGTCATACGAATGGATGTACCACTGTCACTCTAAGGCCAAAGGGAAGATTGCAAACCTAAGAAGAGTTTCATATTAATCCCAACTGTTGCCAAGGGTTTGGTTCCTGGTTTTACTACAGAGTCAGGACCTGCCTTCCCTCGGTCAGGGCTCCTCAGGCTCTCTCCCCTTTGGCTGCTATGAAGGGGCTCAGGCTACCTTCCTTCCCAACAGCGAGGCCTTGCCATTCGAAGCACAGGCTGGAAAAGGTGCACAGACCTGTTCTGGGATGTTGTCCTAGCAAAGGAAGGTCTGAGAAGCCTGCTCCCCGCAACCCCCATATTTATAAGACAACACAGAGCATACAACGAAAGGATGCTGGATGTGCTCAAACAGAAACCTGGTCACAGCAGGCACATCCCATGTTGCTAATGGCAACTCCCCGCAGGCCTGTGACCCCTCCACGCCATGCACCCTCAGATGGCGGCCAGTCACACACAGACTAGAGTTCCTCCCACTGGAGAGACAGCAGCATAGGCCCCAGCACAGGGCGTGGGCTCTGAAGTCAGGACATGGAGAGTTTCCAGCTCTGGGACGGTGGGCAGGTGAGAGAACCCCTGGCCTTCACACTAAGAAGGTAAAAGAAGAATCTATGTTCTCCGGAATGCTGGCAAGATTAAACACAGTGGGGTCTGCAAACTGCCTACCAGAAGGTGGGCATTGTACACATTAACTATCTTCCCTTGATCCCGAAGAAGATAAAGACAAGATTTGGATTCTGTCTAATGGGACTTCATAGAAAACGTACTGATGGCTCTCTCCTCTTATTAACAATTTTCAAAAAGCCATTGAGTCTTGATTGCTAAAATTAAATGGGGTTAAAAGGCTCTTTCTTTGGAGATCATCTTTTCCACTCATCTCATTTTTTGAAAGAGGAAATGGAGGTCCAAGGTCACGCAAAGAAAACAGCATCGCATGGGTCCAAAGACTGGAGAGAAAATAAGGTGGATGTCAGTCATGATCCTTTGACCTAGAAACCTAGGAGTTATACCACCAAGAAAAGGGAGAAAGAAATCAAGGATTTTCAGAGCCAGTGTTAATTAACTCATTTCTCTTTTGCCCTTTTCTTATTGTTCCTAGAAGCAATTATGTCTCTTGTACCCTCTCTCCCACCTCCAGCCACTGCATGAAACTGTCACAGATTAAATCAAATTGTTCAGCCATTTCATTAGGGAGACTCCAGCTCTCACTCTCCAGGGGCATTTTCACTCTTCTCAAATAAAAGCTTCTTTTAGATAAGTTAACTCCTTCCTGGAGAATGCACGGGGCCAGGGAGCAGACCGCCAAGGGGCTGCTGGGACCTGGTGGGCTTCTGGTGGGTGTATAGCCAGATACAGCCCCTTTTCACACGTGGAGTGAACTCTAACCAGCGAGGCAGATGAGGCTGGAGTACCAGAAATAGCGAGAGGATTGTGTTAGAGTAGAAGAACCCAGGCTTCTGGGTTGACCGGACCTTTCTCATCTTGGGACCCTGAGTATGTTTCTTTTCTTGAATGGAATTCAGTTTTCCCATGTGACAAATGCAAGTTTCAAATCTGTTTCTTTTTTTCTCTATACTAGATTCCAGTATGGGGGAAAAAAATCACACTAATGCTTGAAAAGAATCATAAAGTTGTTATGAAAAGGGGTGATGTTAGAATTCACTTTGATGAAGAGCGAACGTTTTTCCTGACTGTTTTCTGGAATAGTTGTGAAGTAAAGGAGGGAGAGACCAGACATTTTAAAAATGGCAGAAGTTTGCTGCTTGGAAACGGCTCGGGGGTGGGGAGGATGGGGTGGGAGGGGAGGCCAGCAGGGCTGGAGGGGACCCGGGGCATCCAGAGGGGACTCTGGGCACAATCACTAGGTGTTTAATGACACCTGACGCCAACTGTCAGGCTAAAAGGACAAAAAGGCATTGAGCCAATGCACTGTGTCCTGGGGACACCGGAGACTGCAAAGAGATGGCGTTGTTTCAGAGTTTGCTCTGCATGCTGAGAGCTTTCTCCGGAAGCCCAAAGGCCTTGGAGATGCCAGACAGGGAGGCTGGGGGACGGGGGCAGCTGGTGGTTCCAGGAAGCAACAGGAGCAGGACAGAGGCAGGCCTGCGTAGGACAGGCTGTGCACGACACATGTTTGCTTCCCAAGGCCTGTGTCACACGTGTGGTTCCTGAGGCCCTCGAGAGAGAGCCTGTGGGTATCACACACATGCTACCTGCAGCCTGCGTCGGGTAGCCTGTGTGGCTAAATGCTCCTCAGAGTTGGGAAGGCTACTCGGTTTGCTTCTTCCCTAGAAACATCTACGGTGGGCGTCAGAGGCAGTGCAGGTCCCTGCTAGGTCCGTGGGATCCCACGGTCCTGCCTTTCTCAAGGCGCTGGCCCAGTACAGCATGGGGTGGATGCTTGGGAAGTGTCTGCCAGACTGCATGGAATGCAGGTTCCAGGCCTTCCACCTGTCATTTCCATAAGATTTGGTGGCGGGTGCTGGGGCGGGGAGGCACATTTTCTTGAGTGCCTTCACCAGGCTGGGGGCTGGAGACAAGCCCACCTCGTCCCTGCCCTCCTGGAGTCAGGGTGGTGCTGTCAGAACCTGCCTGGCTGCCAGAGGGGTCCCACCAGGGTCATCCCCAGCTGCGTGTATGAGGAGGTTAGATGAGAGAGAGGGGAAAGAAGGGCCCGAGCCTCGAATTTGCAAGGCCCTCCTTTCCCATCATGAAGACCAACAGGGTTCAGAGGACGGATTCACACTTTGCTTCAGAGGTGTGGGCTGGTACTGTCACAGCTTCTGTAGCACATCACAAGTTTACAGTTTTGCAAGCCTTTTAATTTTCTTGGGACTATTACTACACATTGGTTTGCACTGTAAGTGACAAGTGGTTCATGAGAATGTTTAGAATATATGAACTTTTAAGAAACACTCATTTTGATTTTTCACGTTTCTTAATATACTAGAAATCCCATGTAGACCTTCAACCTCAGAAAGGCCTTGCTCTGAGAGTGTAGTTCTTTCTGGAACCTGCACACATAGGGCATAGAGAAGGATTGGAGGCCAGGGTGGGAGTTGGACCGGCTGACTTTTGTGCCCTTCCAAACTTGTAAGGCTTTGATCCAACACTGCAGACACAGACAGGTGGAGGCTGGACGCCAGCTGGGGGACACTGTTCCATCTCTTCTCTTCGTCCCCACAGGGCAGGCACAGCTCTGTCTACAGTCGTGACCTTCTCCTCTGTGTCTCAACCCTCCAGAGACACTATTCTTTGATCATCTATGTCCCTTTCCAAAATATTTGTATGAGAGCCCAGAATTTGAACACTTATCACTAAGGACCATTAGAAAATAGACTGTAAGTGGCAATAACTAACATGTGTTTTATGCCAGGCCAAGTTCTAAGTGGTTCCCCCGCTTTATCTCAGTTAAATTTGTAGCCACAACCCAATGCTATTCTATTATTGTCCCCCTAAAACAGGCAGAATAAGCTTGATGACTTGTCCGAGGTCATCCAGTTTGTAAGTGTACAGCCAGGATTGAAGCCTGGGTGGTCGCCTTGGAAACCACTATGGAACAAACCAGAGTTGTAGCATCAGTGGTTCAAATCCCAGCTCCGCCATTACTTGTGATGTGACTGTGGGCAAGTCATTTCCCCTCTCTGAGACTCAATGGGTGGTAAAATGGGTGTAAGCGTGACACAGGGATTTTGCAATGATCAAAAGGAACAATAGATGTAAAAGTGCCTTAGCAGTATGCAAAGCATGCAGCAAGTACACAGTATTGTTAGGAAGTTTTCCTTTCTAATCTTTTGTTAAAGAAAGCATGCTGAAAAACTCAAATAAAGGAGAAAAAGTAGAAGCAGAAAGTACCCTCTCCTCACTCCTTTTAGTTAAATAGCCACACAACTCCTGAGTTTTACGTTTTCTGAATTCCGAGTGCCTGGAATTAATGGTGAGGGCTCCTAAGTGCAGCTTCTTCCTGGGCCTCCTGAAATGCTGCTCAACTTCTCAGACAAACACTGCTGGGGCTGCTCACCCGCTTCAGCTAGGGTGTGGAGGAATGGAAACTTTTGCCACCAACAGCATTTGCTAGCAACTTCCCTCTCTGTGGTTTTTCTCTGTCATTCCCTTGATAAAAGAACTTGAGCTGCGCAAATGTAACCAACCTTCACAAATCTCATCTTCTCATGAAAACAGCCGCCTTTCAAGAAGCAGGCTGCCCGAGAAATGATGCACGATGCTCTCTAAACTGGGTCATTCTCCACTCGGAGGGCTCAGGGCGCGGTTGACTCTCCCTGTGTGTCTCCTGTACCATAGGCTCCGAGCGGCTCCAACCGCCCCGGGAGAGAGAGAAATGGGAAACAGCATGAAATCCACCCCTGCACCCCCGGAGAGGCCTCTGCCCAGCCCCGAGGGTAAGTCTGGCTTCTTTGGTGAGATGCTTAACTCTGTGCTATGAGAGCCCGGGGCAGAGACTGGGAGAGAGCGGATGTGGATCATTGTTGAAATGGGGCGACGGGTACCCAGGGACTCATCATACTTGTCTCTCTAGCTCTGTTTGTGGTTCAAATACTTCATAATTAGAAGTTTAAAAGGATTGGGTGCTTGGCACCCCTGAAGGATGCTAAATCATGGCATTTTGAGATGGAGCTCCAGGATTAGGTAGTTCAATCCCTTTATTTTACAGGTGGGGAAACTGAGGCCCACAAAGGGCATGGCATTCATGTCACTGGCGATTTGCTAATGGATTTCCAGCTCAGGCCCATCTGATTCTGTAAACTAGACTCATGCCAGCCCAGGACATAATATTACCAGCCATGTAGTCATCTCTGCAAGAGCTTTATCAGTGCTACTTTACTAAGCTAGACACTATCCCTGTGACATCTTCCTGAAAATAAAGGAATCCTTGTGTCCAGCTGGTAGGACTGCAAGGTGCCAAGTATTCAAGAGGGAAGAGTCTAATGTTGCCAGTTAATCAGTGATAGCAAAAGTTAGTTTTTTGGAGAGATGCCAGATTAGGCCAGATCCCCAAAGCTACAGGCCAGAGACCTGAGAGGAATCATCAGTGAGCAGAAGGCAAAGGCTGAGTCAAGTCCACTGTGCTCTGGGCTGGGCTCTTCTGGCTGCTTCTAACACCCTTGCCTTTGTTTCCACAGATTCCTAGTGGGGCACTGGGGGAGCACTGGCTGGGTCCCCTGGGGGATTGGGAAGGGGACAGTCAGGGAGGCCAGTTATCCATCAGTGTCCACAGGGTGAGTCTTGGCACACTTTGGGACACTTTCAAAGCCCTCTAAATCCTAGCACTCGGGGCCTGGTGTCCCATCTCCTGGCAAGGCGACCATACCTGGTTCCTGGCACCCCTTCAGCAGTGCACTGGGCAGAGTTCACAGGGCACAGGGGGCCACCCCTCTGCCAAGCTCCACACGAGAGTGGACTGAGCCAGGGCCCTGTGGCCTCCAGCCACTGCTTATCCACGGCTTCTGTGGCCCCTTAACAGGGGAACCTCCTCACGTCCTCCAAAGTGGACACGACTGCTCATGCAGCCCGGTTGATGACCCTTTGGATGTCCCCAAGTAACCAGGCCAAGACCTACCACCCCACCTTCCTTTCAGGTCAGGGGCTCTGACTTTTCTAGCCTCATCACTCCCTTCCCCAAACCAAAGGAGGAAAAACAGAAAGAGTGTCCCCTAGGACCAAGGGCTGGAACCAGGTGATGAGGTGGAGCAGCGTGTGTGCGCTGGGCACCCTCCTTGCCTCCTCCAGACTGGCTCGTAGCCTCCTGCTCTGTTCGTACCCACCCACCCACTAAGCCCCTCCCCTGTTGCCACATCTCAGCCTGGGGTGGAGGGGATGGCATGCTTGAGCAAACTCCATGAAAACATCAGCCTCTAAGGACTTGCTCATTTGCCTTTATTTTTTAAGATGCAAATCGCCATAAAATATGTTTTTCTTTTTCCACCGTGTGGGAGGGAGGTCACCTCTAAAAAGGAGGTAGAGAGAGGGGTCTCCCCACCCCACTACCCGTGGGTGAGAGAATTCCCCAGGTCATACCCAATTTGTGAGCCAGGCGACCACATCAAGCACTGGTGGGTCGCTTTTCCACCCCCCACCTCTAGAAAGTTTCCCTTATCATGGGTCCTAACTTTATTTCCTCTTTTCTCTCATGCCTATTTGAATAAGCAGGGGTCCCCAACCTATGGTGAGTTGAATAATTATTTCAGTTTATATTACAATGTAATAATAATAGAAATGAAGTGCACAATAAATGTAATGTGCTTGAATCGTCCTGAAACCATCCCCCCACTCCCTGGTCTGTGGAAAAACTGCCTTCCATAAAAATGGTCCCTAGTGCCAAAAGGGTTGGGGACCACCGTGAATAAGGGAGATGGTGGTACGGTTGATGCTGCCGTAATTAGTACCTGTCTGCCTGGTGTGAAGGGTTAGAGTTTCATGGAATGGGCTCCTGCCCAGCCAAAGCTCCTCATGGTTGCTCCTTCAGTTGCTCTTAAACCAGCAACCTGGGAGGCAGTGTGGGCCTTGCTGATGGCTTCAGGCCAACAGGCAATGAGAGCCTCCTCCTCCATTAGCCTGAGTCCAGCAGAGAGCTCAAGGCACCGAGCCCCACCTGTGGACTTTCAGACAGACAAATTTTCTGAGTTTTCGGGAGATCATTCTTCCCCCAGACCAGGACTGTGAATGCCTTGGAACATGGTTTTGCCCATTTATTTTCTCTTAAACTAAATTTTCTAGAACATTCCTCATTAGTGTAGTTCCCAGGGACTAATGTCATAAAACCCACAGAGGAAGGAGGCCTTGGTAGAAACAGGGCAAGTTTCAGAGGCAACAGACCCTGACTGAGCTCCTGGTAATGTCCCTTGGAAGATGTGTGACTTCTGGTAAGTTCCTCAGCCTCCCCCAGGGACTGGCTGTAAACCGGGATCAGGACAGTCCTCCCTTCACAGCACCAGCGTGGCACAAAGCAGCTACCTGATGAAGGAGGGTGTGAAAACTTCTGAAAACTCCATCTGGGCTCATCTGACTGCACAGGGCTGTATCCACATGGCCATTCCCCAAAAGTTTTAAAGCAGTAGAATTGGCAATTCCATGACTTATTTCTAAGTCACCCCAAATTGTTAATCTTCTGTGCAATTCTATACATACTTCTGTGCCAGACATGGGCAGCACGGAACTGAGTAAGGCCTGCGGCACTCCCAGTGTGGCGGGGAACAGCATATTCTCACCTTGAAAAGAGAATTCAATTGCTCTGCTGTGATCTTAGCCCCCTCTGTTTCTTCCCTTCTTATCACTGGACCTCAAGTGAGATGTCACTTTTTGATAGAGGTGGCAGTGCAGACCCAAGACCCCTTTCTAGAAATAACTCCAGGCAGTGCATTCCCATAGCTGCCCCGGTGGGGAAGAAGATGAGAGATGCTCAGGGGAGGAAGAAGAGGGCAGGGAAGTCTCATGGCCCTACACCTTCTCAGTCCTCAGACCACCTGCCTCGGAATCCCCAGGTTAGCAGTTAAAATGCGGATTCCTAGGCCCCACCCTAGGCCTACTAACCAGAACTCAGGGATGGTGGATAGCAACAAGCTGAATTTCTTACAAGTCCCTGGTGAATCTTAAGCCCCCGAAAGCTTGCAGACCACAGACCAGATTTTAGTCCTGCGTCTGCACTAACACATGAGAAGCGAGAAGTGAGTGTATCTCCTTAGCATCTCTCTGTTCACTTGGTGAGTCATCTGGTGCTCACAGTGTGGCAGGCATAATTCCAAATGCTTTACCTGCACGAACTCTTAATTCTCACAACAGCTCCACAAGGTAGTCGCTATTATCATCTCCATTTTACAGTTGGGGAAACTGAAGCATAAGAAGGTAAAATTACTTGCCCAAAGCCATACAGCTCAGAGGAGACAGCTGAGATTCAAAGCCAGGTGGCTGCCTGACTCCAGAGTCCCTCTGTCCCCACCACAGTCTATGCTTGGAGAGGACGTGCTTTCGAGAAGCCAACATGTCCTGAGAGAGGGTGGGTTCTCTCTAGACCGAGGGACTGCGAGGGATCATGTCCCTGGCCACACGATTTAATCACACAGACACTCGAGTGCCCTTGCAAGGGGTTCATACACTAGGACCCGGGGCAGACCTGTGGCCAGACTCTCGTTTCCTATTCGTGTCTTACAACACTGCTGGTACCTGAGATGGTTTTAGGTGGAACATGATCATTCAGCTTTTATGTCATTGTATGCTTAATCAGTGTCATAAAAAATATAACTGGCTCAACAAACCCATGATTTTTACATTGCTCAGAACAGCACAAAAAGTTTTTTTAAGTGAAATAATATTAAGAAAAATGCTATTAAGCAATTAGTAGCATAGGTGGTACTCGACTGTGATAAAGGAGCGTCGTGTCCCAGAGCGCAGGTGCACGCTCTGCCCAGGGGTGACCTGGTTTGGAAACCTGACGCCACACTCACTGGTTGTGTACTCTCGGGCGAGTTTCTGGCCCCTGCTGTATGTCCACATCCTCATACTTACAAGAAGGGGGTTACAGTGCATCGACTTCACGGGAAGTTGTAAGGACTAAACGGGTAAAGTGTGTGCAGCGCACAGCCCAGTGCCTGGCTGCCCCCAGAAGTGTGCGCCCCGCTGCTGCTGGTGACGACGCGGAAGGTGGAGAAAGTGGAGTGAAAATGACTGAAGGCTACGGAGCCCAGAGATTTGTTTTGACTACTTCCTGCTTCTGCTCCGTGCCAGCTCCACCTGAGTCCCTGTAGCAGCTAAGAGTGTTGAAACTGACCCCGAAAAAATTTAGGGTCTATTTAGTTCCAATCTGTTCCCACTAACAAATGGAGAAAGCAAAGCTTTGGGCAGAAAAGAGCTTTCTGGACTACTGGGCCTCGCCATCCAGCCCTTGACGTATGAATAAGAGGACCCACGGGCCCCACGGTTCATGATGACCTTCTGTCAGGCTGGCCCGCCCAGCTGCGTGCTATTGGTTCGTTGTGTGTGTGTGTGTTTCCCAAAAGAGATACTAAAGATCAGACCTTGCTTTGACCCCCAGGAGGCCAAGAGTTTGGGCATGATCCCAGGGAATGCAAGAACAGAAGCTGAAATCACTAGGCTGTGTAGCTCCTCACCCGCAGCTGCCCTGAGCTGCCACCATGGAGTCAGCCTTTGAGGATCCTGTGAAGGATGAAGTGTTAACGGGGTGGGGCGGGGGGAGCCTGGAATTAAGTGCCACGCGGAGCGATGTGGCCCAGTGAAATGACCACGGGCTTTGAAATCCTTATGCTGTCTCCTGGACACATCACTAAAACTGTCCTAGCTCTCACTCCTTCACACTTTAAATAATCATTTATTTTCTGTAGTGCTGAGCAGAGCGTTGGAAGTAAGTAAGGACAGATGAGTTTTGCTAGACAGAAGTGAGAGCTGCTGAGAATGTTTTCAGCATTTAAAACGAAATGGTCATGATGCTCCAAGGAATGACCATGCAGAAAGGGCCTGTCCTCTTTTGACCAACTTCAGTAAGTCCTGCCTGGGTCCCGTTCCGTTTTTGGACTCACTTCCTGTTTTACATTTTTGTACATTTTCTTCAACCTGACTCGTTCTTGAGTTGGGCTGTCAGCAAATATTTGGTCTTTGGAATTTTATCTTCTGTTCTCACCAAATGGTGTTTGTTTTTAGACAGTAAGAAGATGATATTTTCAAATTTACAACACTAGTTTTCAAAATTTAGAATATTATTGGCTGAAATTGGTCTTGGATTATAGCATAGTAACCTCATCCCCCATGAAAATGAAATCAGCCACCATGGATTGAGGCAGGCCCTACACACAGGATGCATCATGAGTCCTTAACCCAATCACAGGGGGCATATTTTGATATTTCCCATTTTTATACATGAAGAAATCAAGGTCAGATTTGTTAAAAAACAAGTATCTCTTCACATCACAGCACTGTTAAGCGGTAGAGGTGGAATTTAAGCCAGGTCTGACTGATTCCAAAGCCCATTCTCTTTCCATACAGCTCTTCTAAAAATTCGCTCTGGATTCCTCCTTCCATGGCCAGCACACATGTCTTTACTTAACTCACGTCCTTATTTTAAATCTGCAATAATCCCATCTACTTCCTCCGCTCTCCTCTTCGCTGCCTCGCTCATTTATCTGATTGAATTCAAATGCTGAGCTCTTCAGAAAGCCAAGGGGCTCCCAGAGCACTTGACAATATGCTTCAATTTTATAAGCAAACTTAAATTTGCTACGTTGCGTTTATTTCACCGTAAGGACCAAAGCTCAGGCAAGACTGGGAAGGAATCCTGGCACCAGACCTTGCCTAGAACGGCCGCCCTTCTCCACACAAGTTCACAAGAAACTGCAAGTTTCTAACGCTGATGATTAGGGACGCAGGTGAAAGCCCTTGCAAAGGACCAGGCGCAAGTCACCAGACCCTTAAGCAGAAGCCCACATGCAAAATGTCCTCAGTGGTGTTTAAGCGTTACGGCTATGAAAACATCACTATTATGGAAATTCCACAGGAAACTTAACTTTGTTATTGTGAATGGAAACTCTCTACCCAGTTAAGCCCCCTTCTCCCTCATCGGAACGATTGTTTTTATAATGGGATTTTGCTTTTGTTTTTGTTTCTGTTCATTTTAATGTTATGAAAGACGGTTGTTTGGTTTCACAGTCTTAACCTTGAATCAGACATCAACCCCCGGACCCTCCATAGACACACAATCTTCCCAAGGTTCTATTACTGTCACAGGTAACACCTGCTGTGCCTCTCATTCCAGCACTCGTTTTTCACCAGGGGCGGGTTCCATGACAGCCACCCACCCACCTACCTGCCTCCCACAAATCAGGTTTCCTGCCTGGATCGCTCTAGAAACGCAGTGGGGTGGCTGTGTTTACGGGCACAGGGACCACGACACACTTATGTTCAATAAACCTGCTCTGAGCATCCTGCATGGGAACAGGCACGGCCAGAGCTTTAAGACAGGGAAGACTTGCTCTGCCCTCCCTGAGCTCACAGCCACGTGGGGAGACGGACATTCCCCGCACGGTCACACAGATGGGAAAACACATCTGGGGTAGCTGCTTCCAAGGAGAATCTTAGAGGCTGAGAGTGGGTATTGGCATAGCAGCAGGGCCTCCTCTGGGGCCTCTGGGGAGGGGATTTTGGAGTTGATGGAGGTGGGAGCGCTGAGGGAGGCGAGAGCTGGTGTGTTCTAGGCAGACAGAATAGCCTGCTCAGAGGTGCTGGGGACCAGGGACACTGGCAAGTTTGAGAAAGTCTCATCACACTTAGCTGAGGCAGCACATGTTAGGAAATGGCCCTTTCATAGTCGGGGCCATTCGTCAAGGAAGAACAGATTTCATCACGAAGGGGTCTTCCAACCCCTCATTTTCCAGAGGAGGAAACCCAGGCCCAAGAGGGGAAGGACTGGTCCCCACACAGTGAGTGGTAGAGTCAGCCTCAGCATCTGGGCAGACTTGCCAGGAAGCTAAACAAAGCACCTTCCTAGGGTCTGTACCTCATTTTGTATCTGCAATTTCATAGTCTTTTCCTTAATGAAGACCTTAACGAGCATTTGCATACGCTTCATGCCTCGCCAAATCTGGACCCACCCCTTATTAGAACTTGGGACATCTGGCTTCAAATCCAACTCAACTTTAATGCTGCCTCTAACTTTTGGGGTGGGGCCTGGGACACACAGAAGAATTCCCCCCCTCACCCTTTTTCTTTTTTTTTTTTTTTAAATTCAGCGAAGTGGAGTGTGAGGGAGATTCCCCAGCAGGCTTGGGGAAGGTCCGTGGTAGGACAGGTCAGAGGCCCAACGCGGCTACTAATATTTCTTAAAAGCTCTGACCCCTTTCTAAGACTCATAAGGTCACCAAAGATCACTTCTGGTTTCCATCTCACACCCAACTCTTGCCTTTACGTGGCTTATTGCCTGTGACTCAGCTTCCCCAAGTGAACAATATATGTGAGTGCACCATCCCACTGTGATAACTTGGTTCTGATTCATTTATCAATGGACAATCAAACCTCTTACCAAAAACCTCATTCATCTTTCTTACTTATTCTAGTACTTAATTTCCCTTTAGACTTACTCTAAGGGACTTCTGAGTCAGACTGCAGGGCATATGAGTTGGAAAAGGCGGGCTCTGGAGGTCTGCACCCTCCAGCATGGGGGCGTCTGGATCCTAGAAAGTGGCCTGTTAGGGTCCCCAAGCCCACATACCTGCGTGCTGGGATTTCTCCAGGTTTTTCTGGGGTGAGGGGACCAGGGAATGACTTCTCCTGTGATGATACATGTATTCTCTGGAATGTGAGCTCCATGAGAGCAGCAAGACTGGGCTTGCCTTGCTCACCAACACTGGGCTTGTGGTGGGTGCTCAGGAAATAATTGCTGAAGGCATGAACAGGTGACATGTTACCCAGAATTTTGAGTTCAGAAGCCCAGCCAGCAGGTGGAGTGATAAACATCATAGCAAACAATTACTGTGTTTGCTGCTTTTGCAAAATATATTATTATGTCCCCCAAAATGTACCTGAATATTATCCTGCATCTAATGCATCTGAATTATTAATATGTCAAATCATGAAAGCATAAAACAGTTATCACGTAGTGTTGAAAGGCAAACTCACATCTAATCACTATTTCTACTCTGTAGTGAGCTGTACTCACAGAATCCTGTGACTTCAACTCACAGGCCTCAGGATGCCCATTTCTTAGATGAGAACGTCAGGGCCAAGGCAGGCTCGAGAAAAGGAGTCTATCACCTGCTCCTCAGGGTTCCCTCCAGCACCTACACACCATCTCTGCAGAGAGGAGGGCTGAGGTGAACAGTGTTTCAAAACAAATGAGGCATCTCCTGCTGAAAAATGCCCAAGAGCAACTCACCTTTGCACCCTCCCTTCCCTGGGCTGCATTTAGGTTCCTTGTAAATAAAAACACCGCTTTGCCTTTGTTTCCCCAGGGCTGGATAGCGACTTCCTTGCTGTGCTGAGTGATTACCCATCTCCTGACATCAGCCCTCCTATATTCCGCCGAGGGGAGAAACTGCGCATCATTTCTGAGTGAGTTAGCTTTCCAACACTTTTATAATCCTCAGAAAAGGGTAAACTCAGTTTCAGCAGGAATCATGAGATTTTTAGCTATAGTTATCTCGTTCCACATGGGCCCTGGTCCTATTGGGAGGTGAGGAATTGGGCCCATACTGCGACCCTCCTCTTTAGTGTGGCCAGTACTCTAAAACCTTCCATGGCTCCCTATTGCCTGGTAGATAAAATTTCAATTCCTTGACTTGGTTTTGAGACTCGTTGGGATCCAACTTCTTCTTACATTGGCCGCATTGCCCACCACACGTGCAGTGTTGATATATAGCAATGAAAGCTGGGAAGGAGGACCAAGGTCTGAAAACTCTTCTGATTATAAACAAAAAGTATTGCCTGCTCTCCTCTTGCCTCCAGTTGGATTTAATATGGCCTGTAGAACAAGACAGGAGCTCGAAGCCCCTTTTATTTGGATGCTCATTGATGTAGATACACGAGACTGTCTTTAGATATATTGCAGGGTACAAATAAACCTGGTAAACATTTATTTTTAAAAAACCCTCCCAACAATGGAACATCAGTTGGGAACATCAGCTGCTGACCCCTGGAAGGCAGCTCCTGGCAGCGTGTGGGAGGACACCACTTGGCTTGGAATGGGGGACAACCATCGAATACACATACTTTAAAAACTAATTCTCAGATGTGGAAAATTGGGTCAACCCGGCCAGTGACAGAGCTTAAAAGGGGAACGTCTCAACCTGCCGTGTGTGGGTTCCATCTGGTGACTCTGTTTGCTCATCCCTCTGCTTTGCCATTCACCCCCACCCACTCCCATCCCTCTCTGTTCCTGTTCTCGCAGTGAAGGCGGCTGGTGGAAAGCCATCTCTCTTAGCACCGGTCGAGAGAGTTATATTCCTGGGATATGCGTGGCCAGAGTTTACCACGGGTGAGTGTGTTTCTCAAATAGAATCGATAAAGTATGATATCCACGTTGGTGACTCATAAGCAAGCTGGTGTCGTGGGAGGGCAGGCATTGGGCCAGGAGGGGACGCTGCTGTTCCCCACTTGGGCAATAAGGAAAGGCGTGACCATGGGCTGGTGAACCCCTCTGCTCTCTGGGACTTGATTTCTCTATCAGGAAAATGAAGGAAGTTGGGCCTTTCAGATCTAGCACAGTGTTCCTGGCAAAGAACAGTATACACTCAGGAACAAGGATTGTAGGGTGCAGCAGTATGGTGGCTAAAAGCCAGTCTGTCTGGGCTCCTGCCTCTGTCGCTTACTGGCTATGTGACAGCGGACAAGCTAGTCAGTTTTATGCATGTTTTTTCCTCTCCTGTCAGATAGAGATCATGATATAGAATGACAGGGAAATAACATAATAACATGGCCCAAAGCATAGGGCTGTCAGGAGAATGAGATGGGATAACACACGTACAGTTCCTGGAGTGATGCCAGGCATTACAGTAAACACTTGATAAATACCAGCTACGATCTTATCAAGTACACACCCAGAAGCACCCAGAGAATGCTTACTGTATGTACCAAATTTGACAAATGGATGAGAAAAAGAGAAGGAGAAACTTAAAAAACTCTGGCTTGGCAGATGAGAAAACAGTGCATTGCTGTCTCCTCCAGTCATGCAAGTGAGGCTGTTGCAGCCTCCGGGTGGCTCTGGAGTGTGGCACAGGTGGGCTCAAATCTTGGCCCCCCTCCTTCCAAGTAAGAGCCTTGGAAAAGTTCCTCAACCTCCTTAAGCTGCAGTCTCATCTGTCAAGCTACCAAGGCCAGACATCGGCAAAGAAGTGCACAGCATCAGGGACATAGCGAGGAGGAAGGAAGGGAACACCACTTTTATAAATGTTCAATAATGACTTTACATACAGAGAAACGCAGGCCACATCCTGGCCTGGTGAGGCACAGATAACTACCCCAAAATTTTGATTGCTAGAATTCAGGGCATTTAATTTCAGTACTGATGATCGTAATTATATACTAGAAATCGTTGTCGTGCTTAGGATGGCAAAGGTGAACAACAGTGGAGCAGCAGCTGCTGTGTGTGTGAGTCACGTTCTGAAAGAGACGTGAGTCACATGCTTTCCTGCGCCAGCTGCTTGCCATGGGTCCATTCATTCATTCATTAGCAAACATGCATCGGTGCCTTCACGTTGAAGACATGGGGCTTCAGTTGCAAGAGCTGGGGGTGGGGAGGAACCCAGAGAAGAAGCATAATTATGAGCCAGCGGGGCAACCAGACTAGCAGATGCAATAAAATTCCTTAACATATCAAGTAGGAAGGGAAGTAGTGAAGTACAGTGGTTATGGAATTGAATATATCAAAAAATGCATTCTAATTTTAGCTCTATCAATTGCTGACATGGTGACTTGGACAAATTTTACAATCACTCAGGCCTTCAGTATCCTCATCTGTGAAAGAGACAGACTACTACCTGTCTTAGGGGGTCGAGATGAGGATTAGATGTCAAGTGCTTAATATGACGGGTGGCCCATAATTAGGACTCATATAGGGCTGTCGTTACTGTTTCATTGTCTTCATCTTTATAAGCAGAACTTCTTGTAAGGACTGGAATGCACAAAGATGTTTGTCACGTACACTAAAATAATTAATATGTCATGCATGGTGCAGAACAAACAGAATCATTGAAATATTTGGCCAAATATGGCATAATCATGCTCTTAAACAACAACAGTGATCTAGCAACCAGGACATACATAGACAGAATCTGATGTTACGCCTACGTGTCTTCTCACACACGGTGCCTCGGGAGCACCCAGCGGGCCTGCTGCAACGACCTGCTTGTGCACCTCAGTGAATGTTAAAGCCTGCGAAATAGTAAAGTATTAATATTTGCCAGAGCATACACTAATTTGGACCCGTGGAAGCCAGGGTCTATTCACTGAAACACAGAGTCTGTTAAAAAGCAATGGGCAATTGCTTCCAAGTACGCACACCAGCCAACTGCTAACAAAGTGTTTCCTTCCAAGCCGAGATCTGGCAGAGCCCGATCTGGAAAATGAGTAGGGGCCCTTTCCCGTAGGACACACATGCCTTTGTGTGCGGAGCAGCTGTCGAACAGCCCTGAAAAGTGTCCGCTCTCCTGTGCAAGGTGAAGCTTCTACTGTAAAACCGGGCCATAGTAGGGCTACAGCATTACAACTGTTTTTCCTTACTGCTAAGTGGAAAGGACACGAAACACATATAAATGTGTGGCACCATGACAGTGTGTTTAACATACATTAAAATAGAGAAGATAAGAAGGAAATACAATGAATACAAAGTAGGGCTTGTTAAGGTGGTAAAGTCAAGTTCCACTATTCCTTACCTTCTTTCTCGTGTCCATTCATTCATGCTCACATATATATCAAGCACGATACCCTGGACACAGAGATGAAACTCAACAAGACAGACCCAGTCCCTGCCCTCAGAGAGCTGTGCGGAAGGGGCGTGGTGGGTGGAGTGGGAGGGAGACACACATGAAATACTGCAACATTGTACAGTGCATATATGTTACATAAGGTGGCATGGACACATTGTAGCTGGGGTAAGTAAGATCTCATGCATCCTTGTGCCATTGTGCAATGTAACACCCGGCTTATAATAGGTACTCAGGAAATTTTATCTGAAAGATTAAAAATATGAATGAATGCATGAGCAAGCAGCCAATTGCCCTCTTCTTTTAATTCCAGCAGCTTTACATTAACTGGACCTGAATTTTATGTTCTCTTTTACATTAAGTCGATCCTAGCATTTGCATTCCTGCCTTTTGTGGGGGAGGGCACACTCGGGATGCTCACGGCTGTCTTCCTGCTCCCTAGCTGGCTGTTTGAAGGCCTGGGCAGAGACAAGGCGGAGGAACTGCTGCAGCTGCCAGACACGAAAGTCGGCTCGTTCATGATCAGAGAGAGTGAGACAAAGAAAGGTGAGTGGCCTCCGACTCATCTTTCCATGCCCTGGCGGGACAGACAGGTTTTGTCCCTGGCTGACTCATTACATGGCTTCGTTTTCCCTCCTCCTACACACTGGCAAATCGATCCGATGTGGTTAGCTCCCTGCAGCCCACACACTGCCAGTGAGGCCAGCATGAAAACAGGGACTAGCGACAGGCTGTGGGGACCCATCAGGGCACTGCCCTGGGCCTGGCCACTATCAGGCCCCACTGACTCCTGCTAGAAATGTTCCATCAACAGAGCAAGAAACTGAAAGCCACGTGCTGGCAGCGTGCTGGGCAGGCAGGACGTGGGCTTTGCTGCAGGCCCAGCCTGGACTCTCAAGCTTTATGACCGACTTCCCTGAACTCAGTTTTCTCATCTGTGAAATCGAGAGAAAACCCCTCCCTTGTAAGGTTGTGGTGAGATTCAAATGTGATGATATTTGTAGTATTCTTGCCATGCAGGAGGCCCTGATATCAGTTCCTCTGTGCCTTGCAATTAGATTAGACAGCTCAGAGGATCGGGCAAGCAGGTGCATGTTCTCACGTACTCACCATGATCTGTATTATACTTTCCTTGCATCTTGTGCACCAGTTCACAAATAACATGGCCTATGTGTCATGGTTCAGAGCAGGGGTCCCAAATTCTAGTTTCAGCTTAATGAATTACCAAGAAGTGACCTCTTCTCCCTAAGCCTCAGCTCCCTTATCTGTAATACAGGGTTAACGACAAGAAAGCGCTTAGTTCCATGTCTGAGATATTCCAAGTGCTTAAACTGACAGCAGCAAAACACTTAACAGCTGGAACTTTTTCAGACTAAATAATAACTTTTTAAATATAGAACATACCTTCAAATCCTTAGCCTGCTTCTTGTACACTTGCTATCAAAGAAGACAAAACACAGTATCGGAGAGTATTTTCCATGCACCTATTAAGTGCTAGAGCTACCTGGCGCTGGAGCTCTTCACCAAAATGGGCACCAGCCTAGCTTTGGGGGATCAGAGGCCATATATCTCTCAACAATAACAACAACAAAAAACACAAACAAACAACCCTTCCCTCAAAAACCCGAATGTGCTAGGGGAGAGCAAGATCAAAGCAGAGACCAAACATCCTGTGCATGGCCTGGGGTCCCCTGGGGCAGGACACCCAGACTCAGATGGAGACTCCTAAGCCAGCCTGGTCATGGGGAAGAACACAGCATAGGTGCCACTACTCACTTAAAATAAAGATGCTGTTGGGAGGCGCTACAGTCACTCCAGGGTGGGGTGGGTGTGGCGAGCTCCCTCCCTTGAGTATGCAAAGTTCTGATGAGTTTCCGCTTGCTACCCTTGACCTGCTCCCTGCACTCCCAGTTCTCATTGACCTTACAGGAAGGCACACGCCGCCAGGTTGACCCGAGGGACCTGCTGAGGACAAGGTTCACACCCCAGGGCAGCTGTTCCCAAGCCCTGTGCCTCTGGCCACACCCCTCAGAGGCTCTGAGCCTCCCTTTCTCCATCTACAAAATACTTGCAGCCAGTACCTCCCAGGGCCTTTCTAAGAATTAACAGAGATGTTGCTCGGAAATAGCTTAGCCCCCTGCCCAGCACAGACAGCAAGCACTCACTGAATGGCAGCTCCCTTTCTCCTCTCACCACCTTTTCAGCGTTTATCCCTCCTAGGACCCCTGAAGACAGAACAGGGAGGCCTCAAACGTGACCTAAGTACAGTTCTCTCACTTGCCGTTTGGGGAAATAGAAGCACATGCCCTAGCTGCTCCTCTTACCAACCCAGATGGGTCATGACTCTAATGATGCATGTGGAGAAATACACCTTTCATGTGTTTCTTAAGGATACCCAGAAAAATGTCTCCAGTGCTCCAAATTTCTGAGAAAACCAAGCTTAAGTCAGAGGGTGTGGGGTCCAGGAAGAGGGGCATAACTCTAAGGCCCCTAAAGGTGCGGTATAGCTGCTCTGGGGGCTGGGGCTGAAGAAGGAAAACAGCTTAGAGCCCTCGGGAAGGAGTCAAGAACGACCACAGGTCCTGGATCTACCGGTTACGACCAAACTGTAATCGTTCACTTTGGCCTCAGCAGTCACAAAAGGATGTGGAAGCGCCCATATATTTACCTCTAAAAGCGAAGAGGACTAGGCCCGCGCACCTGAAGACCCATAATGACGATGTGATCAGTACATCTGGGTTGCTGAAATAACACCTTCCTGTGCTTGCTAAATGGGGAGCTACGTCTCAGCAGAGAGGGTCCTAGCGGTGGGAGGGCCATGTCCCAGCATTGTCGCTGTGTCCCAGTGGTGAGCAGATCTCTCTGCTTCTGTGGGCTGGCTAGCTCATCGCCACTGCTGGTGGTGGGGACACGAGGAACACCACTGACCTGTCCCCACCTCCGCAGGGTTTTACTCACTGTCAGTGAGGCACAGGCAGGTGAAGCATTACCGCATCTTCCGCCTGCCGAACAACTGGTACTACATCTCCCCGCGGCTCACCTTCCAGTGCCTGGAGGACCTGGTCAATCACTATTCCGGTAAGAAACTCTTGGGGTCAATTGTGGTTGAGGAAGCCCCGTTAGCTAAGTGCCTGGTGGCGCCATCTGTCTGGGAAGTGGCACGAGACACCAGTAAACGCCAGCGGTCTGCTCTCACTTCCCACCCATGCTTCCTCCTTGATACGCTCTCTTCTCGCTAATCCCGACTGCAAATCTCGGGCTGAAACAGACTGCCGTGAATGCCGCCTTAGCAAGCAAAGGGCAGCTCATCTCAAATCCTCCCTCTCCCTGGAAACAAGACAAACCGGGGTGCCCGGTTCACAACCACAAACAGGGGGCACTTCCTTGAGTGAGGCCATACATTTTTGAGCCTCTGGGGCTTTGTCCTGAAATGCCACTCGTTTGTCCCTTTTGGCTTGTCAAAATCCTCTTGAGCCTTCACAGCCAACATCAACCCAACTCTGATGGAGCCGCAGGATAGAAGGACTTGCCCTGAGCGTGCCAGGTACTTCTGTCCCCAGCATTCTAATCCTTCTGCCACATGGCCTACTTGATTTTGTACTAGTCTGTGTTTCCCGATAAGCTCCTAAAGCCTAGGATTGTATTTTATTCGTTTGTGTGTCCTTCCTGGACCCAGGAGAGAGGTCCAAACACTCCTAGGCTGACCAAGATAGAGCGCATCCTCCGAGGTGGCGGAAGCATGGTGTGGTTTAAGGTGGAGCCAGGAGAGAGAAGGTTGAGTTAGACTGTGAAAGGCCTGAATGCCAGGTCAGGGGCTGGAACTTTACCCTATGGAAAAGGGAGGAATTATAAAAGGTTGGCGAATTTCTGTGTTTGTGTCCCAGATCCACTTACTATTGGCCAGGCAACCTCAGGCTGGTTATTTGCACCTTGGGCCTCGCTCTCTCCATCTGTGTCATGCAGATACTAATAGTCCCTACCTCTCTGGGACATCGTGAGGATTCAGGGAGTTAGCGCACAGACAGCAAGGAGAAGAGTGCCTGGCACAAACCGCGAGCTCCTGCTAAATATCGGCCCCTGTTACTCAGGCAGAACACGGCCCTATTCCCTGCTTCCTGTACCATGTTGGAGGCAGGTAAAGGAGAAGCTGCTTTTGCTTTGCTAACATCTTCCCCCTTCCGGATGGTTGACCTTGTGCCCTGGGCAACTTGGCTAAAATTCTGTAGGATAAGGGGCCTTGAACTGAAGAAGCAAAGGTCATTTCAAAAAGAAAGGGGTGCCCATGGCCTGCAGTGATCACAGTTGGCCCACGAGAAAGCAGTAGGGCATGAAGGACACCCAGGCTCGGATCTGCACGGTGTGAGACCTGGGCCAGTCCTCCGCCTCTCGGAGCCTGGGTTCCCCATTCATGGGAGGTGGGTAAGAGCGGCCCCCTAGCAGGGGGTCGAATGAGTAATCGCTCCTGTGACGTGCTTAGCTCAGATTGTCACAGAGCAGATGCAAAATAAATAACAAACATTACTTCTGCGATACCAGAAAACTTAGCAGCTAGCTGAAAATGAAAGAGGAAGGGAGTCCTGGAAACAGCCAACTTAGACTGCTAATGAGTAAATGTTGGTTGTGGTATTTGGCTTTTAATAACAATCATCTGAGGGGTGTGGAGACCATACGTTTTGCATAGACAAAAGCAAACATGAAAAGGGTGTTGCCCCAGCAGATCTCGTAAGGACCAGGAGGCCACGAGGCTACCAGGCCAGGAACACCCAAGTCCACCTGGTGCTGCGTGACCACGGGGAGGCTCTCACACTAGTGCAGAGCACGTGCCTTCCGGAAACACGTTCCTGGCCACTGCGGCACCCAATGGGCTGCAGTCATCAGTTCATCTCTGTGAAACACTGAAGAGGGTCCGAAAACCTAAAATGCTTTCTGTGCCCCTTCAAAATCCCAAAGCGGAAACAGCACAGCCCCTTTGACCACCTCCTAGCTTCTTCCTGAAGGCACAGAATTGGGAATTGTGCGCCAGGGCTCTGAACAAACATCTGTGTTTTAAGGTTGCTTATAGTTATTATCCTGGTGCCTTTGGGAAAACTACCTAACACCTCAGAGCCTCAGTTTTATCATTGATAAAATGGAGATTAAAATGCAACTATCTTGTCATTGTTGTTAGGACCAAAAAAAAAAAAAAATTATGCTTGTGACAAGTTTGGCATCTAAAGTACTCCATGCCTGGTGGTTAATTAGAGAACAGGGTTGAGGGGCACAGATGAGTTCCAGACTATGGCTAGGAAAACAGAGCGATGGGGAATGGAACCCTTGAATGTAGAGTTGTTGGAGCGTAAGGGCGTGGGAGGAATGAGCATTTGGCCAGCCGTGTAGGCGAGGGTGAATTAGATCAGTGTACCCAGACACTGAAGACAGTCGTAGGATGTTTTTCTTCCCCATTTAAGAGGCAATGAGTTGCTTTTGGAATGAGTCAATAAGATTGGCTTTGGTCACATTTCTGTAGCTCTGAGCAAGTAACTTAGCCCTAGGATTCTCAGTTTCCTCATCCCTAAAATGGGTATAAAAACACTGACCACACAAAGTGGATGTGGAACCTCAACAAGACAAAGTGGGTGAGGCTGGCTGAGCACCGGGCTCAAGGCACATGCATACAAATGTTCATTCTTTTTGAGGCGCCGCTGATTGTCCCCCTGTGAGAGGCTAGGGGTGCTTCTTCAGCTACAATTTCCTTTTGTCCTTGGGCAAGGACACCCTTGCCAAAAGAGAGCTCCATAACCAGACGGGAGGTGGGGCCGGCCAGAGGTGTGGTGTGCTTCCTAGACCCTCACCACGCAGCAGCTCTGGGGCGGGGATGGCTCTGTCCTGTTGGACCCCAGCAGCCCCTGGCGTCCCTGGCCGCTCTGTCTCCCCCAGCACAGGAGCAGCACGGGGGTCTTCAGCCTGAATGAGGCTGCACAGGATTTCCTCAGTCTCTAAGGTGCCCAGGGACAGCAGAATCACAACTTTGTCCTGCTGGCGTGGTGGGCTGGGGAGGGCTTCAAGAGGTGCAGGCACTTCTTAATGCTCCTGGGAAGGTGAGGGCACCTGGGATCTCAGAGATTTCGTACTCACCAGGGGAAAATAAGAATCGGACTTGTTTAATTTTAATTCTCTTTGGGTGTGGGTATCTAGAATAGAAGAGAAATATTCCTTCATTCTTCCTTTGTGCACTTTCTCTCTCTTGCCCGTTTATCTTTGTTTTTCTCCTCCCTCCCTTCCTGTGTCTTTTACACTTTTTGTGCTTTCTTCACTTCCTCCCTTCCCTCCCTCCCTTCCTCTCTCTACCTGTCTCTCATCTTGCCTTTTCCTACTTCTCTCTCCTCCCTTCCTCCCTTTCTTCCTTTCATTTCTTTTATCTTCCTTCCCTACTGCAAATGCATTTGGCCCCCGTGCTGCACTGAGTGCTATTCTGTCTATCTGGGGGGAGTCGGCGTTGTACACAGCCCCGTTCCTGATCACAGGAGCTCACCCTGTGATGTTAAGGGGGTTGTGCCTCAGTGGGAGATCTTTGAAGGCTGTGTCCTCATGTGGGCATCACTTGTTACCGCTTATTTTGCAGTTGAGGGAAGCAAGGCTCAGAGAGGTTCAAGGTAACTTACTATCAGGGCAAAGCCAAAATTCAAACCCAAGTCTGGTTGATTCTAGATTCTAAGCCTCTCTCCCTACCTGTGCCTTGCTAACTGCAGAGCATATTGGGGCACATTAACATTTTATCAGCGTTTCAGATCTTGGGCTCAGTTTCCCCATGGCGACAACCAGGGAGCTATTCCCCAGGCCTGCCCTCCATGCCAGCTGAGCGTCCCCAGAGTCCCTGATCCGCTGTCTGCTTCCCTCCGCAGAGGTGGCCGATGGCCTATGCTGTGTGCTCACCACGCCCTGCCTGACACAAAGCACGGCTGCCCCAGCAGTGAGGGCCTCCAACTCGCCTGTCACCTTGCGCCAGAAGCCTGTGGACTGGAAGAGGGTGTCCAGGTGTGTGTGTGTGTGTGTGTGTGTGTGTCTGTGTGTGTCCTCCGTGGACATGTGAGCACAGAACAGTGTGTGAGCCTGGCACATGAAAATCATAGTGAGTGTCAGATGGCCCTGCTGAAATTGGGGGTGGGCACCCCAAGCAGGTGCAGCCCCCAGGAATCCCACTCACCCTGGGAGGCAGACCCAGCCTCAGGCCTCATGAGGCACATGGCGACTCCCTGCCAAGCCCTCAGCCCCCTGGTTTTGGAAACATCTGCTGAGTCCCTATTCAATGTGACCAGTACATTTTCTAGCTGAAATATACCACCTTGATTTTCCAAGAGTCAGGATTCTGCAAAGTAACTCACATCTTGTATAAATTTACTATTATTTAAAACCTACTCACAGAGATTAAACACACCAGCAAGGTTCTAGGGTGACTTTCATTTCTCTAAAGGAAAAACATCTCCCACTGATTTGTTCTGTTTATTCCATTGCCAGCTATTGAATTTTTAAGGGTTATCTGTAGTTTGGGATTGGTGGGTTATCTTAGTAATTAAACATTAATCCAGGCATACTATTGTCAAATTCAAAGAAAATCAGAGACCAAAATTACCTGGGAGATGAATAAAACTGCTCTTCCTTATAAGTAACATAAAGAAATTTTCACTAAAATTTACAGTTGGAAGTTGTAGCCGTCTAAGAAAACAGTGGTTTAGAGAGGTTAAGTGATTTGTCCAAGCTCACACAGCCCACAGATGTCCGAACCAGAATGAGAACAGTAAGTTAGAGAAATATTAACCAGGCTCTTTGGTTTTTTGTTTTTGCTTCCTTTCCTCATTCTCTTTCCTTCCATCTCCTCCTTTCTCCATGTCCCTCTCTTTTTCCCTTCCTCTGCCCCCTTTTCTTCGGATTCGCAGACTGCAGGAGGACCCTGAGGGAGCGGAGAACCCACTCGGGGTGGATGAGTCCCTCTTCAGCTACGGCCTTCGGGAAAGCATCGCCTCCTACCTGTCTCTGACCAGCGACGACAGCGCCTCCTTCGACCGAAAGAAGAAAAGTGTCTCCCTGATGTACAGCGGGAGCAAGCGGAGGAGCTCGTTCTTCTCATCCCCACCTTACTTTGAAGACTAGCCAGAGAAAGCACTCCACCGTTCACACCCAAAAGGAACAGAGGTTCCAGCAATCACCTGGGATCTTGCAAAAAGGTCCCCTGATCCCCGGGGAAACCTCATGTCTTTCAGAAGCCAAGAGAAGCCATGTAGCGACGCAAACTCGCATCTTCTCTGTCCACATCATGACCAAAGGAGCCCCACCCTGGGGTCTGACCAGTCCTGGGACATCACTTAAAGTTGAATGATGATGTCACTGGGCAACACTTAGAAGAGCCCAGCATGTGTGTGTGTGTACATTGTGTGTGTGGGAAGGACAAAGCCACTCTCACGAGAAAGTGCACCAGGACCATTCTCCAACAAACTGTCTGGTTACACTCGGAGGTCATTGGAGAGAACCTCTGTACAGCAAGCCTGAGAGGAAGATGAACCAAAAGGTGCTGCCTGGCAGAAGGTCTAGATTTGCAGATGTGTCCCCTAAATGGAACTTTGTTAGCCAACCATAGGGACCCTTGGTTGCATCCTCTCTTTTTAAGGGAACTCCGCGACACTAAATGTTAGTCCAAAGGACTTCTTAGTCCTGAATCAGGAGAAGCCTTTGGCAAGCACCTGCAAACCAGTGGGCAGACGCCAGATGGCCCCCCTGCTGTGAGGAGGGCAAGGCCAGTGAGAGCCAGCCTGGGACTGCACCAGCTCTCCCGATGTCCCCAGCCATGGCTTTGCAGGGCAGAAAGAGCTTCTCTGGGTTGCTGAGATTCTTGCCTGTATTAACACATCAACTATTAATTCATAAGTGCCTGAGGAGGCGTTGTGTGCAGTCCTGTGTATGATATCAGGCCAAAAAAAGAAAAGATGCATAAACTCACCTTCAAAAGAGGTGCTCACAATGTAGACAGAGAAAAAAGTGTATTAAAAAATAGTATGTGAAAGGAGAAATCAACTCCTGGCTTAGGAGGAGATTAGAAGAAGATGAGGGTAACATTTTAGCTGATCCCCAGAGAGTATGCCAGCTGGCTGGACTGGATAGGTAGGAATGGTTGGGGTGGGGGGGGGGAGAAATTGTTAAGTTCTAAAGAATTAATTTATCCAGTATTTTATTCTAAGAAGGCTCTGGCATCCACATGAATAAAAACGCTGAGCTCCACGAAAGATAGGGAGTCCAAGTGGATTAATTCTGTCATACACAGTTTTAAGAGATGAAGGAGAAAACACAGAGTATTCCAGAGAAGAAGCAGGGATCTCCAGGCCGCCCATCTGGCTCCTGCCAGGAAGGGAGGGGGCGACAGATGAATCCGTGACTACTCTTCCCTGTTTGAAAGGGATTCTGGAGCAGGCGGGGTGCGTGCACGTGGTATCTCTGCTGCCTGTGAAGTCTGTCTGCTTGCCACCGGCATTCCGTGTGTCTGAGCTCACTGTGCCGGTGGTGTGCCTCTGTGCATTGACATGATTTTCTGAACCTTCGGTTTCCAGTGTGTTTACACAAGGAGACATTTGTGGTTTTCTCAAGAATCCCAAAGGCTGTTTCGGAGGGCCCAGCTGACGTATGGGATGTGAATGTAACACTGTGGATGTTGACTTCCACCAGCCGGCAGGGCGACCTCCTGAGCTCCAGATGTCTGTACAGCGTCTCATGTATTGTTTTCCGTTGTGACGAATGTGATTGGAATGTCTGGGGAACACTTGGAGGGATTTCTTAATTGGGAAGCATTACACATTGCTAAATCATGTATTTATTCCTGATTAAAATAAACCTAATAAATATTTAACCCTTGGGATATGGGCAGAGCCTCTGGGTTGAGATAGGTGGGTGATTCATTCAGAAGCTCTATGGGTTACAAATTTTCAAGTAAACATGCAACTGGAGAGAAAGAGGGGAGCAAAGGACATCAAGAGAACCCCGGCACTGATTTGCAGCTCAGCATCTTCAAGAGGTGCAGCCTTAAGAAAACCAGATTGTATGACTTTTGAGGGTATCTTGTCAAATTTGAAGGTGGGCATAGGGGATTGAGAGATTAAGGGAGAGAACAAATTCTTAGCGATTTTTATGAAAATTGTGTCCAGCCTAGGTTCTTCTGCACATTGCTTATGATACCTGACCTAGTTTTTTTGTTGTTGTTGTTGTTGTTTTGTTTTTTGTTTTTTTTTCTTGAGACAGGGTCTTGCTCTGTCATCCAGGCTGGAGTACAATGGTGTAATCTTAGCTCACTACAATCTCAGATTTCTGGGCGCCAGGGATCCTCCTGCCTATGCCTCCTGAGTAGCTGAGACTATAGGTGCACACCATCATGCCCGGCGAACTTTCCTATTTTTTGTAGAGATGGATTTTGTAGAGATCCTTGCTTATGTTGCTCAGGCTGGTCTCAAATCCCTGGCCTCAAGCGATCCTCCTGCCTCAGCCTCCCAAAGTGCTGAGATTACAGGTATGAGCCATTGCCTGGCCCATACCTAAGCTATGCATTCTTACAAGAATTTCTTTCTACAACTAATTTTTGGAAAGCTATTAAATAGACAGAGCTCATGTGCTAGGGCTGGAGCAGTGAAAAACAGATGAGGTCTCTGATATGAAATCAGGGTCCCTCATGTCATAATAAACCAGACACTTTGTGATGATGGTGAGTGAAGTACAGAAAATGGCAAGCTCTGAAGCAGCAGCCTGCCCGGCGGGCGTCCTTTAGATCTGTGCTTAGGAAAGGCTTCCAAGTGCAGGCAACATGTGAGCTGAGGCCCGAAAGGTGAGCAGCAGACAGCCACACACAGATCTAAGCAGCGAATGAAGGCAGTAGGAATAGCGGGGCCATGCCTGTGTGCAGGAACAGGCCTGCCTGCTGAAGGAACTAAAAGAAGGGCAGGTGGCCGGGCTGAGTGAGCCAGGGGAGGAGGCAGGTAGGTCCTGCAGGGCCCTGGAGGGGAGAGGGAGGGGCTCATGGTATTTGTAGGAGAATTGGGGGCCCACTGGGAGGGTCCCAGTAGGGGAGTGATACCATCTCATTGATATGTTTCAAAGATCACTCTGGAGGGTGAATTTTTAACATTCCAGCCTTGTATTGTTTACTTGACACATACTTAAAAGGAAAGGAGAAGAGAGGTTGAAAATAAAGGGGTGGAAAAATTTTCATGCAAAAATGAACAAAAGGAAAACCTGTGTTGCATTTTGAGACAAAATGGAATGTAAGGTGAAAATAAATTACATAAGAGAAAAGATATTACAAAAGGAACAATACATTAAGAAGATATAACGATTGCAACCTCTTAATGGAATGATATGGTTTCAAAATACATTAAGTAACTATTATAGGAACAAATAGATAAATCAATAATTTTATTTGGAGATTTTAATACAAAAATCTCAGAAACTGATAGACTAAGCAAAGTATATAAATAGATAGGTAGATAGATTTTGATAACACTATATAACTTTTCTGACAACCAATGGGGACTCCATTAGGTCACCAAGAAAGTCCTAATAAATTTCAGAGTCAGCATCTTCCAGCTCACGCTCTGTGATAATAATGCAATACAATTGGAAATCTAATAGCAAAAGGATGCATAAGAATTCTAGGGATCTATTTAATAAAATCTAAAAAAAAAAAATCCTTGGGTTAAGAATAATGCAAGAAAAAATAAATGACATATTGCTACTTTTCAAAATTTCTGGAGCATAGCTAATAAAATAGTAAGAGGAGAATTTATTGCCTGAAATACATTGATTAGCAAACAAAGAATGAAAGCAATGAGGTCAGTTTTCAGCTGAAGAAGCTGAAAGAACAACACAAGAAGAAAAGAGAGGATAATGATAAGGGCAGACATTAGTGAAATAACGTTTTTAAAATATAACCATAGAGAAGATTTTAAAAAGAAAAACAATTGTGTAAACAGTAAGATTAATGTGATAGACAAAAAACATGAATAAGTATGACCAAGAAAGACAAAGAAGGAGAACAAAAGCAATTCAAACACAGCTCCGCTTGTCACTGTGCCGGCAGGAGGGAATGTGTCCTTCCCAGCAAAGCCCTAAGATAGTAAGAGGTAGCCCTCCACCCTCTCCATACCCTCCCTGCTTTCTGGAACCCCTGGAAGCCCAGACTCAACCCTGCAGGTGAGGACAAGTCCCCAAGGGATGGCAGAGAAACACTTAGAAGAAACTAGGGCCCAGTGGTCAAGAGACACCTGGCCTGCTCACCTTGGGAAATGATATGAGAAAGACAAAGAGGAAAAAATGAACTTATTTATTCTTTCAGCTGCTTTAGTGATGGGTTTTCTTGTTATAGCAGTAGCTGAGCATTTTGCTCGAACAGGTACAGAAATAAACCTGCTATTCTTTGCAGATGATGAGGTAACTTCATGGAAAACCCGATGAAACCATTAGACATGATGAAAGGGCTCAGCAAATTGTTGAATCAACTCATTTCCCTACGCCAGTATGTATGAACTAGAAAATATGGGGAGGGCATTCACATTAGGAGATATGTTTCAAAACCAATAAAAAACAGGACAGGCATGGTGGCTCATGCCTGTAATCCCAGCCTTTGGGAGGCTGAGGCAGGAGGATTGCTTGAGGCCAGGAGTTCAAGAGCAGCCTGGGCAACATAAGCAAGACCCCATCTCTACAAAAAATAAAGATAAAAAATTAGCTGGGCATGGTGGTATGTACCTGTAGCCCCAGCTATTGGGGAAGCTGAGGCAGTTGGATCACTTGAGCCCAGGAGTTTGAGACTGCAGTGAGCCATGATCATGCCACTGAACTCTAGCCTGGGCCATAGAGTGAGATCCTGTCTCTGCAAACAATGGAAAACTGTACTCTGGGCCCAAACCACCATAGAATTGGAATAAGAGAAAAGTTGTAAGCATGCAAAATAAGATAAAGTTTCTAAAAATTGCTAAACAGAAGCCTTTTTACTAAGGTGAGATTCTTTCTGTTTTGAGAGGCGAGGAAAGGCTTGGAGGCTCCTTTCACCTGAGCCAAAGGATGGGAGGAACTTTCCAGGTGGATACTAGACATGCTGACCACAGAAGAGAGATGGAAGGGCCTAGAAGAAGGCATGGCATTTCCTAGGAAGGGAGGAAGGAAGATAGCTGGTGAGCCTAGAGTGTGGGATTCACACAGGGTTCATGCAGGAGGGGAGCAAGAAAGGAGATGGGAAAGTTTAGCTTGAGGCCAACTCATGAGGCTATGAATCCCCCTGAGGAACACAGAATTGGGGCAATGTTACAGGACAGCAAGGAAAATGTTTTCTGTGTCCCAAGAATCATACCACAGAGAACTTGACCTCCTCTGTCTTCTCTTAAAACTGGCTGGGTGCAGAGCCAGAATGCATGTTTGCAAGAAGCCTCCCTTCCTCGTCTGACCTGGCCCCAGGACAGGTGAAATGTCCTTGGACTTGCATTTGTTTGGAGTTCCCTTCCCTTGGCAAGGGAAGGGGGGACTTGGATGTCTTGAGTTTGTATGGTGTGCAGGACACTTTGCAACACTCATGTCATGACAGCATCTTAAGACCTTGAGAGATAGAATTAATCATACTGATTTAATTTTATAGGTGAAGAATGAAAGATGAAAGGTTTCCTCCAAGACCAAGATCTTAATGCAGGCCTATCTGATTCTAGCCTTGGGCTCTTTCTCTTACACCTTAAGACCCCAACTGAGTCCCAAGTTCCTGGAACAGCAGCCTCATAAAGAGTGGGAAAACACATGAGTTGGCTTGATGTTCTAGACCCTAATGCAGCACCCCTTTGCTGTGTGTTCTTTGGCAGTTCACTGAACTTCTCTGAGCATCACATTTCTTATCTCTAGATTAAAAATAAAATAAAGACCCCATGCCAATCAATGTGAGGAATCTATGAGATGAGATATTGAAAGTGCTTTGTGGTCTCCGATGTGCTAAATGATAATAGGTTATTAATTATCATCACCAGAATTTCTCTTGGCCAATGTTTCAACAGTTCTGGACCCAAGATTTGCAGAGAGACTTAAGATTTTATCCAAGAATAAATTTCCAACTCACATTCATTCCCCCGAACATCTGTTGGTAAAGAACACATTTAAGAACTGCTAATATATTGAAGTATTTTAGTTCTCTTGATTCCAAATAATTTCACATGCATCCCAAAGACTGCTGGGAGCAGTTGTAAAATCTGCTTCCAAATGACTAAAACAGACGGGAGGGTTTATTTTTAAATACGCTGCCATTTGTTAAAACAGATTAGGTTTTGAAATTCCCCAAACACCTAAACCTTCAAAAAGAAAAATCTGTCTTCTAGGCCTATTAGAAGGTACTCTGAGCATCTTCTGGGTCCTAGTGAGTGTCTGATTTCTGAGAGAGCCCTGGAGAAATCCCTCTAGGATCAACCCAAAGCAGGATAATCTATTTTCAACACCAGGAATTGAAAGATATTTGTGCTCAAATCTCCTGCCACTGAGATGGACCAACTTCAGAGAGACAGAGTGAAGAAAATTGGAATCAGAGGACAAGGAACACGAGGAAGAGGTGGGAGGGAGGGAACTGAAGCCAGCTGTGGGTCCCGGGTCCCCAAGAACAACATCTGAACACTCCCGCAGCCATCTGCTCGTTGCCGCCATGTTAATTATGGAGCATCCACTCACTGCAGGCCGTGCTGTGTGGGTGCCCGGGGCCCTGTGGAGAGCCAGGCACACACCCTGCTCTGCTGGAGCTCACAGCCTTGTGAGGGGGCAGCCTTGGCCCTAAGAGCGATTACTGACTGATGGAAATCGTGGGAAATGCTGTGCAGAAGTACAAGCAGCACAAGCCATAGACAGGGAGCCCGTTCTAGGCTGAAAAGCCGGGAAGGCTTTCCTAAAGGACAAGAAGGGCAGGCAAAGAGGGGGCTGGGAGAAAAGTGCTCCACACAAAGGACAGGGCCTGCAGGAGGCAGAACAGAGTATGGACTCCAAGGAACTATAAAGGCTACTGCGCCTGACAGAGAGAGATGGAGTGACAGGTGTCACTGCTTTCTGTTTGGAATGGTGACAATGCCATCTAGCATCATTTATTCCTAAAGCCCTATGCAACGGTACTTCTTCTGTCCTGTGATCAGGGGTTTGGATCCCAGAAAGGCTGGGCAAGGCTGGGGTGCAGTCATGTGATCTTATTGCTAGCAGGTTAATGATGAGGGCTCCAGTCAATGATGTAGGTCTCAGTGGTTCTCCATGGTGGACCTCATAGTCACTTTCTCTCTCTCCAGTGTTGCCCCTCTTAACTCCATCCTCAATCCCACCCTAATAGAAGTCTTTCTGAAGGGCTGCTCTAAGCAAGTTTCCCACCTGCTTAAAAACATTTTGACGGCAAACAAGTGTTCGTAGCGGCACTGCTCACCCTAGGAAAGGATACAACCCAATGTCTGTCAACAGATGACTGGATGAATAAAGTGTAGTCTATCTGCACAATGGAATACTATTCAGCCTTAGAAAGGAAAGAAATCCTGATACATGCTACAACGTGGATGAATCTTGGAGATATTATTCTAGGTGAAATGAGCCAGACACAAAAGGACAAATCTTGTATGATTCTACTAGTGTGAGGTACCTAGAACAGGCAAATTCCTAGAGACAGAAAGTAGAATAGAGGTCATCAGGGGCTGAGGAGATGGGGAGTGGGGAGTTAGTGTTTCATGAATACATAGCTTCTGTCCTGGTGGTGGATAGTGGTGATGGTCACACAACATTGGGAATGTACTTAACGCTATTGAACTGGACACTTTAAAATAGTTAAAATCATAAAAATGAAACAAACAAACAGACAAACCCCTTTGAAGGCTCCCCAGGCACTCAGGATAAAACCCAAGCTGTTCAGGGTGGTCTGGCCCCTATCTGCCTCCATGCTGCTGCCCACCAGGGCCCTGTCCTCCAAGCTCTCCCTGCTGCCAGGACTCTGCCTGTAGCTAAATGTCTACACAGCCTTCAGCATTTAACTCAGACAGTCCCTCTCCAGGGATGTGTTCCTCCACACTCACTCCATCCCCTGTGCTTGGTTGGGGTCTTCCCTTTAAATATCTGCTTTAAGTCTTTGTCCCCCACCCTCAGTAACTACAAGCTTCCTAAGAACTGGGACATGTATTATTTATCATGGCATTTCCAGCACCTAGCACAGCACACCTGGCACTAATTGGATGCACAAAAACATTATGAACTAATTAATATCAGAACAACAAACATCAGGGCTTATGCTGTGGCCAACCAGGTTATTCCTTCCATCATCATCATCAACATCGTTATATCATTCTAATTATTGTCATCATCAACATCATTATATCATCCTAATTATTGTCATCATCAACATCATTATATCATCCTAATCATTGTCATCAACAACATCATTGTATCATCATCATCATCACCATAATCACTTCAGACCATCCAGTAGAATCATGAGTAGTGACTTCTCTTCTTAACTATCATTTGTTGACAGGGGAGGTAATGGATGGTTCACACCACTGAACACTAATGAGTCACTCCCAGGAAACAAAACACTTCACCACCTAGAATTTGGCATGAGCGGAAAGTATTCAGGGAGCCCTGCAGCATCCTGCAATCACAAGCACATGGAAGGATAAGCAGGATCCATACTTAGGACAAAGGATGAGGAAAACCCAAGCAACTGAAGCCATCTGGGGAGAACCACCTCCCCAACAGCATCTGCAGTAAGACTGAAGAGAGAGCTGGAGACTCACCATCAGCACAGCCCTCCGGAAGAGTCTGGCGTTGGTGGCCCTGGTTGTGAGAAGGTGGATGCTGGCCACGTCAGCCCCGCCACGATCTGCTGCCAGGCACACACGTCGAGGGTCCCCGCCAAATGCTCCAATGTGGTTCTGTACCCAGGTCAGAGCCGCCACCTGGTCCAGCAGCCCCCAGTTGCCGCTCACCTCTCCTGACCCTTCAGAAAAGAGGAAAGCCATTTACCCTTTGTGATTTTGCAACCTCGGATTTAACACTCATGGTGCTATCTATGCCAGGCATGTGGCTCCTCCCGGGGACCTGGGCTCTTGTCCTACAGGTCAGGACTGTGGGTTCCAAATATAGTGAGGGACAATGGGAAGAACATGGGCTTCAAAATCAGACACACTTAGGCTTGAATTCTAGCATTAGCCTTTGCCAGCTAGGAGACCTCGGACACATCCCTTCACCTCCCTGGGTCACGGCTTCCCCATCATTAGATGCGGGCAGTTGCTCAGATTAGAGGCAATGCATGTGCAGTTCCACCAACCAGCTCGGCTGGTCCGCGGGAAGGAGGGGAACTCCCTGCCCCACAGCTTGGACCCCGCGGCATGTGGCTGTCCCGGACAGTGGCCAGGCCAGGCTGGGGCTCTGGATCCCATTCCTCCCCCTGCCTCGTCTTCTGTGTCTTTAATATCATGCAATTGAACTGATTTCTTTCCTTTTTCATGGAAGTCAATAAACATTCATTGAAAACCCAGTACTATTTTTTTTTAATGAAATGATTCAGACACAAAGAAGTGCAGAAAAAACATGCTCTTCTCCTTAGCTTTTTGGGACACTACATGCCCACACCCTTCTGATTGTCCTGTGAATTCAGTGGATGCTCCTTGGCAAGCTATTCCGCTAACTTGTCCTCCTTTAAAAACCTTGAATCACTAAACCACATTCTCATCTGGACTGAAGTTCCCATCCTTCTTTTCTGACTTTGCTCTAAGAAACAGATTTCACAGCTTCCATGACACCCACACGCTGATGACTGTCAAGTGAACGTCCACTGGCAGCTCAGACCACGCCCAGAGCTCCAGCCCCTCACATTTCCCCACAGGGCGCCAGAGTTGTGATTAACAGGATTCAGTATCCAGTGAGAAACCACTGACAAGACTCCATATTCTCAAATAGGAAAAACAGAGAAAAAAATAGAAAAAAACCTTGCATCCTGATTCTCCAGTCTAGTATTCACAAAGCTGAAGAGAACACCAGCTCAGGTGCATAACAACACAAATTATCCTTCCAGCTGGGGAGACATTCAGAATGTCTTCAAATGTGTTTCATGTTCTGGGGATTGGTGAAGCCATTGGTAGGACATGGTCCCCGCTGTGAACTTTTCCGGATTGCACGCATGTTCCATTTGTTAGGATGAACGTGTTTGTTTCCCCCAAGGTCTCAGGGAGCCCAGGAAAGCAGGGTGCTGACCAAGTGGGACCAAATCCTGCAGATCTGGGAGGTGATGTCCGTGGCCTGCATTTCCAGTGATGATGGGGAAGGGGGGACATTCCTGACTCTCACTTCCCGTATATAAGCTTAGCTTTCCACTGCAGGAGCAGGGCCAGTACTGACCTCTGGGGTCACACTCCCGGGAGGTCAGAGGTGAGGGTGTGCTCCAGGGCCCCTCATCAGACCAGTGCGAGTTGGGCTCCAGCTGGAGCCAGCACCGTGCTAGGTGCTGCCCCGCGGGCACACAGCCTCAGACACTCACTCAGAAGGCAGTTAACAAGCAATTATAGTCTGGGAAGTCTAGTTCAACCCTTTCTTTTACTGGTGATGAAATTAAAACTTAAGGAGGAAAGAGTTTGTTTAGATGCAAAAAGTAAATTTGAGATCAAGTTGGCACTCAAATCCTAATTCACAATGAATGCTCAATCCAATTCAACAAACATTTGTTGAAAAATCAATGATGCACATTAAAAAATGTAAGTGCTCTATTTCTGGAACTATCTCTGCTCAAAGAGCCTTTGTAACTCCCCCATTCCTGCTGTATCAAGTTTGAACATCTTCCTGGCTGTTCAGACCCGCTAAGATGTGCCGTCAGCCTGTCGGAGCAGTCTGGGTCCCCATCACTGCCCAGAGGCCGCCTGCCGTGCCCAGGTCCACGCTGCTGCAGTCTGCTGTGGCCCAGCCCCAGTTCTCATGCTCAGGGCCTGCTCAGGTCCCATCTCGCTCAGTCTTGCCACAAGCACACACTGCACTGCAGATTAACGTGCATGAAGGCTTGGCCCTGGTGGGCAGGACAGGAGAGGGCTCCTCTGGGCTGCCCAGGGGCTACAGCTTGGTGGGGAGATGATGTGAATGGAAGCTCTGGACTTATGATAACACTTATCCCATCCACCCTGCCCACCTTGATCTACCCTGCCACCTCCAGGTTCCTACCCATCGGATCAAGACCAGCCAGCACACATTCAACAGCTCCATTGGCAGAAGCCCCTTAGTGCAGTTCTGGGCTCACAGTAGGTCCTCAACCAGGTCTTGCCAATGCACATGGATAAGAGGCAGCATGGCATGGTGGCTATGGAGCCAGACCAGCTGGCTGCAGTCCCAGCTCCACCGCTGACTAGCCATGTGGGGCCCTGGACAAGTTATTTATGTTTGTGTGCTTTGGTTTTCCCTATCTGTAAAATGGGGATGAAAATAGCACCTACCTCATTAGGTTGTTGTGATGAATAAATTAGCTAATATTTGCAAAAGGACACAAATCAGAGCCTGGCATAAAGTGCTATAGCAGATTAACTTTTTAATAAAATAGAACAGGTTCAGGTCCTAACATTATCTCACTGATGCTCTTAGCAGGGCCTGTCCTGTCTTCAGTAGCAGGAACAGCCCCTGTGACGGGTGCCCCCAGGGGCCGCACTCCATGCCTGACTTTCTGCTTAGGAAGGACAGCAGACTGTCTCCACAAGCCTCCGAGTGTCCCAGGGACGATGAGGTCATGCACTGCGTGGTCACCTTTGGCAGCCAGGCCTTCTGTCTGGCTCCCTGGCCAAAGCACACTTCCTCCACCGCCACGACCTTGGAGGGCCAGTGAGTAAGCGCCTTGTCCACCCTCGCCTCCCTTGCTCCCCCTCCCCTCCCTGCATGGCTTTGCCAGATGCCCCTGGGGTCTATCCGGCCTGCAGGACCCAGGCTTAGGAAAATGGCCTCCCCTGGCACAACAGGGACACCTCACTGTTTATTCCCACAGCTCATTTCAACAGGACCAGAGGCTCCCTTTAAATACTGTGCTGAGCTTGCCCTTCCTCATCAGAGAGCCGAGTTTGTCTAGCCGGCCTCAGGGAGGCACAGGCTTCTGTTTTCATCTTTCTCTCATCTCTTTCGAAAACAGCCTCTGGAGCACAGGGCTCTAGGGGACTGTCTTCTCACTGGGACACAGCGGCAGATGCTGCAGCACATTATGAGATGAGATCACACACAGCAGCTACTCTGTCTGACGCAATAAATGACAAGGCGGCTGCAGCTGCCATTAAGAGGCAGTTTTGTGCCCACGACTGGCCAGATGCTGGGCTGAGAAATGACGAAACACAGCCCTGCCCTGAAAGAGCCCCTGTCTGGGGGAAGAAAGAAGGATTGACATGTGTGAGCCCTGCTAGGTGCCAGGCAAGGTCCTGGTGCTTGTCTTTCATGTGCCCCAGTTCATGGAAGCTGCCCCACACGTGTCGGCATCTTCCGCTGACGCATGGGCAGCCTGCGATGGGAGGCGGAAGGGAGGAACTGCCCAGAGCCCCACGGAGCGACAGAGCAGCTCTCGGCCCCCGTCCTGCTCAGATGCAAAGCTGCACTGCGTCCAGGACCCCAGGCCGAGGCTGGCACTCAGCACGACCAGCTCTTCCCAGACCTGTGTTCTGAACTGTAGTTTGCAACTGTTTAAAATGGAAAAAGGAAGCGATGAATAGGAGGAGCACAAGGAAGCTGTAAGTCAATAAAACTCTGCTGTAGGGTAGTGCAACAGTGGACACGGAACGTCATGCATTCAGCAAGACCCAGAGAATGCACAACCCAGAGCACCAGCTCTAATGTAAACTATGGACGTCAGTGAATAATAAAATATCCCTCCTGGTTCATCAAGTGTAACAAATGTGCCTACCCAGGGCATGATATTAACAACAGCAGGGGAAACCAAGGGCAGGGAAGAGGGAGTGTTTGGCAACTCTCTGTACTTTCAGCTTAATTTTTCTGTAAATTTAAACTAGCTCTAAACAGCAAAATCTACTGGTTGTTTTTTTTTAATGGAAAAAGGGATGGATGATGTATCTGTGCCACAGGTTTACTAGGGGGATTAACGGAGGCCAGGGGCCTGCCCCTTTCTCCTCGAGGAGGTGAACACCGGCTTCCAGCGCTGCTCCGCAGAGCCTGGTCACCAAGTGTGCAGGAGGTGGGCAGGAACCGGCTCCTCTGCAGCTAGGAGGCCTGCGTCCCTATCACGGCTCTGCTGTCCTCTGCCCGGTGTCCTGTCTCTGTGACTCAGTTTCCTGACCGATTGATGAGGACACTAACATCTTTGCTCCCCTCTCAGGGCAAACTGCAGGGAAGTGCAATGCAACAGACCCAAAAGCTCTTTGGGAATGCAGGACGTGCTACAAGGGCTCCTAAACAAAGCAAAGAAAATGGCCTGTGGCTAAAGACCCACCCTGCTCTGTACAACTGAGGAACAAGGCACCAAAGGGCGTTTCTAGACATCTGAGGGAGCAAGCTGCAACACGTATTTCTTGTTACTGTTCAACCATCGGAGTTTAGCACCCAGGCTGCCACATGTGACCGTGGGTGATAAAGTCCCACTGAGCTTCGCTGTCTCATCTGTGACATGGCCACGCTGCCGGCCTTGCAGCTCTGTGAGAGCCAGGCGGGGCATCCGGGAGAAAGACCTGGTGAGGAGAGGCGCTCCCTCAGTGCAGTCTTCCTTCTCTCTTGCGATAGTTTTCCCTTGAGCAAAACGAACAGGCAGCATTGGTGCCAGTCAGGAATGAGTGGAGCTGAGTGTTCTGGAAGCTTCCGTCACCTCCCCACAGGCTGCCCCTGTCAGCAGCCAAAATGAGTTTGCCTCTCCAGAAACACATGAATTCGCAACGAGATTACACTCCGTGAAATCAAAATCCTCCACCCGCTCAGCGACAGACGACATATGGAAAGTCGCTCTCTTCTGTCTAGAAATGCTCTAAGCCAAAAAGTCAGTCAGGCCTGGGAAAGCTCCACGGGCCTCCAACAGGACCCGTCCTGCATGTCACCGCCTCTGCAGAGACAGGGGCTCCTGACTTAACAAATCATGTTATGTTCAAAAAGAACAAAGAAACCCCAGGCAAAGAGTTTTCTCTCTTTAAAAAAGAAAATAAACTCACATGTGAAAAATTATCTATACTCTCCAAAAAGCTTCCACAAAACCCCAGTCAGCATATTGGTGTCTCAACACCACATACATCTGAAAGAGGGTGGGGATAATTTCCCTGTTTTACTGGTGAGAAAACTGGGATTTGGAAAGGTCCAATGAGGGACCCAGACTCTCCAAGACAGAGAACAGAGGCCAGGAAGGGGGAAGCTGTATCCACTCTTGGATTCCCAGCTGACCCCACTATCTCTAAAGGAAAATCTGAAATGTGTTCATCATCCCCGACTCCCACGCTGGCATCTGGTTGCTTATTGGCCTAACTTCTTGCCTGTTTCCGAACCCTGATATCTTCTTGTTTGTGGTCCAGGCCTAGAATCTTCACTGCGGCACCAAGGCCTCATGCCATGTGGTCACTCAGCTCCTTTGGAAACCCGCCACCCTCCAGACATCCTAGTCCTCTGTAGATCACTCCCACCTGCCCACGCCTACTTAGCATGTAAAACATTCCAGGTCTTCAACGAGACGCTTTTTAAATAAAGATGAAGTTAGTCTCCATCCTTGAGGGCTTGTACAACACACTACAGTCTCTGAAGCACTTCCCAGGTTTCCCCCCACCTGAACACACAGTAACTACAGAAGTTGGGTAAAATTATTCCCATTTTCTGGAGGAGAAAACTGATACTCAGAGAAAGGAAGGGCTTTGTCTGAGGTGCCACAGCCAACAAGTCGCAGAGCTGGCCCTTGGCTCTTCAGATTCCAAGGCCAGTGTGTCCTCTCTCTGCCACTGAGGCCTGACACCTCTGCTACCCCTCATGGTGTCTGGAGATGGAGGAGAAGACATGGGTGGAGGATGCTGGGGTCAGTCCAGGGCTCAGTTCTGCCCTGGTGGTCGGTGGGGAGGATGGAGGCACAGCCAGGGTGATGAACAGGGCTGTGTCTGGGTATGGGACAGGAGAATATTCCCAAGTGAGGCCAGAATTAAAGGAGGTGGGAAATCACTATTTATATAGCCCTCACTCCAAGGCAGATGGCTTCCCCGTGAGCAGGAGAGCAAAAACCCACTCTTGGAGCAAGTTCAGCCCTGGTGAATCCTGGCTCTGCTATTTCCTAACTGTATAACCTTGAGCCAGTTTCTACCTTCCCTGGGCCTCAATTTCCTCTTCAACACACACACACACACACACACACATGCACACACAGACACATGTGCACACACACACATATGTGTACATGTGCACACGCACACACAGGCTAACACCCATGGCTGTACTTGGAACAGCTTCAGACACACAGTAAGTTCTCAATAAGTGGCAGCTATTGTTCTCATCCACAGGTGTCAGCATCGATGGAAGGTCTCAGAATATGCTGGAATCTCCACTGTGTGCCTAGCTGTGCTGGAGGAGGGGCAGGGTCAGTGAGGGGCTGGAGCTTTAGGAAGAAGGGGCTGAGCCTTGGCTCAGGGGTCAGCAACTCACCGGAACTCAGGAAGCCGAAGGCACCCACTCGGTAGCCGGCAGTGACCACGATGAGGTCACCAACAGCAGCGAGGACAGAGCCGTCGACAGCTGGCCATCCTGAATTCCCTTCCCCCTCCATGGTGTTGTGGAAGAACACCAGCACCGACGCGTTAGGGGCCTGTGGGGTGGGAGAAACACGGCTAGAGGAAGTGATGCCTGTTTCACCTGCAAGAGCTTGGTGAGGCCGTTCCCACGCTAGGAGCCGGATTCTGGGTCTATGCCGGCTCCCCCTGTCGACTCTGCCCTGTGGGCACACTTAGCCCCGTGCGATGAGCTGAGCTGTGTCCCCCCATACATACATTGAAGTCCTGGTCCCCAGGACTGCAGAATGTGACTGTATTTTGAGATAGGGCCTAATGAGGTAATGAGGGTAAAGTGAGGTCATAAGTGTGGGCCCTAGTCCAGCAGGACTGGTGTCCTTACAAGGGGGGGAGACCAAGGCACAGCAGGTGTAGAGGGAAGACCATGTGAAGACACAGGGAGGAGACGATGGCCATCTACAAGTCAAGGAGAGAGAGGCCTCAGAGTGAACCAGTCCTGCTGACACCTTAACCTTGAACTCCTGTCTCTAGAATTGTGAGAAAATAAATTCCTGTGTTTAAGCCACCCAGCCTGCGGTACTTTGCTATGGCAGCCTGAGCAAACCATCAAGCCCCATTTTACAGATAAAGACACTGAGGCTCACAGAAGGTGGAGATGCTGAGCTCACACTGCAGAGGAAGCAAGTGGCAGAGATGGCAGCTCACTGCAGACCTGGGGCCAAACCTCCGAAGTGCAGTTGCTCTCACTGCTAGTAGCCTGCGGACCAGCAAGAGGCAGGCTTGTCACACTTGCCATGGGATTGGACCCCTGTACACTGACTAGGTCTGCATCCTCAGAAACTCATGTTTCCTAAAACCTGTGATCTGAGAGATCAAAATAGATGCCCCTTTATCCACTAAGACAGACCATGGACCCTAACGTTAAGGAAGCAAAAGTTACTTACAGGTTGAGGGTTCAGGGCTCAGCTGACATGGCAACTTCCTAAATTCCTATGGCTACAAGGAAAACCACACTCTTTCTAGACCCTCTAACAATAGGAGCTATGAGGAAAATGATCAGCCCCTTTCTATCTCTGATTTACAGCTCAGACCACTACAGCCCTGATCAGACAAAGGACCAGCCTGCAGACCCTTAGCCTGTATCACTCAAATTATAGGGGCTGTGCACAAACTGTTTTGTGTGTCCTATAGCTCATCTTTCCGTGTAAAGAGCCCAAATCTATCTCATTTTAATGCTTAATCCCCACCCCGAACTGAACACAAGATGTATGTTATATACATGTTTACCCATTGTGCATGAGCTTGAGTCCCCTCATAGATATGTATAGCTTCCCCCCAAACCTGCTGAATATGTATGACTCTATTATGTAATATGGACCCTATGAGGCATAACAAACCCCACCAGCTCTTTCCCTCTTCAAGGAGAAAGCACCTTCAGTACACACCAGAGACTAGCTCTTTCCAGTTTACAAACTGGTATTGCAAATGATGCTCTCCTTTCTACTGTGTAGCCACACTGGTGGTCTTTAGAGGACAAGCTCACCATTTCCTCTTTCTCTCATGGGGAGCTCTGGCCCTTGCCCCTAAACAGGAGACCCAAACACTCAGCACCGGGATTGTGGCAACTACTCAGGCAGATATAGGCCTTCAAACAGGCATAACTGGATTTAAGGTCAAAGCCAAAACCTCACCCCTCTTCTGCCTCAAACAAGAGTCCATAAGGAAAGTTCCAGAAAAATGCTTCTGGAAGGGTCTTTCCAAGGAAAGCACCCCATTTCCTCACTGGCAGACTCATTTGAATTGGGCTCCTCCCTCCCCAGCCCAAAGCCTTCCAAGGCTGCGGCCTTCATCCCAACCCCTGTGTAGCTGCATGTCTCAGCACCCTCCTTCCTCCATGCCCCTGTGCCAAGTGTCACCTCAGGATCCCCTGCTGACACCTCCTGTCACTTGGTATCTCCTTGCCCTGCTTATTTTTCTTCACAGTGCTTATTAATACTGTAATTAGTCAATATTTATTTGTTTATCTATTTATTTCTGCCCCTCTCTCTAACACATAAGCCTCACAAGGGCTCTGGTTCACAGCTGTGCCCCTCCCAGAACAGTGCCACGCCTGTCACAGGCCCTTAGAACGTCTGACGTGTGCCATCCCCCCCATGTGGTGCGGTGGGTGAGGACGTGGGCAGGAGCACATGCGGCCACACACGAAGCTGGAGGACCCTGTGCTCATTCTCCTACCCAGGCTCCACAAAGCTCAGAGCCAGCCGCAGGCAGCACTGAAGGGGCACGGGCTCTGTGGGCCACTGGGGAGGTGAGCGGACAGTGCTGGCACTGGGGGACAGTCAATTTCCAAGGGGAGAGTTCTCAGGGCAGACAGAGCAAGTGCTTTGGGACTCACCAGGTTCTGAGGGACAAACACATTGAGATACAAGCAGTCTTCGCTGACTTCCAGAGACATGGGTGTTAGGATGCCCGGCTGCCAGCAGCTGGCCCTGCAGATACAGACCGTGTGACTTCCAGGAGAAACAGGTAAGGGCACATGCCCCATCTCCCTTCCTGACCTGTTGCCTATGGCCAGAGCCCACCACCCCACTCCGAAGGCTTGGTGTCCCACCAGCTTGGTGGAAATTAGGCAGCTTCCAGAAATGGGATTGGCCAGTCCGTGGAAGAAACAACAGGATGCCCCTCACTCTCTGGCCACTGGCCTGTGGAGGAATGTTTCCCAGGAACAATGCACCAGCCCAGAGAGAAGGGTGCTGACCCAACAGCCCAGGATAGAGCAGAGGACAATGGAAGCCTCTCGGGACCATTGCTCTTCCTTGCTCCAGTGTGTAGACCTTTCTCTGGAAGGGATGTCTGACCTGTATCCTACTCTAGTACCGAGTCCCGGGGTGCTGGTTTGAGCATGTCCTACCATAAGAGCTGAGACCACAGCTGAGGCCATGCCTAACAGCAGCATGGTGGTCAGCCACCCAACAGGTGACTTGAATATCACCTAACCCCTGGGCTGCAGTGACCCACACTCTGCAATCACTCTCCACTCAAGACCTATGTCTCTGGATCACCTCATCCGACAAATGGGTACATCCTAACGTTTTAAGGTGTTCTAATTCATGCATGTTTGTTGTTTTGGTTTCCCAGTGGTAGAACAGACAGCCATGCCTTTCTGCCTTCCTACCGCCACTGTCCTGGTTGAACCCTCACTATCCTTATCCTGGAGTACTTCAAGAGCCTCCTAGCTCACCACTCTGGCCATGGGCCTGTGGACCCACTTAGCATCAGCTGTGGGTGGTAATGCACATGGAGGGTGCAGCTGCCTGAGGCAGAGCCAGGAGATGCCAGCTGGGAGGGAGGAGTGGGTGGGGAGGAGAAGGGCAGTAGTAATGGGTGCTCTTCTCACAGGTACTCTGAGCATGCTTCAGGTAGAAAAAAATCACAAAAGTGTTCTTCAATATGTTTACTATTTAAAGTGGCGCATGCATGGAAAGGAAAATTAAAAATTTTGATGAGGGAAGAAGATGAGATATGGGTGTTTAAAAAAAAAAAACAACTTGTAATATTGTGGGGGGGGGGTGGAAATCCTCACAATGGTTTTCATTAGCTCACTGACTTTTCCTTTAGTGCTGTGTTTCCTAGCTTCCTTAAAGACAGAGGTGGCCAGGAGGCGGAGCCTGGCCACTGCAATCCTGGTAAAGTGGTGTGTGTACCCCACCTCCAGGCTAGGCCATGGGAACCTCCTGCTGATTACTCCACAGCCTCTCCTTCCCAGAGCAACATCCAGGGGACCTTGGAAGAACTCAGAGCCTCCCTTGGCCTGGGTCCATGGATCCCTGCATGCAGCAGAGCACACAGGCCCCTGCATCACGAGATGGACTTCACATGAAGGGAACAGGGTTAAGTTACGGATATTTCGGAGTGTATCTATTACAGCACTTAATGCTACGTTAACTAATACATCCCTCACCCTCATATGTTGCTCACACCAGAATGCACTGCTCTGCTACCGAGACTCACTTTGATGGCTTAGGATGGGAAAGAGCTTCTCTGGGCATTCACTAAACATACTCCACTCAACTCATACCTTGGCTTGCTGGCATCCCAGGAGCCTGTCCAGTTCCAGGGCTCCGGTGCCCGGAAGCGGCTGTCTGCCAGGGGTGGGGCAGCATACGGAACTCCAAGGAACTGGTCCACTTGTTTCCATGAAGTGCCCACCTGGATGGCCTGGGATCTGCCCAGCAGCCGGCCATGGGTGGCAATAGGCACGGAAGGTGCAGATGCCTCATAGCTGAGCAGAGGGGTGCCTGTGGGGAAGAAAGGGGGTGTGGGTGGGGGGCAGAAGTGAGTGCTCTCTCCTCTGGCATTCTAAACATGCTTTAAGCAAAAGGGGGGAAAAATCACTGCTTTTTGTGCCTTGAAAATGTCAGTAACTCATTGAGACCTCCATAACTTAAGTCCGTCAAGTTTTCAATGAGAACAAAAAGAAAGAATAGCAAAGACAGCTGATCTTTATTAGGCATCAGATATGTGCAAAGTGCAGCACGGATCCCTTCCACACATGGATCTTCCCAACCGGCCTGCAAGGGGCCGCTCACCCAGGCCCACAGCCCCTCCCCCGGCACCCTGGGCCTTTCGAAAGAACAGAGGGGCACATGGCGGACAATATTCAACCCTCCCGGGGTGGTCTGGGGCCCAGCTCCTTCACCAAACAGCAATCAGCCTTCGTTTATGTGGTGAAATGTATGCATTATTCATCCAAAGAGGGATGAGTAAAGCATATCATTTCTTTAGGCATTTTGGGTCAGATCTGCCACCAAATGAGTTTGCTGCAAAATTAGAAAAAGATATTAACTTTTAGAACTTTTGGATTTCAGAATTGCAGCTAAGGGATTGCGGACCCATATTTGTAGTTCACTGATAAGGAAATAGATTTAGGGGTGGAGGCTTAGCACCTGCCAGGACTACAAGGTGATGTGGGATTCGAAGCCACACCTTTCTCAATGCACCTCAGAGCTCTGCCCCTCTCTTCGGCTCAGGTGCCCCTGCCTGTGAGTCCCTCCCTCCTATTTGCTGAAGGCCAAGACTGTGCGGCCTGCCCTCCCCGCTCAACCTTCATCCTTTCTCTGTAGTCTGGTCTGGTTTCCTTCAGGTCATTTTCATTCATTCATTGAATTGAATAATTGACTCATTATTGATTGATTCAATAAATTTTGTTGGGCCCGGGCTCAGTGCCAAGTGCCATTTTCAGGGACTTGAGACAGGCCTGTCTGATTCCCCGAAAGACTTAAAGCCTCGCACAAAGGAAGCAATAAACACTCTTGAAGAGACACTTCTTGTGCGAGAAGTCTCTTAGGATTTCTAAAAGGTAGGTTTGGTCTGCTCACCTGCACATTTGGCTGATTGAAAGACAAAGCCTTTCTGCTTTCTCTGTCTCTGTCTCTCTGTTTCTCTCTCTCTCTCTCTCTATATATATATGTATAATATCTACACACACATATATAATATATATACACACATATATATATGTGTATATATATATAAATTATATATAAGTTACAGTAGTGACTGAACAGGAGTATGGAGAAAGGAAGCACACAGGCAGATAGGCAGACAGGCAGAAATCCATTCATTCCTCAAGAGCTTGGTATAATGTAGTGTTTCTCAATTTGAAGTGGCTGTGTCCCCAAGAGTCATATGACCATGTCTGGAGACATTTTTGGTTGTCACAAGGGTGGGGGTGAGATGCTACTGGCATCTGGTGGGAGAGGCCAGGGATGTTGCTAAACATCTTACAATAAACAGGACAGTCCCACCCCACCAACATACAACAAAGAAATTCTCTGGCCCCAGACATCACTGGGTTGTGAGGTTGAGAAACCCAGGTATAATGTCTGCTTATGACTTCCAGGTCACTGCAGGGCAGCATGGTGCAATGGAACCAATAGATGGTCTGGGAAGATGTCTGGGAAGACACGTCAACCTGTGTTTCATGTTATGGAAAAGGTACTTATTGGAAAAAATTTGTAATCTTTCTAATCCTCAATTGTCCCACCTGTGACATGGGAACAATAGCAGCTCCTACAACACAGCAATGTCAGGAATAAATAACAATACCTACAATGTTCCAAGCCCAGTGCCTGGCAAATGGCAGGAGTTTAACACATGAATGAATGAATGAACGAATGAGTAGAAGGAAGACAGAAAAGAATGGCGGGGGCGGGGGGGTGGTGCAGGGAGAAAAAGAAAGAGCAAATGAAACCACCTCTGTTGCAGAAACATTGGAATCTGAGTTAGAACTCAAAATGGAAACTCAGGACGGAAAGAAACAGTTGCTGTTTTTTAATCTAGCCTCCCTCCATCACAAGTCATGACTGATCTCACCCCCACAGTTCCTTCTCACAAGGTTTCCTGTCACAATCGTAAATCAAAGGGTGTCAGGCAAGCACTTAGGACCATGGCGGCTGCAGTGGCAAAACCTTCTTCTGCTATGCAGAAAACGGCCACATTTCACGGACGTGGCACCTCCCAAAGGCCGGAGCAAAGCCAGAACAAACACAGAGGCTAAAGAATTTCGAGGGAATGCAAGCCTGCTTTCCCAGGGACAGTGGCATTCAATCCTCCCTTCAGAGGCTGCCCAACGATTCCCAAACCAAATGAAATCAAACATGGAAAAAATGTTAGATGTGAAGTCCTCTCTTTTGAATTCTTTTGCAGAAATGGTAGATTCTTTCCAGAATATATTTAGGCCATGTGACTACCTGGGTTAAAGACATTATCTGTGGCTATGAACATTAGTTGCAAACACATAATGCCTGAGTGAAAGCTGACATCTATGTAGATGCATGTGTGCATGCACCTTCTTTTGGAAGTGAGCATTTCACATTGAATTTTAGTCACACTGAATTAATAGAGGAGCAGTCTGATTTGTTTTACAGAACTCAAAACTCAATGTTAAGACATGTCTCAGCAGAACTATGACACAGATCAGCTATACTATTCGTGACATATACTATTAAAATCTACTAGGTTGACTAAATAATGTAAGTGTCCAGCTATATAGAAGATAAAACTTGAGATTGAGGGGCTAAGATCTCAGCACGTAGGAATCAACACATTTCCAGGTCTGGGAGACACTCTCATAGTTTGAAGGCTAAAGTTGAGGAGGGGACAGAAGAGGAGGGTATATCTGGCGTCAAGAGAGGACTGAAGGACTGTCAGTGCTCTAAGATGAGATAGAGCCAAATCCAGCTGCTACCTAGTTTTGTAAATAAAGTTTTATTGGAACACAGTCATGTCTATTGGTTGACATATTTATTGCTGCTTTCATGCTGCAATGGCAGTCGAGTGGTTGTAACAGAAACATACAGCTGTACAGCCACAACTATTTATCATCTGGCCCTTTACAGAGAAAATTTGCAGCCCCTGCTCCAGCAGACAAGATAGCAGGTGTAGCCAACACCTTAACAGTTATTAATTCCCTCCAATAAGCATGTCTAGCGGTGAGGTGCTTCCCCCAGATTCCCAGTTCCTGTTTCCTAGTCTGTAGCTCCTAGCAGTTTTACTTAGCAATGGATTTATACACTTGCCTGACTCATCCCAGGAGCCCCAGCACCTAACACAATGTTTGCCACATGTTTTTACACTAAACTCAGCCAGGAACAGCTTCCCTCTCCAACGTGCTTATGATGTGGCAGGCAGGCAGTGTGGTTTTGTGGAGAGGATTGCATCTCGAGATAGGAGATCTGGCTCCAAGTTCCTGCTCTATCATCACGAGCTGTGTGAAACCAGATAAGTAACTTAACTTCTCTGGGCTGCAGTCTCCCAATCTCTGAGATGGGGATAAAGCCTTATCCTGCCACCTCACAAGACTGGTATGAGGACCAAATGAGATAAGTCCCATGAAAGAACTTTCTAAACTACAAAGTGGTAATAAAAAGCTACTTAATTGTTTTACTAAGAAACTCAAAGGCCAAGATGGCTTCTAGAACTCAAAGAAATAAATGAATGAAAGTGATATACAGAAGTAGGAGTTTTTTCTACCCTCCTTCAGTCCACCCCAGGTGAGTGCCAGCTAGCCCAGGACAACATTGGCCAACCAAGCCACAGCCTACCCCGTCACCACATGTTTGAACAGTCCCTCCAGCCATGTCCAGTTTCCCAGGAGTGGCTGCAGAGGCTCAGATCTTGGCTTACTTGGCTTCCGGTAGACGTAGGAGGCCTCTTCATGGAGCAGAACTTGGCAGTACTGGCCCTGCAGGCTATGTGTGCAGCTTTGGGTATCAGCATAGAACACACACCTTACAGCCCCGGGTTGGGTCTGCAGAGTGGTGACGAGGCAAGCCTCGTGTTGGGAGCATTCTGTAGAGAAGAAGAAGAAGAGTGAGGCTTGGGCCTCAGAGATGTTACCTCTCTCTTGCACCCATACATACAACAATCTATTCATCCGTCCTTCCATCCATGCATCATCATCCACCCTTCCACCTAATCATGCATCCATCAACCCATCTATCCATCCATGCATCCTTCCATCCATCCATCCATTCATCATGCAATCACTCATTTATTTGAGTACCTATCACAAATTCTAGGCACTGTGCCAGAGGATGGGAATTAAAATGGTGGCAGTGGGTAACCCAAACCTCTCATCAATACATTTTCACACAAGATTCAGGTTTCTTATTTATTTAATTCATAAATGTTCCCTTGTAATTTCCCTGCTTAAAATACCTCCATGACTCCCCACAGGCTTAAAAATTAAGTCATACCAGACAAGGCTCTCCGTACTCCAGGCCCTGCCTTCCTCTCCAGCCTTGTCTCCCTCTGGCCTCCTCCAAAGCCTCCCCGTCCAGCATCATACCCACCACGTTCCACCAGGAACCACACCCTTTCCCCTGCATGCCAGGTTCTGCACTGGATAATTTAAACTATTTCAACAGTATTCAGTACTAATAATAGCTCTGAAAATAGTGCTGTTACATTTGATTGGGCAGGTTGTGCACAGCCTAAAGGCCCTTTTCATAGCTCAATCTCTGTGAATGGTACCACCCAGAGTTGTGCAGTGCACAACTTGCACATCTGCACATGGTGGCCCAATCTGTAAGATAAACATAGCTTTGTGCATATTATTATCCAAACTTGTAGAGGAAGAGAGTCATGGAATTCATGACATTCCAGAGGGGTTCAGAATCTTGGAGGGGTATAACTGTTATCTGCTCTGAGCCTCTTTCAGAAGGTAAAAGTCTTTGTAGAACATTCCTATCAAGTGGTCACCTAGCTCTTGTTTAAATACCACCAATGACTGGAAACTCTCTAGAGGAATTACGCACCTGTGAACAGATTTGCCTATTTGAAAGTTCTTGAAATTGCATTGAAAAATGTCTCTTGAAATTGTAGTTTTACTCATAGGTCTTACCTTTGCCCCATGAGCCTGGCCAGAACAAGTGCACTTCCTCCTCCCCACGATGGCCCATCTGTCACCTGAAGACAGCCCGTCGGAGCTCTCATGCGTGTCTTCTGCCTCAGACTAAGCTTGCTAAATCCTTCTGACCTTCCCCTGACCCGGTTTTATGGCCTCCTTTGCTGGCTGGCTTATCCCCTTGGAGACCTCAACTACGGGCTGCCGGGCAGGGGCATGAGGAGACCCCACTCAGGTCGTCCCCTCCAAGTTAATCCCTTCCTGCCGAGCACCCCAGGTTATCTCAGGTCTCACGTGTTTCTCTGAGGTCAGAGTCTTGAGTGGCACTTGTGTGAGGCCCTGTCCCACCCTATCTGGGGGGTGGGAACTCTTCTTACCCCACAAGCAGAAGTCTCGGGCAGCAGAAAAGTTGCTGGTGGCAGCAGTGCTGACGTGGACAACATCGAAGTTCCTGATGGACGGATCAATAACTACTGAAGAGAGGGCCAGGGCCTGCCAGGAGTCCAGGGAGACTAGGACAGAAAGCAGGGGACAGTCACACACAGTTATTACCTGGTGCATAATGGAGACCTCAGAGCACTCCCAATGTCCCCGAAGGCAGCCTCAGGGGCATGCTCCTTGTGGTCTCGTTCTTGTGCAATCCTGTACCTTTCTCTCTTTCCATTCTACGATTATTTATTAATTATGAGCCAAGCTCTGTGCTCAAGCCTAGGAATACAAAAATCAAAAACAAAACAAAGAAAGAGCATGGCTATTTCTGTGAAGCAGCTCACAGAAGAATGACAGCGAATTCAAGAAGATAAGAAAAACATCATGATGCAGTTGTTACAAAGTAATAGTTAGGATAATACTAGGTAGTAATGACAAAAACAGACTTGTCAGGTTTATCATGGGGTACTGTGCTTAGGTCTTCACAGACGCTGTACCATTTGATCCCCCCAAGCCCACTGTTCTCTGCAGTGGCTGCTGTGGTGTGTTGTCCAGGCCCCCCTGCAAGACCAAGGCTCTCATTTCCCCAGCTATCGGGAAGTTGACAGCTGGTGGCTACCAGCTGAGCCCCTCTCCAGGCATTTCCCTTGGCCAAACAGAGCTGCCTCCCCTCCCCAGTGACAACTTGTACCCCAAAACCTATGTGGGTAGACAAAGGCTCAGCCCCCTGACCTCAAGATGGGACAACTCTGAAGGGACAGCCCAGCTTCAGGGGATCTGTGGGGCCATTGCTTAATTTGCATCAAAGTTCTTCTTCCTCTGCCCCCACTTCCTTCCAGGTGCTGATCCCAAGAGCAGTCTGCACCAAACTGCCTGCATGCAAATCTCCATGTCCGAGTCTGTTTCCTAGAAAACCCCGGCTAAGACATCCTCTTTTAAATATGAAGAAAATGAGGCACAGAGATTAAAATGACTTGCCCGAGAGTGCACTGTTCGTAAGTGGTGGAACGAGACTGGAACTGGCTCGTTGTATCTAGGGAGCCTATGCCCTCCCATTGCTTGCTCTCCGGTCTGCCTCCCCAGTCCTGTGCACAGGACATGGCTGTCTCCACACCAGAGAGGGAGACACAGGTGTGCAGCCAGGAGGACAGCTTGGCCCAAGGGGCAGAGGTCTGCTGGAGCTCATCCCATTTGGTGCAAAGGGATGTCTAGAGCCAGGCTGGGTGTCCCTTTAAGGACAGAGCTAATCCTGAACAGTGGTCAGTGTCTCTTATGCTGCCCACAGATAACATTAAAGAGACCAGATGTTTTCTCCCAACATGGGCTTGTACGGCCATTCAGAAGCGCTGACTCTAGATCACCCTAGAGAGATGTTTAGTGGGGGAATCATTGACAATTAATGGAGACAATGTCTCTCTCCCTCTTTCTTGCTTGCTTTTCTCTTTCCTTTTTTTCCAGAAGACCACAGTAGTATACCCTTTTTTTTGGTGGGAGTAGGACAAAGTCTCACTCTGTTGCCCGGGCTAGAGTGCCGTGGCGTCAGCCTAGCGCACAGCAACCTCAAACTCCTGGGCTCAAGCAATCCTTCTGCCTCAGCCTCCTGAGCAGCTAGGACTACAGGCATGCGCCACCATGCCCGGCTAATTTTTTCTATATATTTTTAGTTTTCTAGCTAATTGCTTTCTATTTTTAATAGAGATGTGGTCTCACTCTTGCTCAGGCTGGTCTTGAACTCCTGACCTCAAGCGATCCTCCCAGCTTGGCCTCCCAGAATGCTAGGATTACAGGCGTGAGCCACCGTGCCCGGCCAGTAATGTACCCTTTTAATAAATACTTGTGAGCATTAACCTTACACTAGAGGAACACGATGGCAAGCACAGGTGTAGCACTTTACAGTTTACAAAGTGTGTTCACTTCATCATCACATTTGCTTCCCACAGCACCCAAACGAGGGATGGGAGAGGGGCTCTAATGTCTCCTCCACAAATGAGGAGTCAGAAATTCAGAGAGGTTATATGACTTTGTCAAGAACAAAGAGCTGGGAAGTGACCAGGACAGCACAGAATCGGCCCTCTTGGCTCTAAGTCAAAGCTCTTTCCATCCCTGCTGGGTTTCCAATGTAGCCAAGCACCCTTTACGGAGCATCATTCCCGGTATGAAAGGGTCTTTGCCTTTGAGAGCACCATGCTCTTGACTATACAGAGAAGCTTATAATTTTTACTTTAAACCTATCTTTGACGTCCAGCACACTGGTGGGGGGGTTCACTAAAATTATAAGGGTAAATAAAGCAACAAAACCACCTACTGCCATGTCTTGGCTACCTCGGGCTGCTATAACAGAACATCACAGACTGGAGGCTTAAATAACTAACATGCATTTCTCACAGTGCTGGAGGCTGGAAGTTTGAAAGCAGAGTGTCAACATAGTTGGGCTCTTGGTGAGGCCCCTCTTTCTGTTTTATAGATGACTACTGTCTGCCTTCACAGGGCACAAAGCAAACAGAGACCCCTCCCGTGTCTCTTCTTGGAAGGGCACTAATCCCGTCACTGAGGCTCCACCCTTGTGACCTAATCACCTCCCAAAGGCGCCACCTCCTAGTACCATCCCACTGGGGGCTTCAACATATACATTTGTAGGGGAGACACAAGCATGGCGTCCATAATATGCCACTACTTTTTTTTAATTAAAAATAGAAAAAACTCATTCAGAGAAGTTGCCAAATAACGTAAGCAGAGTTCATTCAAGCTCAGCAAGAGGAAGGTAAACCCCACCCTCTGTCCTGGCACGGTGGGCTCCATCCTCAGAACCAGGCACTGTATCTTTACAAACTCAGGACCTGGCTTGGTGGCAAGAGACGCTGGGCTTTCATTTTCTTAAGCATCCGCCACATGTGCTATTTTCATGGTCAATACAAACGGCATTTTTGCAACATGACCAAACTGAGCTGCGTATTTTTAGAGGGTGAGTACACTACAATTTTAGAGAAGAGTTATGAGGGGGTTTCGGGACCAAACTTGCCAATTATGGTCTTAAAATGGAAGGCTTGGCTGCACTCCGTGTTTTGGTTGAAGTCTGGGGGAAAGTGCTGTAATTGAAGAGTGAATTTCATCTCCAGGGAAAGCCAGCTCATCTGGCGCCATCCCAGGGCCTGGAGCTGAGTCCCTGCCATGCCCGCACCCACCCCTCCCCTGGCCTGCACGAGCCCCCTGGGTGAACCACCGCTGATGTGTGAATCCAACATCTACCACCTCATGAAACTTCCAAGAACGAACTCTGTGGATGCAAAAGCATGAAAGCTGGGGGTCTTGGTAGCATTTTGTGAGAGTTTACGATTTGTCAGGAACTGGCAACACGATTGCATTTAATATTCATGATAACCCACGAGGTGGGCACCGTTACTGTTCCAGTTTCACAGATGAGGAAGCCGGTGCTCCGGTGACACACGCTCCTGCTTAGCCCACTGGCTTAGCCAGCACTCGCCCGGCAGCCTGAGTGCAGCGCTAGCTGGGGCGGGGCCCAGCACCCTGGGATACAGAACCCAGAGTCGTCATAAGTGACCTCCTCTCTGGATGAACCAGGTGGTAGCAGCTTTCAAGTTCACCCACAGGGTGACTCTTCTCCTAAAAACCAGAGTTTGGTTCATTGATTCATCTTCATTTTGTTTTCTTCTTTCTTTTAAAAAATAGCTTATAGATTGTAATGCCAGTGTTATTTATTAAAAAAATATAATCTCCCCTTGAATTTGAAATGCATACTTATTATATTAAATACTTATCTGTGAATACATTTATTTTGGTGGGTATTTCTTCTTTTCCGTTTATCTCTTTGTAAATCCTGGCTCTACCCTCCCACTGCTTAGACCATAGTCACTTTAATACATCTTATCATCTAAAGGTAAAATTCACCCCACATTATCTTCTTGGCTATTTATGTTGGGGGATAAAATTTAAAAACCTTTGTCAAGTTTCAAGAAAGCTTTTTTGGGTTATTCCTTGGAATGATCTCAAAGTTAAACATTAATTGGAGAGAACAGTTTTTAATTTGAATTTTACTAGCTTTAATATTTGAAGCCATTAAGAATGGAATGGAATTTTTAAAATTATATTTTCAAAATGGTTCTTGTTGGCATAAAGGAAAGCTATTTATGTGTGTGTTTACTTTTTCTAACAGGACACCATACTGAACCCATCACCAAGGCAGCTCACAGACCTGGGTGAAAGTCGGGCTCGTTGCTATGTGGCTACTTTGAATATAGGACCCAAACTATATTCCAGATCTAACAAGGACATGCCTCAGTGGGGCTCTAGGTTGAGAACCCCCCATATTAACTAATTTAGCTACGTGTTTGTTCTTTCATTCCCCTATTCATTCAACAACTATAATATTTAGTGGCCTCCTTCAACACTCTGGGGACTACACCTCCCAACAAAGGTGGCAGCCTGAAAAACAGGCTAATCTGTCAACAAAACTAGGATCATTCTTACTGTCCATCAACAGCTCTCGAACTTTGATGAGCATCAGACTCACTTGAGGAACGTGACAAAAATTCCAAAGTCTGGGCCCTGTTTTCACTTCCAAGAGTCTGGCCCTCTGGGTTCTTTGTTAACTTTCCCAGTGATTCTGACACACACCCACGTCTGGGAACGACTGCCCAGCACAGACTCTAAAATATTCCTTTTGGTCTTTTGTTTTATTTCCTTTGGCCATAAGTGCCGGAGAAAAGAGCTCAGGCTAAGTGAAAAGAGGCATTATGAGTTTAAAACCTCACTCAGCCTCACACTGTCTGTCCTTGGGCAAGTTTCTTAACTACTCTGAGAAACTCTACTTTTAAAAATCATGTCTTTGTATTAAGCATCGCACTTGTCTGGGGTGTCCTGAGTAGATGTCCTGAGTACATAAGACATTGACCAATGTCATTGTGGCGTAAATTAACTCATCAGCTCCTTTGCTCTGAGCCTCTTTGAATCAGGCCTTAGGAAACCAGTTCTTTTCCCCCAGAGCAGGAAGAAGTTGGAGCAGGAGGGAGAAGTGAACAGAGAGGGAGACAGGATGGGTTGGTTCCTCCAGGGTGACAGCCCTGCCTGGTAGGAACAGATGTCCCTCAGTGCCCACTGGCACGCTCCCTGGCCGTGCTGGACCACACAGCCCTCTGGGAACCTCCCCAGGAGCCGACACTGGTTAGAGAAGAATGTAGGGGCTCCCCTCAAATTGCCAGGGACCAGAGAAAGAGTTGAACACACCCAGCAGTTGAAACTAATGATGGGCTCTGGTGTATGTCATCAATGAGACACGCACAGTTCAGCAGCCAGACTATCCTGTGTGACCACACCCCCTCTCTGAGCCTCAGTTTCCTCCTCTGTAAAACGGGGATATCAAGAGATCCTCTCTCCTAGGGTTGTGATCAGGAATAAATGAGTTGGTGCGTGAGCCGCTCAACACAGAGCCGGCACAGGGAAACACTCGGCAAGCCCAGCCTCCTTCCCTGTCTCCGGGCCAAGCTGCTGTGTTCCTGCTGCAGTTCAGTCACCATATTTCCAAAACCCTGGAGGTCTGAGCTTAGACTGAAGTACCAGGGGACGTTCCTTAAGGGGTACAGGAGCCCAGACCACGGCCAGCAATGTCTCCAGCGAATACTCCTCTCCTGCCTTCTAGCTGCCCCCTCGTCCCCTCCTCCCACCACCCGCCTGGCCCCAGGGTAGTTTGCTTCCTGCCCAGGAGGGTCTCTGGCCCCTCGCCTCCTGCCCTCTGGCCCTGCAATTTCTAGGTCATTACACAGTAGGTCAAGCAGTGTGCCTCCCTGTGCCACCAGCAGGACCTGTTTCCACAGGGGACCTGCTGCTGACCTGCAGTAACATTTACAAACAGCAACGTTTCAAGGTTATATGAGCGCAGCGCGTCCCAAAGTGAAGCCACTGCTGCCCCTAGTCGCCCTCTGCACTCCCATCTCCCGCTCCATTGTCCAAACCAGAAGTCCTACCATCCTACCGCCTCCTCCTGTCCAGTCTGCCTTCTCAGGCCCTCTGGGAACTGTCCTTCCTTTGGCATCCAGTTCTGGCCTCATCAATTCCACTGCAGTTACTGCTGCAGACTCCCAACGGGCCTCCCTGTCACCAGTCTCCTCCCCGCTCAGGCCATTCTCCGGCTGCTGTCAGGGCGGCCACTCTAACCTCCACAGCTGGTTACGGCACGCACCGCCTATGTCCTCCAGGCACCAGGCACACCTGTGGTCGGCAGGGCCAGCCCACTGGGGTCCCCAGCTGCATCTCGACCCTCTACTTTTACAGGGTGAGCCTGGGTGCCCCCTACTCTCACCCACTCACCAAACACACCACACAATCATAAGACGTGGAAACAGATATTGATTTAATATGTAACTGGGTTACTTAGCTTAACTCACTTTGATCCTCCTTACGACAGATGGGGACACTGAGGCCCTGAAAGGAAAGTCACAGGGCACTCCCCAAGGTCATAGAGACACCTCCCAGTTTTATAGAGGCATCCCCTAAGGTTATAGAGACCCCCTCTCAAAGTCACAGAGGCATTTCCTAAGGTCACAGAAGCACCCCCTGGGGCTATAGAGGCAACCCCCAAGGACACAGACGTGCCCCCTATGGCTACAGAGGCATACCTCAAGGACACAGAGGCACCCCCAGTAGGTCCAGGACAAAGCCAGTATGAGACCCTGCCAGTGTGACACAGGGACTGTGCTCTTCGCCCTCTGCCATGCTGTAGTCTGGGACCTCGTCGATGAGGCTGTAACTGACAGATCAGCCCAGCAGCAAGAGTACACCTCAGCAGCCAGGCCCACACTGTGGTGGTTAAGGGTCTTGGTGACTCTTTCACTGGGTATGAAATAGTTCACCGTCAGGTCCTACACCTGGGAGGAGAACATGCCCTTGGAGGAAAGAGGCCGTGCCCCTTCCATTAGCAGAGGAGAAACGGTGGCCCTGAAGGGAAGAGAGACTCACCCATGTCACACAGCCCCATTCCTCTGGACCACATAAACTAGTGACAAGTGCTACCACCTTTTACGCAGGCCTGAGGCTTGAAAATTCCCATGAAGACTGTTTGATACTATCTAATGGTACTCTACTGAGATGAACAATATTATCTCTATTTTACAGAAGAGAAAAGTGAGGTTCACAGAGGACCACGTACTTGCCCAAGACCACAGCAAAGCAGCTAAAAGGCAGCAAGTCAGTATTCAAACCCAGGACAGCCCCTGGCATTATATCCCCCTGCAAGCCACAGAGTTGCGGAGGGGCGGAGGGGAGGGGATGGCCTGGGAGGGAGGCAGTAGGCAGCAAGGGGCAGCTAGGGCCACCCCACAACTCCAAGCAGCACGGCCCGTAGCCTCGGCAAGGGTAGGCCTCTGGGAGACATAGGGACACTTCTATTCCCTTCGGAAAAGCATTGTATCCCTTTTCTTTTAAATTTATTTTTTTATTTGTTAATTGATAAATTATAATTGTATATATTTATGGCGTACAATGTGATATTATGATATATGTATATGAGGAGGAATAAGTTTTTTAAGATGCATTGCACCACATGGTGCCTATAGTTAATTACAATGTGTTGCATATTTCAAGCTGCTGAGAGAGTAAATTTCAAATGTTTTCACCACAAAAAAATTATAAGTATTTGAGGTGATGAATATGTTAACTAGACTGATTTAATCATTTCACATTGATGCCCTTTTTAATGTATAATACATAGAAAAAGCTAGACTAGAATATATTTGCAATTTTTCATTGATATATAGAGAACCATTTTTAATTCCGCTTCCTCCCCTCCCTCCCTTCCTTCCTCCCTTCGTTCCTTCCATCCTTCTCTCATTTCTTCTACTTCTTTCCTTTTTTCCTTTCCAGACATCAGGTAAAGAAGAAAATGTTTGATTTCAAAGTTTAAAATATTTTCAATTGTTAAAAATTGCCGTGAAAAAACAATCACACATAACTGCAGAGCTATGCTAATGGAGCAGGAAGAGGTCTGCCACACCGGCTGGGTAACCGAAGGGAAGTTCCTGCACTTTCTTATCAGTTCCAAGTACAGAAATGTCAAACCAGTAGCAACCGTCTGACGTGTTCTCCAATGTTCAAATAACTGCAGAACCATTTTTTTTTTTTTAATGAAAAGATCTGGTTTGCTTAAAATCACCAAAAATAAAAACAACAATGAGTATAAGCTCTAAGGCATCCAGAAGCATACAGGGTCCTCACTATTCTCCTTGCAATCAGAACCCAAAAGAAGTTCCTCTCAGCTCCTCGGCGCTACTCAAAATAATGGGTCCTGCGCGTGGAAAAGCCGGAGGAAGTGGCAGAGGTGATTTCCATGCTGCGCAGCCCGGCTGCGGTAAGCAGAACTTTTGAAGAGCCTTTCAGGGCACAGAAAACCTCTGTGGCCTCCAGGATAAGCAGAATAGAACCAGCTCGACGCTGTTTTCACAGCCTGTGTGGCCACAACACGCTCACCGGAGGGAAAAGCCCAGCGCGCTGCGCACGCCTGTCATCATGGGCCAGGACCGACACTCAGACATCCTGGTTTCTCGCCAGAGAACGTCTTTCGAGTGCGAACCGTGTCACACAGGGCTATTTTTGCCCTGATAGTACTCACGAAAAACCAGATGTTCCTCTGATAACAGAAAGAAGAGAAGAATAAACAAAGACACGCTTGTTATTTTGTGATCATTTGAAAGACGAAAATGGGACAACAGCTGCCTGTTGGTTTCAGATTTCTCCAGAGAGGAATTCCTTACACTTGCAGCAGATGCTACCAGGCCTCTTTTAACATTCGTAACACTAGAAAAGCAGCCAGACATAGGGACTTCTGTTCTCCTCCAAGTACCTATTTTTGAGCTCTCCAGTGAGCATGCTTTCCTCTTAGCCTCTGTGTCTCAGTGCTCAGCAGAGGAGTGGCAGAATCGCATCCCCCAAAATTCATATCTTGGAGTCCTAATCCCCAAGGACCTCAGGATGTGACTGTATTTGGAGATAGGATCTCTGCAGAGGTAACCAAGTGAAAATGAGGTCATTAGGGTGGGTCCTGATCCAATACAACTCGTGTCCTTGTAACAGGGAGAAATTTGGACACAACCCCCTTTAGAAATGTCATTCTCAGCTCATGGGCTGTACAAGAGCAGGCTGTGGGCTGCCATCTGCCGACCCTTGGTCCAGAAAGCAAAGGCTGAGTAGGATCATGAGTTCAGTCATTATGCACCACGATGGGTGGGGAGTCCACATCTGGGAACCAAAAATCTTACAGGCAATGTGACAAGGAGCTGTGCTCTTTCCAGGAATAAGGAGTAGCGTGGGTGATGCCATCTGGAAGGCAAAATACCATGATTTTATGACGTGTTGATAGCTGTCCTTCCTAACATGGTATGTGAAAGTCCTTTTACAAAATAATGGTGGGGAGAGATTCCAGTTTGTTTTGTTTTTAAATTATTCTTATTTGGTAGAATGACAGGTTGGCAACCATACACCGTCCTCCAGTTGAAAGCAGAATGCCTTTATACACTGATTCAGGTGTTTTCGAAGACATAAAAATCAAAGAAAGAAAGCAGATTGTCAGCCCCCCCATCCCCTCTGCACCTCTCAGCCGGCCTTTCTCATTCCTGTCTGGCCTCGGCTGCTCGCATCTCTGAAATCATCTCACGCGGTCTCACTGCTCACCCCTGAACCTGTCCCCACCTTCCCCAATCTACTGTATCCTGGAAACAAGAGTCCTGACCATGACCACAATATCCCCCACCTCCATTATGGGGCACAGCTCCTTGGAGGCCCCACCCTCTGGCTATGAAATCTTCTAGTCCTTCTCATCCTCTTAGCTGGGAATTCCTGGTCGTTCTTCCCCATTCCTCAAAGTCATTGCCACTCCAACACCCGCTGAAATCCTGGCTTGCTTTATCATCTCTGCAGAAGGTAGAAGCCCATTCAATACTCTGAGACCTTTATTTTCAATTCACTCCAGCCAAGACTCTCCAGGACCACACCCCAAACCCTGCCACAGCACTGAACTCCATTGCCATGTAGATCTCAAGTTTTCTAAGCTCTACTTGCTTATGTCTGTCACAATTCCCTTTCTTTCCAGCACATGCACACTTGATCCCACTAAAACCGGCTCTTTAGTTTCACCATGATTTCTACTCTCTTACCTCCTTTGTGTCATCCGTCTTCACCGGCTTATCATCCAACCAAGACCTCCCATTGGTCTCTCATTTCAAATTCTCTCTGACCAATGCCCTCAATTCCCTTCCCTCCCAGTTGGATTAACCCAGTGGGCTGCTTTCTCTGTAGCTTGTCTCAGCCCACTGCGCATGTCCACAGAGCTATCCCACAGCCACAGCGAAACAGATCGGGGGATCATCACCCTCAGCTGGACCCCAGCACAGCCCCATCACTCAGTCACCACCCTCTCCCATGCTCTACAACCACTGCTTCCAACGCCTGCTGCTCTCTTAGGCCTAGACCTATCCCAGGCCCTGTGCTCTCAGCAAGGGCCTGACCTCGTGCCTCCCAGAGCAGAGGGACTATCTGTCAGAATCTGCTTCAAACTCCTTCCCTCCTGCCCTCTGTAAGACATCACATCCTTTCCTCTTCATTTCTCCTAATACAGAGGAAGGATAGCTGCCAGAGCCGCTTCCTCCACCTGTGCTGTACAGCTCATTCCTCCTCCCCCCCTCGGGGGCATCCATCTAGCCCTTACCCTCCAACCCAGCCCCACTCCCACCCCTTCTATATCTTCAGTCTGTTCCTTGACACTCATACTACTCTTTGCACAAAAACAGGCTCAAATATCCCCCATTACAAAAACAACACTTTAAGATTTAAGAAACACTCGAAAGAGTTTCTTAACTCATGGTCTGGGTTTCAGGTGATCAATTTCCTGAAAATATAAGCAAAATTTGGTATGTATAGAGAGGAACACTGTTTTCAATTCAGTGTCATGGGTGGTCCATGACCTAAACATGATTACCGACTAATGTTCCACAATTCTTTGTTTACCTGTCAATCTTGTTCTCTCCTTCTCTTCATAGCCAAGATGCCTGGGAAAGGTTTGTATTAATAGTTTCCACTTCCTCAAATCACTACACTTTCCTTTGTACTCCACAAAAATTTGCAAAGGGCTCTTCATGACTAACCCAGGGAACACTTCCAGTGTCCATCTTCCTCGAAATGACTGACAGCGTCTCCCCGCCTGGGTTCCGTGATGCCATATGTGACCAGAGTGCCTCCCATTTCTCCAGTTGCTGCTTCGGGCTTCTCCTCCTCCACTGTCCTCGCGGGGCTGTCCATGGCCTTTGCTCTTTACATCTCACACACTCTCCTCAAAGGTCTCACTATCCCCATGATGTCCAATACCACTGACATGCCGATGATCTCCAAACACAACCAGGCCAGGCCTGTAGCCCAAGCTCCATGCTTATATATGCTCGGTGCTCACGGGACCCTCCAAACAGATGTCCCACACACTTAGCATGCTGAAAGCTGAACATGTAATCTTGCCTCCCTCCTCATCCACACTCTTCAACTCGTTCTCCTCTTACATCCTCTACCTTGGGAATTGGCACCCTCAGCCACGGTGCTGCTCGATTCAAAACCTTAAGTGTTGTCCTAAAATGGTGCTCAAGTGCACTGAATGTCCATTTACAGAGGACACTATAAAAAGAGAGTCAGAATAAATATCCTTTGAAGTCTAAATTTCGGATTCCACCATTATAAGTGGATGCTCTCCCTGGGGTAAACACCCTCTGTCTGGGTTTCTAGCCCAAGTCTCCCCATGATCTGCCTACCTCTCCAGCCTCACCTCTCTCCAATCTACCTCCTACCACTCCACACTCACCCTCGGCGGTTTATCAAACATTCTGTGTTGTGTGGCTTTGTTCGCTTTTAATGTGAACAGCACTACTCACTTACAAAGTGAAGTCAGTTATTCATATGATGAACTCATATCCCTCAAAACCCAACCCAGATATCTCCTGCTCTGTTAGGATTTGAGTCTACGGCTGCCTCCACCACCACCACCTCAATGGTTCTTCTCCAAGTGCCTAGATACGTCTGCTGCTCCACTAACATACTGCATTGCAATTCACTTGTATTTTTATCTCCCTGTTAAATTATGAGCTCTTTGAGATCAAAGAATCTGCTTCAGTTTTCATTGATTTTCCAATACCTATCATAATAGCCAGTAAAAAAAATATTAACAATATAAGTAGTAATACAGTTGGAGTTAGCATTCATTAAGTTTCTCTATGTGCTAAACAGGCATAATAATATCATTACTTTTCATAAACTACCCCATCTGTACATATGTATTGAATGGATTAATTAAGGAGGTTCCTCGATTAATAAAGGAGCAATGGGGTACTAATTCCTCTTTTCTATCTCTATAAAGATTATGGCTATTACCCTCCACATACCACAGGACCTCAATAATTATTAAATAAATTAATCAGTTAATGTAATTAGTCACCTAGGAAGCAATGATTGGCAGTTGATTTCATAAAATCTCACTTTTCTGTGATGCATTTCAGTTTATAAAACACTTCACTTCCACTGCAAGGATATAACTACCTCAGCCCATGCATTCATAGCGTTGCTGTTCTGCAGGGATCTGAACTGAGATTCGGAGGTGCTGCACAACAGGGCCAAGATCACAGCTCTGACTGGCAAAGCAGGGACTTGACCCCAACTGCCCCTCGCAAGTCCCACTCCACCACAGCTGCCTACTTCCCCTCGTGACTCAGCTGCAGCCCCATAAAGTGGTTCCTCAATGGCACGCCCATCACAGGCAGAAGTTTCCAAAGACATCGCCATGGGCCAGCAACTGTTGAGTTTATGAGCTTGTATGTTGGTGAGTAACCATCTTTTATGCTGCTAACTTCAAAGACACTTGTAGGGAAATTTCTAACTAAGAAAAAACCGCACGCATGAAACCCGACTTGCATTTATACTCCTCTGCCCTCATGACAAATTACTAAGTTTATCACCGGCAAAATTCCTAGTGGAAATTCAAGGCTCAGATTCAACCTGACTTAGTCTCCTTCTCTAAGAAGTCTGACTCTTGTCAAGCAGACATCACCACCAGCTCCCCCAAACACACAAAGCTACCTGGACATGGTGTGAGAATTGGGTTTCCTGCGAGTTTCTGAACTTCTCTTCCTTAAGGTCACTGTGCGTGACCCTGGGTAGCCAAGCAACACTGCAGAAATTCTGAGGCACAAATGCACGTGCAGAACCAGTGTGAGCTGAACAAAGTCATCCCAGTCCCGTGGAGGCCTCCCTCGGGGTGCCGCACGAGAGCATCGGAGGACTGTAGGGAACTTGCTTATGCTCACGCAGCTGCTTTGAACCCAGGCAGTCCCACCCCCGGGGCCGCACACTTACCCTCCATGTCCCATGCCGCTCCAGTCGCTGCCATGGTGGGAGCCATGTATCAACTACCTGCTGTGTGTGCTCGGGACTGCACTTAATGTGCTGAGCACTTTACACGTATAACTTCACCCAAATCTCAACTTGTGGATGTAGGTGCTATTACAAATTCCACCTTAAGGAAACCTAGGCTCGGAACAGCTTGCTTAGGTTATACACAGAGCAAGGATGTAACTGGAATTGAAACTGAGACCGGCCCAGGACCAAAGTCTCTATACCTCACAGCTTCTGCTTCTGCCAAGCTCTTTCTGCTTGCCTGTGGGTAAGCTATCACAACACAGAAGGAAAAACCATACCCTAAAGCACAACTGAGCCAATCCTCAGACTTACAAAAATAGAAAACTTAAAGGGAAACTTAGAGGCCATTTAAGCTGATCCCTCACACAACAATGGAATCTTCAATGTATTTGAATACTCCAATGACAGGAAGCTCATTACTTCAATCTTACTCTTAAGAGTACAGGGGTGACAGTAGAAACATGAGGTTAGGAGTTCCCAGAGTAGGCAGAGGCTGGCAACAGGCAGAAAGACAAGGTGGTACCAAATGCCAACTCCTTTTACCTCACAGTTTTGACTGAGATCATTTTTGATCATGTGATTTCTGACTGATGCCAGGCTGAAAGAATATCTTCTACAGCTAAGCAGGAGATGTAGGGGAAGGGGGAACATTTAAAGCTAAAGCCTAGACAATCAAACCAAAAAAAGTAGGTCCTAAATTGGCATATTATTTTGTTCTTGGCTCTATATCCATTAAATTCAACCAAGCAAATTCTTGTTGGGCAGGGTACAAAACTGGTGCTGCCTTCGGAAGTAGTTACTACAAAAAAATCCTAGGTTTTCACCATCCTCTAAGACTCTAAGATTTAATGAGAATTTAAGACATAATTATCCAGCAAACATTTATCAAGTAGTTCCAAGGCTCACCATGTACAGTTGTATAGGTTGTGCACTATATAACTGCAGGGGCAGCATTCACAAAAAATACCTGTGAAAGGGACCCCTTGGTTAGAACTGGCAGTGCATGGCCTAACCCAACTATTCCAACACTGCCAACCTTCACCAGGCATTGAGTGTAGCAATTTTATCATACAATATAATATGTCTTTCAAGTTTAATAACAACCTCTCTGAAGTAGGCATCATCATCTCCATTTTATAGGCAAGGCAACTGAGACTCAGAAAGATCCATTAAATTGGTCAAGGTGACATACCTAAGGAGTGGCAAAAGAAGGATTCAAAACCAGGCAGCCCAAACCCATATCCCATGTGGCTTTTAATACTCTGAACCACCACCACCATTCACTCACTGGTTCATTTATTTATTTATTCATTCTTTCAACAATCATTAGTTGAATCACTATTAGCTTTAAAAATATGGACTGAGATCAAAGTGGAGATCTATATCTATACATGTAAAACCAAGTAACTATAAATAAAATCATATTGAGCATCTACTGTATGCCAGTCATTTTGCTAAGTGTGAAGAATCCAACCAGAGTTGTGAAACATCTGCCCTGCGGGAGCACAAAATCTAACACGTAAGAAAGAACATTCCATTCATTCATTCATTCAGTATTTACCGAACACTGACTCCTCTAGGTGCTGAGAATACAGCAGTGGAAAAGACAGATGAGGTCCCCGTCCTTGTGCAGTTTCCCTTCCAGAGGGGCCAAGCCAACGCCCAACAAGTAAAAAAAAAAAAAATGGGAACATTTCACAGTGGTGGGTTATTTGAGGAGGGGTAGAGAGTGCAGAAGGAGCCACTTTGGCTGGGGTGGCCAGAGGTCCCTTTGAGGAGGTGACCTGGGGCTCAGAGCAGAGGATGGACAAGCCTACAGAGACGCCGCCTTTTCCAGGAAGGGAGCTGACAGTGGTCTGCCTGCCGGCCGCGCCCACAGCCGCTGGGGCGGAGCCCTTCAGTCCTGCAGGGAGGCTCAGTGACCACGGCACCCTCCACGGTGGCTTTGCACTTTGATAGTCCAGGCTGGGACACGTCTGAGGACGGAGTGGGTGCTGTTCAACATCGTGCAGGCTCTCTTGCACCAGCACTGCCTCCTTCCTACTGTGGCCGCTGGGCTGATGGCATGTGGGAGCCACACAAGACACATTTCTTAATCCTTTTGATTCTCAGGCCAAAAGGCTCAGGTGAGCAGGCACTGACTCCAAAATTGTTTAATGTTTGTGTAAAACTTTAATCTTCTCTCCAAATATACACAGAATTTACAGTCACATACAACCACACACCTGTCAAGGGGGCTTATAGTTCAGATTCTTTGACACTCATGCCACTTCTTCAGTGCCATAGCCCCAGCACCTGGTGTCTGGACAGAGTAGGTGCTCAGCAAATGCTTGCTGAATGAATAAGTGCCTGAATAATGGGGAACGGCAGCCGAGGCAAAGGAAACCATAACTGGGTTTCGAATCCAGCACCTCCCCTGTTGGCTGGGGGCTCCTCTGCACCCGTGGGAAGAAGTGAAGCCTTCTAGCTCCCGTACATTTCCCACTGTCCTAAGACCTGCCATGGCTGCAGCCCCTGTTTACCAGTTGTCCTGGGTCTCAGAGAGGCAGAGAAGAGGTCCAGGGGCTACCCGATGTGAGGCTGTGCCCAGAGCACACTCAGCCCTGCCAAATGCAGCAATGACAGTCACCCAGGCAGCTTGGTCCCTGGGAGATAGGGATCCAGCTTGGGAGTGGAGTTGTCCATGCCAAGCATGGCAGCTGCTAAGCAGATGATGCACTCGGTGCTCTCAACCAAAGGGAGGAAACGGTGCACCTGCCAGCCTTGCCTTGCTGGCCCCTGGGACATGGAACCTATCCCTGGACAACCACTCTCATGAAATGGTGAGTGTGCACCGTGAGCCTCCTCGACAGGCATGCATGCAGGTATGTGTGTGTGTGAGCTGTGCGCATATCTGGAAAGGAGATTTAAGTTTTATACAAATATTACAAAATTTTGGAGTCAGTGCCTGCTCACCTGGGCCTTCTGGTCTGAGGACCAAAAGGATTAAGAATCAGTCCCATGTGGCTTTAACACAGCATCAGCTTGGTGGCCACAGTCGGAAGAAGACAGGGTACCCAGGCTGGTGCAAGAGAGCCTGCACAGTGTTTAATAGCACGCCTTCTGCCCTCAGACGTGTCCCAGCCTGGACTAGCAAAGTGCAAAGCCACTGTGGAGGGGGCTATGGGGCCCCTCAGCCCCCTTCAAGACTGAAGGGCTCCACCCCAGCAGCTACCGGTGCTGCTAACAGACCACCATCACCCCCCTTCTGGGACTGCCTCAGCTGAAGGCCGTGCCCCTTCTCAGGGCACCCCATATCAGTGAGTGACCAATATGAGGATGTGACAATTTTGAAAGTCACCCCAGTTTCAGCAGCCCTAAGGGGCCAGCTGAGGCCTCCACTGAGACACTATCACAGCTCAGCTAACTCCTTGGCCCAGTCCTGGGCCTTCTCTCGCCCCCACCCACTCCTGTTGACAGATTTTTCTTTTCTCAAAAAAAATCCACTTGTATGCTGAACTCCAACTCTGAGTCTGATTCCTGGGGAACCCGAGAAGTGAGAGTCACCATCTTCAGTGGGGAGGCTCTGGGTTTGGATCCAGATTGGGCTGGAATCCCAGGTCTACCATGTCCTACTTATGTGACCTTGGGCCTCTCTGAGCCTCAGCTTCCAATCTGGAAAATGGACACAATTGTGCATATGGTCATTTAATTTACGAGGATTAAAATATTGGAAAGCATTGAGCAGGGTGATTGGCATAGTCATTCAATGAACAGGAATTTTTTAATTAAATTATTTAATGTGGTCATTAGAGACTGGGAAGGGGGAAGGTTAATTAATGAATACGAAGTTACAGTTATATGGGAGGAATGAGTTCTAGTGTTCTGTTCCATATTCATTGAAGGGTGAATATGGCTAACAATAATTCAGTGTATATTTTCAACACCCTAGAAGAGAAGATTTTGAATGTTCACAGCACAAGGAAATGATAAATGTTTGAGGTGATGGCTATGCTAATTATTCTGATTTAATCACTACATATTATACACATGTATCTAAATATCACTCTGTATCTTACAAACATGTACAATCATTATGTGTCCACTAAAATAAAAAGAAAAAAAATGATATAACTATTAGCAAACTCTCAACCTTGATAAAGGTTTTCTATTAAAACCTAAAAAGACATATATGTCTACATAATTTCATAGCTCTGCTTTAACTGGCTGTCACTTGGGAGAGTCACATTTTCTCTCTGAGCCTCAGTCCTCCCCTCTGGAAAAAGACTAGCGTTAGGACTAGGGAACTCCTGCCGACATCTCTTGACCACCCACTGCACAGCAACTTCTGTGCTGAGCACTGTGCTTTTTTACTCTTTGACACAAGCCTCCAGATTGATATTTCCTGTCTTTCACCATCACTCTCACTTCACAGAGGCAAACGGAGGCATCGGGAGGCTGAGAAATCTCGCCCAGGCACTCCGGGAGGCCAGCAGACGAGATTCAGAGCCCGTGTGCTGCACTGCGATGTCACACGGCTCCCCTCACTTAGATGATGTGCACGCTTCCTGCCAGCGCTGGCATTTTCTAGGATCACGGGACTTTGTCTCCAGCTTCATGGAAAACATTTGCAGAAAAGATCAAGTGAATTCCATCCTCCCACTGCCACGGCCAAAAGCACAGCGCGGAGGCACGGCAGACAAAGCGGGTTCCCTCCGTAGCGTGGCCCAAAAGGCTGCTTGTGCAGCCACTGCCATTCCCACCTATCTGGATTCAGGTTTTGTCCCTGTCGCTGAGGTCCAGGATGAGGTCAGGAGCGAGGTGCCAGAAGGCTGAGCAGGCACACCCGTGAACGAGGCCTCCTGCTCTCCCTGCCATGCAGCTCTGAGCTGCGGCCTCATTCCCAGCTCTCTCCACGGACAGCAACCTGTGCTGCACCCAAGGGGACAAAGCCAAGGGCGGGGCATTTTCCAAAGGGAATTTTGAAGTTTCTCAAGTGAAACACACACAGGCTGTAGAGGATAAAATCCTGAAGACTCGTATTCCATGTTTTCCCCTGGTTTCCAATCCAAATACTAAACTTACTTGAACGGCACATACATCTAAAAGAAGTGTCCCTGAAATAGCGAACGGAAAGCTACATGCCGATTGTCCCGGGAGTAAGGCCTTGGAAGCTCCCACGTTTGGGCCGCGGGGAGGGGGAGATAGCAGCTACCACACAGCAGGCTCCAGCGCTTGAGGAGAAGCTCACGCTAACCCCCAGCAGCCTCTCTGGGTTGGCTGCTATGGGTCTTGTAAGAAGCAACGGACGTTTCTCTTATGAAGAAAATGACATCTTTCCTTTTCCCCTTGTTTTTAAAAACACAGTTTTTCCCCAAAGAGAGTACAATTGCACATTAAACATAGTTGTCGCAATCATCCTCATTTTCTCAAAATCTAGCTAGTCCATCCACCAATGCATCCCCATCATAGCACAAAGGGAAAGCTTTCAAATAGTTTTAAAGCTCATTTTGCCACTGCTTAAAGGCCTTCAAGGACTCGTGGTACCCAAGGCTCTCTAACTTTTGGCCTTGGTGCCCACCCATCCGCCCTCCTGCCCTGCTGGTCCCGCAACACTGAACCGCGTGCAGGTGCCTGTGTGTTCCTTGCTGATACGTTTCTCTGTGCTTTGGCTCATGCAGCCCCTCTGCCTAGGACACCACCCTTTCTCCTCTTAACCATCCCACACATGCATACTCATCCTGTAAGTCACAGTGTGGTCATGCCACATCCGTGGTGGTGCTTTCCCTGCCTGTCTGTGATGAATTTGGTGGAGCTTTTCCAGGGTCCCACTGCAGCCTAGAAGCAAGTCCACTGTGCAATGGCCCAGCACCGTGCACTGTTTCCCTACACCGTTCTCCTGACCAGACCGTGAGCTCCAATCTTAGCAATCAAGATCGCCAACCACCAGCACAATGCCTTTTTTGGAATGTAAGTGAAAATTCAGAATCCATTACCTAAAAAGTGGTGAGCATATATGTATTCTTTGAGCTAAACTGAAATAAAAGATGATCTGTTTTTTCTTAACACACTACCCTATACTTGCCTGCCCCAGAGCTTGCTGTCACATGTCTGCTCACTCACCTACCCAAAGAGATCTTGCCAAGGTCTAGTTCCAGTCTGAAGACACTGACGGTGCACGTTTATTTCACGGGCTCCACACTCAAGTTAAAGTCTTTCTCTACTGCCTGTCTTAGACGTCATCCCACAGGCTGCCCTATGCCTGCCATACTGAACTGTTTCCAGTGTCTCTCAATACACCATGCTGTTTTGTACCTCTGGGCCTTTGCACATGCAAACCTCGTCTCTAGAAAGGTTTTCTAAAACTTTTCTGTCTGGTAAATTCCTGCTATCTTCAAACAAGCTAGTGTATTAGAAGCCTTCTCTAGAACAACAGAAATGCAATGTTTAGAGCAGACCTTAGCACGTAGTGTGTACTCAAGACAGGCCTGCGAGATTTCAGAATTCACCTTCATCTTCACACTATCCCCATCGACCAATCAGAGTATCAGAATTTTTTCTTTGAATTAGACTTTGAGTGGGCAGTTTATACACATACATGCATACACGATATGAGCCCAAGAGACCATGTCTCCAGACACGTCTAGACTGAAAGTCCACATCTGTCAGTCTGTTACAGAAACTCAACCAAGTAACCTTATCTGACTTGAGAGGGGCAAGAAAAGGTGTGGGTTCAAATCCCAGCTCAGTCATTTAACCTTAGTTTCCTTATTTGAAAAACAGACCATGCTCCCACCGAAATTTCTTGTGAGCATTAACTAATTTATAAATGTTAGATAGTTAGTAAATATTTCCTTTTCTCCCTGAGCAGAAAGTGCATAAAGATGAATATTTTACATATATATGGTGTATACATGCCTGTGCGTGCACGCACATACACAAAAACCACGTCAGAATCACACGTTGACATATCGATACTCTGAAGGCAGAATTATACCCCTCCTATGACTTCACATCAAAGAACAAGCTCAAATTCTTAATTCCAATTTGGGAACTCTAAGCACAGATGGGATGTCAGCTCTGACATCTCTCCTGCTTTTAAATCACACTTGTTAAAGACACATTTAAAAATACTGTGACATCTCTACCCTTGGAAACATCTACTCAGATGCCCAGACTGGGTGTTTGTGAAAGGAGATGTTCAATAGCCCATCTTTTTTTTCCTTTTGTAGGTAATTCTAGTCTTCATAATATAAATGTTTTGCAAAAACAGAGTGGAAGTATTGTAAAATCGCCCAAAGATGATTATGCTTTGCTTCATACATCTCTAACAGTAAATATTTCATATCAAAGCACTCCTTATCTATAAATTTAATAAATATTTTTTTTGGTGATGGTACTTAAAAATGGCAAGTATGTGATGATTCATGGCTGGTAAGTACGCAACTAGCAACGACTGTTCAAGACTAATTTGGCAATATAAATCTAGAGTCTTAAGAAATAAATTTCTCAAACTCAGTAATTCCACTTTGGAGGATCGATCCCCAGGAAATAATCTGGACTTTGGAATAAGTTTTAAGTACCAAGGCATTCACTGTGATTATTTTTACAATGATGAAGAGTCATAAATAATTAAATGTCTAAGAACAGAGGAACGGGCTAGTGAATGGGTGGAAAACTACGACACCTGCTGCCATTAACACTGTTCTGTCCTCGCCTATTTGTTCATTGCTAGGTTGTGAACAACCAGCAAGTAGGAACGTAGAAGACTGAATGGATGAGTGAATGAATACACACCCGCGCATGAACATGTGATTTAGAGAGATGTGTAACAATTTGGAAATACTAGGTAAAAACAATCAAAAAATGCAACATTATAAATAGGTTACGACTATGTCAGACCATACAGAAAACTTTCTAAAAAAGATTGGAAGACAATAAACAAATGAATTAACTGACATGGAATATTTTCTCTGAAGTATTAACACTGCAGTACTTTCGTATACTGAAATGTTTCCATAGGATCAAGAACGTTAGAGGATAAAGATCTTAGATGAAAATAAATACTAATAATTCTGGTATCCTCCCCCATGGAATTTAAATCCCTCATGAAGCAGTGCCATTGTAACATTACATAGCTAAAAAGAATGAAAGTTCTTTCAGAAGTAGGCAGCATGAACTTTTACTTCCTTGCACTTTCATATTTAGTTTTTATAATTTATGTCCACCCTGGCTAACGTACAATCATACAGGACAACTCAGATAATTGCCATGCTACCATTGTACAAGTTCAATGATTTTACTTAAAAAAAAAAAAAAATCAAACCACCATCAAAATAAAGAGAGGCAAATAAAAGTGATTTTCAAATTATTTGAAAAGCATAGTGCTTTTGTCCAATACAGACTCAAACTTAAATTAAATTCTATATTTATAATTTCTAAACTTATGCAATAAAATTAACATTTATATATTTTTATGATTTTTATTTATAGACTTGTATTTTGAAATCAACAAAAGAAAATTACTTTTTAAAGAGCAATATATTTGGTTTAAGTTCCACAAATGTGCAGTAAAGACAAAGCCACATGATGTTAAATCTGGCTCTAAGTAACCTAAGGTACAAGATTTTGACAAATATCAAAAGTATGATAATCTGATCTTAAAAATTCAACCCATGAGATTACTTTTTAGAGAGTAAATGTGCTGTTATTATTTCAATAACCTTTCTTTTTATGACTATCTGCAAACTGACCCTTTTTTTAATCATTGTGACTCACCAATGTTTCAAACTGACCTCTTTACTTCTGTGTCACCACTTCAGTACCCAGGGATTTCTGAGGCAGCATAAGTTTGACTTCATAAAAGCAGTAGCTACTTTAACCTTTCAGTGACAGTTTTTAGATCTGTAAACTCAATAATCACATTATTTAGCTCAGCAACTATAAAAGCATTGAGATTTTGGCATTTAAAGCTAGAATCTCTTTGTGCTTTTTAAATTAAGCTGCTTTTGAATCTTTTTGGTGTTTATCAGCCATTTGTATTTTCCTTATAATGAACTCCAACTAGAGCAGCTACGTGACTTTGTGCCTTTAGACTCTTGGTTTTTCATTTCTCCCCTACCCTCCCCCCGCCCCCTTTTTAAGTAAGACACATTTTTCTCATTGAAAGAGTGAAAGGCCAGTACATACAACGACAAACTGATGATAATGTCATGTTGGCAGGGGCTGGAGTGGGAGGATCAGCTGTCACTGATCTGCAGAGCAAGTATTATCTCCTGATAAGACTCTGGAGAACACAGAGGAGTGGGACTCAGTGCTCCTCTTGGATACCAAGTCTATCAGGGAAGAAACGGTGCCACTATATTCCCTTAGATGCTGCGGCAGCACAGCTTCTTCACCCAAGCGTCCCAAAAACTTGGCATGAAGATTTCAGCAAACACGTCTTACAACACGGATAAGGAGGAGTCTAATCAATCAGGGGATGAAAGTCTGGAATCAGTGACAACACACTCTTGGTTTTAGTTCTTAGGAGGGTTTTTTGGTTTTGGTTTTTAACTTGAAGATTTTCTTTCAATAATCAGTTATTTTTTTTTAATGGATCTACACTATTAACTGATTAAGATTCCACTGTGATGCACTCGTTTACTTAAAACCTTTTCAGGGATGTCTGTAAATTTCAGTGTTTTACGTGATGAAAAGTGGTGTTGGTTGATCTAAGGAGGGACCAGAAATAATTTCTACTATTCCAAATACTGAAGGAAAAGAATAATCGATTTATACTGTGTTTAAAAAAAAGTATTGATCAGCTCTTAGAACATTTAACCTTAAAAATTATTTTAAATACTTGCAATCATCTCTAGACTACTTATAGTACCTCATACAATGCCTACACATTGCTTCATTCACGTGAGTCAACATAGTACTTGGCGGCAAATTCAAATTTTACTTTCTGGAACTTTGTGGAATTCTTTTTCCGAATATTTTTGATTCATGGTTGGTTGAATCCACAGATATGAAACTCACAGATATGGAGGGATGACTGTAATTTAGAAACATGGAGGCCAGAATGAGAAAAAATAACTAAGAGAGTTGAAAGCAGTGGCCACAGGGAGTGGAAAGGGCAGGTGGGTAGAGGTGGGCCAGGGAACTAGTTTGTTTTGTTTTTTAAACTGTAAATCTCTTGGGGGGTTTTGTTTATTTCAACTGTGTTTGTACATTACCTTGATAAAATTCAAAATCAATTTTGATTAAAATCTGGCTGGGATATGTATTATCTGTTTGATGCTAGGTGTCCTAATTTCTAAGTTTCACCTCGGCCCGCACTCCCCCCATGACATGGCAGTAACAACACCAATCTCACAATACTTCAGAAAGCTAACACCTGATCATATATGTAAAGTGCTTGCAATAGACATTCTCTATAGAATGCTCAAAAAATTTATGTGAGTGCATATGTGTATGTGCGTGTGTATATATATAAAATCTCCAAAGTTAGCTATTTTAACTGAGTCAAGGAAACTGATAACATGGGTTGAGGACATTTTTATACTTTTAGCCACAGCCTTGGCTTTAAATAATTCCCTCCTCCATGAGCTATGTTCTGGCTCTTCAGCCAGAGCTGTGATGACAGATGTCTAGGACCCCTCAGACATCATGTCACAGGACAGGAATTAACATCGCTTGGCCTCTTGGCAGTGCCTGCAGCCCAGGCGGAGCTCTCTTTGACAAAGGGAAGCAGAAGAGGGGACGCTGCACTTGAGGCCCACACTGTCCCCCAGCCCTCCCAGCTCACCCGCCCCCCAGAGCACCCAGATGTTCCCACTGTGCCCATCCTCCCTGCACTTCCTGCTGCCTCATGGGCAACAGAGCAGGTGTGGCGAGGGTCAGTGTGACCTGCAGGAGGAAGTGCAGCCTCTGCCTGGGCTCCGGGGCTCCTGGGCCTTTGGGCTCCCGGGCTCAGAGCCAGTGCTTCCTCCTTAGATGTCACAGTGTTGCCCTGTGTGTCCGGTATCTGTGGGACCCAACGCTTTTACACTAATAAAGAGTTGACATCTTTCACTTTTGGCCACAAATACCACCATTCTTGACTTTGTTCAAGGACTATGCACATGTAGTCATTACTTGACAGGGTGAAACAATCCTTAGAATGAAAATTGAGAGAACTGGTCTTAAGTCCCACTCTGCTTGCAATCAGCTGCATTATTTGAGCAAATCATTGAATTTCCGTGAGTCAGTTTCCTCATCTGTAAAGCGGGCATGTTGCCGGTATTTGCCCTACCTACGCATGGGTATAATCCCTAGCAGCTGGAATTAACGAATGTGAGAGTGCTTTGCAAGCTGTAAACTACTAGACAGAAGCAAGAGGAAAGAGGAGAAAGAAGAGAGAGAAGATGAACGAGGTAGTACTCTCATGAGAGAGATTGAAAAGGCAACGAACTTACCTTTCTCTGCGAGGGAAGGCAGAACAACTGAAGGGCAAAAGCTGGGAGCATTATTCTGAGTGACTGAAAAGAAAAAAAAGGCAAACTTTTAGTTCTTTTCTACCCCTCAATGTCATTGACTTCTGCAGGCATTAATAGAGGTATAAGATGGTGATCGTGACATTGGACTTGGAAGGCAGACAGACTGCACCATCCTGTATCTGTCAGGATGGGCTCGGTTACACCGAGGTAGCAATCTCAGCATCACAGCGGCTGCAAACAGCAAAGGGTCCCTCTCCCTCTTGCCACGTGACTACAGCAGATGTCCTGGGCTTTGCTCCATGTCTTTCTTCCTCAAGGCTCAGGCCGAACAAGCTCCTTCTTGCCCCAGGCTTCAACAATTGCCAGAGCAGGGCAAGGCCAAAGCAGCAAATTTCAGTCTTGCTCTTACAGCTTCTGCCTAGAAGTGACACACATCACTTCTGTGCCCATGACATTGACCAAAGCTAGGAGTGAGATCAGGGGTGAGGAACTGTAGTCCGACCATGTCCCAGAGATTGGAGAGCCAGAAACATGTGGCCAACAACACAATTGTCTGCTGCCAGCACTTACTGACCCTGTGAACTTGGCCAAGGTACCTAAGCATTCTGAGCCTCGGTTTCCACATCTATCTAATGGGGATAATATTACCTACCTCAAGAATTACTGTGAGATTACAGGAGTTAATGCAATTTATTGCACCTGTCACTGTGCCAGGCATATGGGACAAGCTCAACAAACATCAGCTACTACCAGCAGGTAGCATGACACAGTGGACAGCCGGGACTTGTGGGCAGACAGACCTGGATTTGAACCCTGATACACCACTTGGAAGCAGTGTGGAGGGAATGCTTCTAACTGACGTGTTCTACTCCCCAGTTTCAACATTGGTAAAATGAGGATACTGTAAAAATTAAATGAGAAACCATTCATACCCAGTATGTGATACATAAGTGCAAATTACCCTCTTCCCCTCCCTCTTCCTCTTCTGAACAAGTATAAGTCTTCAAAGTCTCATCATTCTTTTCTCTTCCAATGGCCCAAACTAGGACTGTGCACAGGATGTCCTCCTTCACTGGGAGCTGCAGTCAAGAGTGGGGGCTTTGGGGTCAGCAGCCCAGGGTAAGATCGACTTGGCCACTTTCCTGCTATGTGATCTTGAGCAGATTACTTGACCTCTCTGGCCTCAGTTCTGTTGTCTATAAAGTGGAGGTAATAACAGTACCATTCTCGGGATTGTGAGGTGTAGGTGAATGGATAAATGTACAGTTTTTGGCATACAGCAAGCACTTAATAAGTCCATTATTCACTCTTACTATTGCTTTTATAATAACAGACTATCGCCATGTCTCTTGTTCCTGTGTGCATCCATGAAAAGCCTCAGGACAGAGTCATGCTCTATTCCAGTCTCCGACGTCCCTGCATGAGTCCCCTCACATCCACCTCCTCCCCTACTTCCTTCTCTTTGGTCAGAAACACCAAGAGCCAGCCTCTCTGGGTTCTAGAGCCTTCAACTGTATTGTGTCTTTTCAGGCTTGGCTCTACCTGCCTGAAAGCACCTGCTACCATCACCCTAAGTCCCTGGTTCTCAAACTTCGGCAGACATTGGAATCACCTGGCTGGCACAGTGACACACACCTTGCTGGGCCCCACCTCCAGGGCATTTGATTCGGCAGGTCTGGGATGGGGTCTGAGATGTGGCATTTCTCGCAAGTTCCCCAGAGATGCTGATGCTGCTGGTCCACACTGAGCTCAGGCTTCTGTCATCCCACATTCTGTGAGCTCCTCGTACAACATTCATAATTACTAATAACTACTCTCATGCTCCACTACACCCAGCTGGCCAGCTTCTCACTTGTCACCTTGTTTCGTTGTCATTTGTTTAAAATGTCTGTTCTTCCTGGAAGGGATTCTCAGAACAAGCATCCTGACAGTACAATCTTCAGGGAACAATTTGGCTAACTATATCAAAGACATTCAAATGTCCTTGCCCCTGGATATAGTAAATCAGCTTCTAGAAATTTAGTTTGTAATTCAAAACAAGCTTGGTTTGCAAAGGAAACATTTCCCAATACTAAGGGAAATCTGGAAACTATACCAAGGTCTAACAGTAGGAGAGTGGCTGAATGGGCTCTAGAACATCCCTGGAGTAATTACCATGCATCTCACTTCAGCAGAGCATTTGTCATGCAGTTCTGCTGCTGTGGCTTTAGTCACTTTTTCTCAGTGAGTAAAAGTGAGAAAAAATAATAGGGCATATTAGCCTGTGAGTGGGACCTTCTTCATTGTACAGGACCCAGCTGAGCCCTGAGCGTTCCCAGCTTCTCTGCCCCTGGGGCACTGGAAACTTCCACACCCTCAGTCCCTGGGAGGACTGAAAACTCCCCTGGGGACCCTGCTGCTAAGACGCTTACTGTGTAATCTTGGGGGAGTTAAACAGATGCCGTGCACACTAACCTTTCCGGGATTCACGCACCAGTGTGCTAAAGCCAACTCACACAGGCTTCCAACAGCGGATAGTGCACGGCCCCTGCCCAGCCCTGCTTTCAGCAGCGGCAAGTTGGTAGCTTGAAATCGGCCATCATGGGAATATTTACACCATGGAACATGGCAAACACGTGTGATATTGTAACATAGTAAGAAATATATATTTGGTCTTCATCCAAGTTCCTGGCATAGAGTTCCTAAAACCCTTGTAATTTCCTGAGTGACAGGGGTGATAGAAACATCTTTTGTTATACTATTTTATCTTAGTCATTGGTTTCTGACACTAGAGCTTCTAAGACCCTTGGGATCTCTGGAGTGAAAAAAGTATCTGTTCACTAATGAGATGGCTGGTGGCCAGGGGGACCCCTAGATAGATTCAGAAGAGGGGCCAGTGGCCACAAAGACCAAGGCATGATTAGATAGTTGGAACTTTTAGCCCTATCCTCAACCCTCCAGGAAGCTCCTTCACCAATGGCCAGTGATGTAATCAATTATGCATAAGTAATGGAACCTCCATAAATCCCCTAGACAACTAGGTTGGGAGAGTTTCTGAGTTGGGGAACTCACAGAGGTGCTGGGAGGGCAGTGTGCCTGTAAGGGTGTGGAAGCTCCATCCCCAGCCCCCGGCACCCTACACTTCTCTTCCATTTGGCTCTTCCTGAGTTATATCCTTTGTAATAAACTGGCAGTGGTAATTGCTTCCCTGAGTCCTATGAGCTGCTCTAATACATTATCAAACTCAAGGAGGGAATCATGGGACCCCCACTTAACTTACAGCCAGTTGGTCAGAAGTACAGGAGGCCTAGGCCTTGTGACTGGCACCTGAAGTGAGGGGGCAGTCTCCTCAGACTAAGCCCTTAACCTGTGGGGTCTCACTTAAACTCCAGGTAGTTAGTGTCAGAATGAATTGAATTGAATCACTGGACAGCAAGTTGGTGTCCAGACAGTTGTAGAACTGGTTGGTATGGGGGAAAAAAAACAACATATTTGGTGTCTGAAGTAAAAAATACCTCTCACCCCCACCTTCGGCACTTATGAAATATTTGCCAGCAAGCACCGAATAGGGGTAACAATAGGCCCCACCTCATCAGACTGCTAGAGAATTAAATGACATATTACACGGAAAACCGCCAGCCTTGTGCCTAGAACAGACTGTGCTTAGGAGAAGGTAGCGGTTGCTGAGATGATGTGAATGGTGGCAAAGAACGGCTTGTACAGTAAACTGCTACCTAAGTGTGGGAGTTTCTACGTGGGCTGCAGAGAGGCATAATTAGGACAACTTGTCATTTCCTTTCCAGGTTCTGTTCCTGTGTCTAGAATTGCAACAAGGTCCAAATGCATTTGCACAGCAGAAGAGAGGAACTGGGAGGCTTTGTTATTTTAGAAGTCACTTTTAACTTTGTAAACAAACCAAAGACCCTGCCCTGCAGCTGCGGATAGTCCCAGTTTAGTTCTCTGCAAAGAACAGAAGGTACCAGTGCCCCAGAGGCTCACCCCTTCCAGGAAGCCCTGGGCTCTGTGCACTGTTTGACCACAGAGCAGCCCCCTCAGTACCCCCTGAACTTCCACCCTGGTCCTCTGAAGGCTGACGTTTCCTCTCTGGGTCCTGCTACCAGGAAGGGGCTCAAACAGCCTCATTTGCATTCACCTTTGCTTAGGCTGAGCCTCTGTGGTCCTGTGCTGAGACACATGGACCTTTCTGCTCACTTGAGACAGCAAAGGTAGAAGGCCATGGCTGCAGGCTCTTTGGACTCCCCTCTTGGTGCTCCCTGCTCTAGTCTGTGCCTTTCTCCTCCTGGACAGACGCTGGAAGACTTAGCTGCGTCCTGTGTTCTGTGAACACACCCCGTAAGAAGGTTATGCTGCAGTCACCTGTGCGCAGGTCTCTCCCTCTGAGGCTGCCATGTCTGCGACGGCAGGAACCTGCTTACCTCGTCCCACCTGCTGCCTATTGCTAGGAACAGGCCGCTGCTCCCTCACCTGACTCCCCTGTATCTACGCCCAGCTTTCCCCTGGAGTCACTTCTGCAGAATTTTCTGTTCCTCTTTCACGCTCTGAAGGGGCACCACCACCCCCATCCCACCCTGGGATCCCACCACAGTAACACAAGCCACAGTGCTGTCATTCTCTGATCACAGAGAAAGTGATTATCTCCTCAGGATGGGCGAGGAATCGCGCCAGCCTTGTGAGATGGGTGAGTAATCCACACGGGAAATGTGCTTTGGAGTTTTGGCTGACATAATCTGCCTCCTTGGCCAGACCATCGATCCTTCTCAGGCAGGGACTTCAACCCCTTGTGCCTCTATCGTGTCTGGCACATAGTAGGAGTTCAATAAATATCAATTCCTGATCCTTCCTAGGGGTAGGTCCTCAGAAATAGAGGACCTAAGATTAATGGGATCATGGACTGATCGATCAAACCATGGATTTGAAGCAAGGCCAAAGTCTATTATTGAAATCCTCCGTCAGAATTCCTTTGTAAAACTGTGCAAACTAAAAATAAAACCATAAGCCCCCCACCAACAGAACCCCTCTTGGCCAAGGGAACCCCAGAAAAACCTTAAAACTGAGTTCCCAGCCATGAAGGGAAGGGAGATCAGACATACCTCATTTTACCCCGTCCCTTTTAGACACAGCTGACCAGCAGTAATGTTAAAACAGAAGTCAGAAGACTGACAAAACAGACTCTTTGGGACAATAAGATACTAAATTATTAATAGATCCTAAGGCCATGCAAGACAAATGTGAAGTCACACTTGCAGGCTATCAATTTCCCTAGCAGATCACTTGAGTGGGTATATTTTGGCTTGTCTACGATTAGCAGACTTTCTTATCTTAACTTAAAACATTTCAAGCTGTTAGATAAAGCTTTATTTTTTTTAACCAATTATAATCAAAGAATCTCTGAACCTACCTATAACCTGTAAGCCTCGGCTTCGAGACATCCTGCCTTTTTGGGCCAAACCAAATGTATACCTTCCATGTATTGATTTATGATTTTTTTACCTGAAAAAAATCTCCCTAAAATGCATAAATGCAAACTGTAACCCGACCACCTTGGGACCACTTTTTTAAGGCTTCTTGGACTTATGGATCCCTGGGCCATGCTCACACATTGGCTCAGAATAAACCTCTTTAAATTATTTTATAGAGTTTGTTTCTTTTTTTCCATTAGCAAATGTACATCTCACATGCCAGCGCTGCCTCAGAGGTAGAGGTGAGAGTCCTGGCCATCTTTCAAGGCCCAGGCCTAGCGCCCTTTCCTGCATAAAGCCCTCCCTAGCCCCATAGAGGCTATTTCCTACTATTATGTAAGCAATTGTCTAATACAAAGACAAGAGTGGGGGAAAAGGTAATAATGATGTCGGCTTCAGTGGTGGGATTTTCCAACAGTATACTGGTATGGTTTTATCTACTAGAGAAAGTAGAATCCAAGACCATACTAATAATCAGACCTCAGCTAGTGTGTTTTGGCTCAAAATATATCATGAATCAAAAGATTTTTTATAGTTTTGTACTGGCCAACATGCCCCAGCTGGGAAAATAGTCTTAATTATTAGCCCAGTCTCCTGAAGTAAGATTCCTTTTCTCTGCCTAGGTCTTGGGAGGAGATAGTCCATAGAGTCTTAAGACTTACCCCACCGCCCACTTCTGATGAAGATGGAGGAGAAAGAACCTTATCCTGCTCTGATGGAGCCACACTACCTCTGACATCACCGCGTCATCGCCATCCTCTGACAGCCAAACCTCCTCCTCTAGTTCTGACAGGTGAACCGCAGAGCCACACACGCCAGAATATGTGCATCCCAAGGTGTTTCCTACCCAGGGGTCACGGATGGAAGAATGAGAGACTGATGCCATTGTGGCACTTTTTCTTTCTCTTCCCACATGCCCAAACACCGAAAGCAGGCAGCACATGGTGTGAAGACCACCTGCTTGGGCAGCTCTGTGCCAACAGGCTGAGGAGACTGCAGGAGCTAGTCATCGAGGCCACAAGGAGGGCCCAGAGGAGCCTCCAGGAACAGACTTCCGAATCTCCTCCATGGTCTCAGTGCTTGTCCCCTCCAAAACGCATGTTGAAATTAAACTGCCATTGCAATAGTATTAATAGGGAGGACATTTAAGAGGTGATTAGGCTATGAGGGCTCTGCCTTCATGGGTGGGATCAATGTGTCTACAGAAGGACAAGTTCAGCCCCCTTTCCCTCTCTCTCTGCCCTTCCACCTTTCTCCATGGGATGATGAAGCAAGAAGCCCCTAGCCAGATACTGACACCCTGATATTGGACTTGCCAGCCTCTGGAACTGTGGGCCAATACATTTCTGTTTATTATAAATGACCTAGTCTGTGGTATTCTGTTGAAGCAGCACAAAATGGACTAAGACACCTCCCAGGCAGAATTAATTTCTTTCTCCTGTGTTCCCATGACACTTTATTGATAAGAATGTTTTCTAGTACTTAGTCTTTTCTGCTATATTCAATCCTATTTCCTCATGTCTTCTTCACTAGGTTGTAAGCATCTAAGGAAAATGAGCATATCTTATTAACTCTACTTTTCCCGGTACCCAGCACAGTGTATGGCCCAAAGTGGACACTCAGCAAGGCTTTAAAACGTCTTACAATAAGAGAGATGCAACACAAGAATGGCTTATTTCTTTATGGTCTATAACTCCTCCTTAGACCGAGAGTGCCTGGAAAACAGTAATCATGTCTTATTCACACTCAGCCATATGACACAGTGACTTAGAGTCAGAAAGACTTGGGTTCAAATTCTAACTCTGTAATCTACCTGCTGCGTGACCTTGGGTAAGTGACTTAACCTCCCTGAGCCCCTATTTCCTCATCTGACTTGGATGTGAGGATTAAATGAGATAATGCTGACAAACTGCTTGGCATCCAGCCAGGCACACGGTCAGAGCCCAACAACACAGAGGCTAGATTTGTAACGCCAGAGAGCCCAGGCACGTCTGATGCTCACTCAGTATTTGTTGAAAGAGTGCCCCTCTGTGAATTTTTAACTCCCTGCCCTGTAGTTCCTGGTCAAAACTCCTGAGTCCCCAGAATGACCCTACAGAATATATGTTGGAAAAAGTTAGTGGCCCGTGAAGTCAGATGAAAAGAAACAGAACAGATGGAATGAGTTGGGACAATGAGTACCTTGGGTTCTTTTCCTTGCCAACTCCTGTCAAAATGTTGGAACACTCTGGTCTGATTCCCATTATATTTCTGAACAAATGAATTACTCTCTAAGCTTCTTTTTACCCAACTCTTCCATGAGTAATACAAAGATGGAAAATGACATTTTCAGGCTTTGGTAAGGTGAGGAGGTGAGAGGACAGATGGGGCAAGGAGGTGTTGAGAGGTGAGAGTTCAGTTCTGAAACCCTCCAAATACCCAGAGCTGGCATCGGGTCCCCTTCAGGGCTAAAGTCCTAGGCAGGCATTTTCTCCCTGCCCCCGTGAGTTAAAGAAGGGAAACTGCTATGTATGGAAAAATCTTCCCTAAATAGAAACCGACTGAGGCTATTTCATTATACAACCCTGATGTTTCTCCTAAAACAATTCAAGATGTTAAAGTAAAATAAAAAGCCAACAGAGTAAATTCAGATCAAATAACAGGAGGCTGAAGGTGGACATGAGCGGGAAGATTCCATTCAGCCTGGTAATAATTAACTTCAAAACAATCTGTCATGAGGTGAGGAACACATAGGGACCGGTGGGCTCAGGAACAGAGGCCGAGGGCCAGATTCTGCCCAGGAGCCCTGTCTGGACCTTTCAGGTTGGACCTGCCTCTGGAACCAGAGGCCAAACCACCAACTGGTTTGGTTTGTTAATTTATTATTCTTTTTCCTTTTCAATTTATTAGCCAATTCCTTGTTAGTTCATTGAGTTGGGGGAAAACCAGTCAGACAAGGTATTTAGACATTGTCATATCCAGTTCACTTATGGGATATTGAAGACCCGCCAGGAGGCAACAGTGTAAAAGGGGAGAGTATAAATTTGGGATCATCAGATCTGGGCTTGCAGCCTGACTCTGCTTCTTACTAGCTCACTAGCTTCTACTTTCCATGCCACACTCGCCTCATCTTAAAGTAAAGAAATGCTACCTACTCCACAGGGGTATCATGAGTATGAAATGATATGACCCATCATGTGTCTGGCACATAGTAGGCACACAAAGAATGTCAGTTCTCCTCTCTGCCTACTTTGGGCAAAGTGTTATATTGGGCCCAAGACTCCTCCCAGATCAGACATTGCATGACTCTAATTTCTTGAGCAAATACTAAGCAAGGGCCAGCACCATCCTATATCTACCCTGAAACCCAAGAGGAAGCCACTAGTGGGAGAGGTTGGAAACACTAAACTTCAGCTCCGCTCTCCATTTGACTCCTATTATACTGACAGGGCTTTTTGGATCTAGGATATCTTTGTGAATTTGCTTCTGGGAGACAGGGAAAGGATGTCTAATTTCCATGGAACTGCCATAGCAGAAACACCTGGGAAGTAAGAGGTGACAGGACCACAGTGAATTTCACTCACTTATTTTACCAGTGGGGAAACTGGAGAAGTGGTATGGCTTTCCTAAGGACAAATCCATAGTGGGTGACAGAGCTGGGAAACACTAATGTCTACTCATCTGAGCCCAGTAGCTGCTCCACTACACTGTGGAGGCCATTCATTCATTCCTTCATTGATTTTGAAGTGAGCTTCTAAAATGTGCCAGGATATAGTCACCACACATGCCTTAAGGACCCACATTGGGCCAATGTCACCTTGGCCTTGAAATCCTTACTCTGTGCGTATTGTCAAATACACATCAGTCGTTCCCCTTTCCCTCCCTGAGACTGCTGTGTGCCGCGTTGTCCTGATGAATAATCAAGGTGAGAAGAACAAGGGTACCTGGCAGGGTCCACACCTGTTGATTCTGCCTGTCCAGCAGCGGTTCCTTCTCTGCTTTGAGAAGCCTCCCCACCCCAGTGCAAACAGAATCGCTGAGACTGTCAGGCTGCTCCACCTGCCCTCTGGCAGTGGGTGGACTCTAAGCCCAAGCAGGGCCAACTCTCCCCCTTGAATCTACAGATTGACTACAACAACCGGAGCCTGTGCAGTGGACCAGTGACAACAGTGGCAGAATGAAGAAGCCATCCGTTTGTTCTTGCTAAACACAGCAACAGAGCTGGTCCACGTCCATCTTTTCTGAGGCCAACTTTGTCATCTTTCCTTTGAGGCAATGGGCAAACTTACAATAAATTTCTTTTCTGCTTAAATTAAACAGAATAAGTTTTTGTTGTTTGCACCAAATGAATCCTGACTAATCTACTTCCCAATCCAAGGACGCTGCCCTAATGCATGGGAAATAGTGAACTAAAGATACACACAGCTGTCAGGGGCAGGCTACTTACTGGGCTTCTGGTACCACCCGAAGGGATAGGTGCGGACTTCAATGTCAGGAGAGCCACAGTCCAGAATGCGCCAGATTCCTCCATTCTCCTCGCTGCACATCTGAAGTCCCAAGCTGCTCAGAGTGAGGCACGCCACCTCTCCTCCTGGGGCAAAAAAAATGTCAGGAACAAGAAAATGAGCATGATAGAATATTCAAATTGAATGAGAAATCCTGCAAAGTCATTATTCAGCAGTCACCCAGGCTGCAACACTGTATTTCAGGTACAATCTCAGCCACTGCTGAAAACCTGGTACCTGAACTTAAGGAGCCTCTGATCTAAGAGCACAGGGAGCTAATATTTACCAAGCACCTATTCTGTGCCCAGGGCTGGGCTGGGGCTCTGTTTGTATCATTTCATTTGATCCTCCCACAACCCTAGAAGGAAGGTAGCATTTGTATCGCTACGTAGAGATGAGGAAACTGAGGCTCAGAGAGATTAACTGAGTTGTCCAGAATCACACGACTAGTAAAGGACAGAACCAAGTGTTAAATACAGATCATGGGCATAGATCCGAAGTCCACTCCACCAAGCTGCCTGACTCAAGGCCTGAAAGCTGAGCAGAAGACAGCTCAGCGGCACGTGGAAGGAAGGAAGTCTGGTTGGTAGAACTGCATGTGTAGAGCTGACCATCACTGGGCCAGGACCCACGTCCCAGCTGTCACATTTGTTAGCCACTTCCCTCCGTTTCTAAGCCCCCACTTCCTTATCTGTGAGTGAGGATCACTCCTCCCTATCCCCTAGAGGGGATGGTGAGGATTAAATAAGAAAGATCACAGATCTGAACGTGTTTTCTAAACTGTAAAGTGCTGTGCACGGGACAGTGAGTATGTTATCATTACCTGTCAGCTGGGAAACATTCAGAAATCCGAAGCCAGTGCAGCACGGGTCCACGTCACACAGGCGTTCACATTCAAAGAACCTGGCATAAGGAGAGAAAAAGCAAGCCTCAAGGCTTCCGCTGGTGGCTCAGGTCCTACAAGGCTGTCGTCATTCTGACTTTGGGGACCAGCTTTTTTATGACTACCTAAATTGGGAGTGCTTTGACCAATGTGCATGAGCAGATTTCTAGCTTTGAGGTTCTTTCTGAAAACAAATTCTACTTTTCTCAGGAATGTGGTCTTGCTATTCTTCATTCCTTCCTACATTTATTCATCACGCACATATTCTGTGCCTGTTGTGTGCCAGGCACTGAGCCACGCTAACCCGGGATCCCGAATGTGCTTCTACAATCCCTTCAGGGAAGCAGAAAGCCTCCGTTTTGGATTCTGGGAATAGGAAAACGTAGTGATGGAAGAAATTGTAGAAAGGGGAGACTCCCTGGGCTTGCAGTTGGGGTGACTCAGCCGGAGGCTGTTGAAGCAGCAGGAGCTGAGCCCGTGCTCCCCTTGAATTCTTCTCCCACTCGCCGCACAGTGTGGACTCGTCGCACTGGACCAATGCATTTCTGTTTTCTGGGTCAGCCCACCCAGGCTCTCTCTCAGGACCTACCTTGCTCACCCACTCAATGTAGCTACTAGGTCCCGTCTTCTTAGGAACAGTCATGGCAGGAGGGACTTAGTGCTCCGGAGCTCAGTTCTAAGTTCCCCTTGCCCTGACCACATGTCCCAGTCTGACCACTCATTCCTGACTCCTGAGAGCTTTCCTAGCCCCTTCTTGGTGTGGGGACCCTGCCTCATTCTTGCCGCTCTGCTTCCCCGAACCCAAGTCACATCCCAGCAGCTGAAGCTTTTATCTGCTGGGCAGCTTCACCAGTGATGGCTGTATCTGTGTCCTGATGCCTGTGGGCCACCTCCCTGCCTTTCCCTCTCCTGGGGCCCTGCCCGCCTGCCCACCTGCCACTTCCTTTTCCTTCCTCGGAAGCCCATTGCTAAGCTCCAGCCTGGGCCGTGCACTCTCCCGGGCAGCTACCCTCCTCTGAGCTCAGATGCACAGGTTCTGCTTCCCTAGTTCCCGTCCCAGCTCCACGGTCAGGCTGCTCCCAGGCCTCAACCCTCCCTTTCTTCCACACGATGGTGTCCAGCCAGGTCTCAAGACAGACTCGCCGAGTCATCTTTTTATCTCCATTTTCAAAAGTAGATCGTAAACACCAGCAACATGAGTCAGTGTCAAAACTCAACAACACGTCCTAGATCAACAATTCATGAATGAATGACGCTTGAATTTTAAAGTACAAAAGAATGACCAGGGGGAACTTCCTTAGAGTTCAGATTCTTGAACCTCACACCAGGAAATGCTGAGTCAGCGGGTCCAGAATAGGACCCAGGAATGTGGTTTATAAAAAGCTCTTCCGGGGATTCTGATGAGTGAGATTAAAACAACGAAAGAACAACTAAGCAAATAAATAAATAGTAAAATGAAATTTTAAAATAACAAATAAAATCAGCAAAAAGTCCTTAGAAGTCCATGGTTCTAGTAAAAGTTCTCTTTGCTCTCAGATTCTGAATACAGCACTATGAGGCTTTGAGGATTAAGTTCATTATGAGCTTGACAATTTTTATTAATTGACAAGATGTAGCTCAGCCTGTCTCTTTCCCATCAGCCAACTGGAGGTCTAAGGCTAAATTTTATATTTAAGATGACTAACTTACCTTAGCCAAGGTTGTAAGATATGGTTACTTCTTTATTATCTTTTTTCCCCTTATCTTTGGGTTTTATAGTTTTTTTAAAAGTTTTTTTGTTTGTTTGTTTTTATGAGATGAGGGACTTGCAATGTTGCCCAGGCTGAACTCTGAATGCCTGGCCTCAAGCAATCCTCCTGCCTTAGCCTCAAAAGTAGCTGAGACTATAGCATGCATCATCACACCTGTATAATTTTTTTTTAATGCCTCTGCCTTTAACTGTTATTGCATCACCTTCTTTAAGGAAATGTTAATAGAAGGTCTTAATAATACAAAAAAGGGGTAGGGTGGAAGTAGCTTACCCATTGGAAATGGATTTTTCAGACATAGGCACTTTGTTTCTAATGGAAATCCCCATCAGTTTTTGGAATGGCAGGCGAGTATAAAAGTTTGTCACTTTATCTTTCAGTACCACTACACAAAGGAAGAAAGAAATTATATTATTTAGAGAAATATTTGCTGTATCCGTAAAAATATGAGGACAAAGGAGCAAAAACCAGACTGAAAGCTTCTAATTCAAAATGACACATTAAAATCATGTACTGACTCTCGGCTCCCAGCCCACATCTCACTAAAATGATAGTAAAAGGATTCTTATAAAGGCATAAACCCACAAAGACTAGGAGAATAAGAGAGGGGATATAACAGAGGAGATTTTGGAAGCTAGAAAGCATATAGAAGAATAAAAATTGACTTAATAGACCTAAAAAGGCTGACTCAAGTTCTCTGTGGGAAGAACCAAAAAGCAACTCAATATGCCTTCTAGAATCCCACAGGGTTGGAGCACGGCAGCACTGGGGTAGAGGGGCCGAGAACAGAAGGATTGGCTGAAAATGTCTTTAAGAAGCAACGAGGTCTCCAGACGCCCTCCTCTGCTCTCCACAGTGGACAACTGTCCCCTCCCCACCGTGGGAGAAGGTGGAAGTTTCATTCTCTGGAGAGCGTCTCTTGGGTGCTTCAGGCAGAGTGAATGGCATAAGCACCGCAATTCTGACTATATGGCGAATGCTGAGACCTCCCTACCTTCCAACTTTATTTGACGCCTAAACCACTAGCAGCCCGACTTTTAACCAAGGCCAGGTATTGAGCGATTTCTCTGGAGAAAGGACCCAAAAGTACTGACATGAGGGATCCCCCAAAGGGTGGCCCAACCAGATTATCCTACAGAGAAACCTAAAGTCAAGAAGCTGCAACCACACACTTGGAGCTGCCCGATCAGCTGTGGGCCCCTCTGATGTTTGAGTGGTGAAACAGGGGTCACCAGATATCTGAGAAAGGCCTCCAGCACCTACAGTGAGTGGAGGGGGACAACTTCTGGAAGAAAGAGAGACTGTACAGAGTGGGAAAAAACTCCAAAAAATGGCATCCCTAATGTCCTGGGAGAGAAAAACCACCTTCCATCTTGCTACAGTCGCTGCTGCTGAAATCCTCTGTAGCATACAGTCGAATGGGCTACTACTAACTGATACACCCATTCACAGCGGCTCTCTCTGAGGAGGGAGATTCCAGAGCAGGACAATTCTCTGTAGTCAACCTGATGCACTTCTGAATGGCTTCACATTTCTACAAAGATAACTTTATTTTTTAAAAAGGAAGAAATTAATCTGGGCATTTCTAAAACCACAGCCAGCAGCCCACTGGAAATATGGGTTATGCAGATCCCAAGCACACACCTTTCTTACGGAACAGGGCCTCTGGTCGCCGGGGCAGGACCAGTCTGCAGCCCTGGGCACCAGACTCCATGGTGTCGTCACACACCTGGGCTTCGGGGTAGAGGGTGCAGGTGAAGTACAAGGGTGCACTCTCTGTTATCTCTGCAAGCTGGCAGAAAGAGGGCTCCTGTACACATCCTATGGGCAAGAGAACAGTTGGTTTTTAGTCCTTGGGGAGCTTGCAGGGGAGAGTTATCTCTACAGGATTATCTGGGGAAAATACCTGGCAGGGATCCCTCCTAGTTAGGGCACAGATCCAAGCTGGTCATGACCACCCACTCTGGAAGGCCCAAGCAAAAACACTGGGGTTCTGCTAGCAGGGGAGGGCAGAGTCAAATGGGGTGAGGAGTAAGCCTCACATTCGACAATATAGGTGGTGAAGGATAAAATTCCACTGGGTCTAACCATGACCATCTCAGAGAAAGTCAAGATTTGCAGACCAAAGGCCACAGGACTGTAAAATCTGTGGACACTGTGGATGATTCCCCCTGCCTCCACGCCCATGTCACTCTCTGTCTCTAATATACGTGAGCTCTCCAAGGGCAAGGAACATGGTTGATTCATGTTTTTGGTGGTGGGTGGCTCTTTTTCTCCTTGAAATCAAACACAAGGCCCAAACATAACATATACTCAATAACTGACAGGTGGCTGGCTGCCTGGCTGGCTGGATGACAGGTTCTGGGAGCAGAGTAGAGATTAACTATATTGTGAACTTCTTGACAATAAGGGTTATGTTCTATCTTTCTTTCATGTGACCCATGGTGTTAGGAGTGTAGTGATCCCTGAGTTATACCACTGAGTTTGACCTTATGCTTCTCAGGAGTTGTTAAATTGGCTGTTCCACCTGCTCACAGCGTCCGGAGGAGAAGGATGGGGTCTCAGGATACTTACGAGACAGGCACCACAGGTTTGCCTGCTGGGCTGAAAACAGGTGTTTGAAAAGCCAGTGCTGCTGGCTGGGCAGGGATCGGTTTTCATTGACAATGACCTGGTCAAGGTCCACAGGGGAGAAGAGTTCTGTTGTCAAACCTGAAAAAGAAGGAGAGAGTCAACTTGCTTGCCCTTATCACTATAAAGTGAATATGAGAAAGACACAAGAAGAAAAAAAACAGAGAGAGACAGTCAGAGACAGAGACAGAGACATTTTTAGCCTAAATGAGGTCAGAGAAGGAGCTAAGTCAGTAGAACTGGAAGTCTGGTTGAGCAGGAAATATTCCAAAGGCCCTAGAAAGTCCTAAAAATTATCAAATTGCAGAACCCTAGAGTCTTGGTTTGGAAGGAACCTTGGGAGCCACCTGGTCCACCTTTTCACCCAACAGAGGACCTTTCCCCTTGGGATTTCTGACTAATATGCCATCACCCTGCATGACATCTCTGTGCCAACCACAGAAGCTCACCCTGTTGTCAGTGAGTTGTAGAATCAAATCTGTCTCTTTGTAACTTTTAACCACTGAGCCTCCTGTCTTCTGAAGCCACATGGAAGCCCAACCTCTCTCCCACGTGGCAGTCTTCATCTAAGAAGACAGCTTTCAGCTTTGCTCAACCCTGAACCTGAAAGTTCCAGTTCAACCATTCCCTGAGTCTTTCCTTATGTCCTTATATGCCATGATCCCAGTTTAAGCCTCTTCCTGGGATCTCCACTGCCTCCAGAGCAGAAGTCCCAGTTCTCTTCTCAGTCCGGGATCTACCTGCATTTTGAGCCTCATCTCTGATTGCCTAGATTTACACCCCAGCAGCACAGAACCCTGGTAACGCTAGCTCATCACCACGCCATTTACAGTCCCCATATGACTGCTCCTGCTGCTTGTGCTTCAAGGAGCAGCTTTGTCTCCTCCTGCTCTGACATCTGTAGCCTTATAAGAGGTTCTCCAGGGCTGAGGGCCCCAACATCCAGGCCCACGGGGATAGCTGTATAGCCCTTAAGGCCTTTGTCTTTCCAAAGGGACTTATAGTGGGGACATGAAGCAAATCAGAAATATGAGCTGAGGCATGTTTACAATGTTCATTCATCTGGGGCTCTGAAATAAGGAGCCTTACATCCACGTCCAGCCCTACTTTGCCGTGGACTTGGGCATCTCTCAGCAGCCTGCTTTCTGCACTCCATAAAGCAGGCTCATGGAGACGGAGCTTCCTCACTAGCGATAACCACCAGGTGGGATAAAGGCTTTACAAGCAGCTGGCAAGGCCAGAAGCTTGGTGCTGTCAGAGATCTGAAACCATGTTGCTGCCCCAGCACACATTGCACATTACTGCACAATGGCCAGTTCCCGTGCCATTGTACTCCAGTTCTCCCCACTGAAATGTGCCTAGTACAAGGTATGAGCTCAGGGGGAGCACAGACCCCCTCTCAAGACAGCAGGTAAGGGAGAAAAATACAAGGCAGCAGGACTAAAGGCATACCTGAGGTGCTCCCAACCACACTTGCCCTCAGAGACTTGGCACAGGTGTTCCTTTACCTGGAACACCTTCTCCCAGGTGTCCCCTGGAAGTGTCTGGCAGATCCTTCTGTGCTCCACTGAGAAGCCTTTCCTGCCCCAACAGAATGCCCAGCCTCCCCCTGCCCCTGCGTTCCCACTGCACCTGACACCTGTCTGCATTGCAGCCCTTGCCCCATTGTCATGCAGTGGCTGACACGTGGAAATTCTCACTAGGCTGTGCACGTCCAAGGCCACAGCATATGTGTTCCAAAAACGTCTGTTGGATGAATGAATGAATCCTATAGCCACTTCATTTTATACCTAGTTTACATGCCATGTGAAGAAAAAACATTTCCTACTTGTTCTCTTAAATCTTTTCACCTCCCTTAAAGGCAAGAACAATCACTCTCCTTGGCTTCCTGTGCTGGTCTCACTCAGACTGATTGCGGTAACCTGATGCAGAAAGCGGAGGATCCCTCCCTACACTCTGAATCAGAACGGCCATTCTCATGGACAGAGAGCGTAGCCCCGGTAAATGAGCACACGGAGATGCCCCGGGCCCAGGCTCAGTGCAATTTCTTCTGTAGGCATTGTTATCTTTGTAAGCCCAGGAATGCAATCAACCGAGAAGGGGAAACCGAGCTTAGCTTTGCCTATTCACCCAGAATCCCTCCAAGGCCTTGGACAGAGAGGCCAAGCTCCCTGCCTAGAAGAAAGGGGCGGGGGGGGGGGGGGGGGGGGGGGGGGAGACATTCCTCCCTGTGGAAATCACATGAGAGTTTTGTAGGCGCTGTCCTAGAACAGTGTATAATGATGGATTTACAGAATGTCCTCAAGTGCTGCTAACTCATTCTCATTTACATTGCCACGAGCTGTGTGGCTGCCCCTAAAAGGCACCGCCAAGGTTGGGACTCACAGAAGCAAACGCCCCTGATCAGGCAGGGGAGAGCAGGAGTGCTGTATGCTGGGCAGTTCGGGGGCATCTGTTAAGTACCAGGCAATATGCCAAGCATTTGCCACCTAATGAGATGAGAGGTAGGCAAGATCCTTTTATTCTACACATTCTACACTTAGCAGGTAAGTAAATTACCCATGGCCACACAGGTGGTAGCCAGTGGCAGAATGTGGCTGCAGCTCTAGTCTATCTGCTTTGTCACGTGATGGCTCTCATTGCACCATGCTGCCTTCCTGAGCCAGCAGACTCATCGGCCTCTCTCTCCTTTATTCCCTCCTCTCCGTCTCCCTCTCCCTCTGAGTTTTAGCTCCGCCTCAGGAATAACAACCATAGACTGGAGGTAGGGAAGCCTCAGACGCACATATGTGCTGTCCCTATTGACGTTTGGATTGGCATGGCCATGACGCTCAGATTCACACAGATGGCTCATTCATTAAACAACTTCAGAAGATTGACATTGTCCTTACAGTCTTCAGGGTTGACATAAGTGAACCACTGACAACAGACAGGTGAACCTTGCTCTTTAAATTTTTCTTTCTGGTTTTGTTATTATGTTTGTTTTTGTTTCCCACAACAGCAGTAAATTTGCAACAAATTTGCCTTACTTTCTATGCCAACCACCCATCTGAGGAGCTGCCCATGTTTGTGAGATGGATAATTGGGTTAGAAGTTTAGAGTGGAGTCTGTGGCTGCAGAATAGAGTGATGTAAATGGGTTTATTCATTGATTAAATTCTTGGCACTGTCATTTTGTCTCCAGGTGGACACCCAAGTGTGTATAAAGGATTGGTACCTGTTTCTGCTGGAGATGCTGGCCTCAGTCCCGTGTCTCTTGTACATTCTGCAGACTCAGGCCGAGCTCCCATGTCAGAGTCTAGGAAGAAAAAGAAGAGAGTAGCTGTAATGTTGGGGAGAATGGGTGGTGCTCCTCGGGTCAACAAAATGGTAATAGCAATGTGGGAAATCCTCCTGGTCCACAGGCAGGTGCTTGAGACAAGATCCGGAGCCGAGCCCTTGGCACAGGTCAGCACTCTTTGGCCTTTCATGGAACATCAGCCAACCTCCCAATAATAGAACTATTATTGTCCAATATATTGAAACTCGAAGGAGGACAGATAAGCAGAAAGGAAGTGCCGAGTGTGTGCTTGGCCTGAGCCTCATGTTTTGTCCCACCCTGCCCCATGCCCCACAGCAATATGATCTTTAAACAGGAGTCCATGACACCACCCAACCAGGGGCCTGTCCCTGAGCACTGAGCCCCAGGGAAAGATCACACTGGGCCGGGGCCAGGGCCGCTGGGACAAATGCCTCCTGCATTTGCAATGGCTCTGAATTCCCCTCCTGGTAACAAGGGTGGCTTGTGGTCAGTGAACGTTATCACACAGGAATCTAGTGCTTTCTCCCTCCATCCTTTCTTGGGTTTCTACACTTTTCATTTTTCTTTTAAACTTTGGTGTCTTATCTGATGAAGGGTTGAGGCCCTCTTATTCCACAGAAAGCACACACTTGGCAAGTGTTAATAAATCTCTCCACATTCCCCTATGGGGAGCAGAGTGCCCTGCGAAAGAGAGGTGAAGCCAGACAATCTCATGCAACCAGTGTCCTGCTAAGCCACCCTCCCCTTCCACCATGGAGCTCACCTTTCCAGAGATAAACCTGCTGGAAACGGACAAAGGTGTCTTGAGTTCCTTGCAAGGGCATCAGACCTGCAAAGGAAGATGTTTATTTTTGTGAGCATGAGTGTGCAGTCACTGGGAACCCACCATTAACATAACTGCCCCATCTCCCACACAGTGGCCCTACCTGGGCGTGAGAACTCTGTTTCCCACATAAGATATAACCCAAAAGTTTTTGGGAGCCCTATTCCAGCTCCCTGGTACAAACCAGAGCTGGTCAGACCTCAGGTGTCACACTCAGAGCATCAAAGGGACCACTTGGTGAGGGGCTGTGAACCTTTAACACAGAATCACTAAAAGAATTGAAGATTGGCTTAAAGAAAAAAAGACTCCTAGGAGACTGGAGGGCTGTGTTAGTTTTCTGTATCATTTAACCCCTCTGACACTCTTGCCTCACTGGTAAATGGGGGTGGTCATTGTTAGGATAGGAATACTGTGTATAAACTGTCTTCTGGAGTCCTCAACATTTGATATGCAATCACTTGTTGGCAACTGACACTATTTAACTTATTACCAATAACCAGTTTTCCTTTCTAGAAACTATACTCCCTCGTGTGCCACCCTGGATTTGATTGGATTTGCCACACCATTTCTTGTTGGTCAGTGTTGCCTCTTTGGTCCCCGCTCAGCTCTTAGCTCCTGCCTACCCCCTTGTGATATGAAAGGCTGAGGAAATTGCTCAGAAAGCACAGAGTATGGAGGCAAAAAGCCCCACATGCGGCAGGAGGTGCCTGGCTGACAACCCAAGATGTCAAGACATGATCAAGTTTTGGTTTTTATTACTATTAAGGGCCAGCTACTGATAAGCAGTTATTATCATTTATCTAAATCTATAATGAGCACCTTTCATACATTACCTAACTTAAATATCACGGGCATGCTAAAGGTACGATCCCCAGTTTCCAGGTGGAGGAATCAAAGCCAAGAGAGGTTGATGCCAGAATTTAAATCCCACCTGGTTGGTTCCAAATTCCATGCTCTCTCTTATCCACCACACTGAGAGAGGATAATGTACAGCCATGCACCACTTAACAATAGGGATACGTTCTGAGAAATGGGGTTTTGTTGCATGCACCTATAAACCTAGATGGTATATATATATATATATATATACACACATATATATATATGTATATTTTCATGTGGAAAACAAAATGTCCCAGCACCATTACTGGATATCAGTCATGTCCCCTACTTGATCTGAAAAGCCAATATCAAGTGCTATATATGAGGTTTCTAGACATGCTCTGTTATAACCATATGGGTCCAACATCATGTATGTGGCCCATCATTGCCCAAAGTATCATGAGGTACACGATTGTACTTTAGAATTCGGTCCATCTAGAATGGTGAAAATTTTAGAAGTTCTTGTGTTTAAAGAGGTATACACTGAACTATCTGGAAAATTCGGCTATCAAAGTGACGAGCCCCCTTAAGGATGACCATGTTCTATGCCATGGGGGTGACCTGCAAATACTGAGTTGCATTTCTGTTTTGTTTTACTTCTGAAATGGAGTAAACAAGGATACTAGAACTTCTCAGGCTGCCCAGTGTTGGGATAACACGTTTCTTTAAAGGATCCACTCATAATTCTCTCGTAGCCTTCTTCAGAAGGTGGAAGTCATTTATAAAAATTTGGGGAAGTTAAAACCTATGATATCTGAAAACCTATGATATCTGGGAGACCTGGACTTGGATCTCAAACTTGTTCTCCACACTATAGAGGAGACCTCACCACATACCTCTCTGACACCAACACAGAGCGGGCAGCCAGCCACCTGCTTGGTTTGTGTTCCGTTTTCACCGTATCCTCGTGACACCATCATTTGCTTATTATAAAGGTCAGGCTATGAGGCCTTAGACTTTTCACAGGAGAAATCAGATAATTTATTTTTTAAAGGTTTTTATACCCAAATCTATTTGATATACTGACTCTTTCAAGATAGATAAATACGTAGACTATGTGTAGATATATATAAATAATTTTTAGTAATACTGATGTAAAGTAAATAAAGTTTTAAAAATATTTTAGGTCATGTATTGTGATTCTTGTTTAACCTGTGAAAGTTGGAGAAACAACATCTTATCTCTAGGATGCTTTATTGTTTTCAAATCTAAGACTAAAACCAATGCCCACTTTAAGAAATAGCTTACCGTGGGGTAATATTGGGCATTTAGATTATGAGCCCTCAGCAAAATCTCACTGACATCCCCATACCTGCTCCTTTCCTTTAGGAAATCCCAAGAGGTGGGTCTTTGCCTCTCTGCAGTCTCAGTTTCTGACCCGGGGTGAGCTGATGTACCTTTCACTCTGTCCAGACCATCTTATTTTTACAGGTATGTGTATCCTGCTTTACATAAAGTGGAAAATCATAGGTGCCTTCCATCACCCAGAGAAAAATGGGTGCTCCACACAGGTGCACACAAGTTTTGGACTATATTTTTGGCCCAGAATGCACTGAACTGTGACAGGAACCAAGCCTTCTTACATACTTTGCCCATATCACAGCAATGGAGCCCTGTGTCTTCCAGCCTGGGAAATAATGGCGAGTCTTAACTTCAGCCTTGGTTTTTGCCCATTTCAACACAATTCAGTCCAATGGAATTCAGTTAAATTCAGCCCACACATTGAGCACCTGGGTAGGTCCAGAAAGTCACCTGGCCAGCGTAGACAGAGATAACTGTGTCCTCGGAAGCAGCTTTGTAAGTCACCACAAGGAAAGTTATAGTCGCTTGCTGGTTTTTGTTATTAAAATGATCGCCAGGTCTCCATAGGAGTGTGTAGAGAACACCGAGGTAAAAGAACTTATATCACCCTTTGTGCTCTCATCTTCTTCCTCAGCTCCCATCCCCATTTCTACATCCAAACACACCTCTTTCTACCTTCTCTAAACCGGTTAGTGGGGCCACCTCTTTCCTGGCCATCCTTGACTCCTCCCGCCCATCAGTCTCTGTGTCCCACCAGGCATGTCCCGCCAGGCTAGCTCCTAAACTGCTCTTCAGTCCATCCGCTCCCGTGAACCATCCAGCTCAGGCCTTACCCATGTCCTAACATCATTCGACTTTGACCCCTCACCTTGACCTTGGCTTCCTCCCATCCCTCAGCTGCACCTCCCCAGCATTCTTCCTGAAAGGTAAGCCTGCCTCCATCCTGCAGTAGCTACACAGATGTGAGAATTCGGTTCCTTGTGATCTGGTTCCCGACAGCTGAGCAGTCTCATGCCCAGCTCTGCCTCCAAGATACACTCCCCACCCCAGTCACATCAAATGCTTGGTATCAGGCCCCTGCAGCACTGCACATGCTTTTCTCTCTGCCTAGAACCTTTGTTTCTTTCATCTGATTGACCTTTACTCATTCTTCAAGAATCAGGTTCTGCACCTCTCCTCCTGGAAGGCTTCCCTGAACCCTCCCATCTGGGTTACATGCCCCTCCTCTGGATTTGCACAGAACTCAGAGAACACCTTTCTCTCATCGCACACCTGGTGGCTATTGTCCAGCCCCTTGGATGTGCTCTGAGCCTCCTGAGGTGGGGAGCTGGGCTTCGTTCTGCTTTACATCCCTTACCCCCAGCACAATCTTTGGTACAGAATTGGTGTCAGTACATACGTGAGTGCAGGAGAAATGCACGAGGGAACCAAAGCAGTCAGTGATACCTGGAGCCCCCCAGATAAACATGGAGCTTTGTCCTCCCATGCATAAGCCACCAAATCAGTTTTCCTAAAGCAGATTTCCGACCCTTCGTTCCACTCCCCAAAACTTCCCTAGTGCAATATCGCTGGCGGTAAGAAGGGACACAGAACTGAAGCCAGCGTTATTCCTCCTCTTCCCTGATAAATGCTAACAGCTTTGATGGCCCATGTGTCTCTTCCATTCCTTCCTCAGCCCTGCTACACACACCCTCCAGGCTGCAGGGACACACACACCTATAACATGGGGCGTTGGCATGGGCGTGATTCTTCAGCGTTGATGGGTGTTGTGTGGAACACCCAGAACACTTCCAAGGAAAGCACAGGCTGCCATCTGTGGTGGCTAGTTTTAATCTACGCCCTCAGTGTGGGTAGGATGCTAAACTGGAAACCGAGCTCTGGGAGTGGTCCCATAGCATTGAAAAGCGGCTCTCCAGGAGCACCTCCCCCACCACCAGCCACAGATAACTCAATTCTCTCCATCCCCAATTAACACCTTGGGCTTTGCTAATTAGCATAATGAATGCTGGAAATATGTACATATTTATTGGTCAGATTAACAACATTCAAAATACATGGATTGGCTAAATATGTCCCAGTCTCACACCTACCCCCACAGGGAGACAGTGTGCAGCTTCCTGAGTTCAATATCAAAATCAGTCTGTGACTAGTCACTGATCTGAATGATTCTTATTCATCTGATTTTGATGAAAAGGTGAGTTGAGTGCAGCTGTGAGAATATTACAGGTTCTGTCTTAAATAAACCTTTCAAACAAGGTGCCTTAGGAACACCTAAAAGCTGGGACTTCATTGGGCTCACTGAACAAGTGACAGGTTGTGACAGTCTCTGTGCCTGTTTGCTAATAGCTGCTTGGATACATGGCAGAATTCAGAGACTTGCTTGCATTACAATCCACTAGTGAGCTGTGAGACTTCTAGTCGTCAAAGATCACCATTACTAAGACTCACCTAACCATTGTGAGCCTCCAGCTTGTTTTAGACGGGTTCAGAACAGCTGTGGTAGCTGCTGGAGGTCTGGCCAGGCTCGGCCTGACTCTCATGGCCTGGAGGCATGTAGTGAGGTTGAGACAGTCTCCTAAGGTTCTGCCCTTCAGATGGTGCCCGGGTTCTTGCCAGCTGTACCAATACAACAGCACTCGCCCAGAAGGTCTTGGGTTTACCTCTCTCCTCTCCTGACAGTTAGCTGCCTTAGCAGGAGCCAGATACCAGAATCTCCGCATGTGCACCTCCCAGCATGAAGCAGAGCTGAGTATGTGTGATTGTGGAGTTAATGGAATCTGAGTTCTGCTACTCAGAAGCAGAATAACCCAAGAAAGTTAGCTCAAATTTCTATGTCTCACTCTCCCCCTCAGTAAGGGCAGAAAACACTGTTTCTCTCCAGGTCTTAGGGGATTAATGGAGACAACATATGTGAAACGAACTGCTGGTCCATGCCCCAGGCTCTTTTGGGGAGCTACAGGAAGCCACAGCTGCCCTTGCCACAGTGGCAGGCGGGGTGGACCAGGAGTCAGCCACCCTTTCAGCAGCACTCAACCAGGCACTCTAGAGCGCTGGTGAACAGACACGCCAGCTCCTTGGCCCAGCCACTGGGATCATTTCAGAGTGTGCTTTTTACTGACTCACGGGATTGAGCACAACTGGCCTCAGAGAGCACCCTTTATTGGCTGTCTTATTTGCCTCACTTCCCCAACTGCTCTGCTTATACTCCTTGCCCTTCCTAAGTGGACACACTCCTGGATCCTTGTCTCATGGTTGATTCTGGGAGAACCCAAACTAAGATGCAAACTATAGTGCTGTGCACATGGCAACACACAACCCATGGCAGCAATTGGAAATAACTAATAGGGTCATTTTTAAATGGTCCATCCTAGTTTTAGATACTCATCAGACATCTAATCTAGATGCATCTGGTTACAATGGGTACCATAGATGTATCGTAGGTTTCTCCACTGCTCTCCTGGAACCCCAAGATAATGACAATCACCAATACAAAACAGCCTCCTATAAAGGGAACATCAGGCATCAGGCTGAGCCTCCCAATTGCTCAACAACATTAAGCCTTTTGGATTCAGAATGAACCCAGTAGTATTTTTGCCAAGGTCTTTTTTTCCTATCGAATTTTAAGTTTCCCTGGGCATTAGGGGACATTCAATCTGTTTTTCATCCATTTTCACTTCAAGATACTGTCCGAAACTAGCCATGTGCAGTCCCAGAGCTTTCTAAGATATTTTTCTTAGAAGTAGGAAGGTTGATCCAGCCGACACCAAATGGTTGCAAACACTCCATAGATGCTCATTGGAAATCCAGGAGATGCAGCCCTTGGTGGGTCCCTCTCTTGAGAACACACGCCAACCCAGGCATAAGGGTTACACAGGAATCTCATCTTCTCAGCCATCTCTAGTTGATGCCAGCAGGAAAGAGAAATCTCATGGCAGAAAGTGCTGTGTCTTCCAATTGGATAAAATGGCCTCTATGTGTTTTGTGGGGTTGTTTGTGTATTTGTTTATTTGTTGTGGGCTAACACACTCTCTGTTCCTGCAATCCCCATCAGTCCACTAAGATGGGCAAACAGGAGGCCTGCTGTATTTAACAATTTCTGCATCTGTCACCCGAACTAACCTGTGACTCCTTGAGAGCAGAAACCACTCTGCCCATCTTTGCACTCCACACTTGGCCTGGTCACCACATACCTGCCTAGCAGGCGCTCAGATATGAGGGAGGCAGGAGTGAGCACAAGGGCTGTGGCCACTGTGTGAGGACTCGCAGCCCACTCGCCTCCTTTCCAGCTGTTCATACATCACCCAGCTCACCTCTGCAACTCACACTGACCCTGCAACTTTCCTGAATATTCTGTCTCTTCTCCCAATAGCCCTTTGAAATCCCTGCCATAGAATATGATGTTAGCTGACATTAAGATCGATGTCTGGAGTATAGCAGGCCCCAGAGAGATATCTGAGGAATGAAACTCTCAGTTATAGGAGATGCCTTAATTTGCTGGTGCAATGACAATTCGGAAGCACTTTCCGCTTCCAGTAAATTATACATGGGACCATAGAAGCAGATATTATCCATGGGAGCATGGCACTGAGAGATGGGTGGAGAGCTTCCATGGACAATGCTGCCTCCAAAGCTGAAGGCTTGAGCCCAGCCGTGGCACAAATGCAAAGGTTGTTCGCTAAAGTATGTCATGTCACAGCTCTGAGCTTCACTCATGGGTAAAACTGTGATGTAACCCCCTGCCTCACCAGATTGTCGAAGGGATCAATTGAGTTGGAGTACATAAGAGTACTTTGTATAATGCCATACAGATATCAACATGCTTACTATTTAAATTTAGTGTATTCTGCTAGGTTGTAATTTCCCACACCTGGCAATAAATTCACTTATGCTTTATAAGTAAATGCTAATTCTCCGTTAACCAGGCCACCTGCTGAACCAGGTCCTGGCAGTACCAGTGAGCTGATTAATGAAGCAGATGTCCATACCCAGAGGTCCTAGTGAGTGCTTCTGTTGGGTATACAGTTGGCAGACCAGGGACCGGGGACCAATGCCTTATACTATAGCCTGCACAGCATGCCAGCACTGTGTTCAGTAATACAGAAACACATGCCCCATTTTACAGATGGAGACCCTAAGGCTCAGTGCGGTTAAGCATCTTGAATAAGGTCACAGAGCAAGGGGAAAAGGGGGACTCAGTTCTGAGAATTTTAAATCCCAGCCTTGGTGCCTGCTTACTCTAGCACCATCCTGCTGTGCCACATGCATTCCTTCTCTACTCCTCCCAACTGCCCTAAGGGTCAGAGGGCATCACAATCCTCACTTGGTAATTGGGAAGCCATCAAGGCCATACAGTGAGGATACAGTCACACTGGGATTTGAATCCTGGAGTCAGATTCCAAAGTCTAAATTTGAACATCTATCCACAACTGTAAAGTGGGAATGAAGAGGCCAACCTTCAACCAAGTTTGGCAGGGATAGAGTTTATCCTTTATTGTCCCTAGCCCCCTCCCTATGTTCTCTCAATCTATTCTAATTCTATTCCCTCCCCTGCAGTAGTTCATATTCCTAGAATCCTCCTCCTCTTTCCTTCCATGAATATCTGTTGTTAGGAAAACATATCTATCAGCTATTCACACCTTAGTAAGAATTTAAACCACTATATTTCTTTTTTCAGGAGTTAATTATACTTAAAGAATAACCTCTTCTTTGGGAAAGGAAAAATTTGTGCCTTATTTTTCTCAATTGGAGCTAGCCTGCTGATCAGTCTATGTATAAGGAAACCTCCACTTTAAAATATCAAGAATATACCTCAGGCTGCCTAAAATCCCCAATATGGGGCACCTTTCTTGAACCTTTGCCCTCACCCCAGAATACACACACACATGCCAGGCACTGAAAAAAACTAAAAACTTCAAAAGTCTTTCGGTAATCATTCCTTTTCTGGGAGGCCAGACAAGGGCACAGTCTTCATTTCTTGGGCACATCCCAAGCACATGCTCTGAGTTAAGCAGTTCTGGATTTATTGCCCATGAATCTATCATGTGTCTTTCTTGAAATGCCTGTTTTCACCCTGGGTTACCTCTCAGAGTAATGAATACCATATGTTTACTACCCATCATATAAATAAGCTATTTGATTTTATTTATCCCAAAAGAAACTATTTAAGCCTCATGGAATTCTACCAAATTCTGCAATATTTTTTCCAGGCTTTAGTAACCATGCACTCCACGGATATGTATATTTTCTATGCCAGGTTTTATGCCCAATGGTGTGAATCCAGACACTAATGAAACACAGTCAGTCTTAAAATACAAAACACAATGACAAATTTAAAGAATAATGACAATAATAATATCATCTACAACACTATGCGACAGGCACTCCACTAAGTTCTTCATGTGTATTATCCACAAGTGCAGAGGCAGAGAATTAGTTAAGAACAGCAGTTTGGGAACTGCAATACATGGTTTCAGATCTCAGCCCTCCTGTTTACAAGCTCTGAGACCTTGGGAAATTACCTCACTTCCGTGTGCCTCAGTTTCTTCATCTGCAAAGTGGGCATAATGATAAGATTGCCTCCCTTGAAGCATCATGCTGAGGATTCATGAGTATAGATCAAGGCCTCAGAGCAGTGCCTGATTCACAGCGTGTGCTACATGTCATTTCTATTAGGAGTGCCTTGCTGGTGGGAAGAATAACTTTGAAGGAATATAGACAAAAGGCAGAGACTTACGCTTGATGAACTCCTGGCCTCCCAGACGCAACGTCACCTGGCGGCTCTCCTGGTCATACACCATACCAGGACACGTGGCATTAGCCTGGGTCTCAGAGGAGCCCCTCCAGTCTTCGACATTGCAAAGCAGGACATCGGGGGAGCTCAGCAACCCACAAAGGATGGGACCTGCAGACCAACCAGAGGGAGGAGAGGTAATGGGAGGGGCACCAGCAGGGTCCCGTAGCCCCACTTCTGTGCCCGGAGAGCCTGTGGATGGGGACAGGTGACAACACCTCAGGAGAAGACAGGGACATTGGAACTCAATAGCCTGGTTTTAAATTGGGACGATATTCCTTTCTAGTGCTGCAGTTTTCTTACTGGCAAATTCCTTAGGGGAGACCACCATGGCTGCTGGTCCTTCCATCTTTATTAGAGCCTCTTCCTCAGGGGGTCTACAGCAATGACAGCCCTCCACCACCAATGCCCTGGGGGCATTACTGCCAGAATCCTCAGGCACCACTTCTGCCCCACCCAACAGAGAGATCTTTTTGAGCTACTGTTGCTTCTGCTTCTGCATTTTCCTCTCCTCCTCTTCCTCCTCCTCCTTCTTCTCTTTCATTCTCCCTCTCTCTCATGCATGTACACACATGCACGCGTGCACACACACACACACACACACACACACAGATCAACCTGGAAGGGACTCAAGAGAGAGTATTTAGATTCAAGGTAAGAAACTATTACAAGACCTGTGCACCTATGACGTAAACTTCTGGCTGCGTGCCCAAATGCCTGGGATGTGTAGAGAGAAATCTGTAACGAGGGGAGACATGGGACTCATTTTGTCATGAGCATGTCTTCTAACCTCAATTTAAAAAAGATGCCCCATGGTTATCACTTTATTTAGCATCAGGAAGACCTTCCCCCCAAGCTAATGACATTTGATAGTGGTTTTAGTTGGATAATTTCATGTAACTCAAATGTTTTTGAGGTCTGCTATGTGCCAGCCACTATGGCCAGTGCTTTAAGTATATTGATGTCCTTAGTTCTTATAGGCATTACTATCTCAATTTTTTAAATCATTATGGGTACACAATAGTTGTATATCTTTACAGGGTACATGTGATGTTTTGACACAGGCACACAATGTGACTTAATCAAACCAGGGATTATCTCCCTGTTACTGATAAGGAAACTGAGTCTCATAAGTTAGGCAAATCACTCAAGTTTACTCAGATCTGCAAATTAAATAATTGATACATCATTTAGATAAATAACTTTTATAGGTTGTATAGTTGTTCAGACTCCTGAAAAAAAAAAAAAAAGGAAATGTATCACCCCACAACTCCTACTTCGTTCCTTATCCTAATTTCCTAATTTATATCCAAATCTGGATGTAGCTTCAAACTGTTCTATTTCCAATATTTCCCCAGAGTAGATGACTCACGGACGTCTGGCTTATAAATTTCACATTTTGTCCTTTTCTCTTTTACTGGCCACTTTTGAACTGCAGTAGTTAAAAAACCAGCAGCAGAGTCTCTGCATTAGCAAAATGGCCTTCGAGGTCATCCAGTGTGGTGGTTCCCAAACCACAGCACTTGGGCTGATGGTATCAAAAACACAAGGACAGTTTTGAAAACGCTCATTTCTAGGTACCAACCGCAGAGTTTCTGACTTGGCAAGTAGCATGTATGGGGCGGTGGCATTTGGGAGTCAGTGTTTGTAAAGAGCACCACAGAGGAGATTTGCTGACCTAGTTAGACCACCTCATTTCAAAGATGGGGAAGCTGAGGGAGGAAAGGGAGAGTGGTTTTTCTAGGTGCTGAGGAATCACGGAATGGCCAGCAGGCAGCGAATGCCTGGGCCCAAGGGCAGCACCAGCACGGGGCCCAGTCAGAGCCCACGAGAGCTCGAGGAAGTCTGAGCACTGCGGTCTGGCCTCTCGCAAGCCAGAAAACAGAATTAAACAAGAGGTGGGGTGCATTTTTCCTTCTGCTCTCAGATCTCAGTAGAGAAACCAACGCAGCTTTCTGCTTTAACTAGTGCCAAAGTGTGCCTGAGAGGCAGGGGCCAGGGAGAGACTGGAAGTCACTTCGCTGGTCACATACTGTCAGCTCCAGTCACACTCGTGTGACCTTTGGGCCATGCACGGCCCTCTGAGCCCCTCTTTCAAGCAGCCTCAACTGAAATGTAGGTTCAGAGGCCTCATGAATTCTTTGAAAACAAAGCCGCTCAGGGGCTGGAGGCTGGAGGGGGCTGGAAAGTCGCTGGCAGGGGTGGAGGGAGGGGAGGGGGAGGAGGGGGAAGCCACCAGAGTTAAATGACTTTCCAGACTGTGGTGAAGGATGTAGCGGGATTCTGTTCCTGGTCGTCAGCAGAGCCTGCCAAAGCTGCGTAAGTTAAAACTCCAAATCTGCCCCTTGGACAAGACTGGGAAAAACATCTGCCTGACACTTCATGGGTGCCTCAAAGAAGGCTTAACTGTCAGCATTGCGAGGTGGTTGTTCCACTCACAGAATTCACAGATCACAGGTTACACTGGGAGGGAGGAGCGAGCGAGCTGCTGGCCAGGATTTTGTGGGTTTACTGCTCCACGGAACAAAACAGTTCTTCCATATATGATCCTAAGGAAAATGAAGTCAGCCTTTCCAGCTTGAAAAATTATATGGTCTGGTGAGTAACTGAGCATCTGGGGAAATTGTGGTATCCTCAGAAAACACATTTAGTTCAAAGAAGGAATCGTGGATGTGTTCTAAATATAGGCATACATAAAGACATATACATATATGTGAAGATACATGCATGTGTGCCTGTGTGTGTGTAACATGTCTTTCCCTAGCTAAACACTAACCTGCATCCACATTACATGATCATAGAGCATTAAACCTAGAAGGAATTTTAGAAATCAACTTGCTCTAATCTGGGTTCTTGCCCACCACTCCAACAAAACTTTCTCATTTTAGCCGCCACTGACCACAATAGGCTAAACTCAGCATTTTTCAGTAATTACCTTGTTTGAACTCTCAGTGGCATTCATTTGAGGGGGGGCCACTCTCCTGGGTCTCCTCCCCACTTCCTGGCTGCTGCTTCCCCACCTCTTTGCACACTCTCTTCCCCTGTGCAGCTGCTCACCAGGGGCAGCCCTTCCCCCTTCCTCTCCTCACCTGGACCCTCACCCACACCCCCACCTTCTGATACCACCTCAATGCTGGTAATTCACACCTTTATATCTCCCACCCAGACTTCCCATGTGAGCACCCCAAATGGACTGATGACCTTTCTAAATCTCCGTCTCCCATCACCAAATCTGACATCCGATATATTCCATTATTCACCACATGACTAGACCATTCAACCAGGTGAACAAGCCAAATACCCAAGAATAACCTTTGACGCCTCTTCTTCCGGCCCATATCCAAAGTCCTATTGAATATTCCTCCTGTTGCTCATCTCCACCATGACCACCCTAGTCCTGGCCCCTGCCCCATCCTCCCTGGACTGTTGTGGCAGTTCCCAGCTGGTCTCTACATTCACTCTAACCCTCACCCATGACCTTTTCCAAGCTCAAGCCAGACTGCTCCTTCCAAAACTCACATCTGATCATGACGCCTCCCTGCTTAAAATGTTTAGTGGTTTTAGGTGCAACCTACAAGGTTCCACGTGCTCTGGCCTCACCTGTCCCCTTCCCCTTCTCAAGCCTCCAGCCTGGCACACCCTGCCCAGGACCACCACTTCCTTAGGCTCCTCCCCTTCATCCTGCACCCTCTTCCCACAGGGCCTTTGCACATGCTGTTCTCTCCCTCTAGAATCTGCTTCCCTCTTCTCTTCACCTGGTTTAAACCTACATATTGTTCAAGATTTAAGGAAGTCTTAGTTTATCTCTCTGAATAGGGCAAAATATTTATTATTTTTTTTCAAAGTAACATTTAACTTGTCTTCAGAGCGTAGCAATCAACAACCATCCTTTCCTCCCTCTGGACCTGAGAGGAGATGGCAGAGGCAGGAGGTAGAGCGCAGGCTGTCTGTGCCATGAGTCAGGAAAGCTGAGTCTTGCTCCACGCAGTGGCCCAGCCGAAGGTGGGCGTCAGCTAGGTCACTTCCTCACTCTGCGCCTACAGTCTGCATGGCTCCCCTAAAGGCCGAGGATAAATGGCTGCTTCATAGCCTGGGGGAGTTTCAAGCCACCAGGGAGATGAACATGTGGACTTGCACACAAAGAGAAGGGACAAAATAGCATTCCAGGAGCAGGAAATCATGAGCAGGACTTCAAGTCAGCAGGGTGATGTGGAGCGTGGGGAATCTAGGCAGGTGGCTGGGGGGTGGTGACCGGCACAAATACAAAGAATTAAGAGACCGGCACAAATACAAAGAAAAAATAACACAGGCCCAAATAGACAGCAGCAGTGGGAATGGAATAAACCTTGATCCTGAAGTTGGAGTGATGAATTGGCCGAAGGGAAGCAGGGTTGCCAAATGCAGCATGATTCCCTTCCCCGAGGTAGGTTCGTTTCGGGTAAAAACTGCCCATTTATTTGGAGACACGTTGACATCCAAGAGGATATCCAGACAGCAGATGGGTGAGGGATGTGGACCTCTGCAGAGAGTTCTCAGCCAGAGCAGAGACCCAAGAGGGGTGAAGCAGCCCCTATGGCAGCTCGGGAAGCTGAATGAGAAGGAGGCGGCGTTTGCCAAGGAGCCAGAGAAGGGCGTCTCAGAGGTGGGGAGAAGAGAGTCAGAAGAACTGGGGAGAGGGTAGTAGTGTCAGCTGCCAGAGGTAACCAGGCTGAGGGTGGCCAGAAGAGGCCCCTAGTGACTGGCGAGCTGGGTGGGAGCAGTTTCCGGGTGAGAGGGGGTTTCAGCACGCAGGGTCTGGCTGTGGTGAGGAAGGAGAGGTGCTCGAGGGAAGACGAGGTCGAGGGCTGTGTGGTGCCATGAGCTTTTTGACTTTTAAGAAGGGAGGGGGGCTGAGCACACTGCCATGCCTCAGAATAGACAGCTGGGAGGGCCCAGGGCTGCTAAGTGGGGAGCAGGAATGAAGGAAGGAAGGGGCATGGCCTGAGAGGGTGGGGGCACCCGGCAGGCAGGGCTGGTCGTTCTCAGGAGGGACCCTTCTGCCTGGAGCCTGGAGGGGTTTTGTGGAGGTAGCTATAGCCCTGGGAAGGATACTAGGAAACATCTGCCCCTGAGCAGCCCAATGTCTCCATTAATGGCCTTCACAACACACAGCATCTCTCTGCCCCTAGCTCAGCTCACAGAGACGCCCACTCTGAACCAGACTGCTCCCTCCCGCTGCCATCTAAATACTGCTCATCCCACAGGGCCCAGCCCAAGTTCCTCCTCTTCTGGAAAGCATTCCTGACCACTAAGTCCCCTTGGAATCTCCCTCCTTTGCTCTATGGTCTCTAGCCCTATCGGGCATCATCCATCATACACTGCCTGGTTCATTAAGCCTGGTGCCAAGTGGTGCTCCATGCACATTTGCTGATTGACAGCAGGAATGAATGAATGAGTGAAGGTCATGACCCTTTCATGGTGCACTTTGCCTCTCCCACTAGACCCCAAGCCCCTTTTATCTGTTCCTAACACCCAGAACATTGGATTGCACATACATAGTGATCCATTAATGTTTATTGTTGACAAGTGTGGGCCTGCTTTGATTTTTTTTTAAATCTTTAGAATTCTCCATAAGCTTAATGTGACCAGTTAAATAGTTGGTTACAGTTTGATGCTGCTAAGGAGAAGGTCAGGTTGATTCTCATGTCACACAGTTAGGTCCTCCATTAGCACACCAGGAACCAAGTCTATATCCAGCATTTTGAACTCATTATCTTTATAATAAGTATTCAAATAGGAAGCGTCATTATCTTCATTTTATGAACAAGAGAACTGAAACTTGTCTAAGATTACACAGCCAAAAAGTGACAGAGCAGTGACTAGAACTCAGGTCTATGACATCAAAGTCCCTTCTCACCCACTAGGCTACACAGCCATGTGCATGGGTATATTTCTAGGAGCAGAAGCAATTCCCACTGCTGAGAGACTATTAAAAATGACAGTCCTATTGTTCACAGGATCAGGCATGCAGTGGCACTCAATAGATAATCACTGAGTGAAGGATTATGGGCAAAAGGAATCAGCTAACATTTTTTCCCCACATTTTGTTTACCCATTTATCCATTGATATATAGTAGGTTGTACTACTATGGTTTGAGCGTTTGTGTCTTCCCCAAAATTCTTGTTAAACTTAATCCCCAATGCAGTAGCATTAAGATGTAGGGTCTTTAGGAAATGATTAGGCCATTAGGACTCTGTCCTCATGAATGGGATTAATAACCTTATAAAAGGGCTGTCAGGAACTAGCTAGACCCCTTTTTGGTCTTTCACCTTCCGCCCTGTAAGGACACAGCAATAAGATACCATCTTGGAAGCAGAAACCAGCCCTCACCAGATACCAGAGCTGCTGGTGCCCTGATCTTGGACTTCCCGGCCTCCAGAACTGTGAGAAATAAATTTCTGTTGTTTATAAATTACTCAGCCTGTGGCATATTTTTTACAGCAGCACAAATAAACTGAGATAGATTGTTTCTGCTTTTTGACCATTATAAATAATGTTACCATGAGCATTCATGTACAAGTTTGTGTGTGAATATACGTTTTCATTTCTCTTGGGTATAAACCCAGGTGTGTGTATTAGTTTGCTAGGGCTGCCATAACAGGCCACAGACTGTATGGCTTAAAAAACAGAAATTTATTTTATCACAAGTCTGGAGACTAGAAATCCAAGATTAAGGTGCCATCATTGTTGGTTTCTGGTGAGACCTCTCTTTCCGGCTTATAGACAGCCACCTCCTCACTGTGTCCTCACATGGTCTTCTTGGTGCATGTGTGGAGACAGAGTCCAGCCAATATTTTTTGACCAAATGTGGCCAGTCCAGGCTGCACAGGTGGCAGTAAGATGCTGCAAAGACACAACTCGGGTGGAATCCCAGCTCTGCCATTTTGCAAGTTATATGACCATGAGCAAATGATTGAAATTCCCTGAGCCTCAGTTTAACTGTTTACTTCTCCTGAAGACAACAGTCAGGAATAAACCAGTGCCACGATAAGAAGTGGCCAACACAGTATGTGACAGGTGAGAGGGTTAGGGTCTGTCCCTGACTCTGTGCATGTGAATACCGCCTTCTGTCTGGGTGTGGTCACCTCATGCTGCAGCTCCCCATGCAGCTCCCTGTTGTGCACCCTGGCTTCTGCATCCCAGCTTGTCCCTGTCCCTTGTTAGGCCCAGGTCCTCACTGCCAGCATTACCTCCTTCGACCTGCATGAGGACGAAGCCATCGCAGCAGGAATCTCCGTCACATGCAAGAAGACAGAAGAGGTGAGCATCAGTCAGGTCAGCTCCTGAGGCTGAGAACACGACGGGGCTGTACAACCCGGAGAGCACATTTTGGAAACCAGTCAGTTCAAAGCTTTTCTGACGTGTAGTGGTGAATTCTTGGCCTGGGGAAAAGGCAGAAAAAAAATTTTCAAAAGACCTAAAAACATGGCAGAGTTGAACAGAGTTTACTGATCTCATAGGATAGTTTGCTAAATCAGCTCTGATTGTGACTGGAACAGTGTGTGGTCCAAGACGAGATGCTGTCTATGCCACGAAACTTCTGGACGTGCCTATGCATAGAAAGGGTGCAGCGGCCAAGGCTGTGGCCCCAAAACCAACAGATCTGGACAGATCCCCCGCATACGTTCAAAGGTCCAAAGGGTATGTATGGAAAACTGGCATATATTATTATTTTTATTATTACCAACAAACATTTATTGAGCTCTGTGTACACACTGTGCCATGTGCTTTTCCTACATTATCTCATTTAATTTTCACTGCCCTGCTCTGCTATCACACGTGCTTCTGTAACACAAATTAGTTTGAACACATGGGAGTCAGGGAAGCTCGGCCGCTGTGATACTGGAGTCACATTGGCTGCTCTATCTAGTTTTCCCTGCATGTCACACTGCCTTGTGCCACCAAACATCAACAGAGGAATGTGGCGTAGACAAACGCAGCTAAATGCAGCAAGCCGCAGAGCAACTGGGACTGTCCACACACCTGTCACCCGCCTTCGTTGGAACCTCAGCCTGGCCCCGGGGCTCAGTATTCAAAGTGAAGACTGTAGGTATTTCCCTTCGCTTTGTGCAACCACCCCTCGTCCTGGTGATTCAGCAGCCTCAATCCTTCTTCACACCTTGTGCAGTCACCTACCTTGCCCTTTCACATTTATGTAGCACTTCTTTATTACGAATTCAATGTGCCTTTTTAAAAACTTTGCCGGCATTTTAAGTAAGGCTGTTATTGTTTTAAAGTGTCATGGTTTGGGTTTTGCCTGTCTCTAACTCTAGTTTTCCCATCAGCCCTGTTATTTTTGAGCATCATTTTGCAAACATGAGATTTTTCATAGATATGTATGTGTATATATATTGCAGTAGAGCCAGAATGTCTGCCCTATTCTTATGCCCACTGTACATTTGAGGAAAGAGAGTCTTAACACATGCACTATCTTGCCCAGATTTGCACGGCTGGTGAGTGGCGGAAGGGACACCAGAACCTGTGCCCTTCGCCACTCTGACCCCCCATCTGCCCGGCAGTTCACCAGGTCTTAACTGACTCACGCGCCTGGAGGTCAGGGAGGGGCTTACAGTGTGGGGCCCAAGAGCATAGGCTTCAGAATCAGACAGCCCCAAGTGTAGACCCTGCAGCACCCCTGCCAAGCAAGTCCCTAATTCCTCAGAGCCTCAGTTTACCCATCTGTACAATGAGGATGACGACAAGTAATCCTTGTAAACATTGAACAGATAAAAAAAAAAAATAGTCATATATATTAAACGGCTGAGCAACAAGCCTGGCACTTAGTTTATGCTCAGCAGATGTTCTACATGTCTCCAAAAAGCCGCCTCTTCTCCCTGCAAGCATTGGCTCACTCGGCCCCTTCTGCCGGGAACGCCCTCAGCTCTGCCAGGCAAAGCCCCCGGCCAGCCTTCACCAAAGCCCAGCTTAACTTGAAAGGCCCATCCCTGGATTTTTACAGCCAGAATTAATCTCTCCCTCCCTTGATCTCTCTCATGTTCTGTTTGTGCCTCCACTAAAGGCTCCACCATCCCTCACCCTGTATTTAAGCTACTTGAGATATTGTCTGCCACCCCTACTGGCATGAGATTCCCTGGAGCTCTTCCCTGATATCTGATGCAGTAGTCACTAGCTGTACGTGACTACTTAAATATCCATTTCAGTTCATCAAAGTTAATGTTGCAATAGCCACATTCCAAGTGTTCAGTCATCAGGAGTGACTAAGACTACCATTGTGGACGGATTTATAGACCATTTCCATGACTGCAGGAAGTCCTACTGGGCCATGCTGCCCTGGGGTCTGGGGCCCCAGTCCAGCGCCCCTTGGTATCCTCCACGTAGGGAAGGTGCACAGAACACCACCTCCCCTGAGACCTTTGCGTGGTGGGCTCCTTCCCATCCTTCAGGTCTCAACTCCGCTGTCCCCACCTCTGGGGTTCCATCCCTGACCACCCTGGGCAGCTCACATCCCCCTTTATCCCACTGTCCTGCTCATTTTCATTTGAGCACTCACCACCCTCTGAAATGATTTTATTGCTGGCTCAATCCCTCTACCACTCAGTCATTCTGTCTGTCTTGTCACAGTGGCATCCACGGAGTGCACAAATGTGCTTATCGTAGCACAGATGCTCAGTAACTGCAGAGGGCCGTGCCAGCACTGAGCTGCCCACACCACGGTCGAGGCCTAGACTGTGCAGCAGGTCAGGGAGATCTCACAGAGTCAGGGGTGGCTCCACCTGGAAGTCACAGGTAGCAAGATGGTTCATCTTCCTAGACCTCATCTGTGAGATGAGGGGTTGTGCTAGACAATCTTGAAGGAAGCTCCAGGCACTGATGCCCTTTGGTTCTGAAAGACCACACGGCTCCTCCTCCACGTTCAAGGCCCACAGGCATTAAGTGGGCGTGGGTAGCCGATGGTACTGACGACAGATCAAGCTCTGAGTCTCTGGCCCTTTTTCAAGTCCCACCGTCCAGGTCACTAACGGCCAGGGATGTGAATGGACATGGTTAACTACCTGCCAGGAGCCAAGGACTATGTGGGAGACTTTCAGAAACTGAGTCCTTTCCTCCTCAGCTGTGACATGTTTTCCCATTTTACAGAAGAGAGATTGAGCTTCAAGTGAAATGAAGAAGAGGTTCAGAGACAGAGCAGGGAAGAGGGAGGCGGGCCCTCAAGCCAGATCCAGGCTACTCCAGCCTCCTTCTCCTCTACCTGGAGCCAAACGGCTGTTTGTGCATCTCTTGCTTTAAGCAAAAAAAAAAAAAAAAAAAAACAGCTCTGCCTTTGATTTAGTTTGGCAACAGGGAAGTTTCTCAATTTTCTTTGCTATCTTCCCCAAAAAATAAACTTTCAGGAGACAAGGAAGAAAAATAAAAATAACAAACACTTAAAAAGAAATATAATTGCATTTTACAAAATGTCATAAAAGGCCAAGTTATGATTTTAAAGAACATTTGAGTGGGAGTTATTGTTCTATTTTGGTATTTGTTTTTAGAAAATAAACCCTATGTTTTGTTCTTTTTAAAAATGGATAGTAAAGATAATTGGGATAAACACTGGGGCAGAAATCCCAGTGACCTGGCAACAGATCAGAGAGATCCAAGCTCTGCCAGACGCCGATCTCCCAAGCAAACGCTCTGCTAAGTCAGGATGGAGGCGTTAGGCAAAAAAAGGACTAAGGAAAAAAGAAAGAAAACACAAACACTTCTCCTTGCCGTGGGCTGAATACTGCTACCGAGGTCAGATGCAGCTTTGGGCCTCGGCCATGGCACAGTCTCCACTTGCTACCAGCTGTCTCTGGCACCAGTCTGAAGCTGCTAGGAGCCCCGGGCACCTGCCCTGAATCATGGACCTCAGAGTGGCTCCCACACTCCCCTACCTTCCAACATCCAAGTCCCAGTTCAGGCCCCTTGGGCTGTCTTCTGGTCCACAGCCATAGCCTCAGGCCATCAGGAAACTTTTTAGCAAGCATGAAAACAAGTACAGAAATGTTGTACATCTGCTGAGCTCCCAGCACGTGCTGAGCACTGCTCGAAGAGCTTCACCTGCGTCTCCTCATTCCAAGCTGCCAATAACCTTGGTCCACTTATGACTCCTATTTTACTAATGAGGAAACAGAAGCTTAGAATGTCAAGGAATGTGCCCAAGACCACACAGCTAGTGCATGGCAGAGCTGGGGTTCAACCTGGGCAAGCAGACTCTGGGTCCTTGTTCTTAAAGCCCTTAACCGCTGTGAAGCCAGGGCCAGAGAGCAGTGACAGAGGAGCTGCAGTCACGGGGGCAGGGCCTAGCTGCGGCCCAGGGCTCATGGTGCTGCAGTGCTGGCATCTCTCGGTGGTGTTGGAAAGGAGGAGAGGTGAGCAGGGCAGGGCTGATGAGCGCAGGCCCCGGGATGCTGGGGAAAGGCCCCTGCTTCTCCCGTGTGCTACCAGCGGCCCAGGATGCTTTCTCCTGTGTGACATGGGGCTGGCGACCCCCTTTTTGCCCTCTTCCAAGAGTTTCTGTGAGGGTGCAAGGGAAGGCGGAACGGGACAGTGAGCTGTAAACTATAAAATACTATATTCTTGCTACTCAATGTGTGGTGCCTATACCAGCACAGCACAGGCCCCCTCTGGGAGGTTATTAGAAATGCAGAATCTCTGCCCACCCCGAGGATCTGCATTTTACAAAGTCCAGATCGTGAGTGAGGAAAAGATCTGACAACGTCCAGAGAGGGTGGAGACCACAGAGGGGAGGAGGAGAGTCTCCATGAGTCAGAAGGCCCCGGAGGGACGTGCCCCACATCACGGGCTGCCTGGGCTTGCCTGGGGGCACAGGCGGATGCAGCTGGGTTCTGCCTGGACTCTCCACCTATTAGCATCGTGTCTGCTCTACCACTTAGTTTCTGGCCTGCAGAATGAGGCTCCCAATTCCTGCCAGATTGCGATGAGGATTGAACCTGATGACACAAGTGAAAATGATGTGTAAAGCCCCTTGCAGCTGATGGGGAGATGATCGCCTGTCTGTGGAGGGCACTGTGCCAGGCCTACCGGAGGATATTGGAGAGGGAAGCTGGGCTCAGGACATGGGGTGGGGATGGGGGAAAGTCTAGCCCCTCCCCAAGTGTACCCTGCTCCAAACATGACCATATGAAGCCACAGAAGCCCCCAGCCAACCGGCCCCACCAACCTACCCTTTTTCAAATACACAGCCAGAGAAGCCTGAGGGCGGTTCCTTACTTTCACCTGGCACCTAAGACTTTCAAAGCTGATGGCTTTTGAGTTCTCCAGTGCGTCTTGTTCCTGGAGATGGAAAGATGCTGTGTTATTGTCCCGTGATGTTTAATAATTCAATTCAACAAACATTATCCAACTCTAACCATGGCTAGGCACTAGGGCAGCAAAGGTAAGAAAGAAAAGGTTCTTGCTCTATAGTTTCTCCTGGTCCATTGGAGCAGACAGACATGTAAGCAGTAGGAAACAGACACAGAATTTCATGGGTGTTTTCAGAACTAGGTCCCACGGTTTGGGGACTGTCAGTTATAAGAGGGGAGTGACCAGAGAGGCAGGAGCCAGCTCATGGAAGAACTTGTAGCTTCTACCTAGAGAGTGTCTGGAGAAAGGTTCTTAAGCTTGGATATGGTGAGGTCAGAGATCTGGCCATTCCCAGCTACCTCTGACCTCTCTTTCTGACTTATTTCCGGCAATCATGCCATGTGGGTGGGGTAGGATAAATTTGCCTGTTTCAATCTGTGTTTTGTCCCCAGTATTTTGCCCTCTTCCTCGAGGCTGCCAGACTTTGAGTTTCCTGTGGGAATTTTGGAGGGCAGGGGCTAAAGCAAAGGCTGTTTGAAAACAACAGCTCTTCTTGCTTTGCAGAAAGCTGGAACTCACGGGAGAGATGGTAGCCTGGGGAGGGAAGGAAGACACCTGGAGAGCAGAGAGAGAGAGGAGGGATTCTCAAAGACCTAAAAAGGACTCAGGTGGGGTCCAGAGTGGCAGGAGCCCTCACCCCTTCTGTGGCCGTGCCCTGGTGGGGCAGAGGACAGCAAGACGTCAAATGGATGGCTGCACCTGGGGAGGCTAAACCCAGTGCAACAGGGCTCCTGCCTCAGCAAAGTCTTCTCTGTACCCCAAGCAGAGAAGCTGGAGAGGCTAAAGGCAGCTCCTGGGACTGTGGGGCTCAGCATTGGGCTGTGTGACCAACCACTGATGACCAGTGATCAAGGCCCTCCACTCCCATCTCACCCCCGTGCCTTAGGACCAAGAACCCAGGGCTCTGCAGGGAATAATGAGTGAGATGGAATTTCCTGCTGACCTCACGGGGGGGGGATGATGACAATATTAACAGAAACAGTAATTGTTATAATAACAGTCACTGAGCATTTACTCTGCAGCAGGATCTCTCCTGTGAGCTCTTCCATGTAGGGCTCTATCCAATCCTTACAACAATCCTGTGATGTGGGAACCATTATTATCCCCATATTACATGGGGAATCTGAGGAACCAAGGGGCTAGATAGCAATAAGCAGGTGGTGCAGCTGGGATTTGAACCCAAGACCCCTCCCTACCTCTTCTCTATATCTTGTCACTGCAGAACCCAGCTCAAGAGTCCTAAAATTTAGGGTCCATCCTCCACACCCCTTCTGGAATGACACTTATGAACACTCTTTCACATGCAAGTACGTGGGCAAAGGGGTGTGCAATGCACCAGTGTTGGTGTTGATGATATTGCAAAACTGCTACAAATCTACATACCCTTAACCAAGAGAATGTGAAATAAATTATGTACATCTGTAGACTGGATTGGCATGCTCCAGTGAAAAGAATAAGGTTAATTTTTAAAATACATATACAGAAAAATAAATATGAAAAATCAAGGTAGAAAAGAATACATAATATAAAATCGTAGCATATAAACAAACAAAAAACATACTTATAAGTACACAGAAATTTTCTGAAAGGATCCATAGGAAACCAGAGAGTAAAATGGAGATTCAAGTATGCTTACAGGTTAGAAATTCGAATATGCTTACAGGCTAGAAATTAGGAGACAGGAGACTTCTGCTTTTCACTGGACACCTTTTTATCCCAATTTGATGGTACCATATAAAATTGCCAATATTCTACCAGCTCTGACTTATAGAAACAGCGATTTCATGTGGTTCTAATAAATATTTAACATATCTTTTTATACCATAATCATATTTTATTTCTATAATGGAAAAGAGAGCTGGGGTCTGGGATACCAAGGGCTGGATGGTATTTAGGGCTCTGAACAATGTCTCCCTCACATCTGGGGCCTGAGCTGCTGGATGAGGTAAGTGCTGGGGCGTAGGAAGGGGTGTTCAACGTCAAGGGTCTCTCCTGGCTGGTCCACCAGGAAACCATACTGCTCAGGTGATGCTACGTCAGCTGCATCCTGGGTCTGTCTCTGCCTGGTGCAACTTCAATTTCCCAAAGTCTCATCAGCTATCAGCAATCTCATTACATCACCTGGTCACCCTGGTGTCAATGCCATCAGACACATAATGTATATCTGACACAGAATGGACAAGAGGCAGAACTGCCAGGTGGCTCTTACACCTTACCTGACTAGAAGTCATGCAGGCAACATTGTCATTTGTCCAAGTGTGGAAATCACACGAGACCTCTGAGCCTATTGTGGACACGATGAGGAAGCTGCAGGCCTCGTCCTCTGCACATTCTGCAAGCACCATGGGACAGTCACCCACCTGACTCTCAGGTAATGCTGGGGACAGAATAGACACATGCCCCTACCCCTGCCCCACACACCCAAGTACACATGCAGTGTAAACACATAGATACACACACAGATATACACTCAAATAGACACACCCCCAAATACACACACAAATACACACACCCATGAACATACCCAAATACATACACACAAGTACACACACAAATGCATATGCACACATACATAAGCACGCACACACAAATATACATACAAGAGACATTGACTGAGCACATACCATGTACCACATGCTGTGTTGAGTGCTTTCTGTGTTATTGGATCGTTGATCCCCATCTTATAGATGAGGAAACTGAAGCACAGCTCAGTCCATTCACTTACCCAAAGCTGCAACTACAGTCTGCTGTGGAGTACCCTCCTCTCAATTGTCTGATAGGACACCATCTTGCTAGACCTTCCTGACATGGCTGTCGTTCTCAAACATCAAGTATCAAAAACATATTTGGGGGCCTAGTTGGTTAAACCAGCGGCCCCCAACCTTTGTGGCACCAGGGACCGGTTTCATGGAAGACAATTTTTCCATGGACTCAGGTAGGGGAGTGAGCCATGGAGAGCAGCTGTAAATACAGATGAAGCTTGCTTGCTCACCTGCCACTCACCTCCTGCTATGCAGCCCAGTCCCTAATAGTACATGGACTGGTACTGGTCTGTGGCCTGGGGTTTGGGGACTGCAGGGTTAAACCATCCCCTGACACTAACAGATGGACCTGTCTTCCTTGCTTGCCTCAGCCCCTAGGATACTGCATCCTCTTTTTCTTTCTATCCCATCAGTTTGCCCTTCTAACTTCAACTGTGTCATAGTGTACGTGTGCACACATGGGTATGTGTATGACGTTCCTTGTCCAGACAAACACCTGCGATCACTATACATCAGGTGTGCTGCCTTGGTGCTGCACCTACTCTTTTGACCTCCTGCTTCTGTCCCTCCAGTTCCAGCAAATATCTTTCATACTGCAAACAATTTTTTTTCCAGGTCCTACTTCATGCCTTGAACTGTGTTTGTGATGCAAACAATAGTATAAGTTTATCATAACCAGAGCAGATATCCAAAACAGATTCATAGTCCCACTGTTAATCACTTAATAACTAAACCACATGAGGCATAAACCAATGGTTATGACTGTAGGCTTTGCCGTCAGTAGTCTGGGTTTGAATTTAAGTTCTGATGCTTACTAGCTCTGTGGCATTGAGCAAGTCACTTAAATTCTTAAAGCCTTATTTTTCTCATCTGTAACTTAGGATAACAATGGCTACTCTCTGGGTGGTTGTGGGATTATGAAATAATCCTGGTAAAAATACATACTCATAAACAGTAACTTATTACCACCTATCTGGCCTCACTGTTGAAATCAGAAGATATATATCCTGACCTGGACAAATAGCTCTATGCCAAACTAATTTTGTTCATTTTTGTCCATAACATAGTTTGGCATGGTTCTTGGCATATAGTAGACACACTATAAACTCTGCAATGAACTTATAAATTGAATATACATTTTGGAAATCAGTTGACTTACAGTGTTTTTGACAAAATGTGTTCTCTCATTATTGTTTTAATGGTTTGATTTGGTTTGTATTGACAATGTCAGCAGATCTTATTTCTCCATCATTCTCCATGTGCCCGTCTCCCCACTACCCCTTACCTGCCAAGCACTGCATCAGTGAGAATTCAGAGCCAGGAACTTTGGACCTGATCGCCATGGGAACGTTGGCGTCGAAGACCACCTTTGATTCTGGAGCCTTCTCAAATTTTTGCATCACTGAAAATAAATCATATTTTTGAAATCTGACTGTGAAGGGTATAGGGCATCTGCAGAGAAGCCAAAAAGAGTGTTGGGTCAAGAAGTCGCTTCCCATTTGCAGCCCTCAGTCACACAAACGTCCCAGGGAGAATAATTCCTTTGGAAGGTAGGTCCAGCCTGCTGCCTCACATCTAATCTCGAGAGCTGTAACTTACCAGGTCTCCTTTCCTCTACCTCATTGTCAGGAAGCAAGGGGAAAATTTAATATTATGTTCATCCTTACAATTCACCTCTTCTCATTGGTATTGATTTTCTATCTAAACTTATATTTTCCTGTCCTTATCTTTTCATGCTAATTACCTAATTATTTTACTGAAAATTTTCTTTCCTTAAAACAACTTGAAATCTTTCAGAAATGAGGTAAGTTTTTTTAAAATGCAAATAAGATGTGCATATGGATTCACGTAAATTTAAAAATGTGTCATGTGGCTCAGGCATTTTTAAGGTAGTATTTGTTTAAGTGATACACTAGCATCTGTTTTTCCACCTACAATCAACATATTTGAGCTCCATTTGATAGGAAAAACATAGCCACATGCTCATGGAATTAGACAAGTGAGGAGGAAGAAATATAATTTCTCAAGGCTATGAGACTTGGAACTCACTATTCACCAAGCAAAAACACAAGCAAGGAGGGTAACTCCCAAGGAATAAGATTTATCTTCCAAGCCACAAATGCCCAAGAGTGTCAATATTTTGTAGGTAACTATCAAAAAGCAAGAATTATTTACAAGTCCAAAAATCACAAGAGTATCAATTCTTTGCTAACATAATTATAAACATACATAAGCACTCATTATCATACACATCCATTGCTTTATAAAACAGACTTGTGTCTAGACTGGTTTTCATTAAGTCAATAAATTCAAGGTCATTCAAAGCAATCTTTCCTCAGCTTTCATAACAAGCACAGAAAAAAATGATGGGATTGGGAGAATGGAACATTGATGTAATAAAAATGACATGATTTAAGCCTTCAAAATGTTTGATATATTTAATAGTAAAGAATTCTAATTTCACAAAGTAATCCTTCCATATTGACCACTGAAATTGCCAAGTTCATGTGCTCAGCCCATCTTCTTTCATCTTCTTCTCTTTTTTTTTTAACTTTTATATTCCTTGGTCTCTTGTTTATACCAAACACCATGCTATACTCATAATAGCATCCCTAAGTCTTGGTTGGTATAGACCAGATGCTCAAAACACTCTATGAGACTAAATAAAATTTGAAAGGTCTTTCAGCTTCTAATTAAATTCTACCCAAATGCAGTAAATTTAGCACTTCAGTTAGAGAATCTGCTGGTTTTCAGGAAAGGGACATCTTGGTGATGGAGATCCTCACACTACAGCATTCTATGAAGAAGCTCATGGAGGAACAGAGCAGAAACAATCCATGAACTGATTTGCCAATGAAAGACTGAGTCCGTCTGTAGAATTATACATTCTGTTGATACAATTTCCCATGTATCAAATTTCTACTTAGTAGATATTTAAAAATGTCTTGGGGAAAGCATAAAAGGTAACATTAGAGCACAGTATATATTTGATCATGATCCTTGCATAGTATATCATGGCTATTTATGTGTCTATCTCCTTCCAGGGCAAAGACAATGTCCTGATTATATTTGAACCCTCACTAGCTAGGATAGTGACAGAGATGCTAGTTTCCTGTATATTGAATTGATGGATGGATGGATGGATGGTCTAATGGATGACTAACAACATCATTATAACACCTGGCAACCAGGAGAGAACATTATGATGGCGTAATGCCAATGGTAGTCGTATAAGGGTTTAGATACTTGATGCGGTATGTGAAATTTTCAGCATGGGTCAACAAAGAATAGAATTAGAAAACTGGATCTAAAGTTAAAGGGAAGATAAACCTGAAATATTTCCAGTGGCTGAGGTCACTAACTCTGTGAGTAAACAAAGGCAATGTAGAGGAGATCACAGGGAGCACCGTGGAGTTTTGGCAGAAGGGATTTCAGACAGGGAGGCAGCAGGCAGTCGGGGAAGGGCACCAACTTTGGAGTCAGCTCCCAGCTCAAGTCCTGATGCTGCCACACCTCCCCAGCTCTGTGTCCTTTGGCACATCTCAACCTCTGAGAGTCTCAGTTTCCTGATTATAAGGGTTAAATAATACAGCATGGAATACTTGGTATGTGGTAACCACTCAGTAAATGCCAGGTCCCTTTTCCCTCTGTAGAACATCTTGCCTAAGTGTCAGGGCTTATAAAATTGGACACAGGAATTCAGGTGGTGGGAGAATCTCCTTCCCTGAAGACCTTTAGGAAATAGCTTCAGAGAAGCCCATATTACTGGAGCAATTCACTCATTCTGTCAAGTACCTACTGCCCTGGAATAGAACAAGAAATAAGAGACAGTTCCAGCCCCAGAGGAACATATGGTCTAATGAGGCTAGAGTCCAGAGAGGAGGATGAGATATTGCAATATTACCTTATCCCAAGAGCAGTGTGAGACCACTGAAGAATTTTAAGGGGCATTGCATAAACAGAATTGCCTTTTTAAATAATTGCATTAGAAGCATCATGGAAAAATTTCTGGACTGGAGCAGGAAGATGAGTCAGGAGGGCATGGCAGTACCATGTGCATAACAACGTGGCTTGGACAAAGGAGGTGGCAACGGGGAGGTATATAGCTAACCGCTAAGTACTTTGCTTTTTCTGAAGGACAAAAGCCTCAAAACTGAAACCGCAATGCCACTTCCAAAGAGAAAGTTCCTCTCAAAGGCAATTCTGCAAAGAGACATGCTGATAGCCCAGTGAGGGCCCGGCTCATTAACATGGATATCCCCATGCCGATGCAGAAAGGGAAACTTAAGCTCAGAGCTTTACATAAGAAGCCAAAGATGCTGAGGATGTATCTGGAGGCTGTTCATAAGCCAGCACCTCAGGGAGGCAGCATCAAAGGTGTCAAAGCTGAGCTGCAGCTCATGAACCCTTCTGGTGCCACTGATTAAACTGTCCTTTCTGCTCTGAACACTGGAGAAAACAAGCCATGAAATCCCTTACAAACTGCACATGACAATCCTCAGGGTTAAGCCATTGACAGGGACACAAAGAAGGCTAGCAGCACTTGGGCAATAATCCCAGAATAGCCAGTAATCGCCAGGGCCATTGGGCAAGTTGCTTCCCTTCTGTGGACACCCTCTCTCTCATTTGTGAAAGATCTACCTCATTGATCTCTCTCTTTTTTAAATCAGACTATTATTACAGTGGTACAAACGTTTTGGTTACATGTACTACTCAGACATTAAAAAATATGGCGAATTTATACCTTTGGTAACAACCTGGATGGAACTGGAGATTATTCTTCTAAGCAAAGTATCGCAAGAATGGAAAAACAAATACCATATGTACTCACTATTAAATTGGAACTGATCTATCAACACCCATGTGCACACAGTAGTAAAACTTAACAGAAACCAAGCAGGTTGGGAGGAGGAGGAAGAAACAAGTAAATTCATAACTGATCTCTTAAAGCACCTTCCAGCTCTAACTCCCCTGATTGTAATTCTTGCCCAAGAGGAGGGATATTGGAAAAAAATAAGACTTCATTGGATTTGCAATTTATCCATGAGAACACATACGCATGCACATGCACACAAAGTCCTTGGGATTTGTTAGCTCTTCACTAGAGAAAAGAAATGACTGCTCTGAGCATTAGAAAATGAAAACTTCTCACTTGGATTTTCTCTGATATTTTGCCATTTGCTGTACCAACCTCCCTAGAGAACAGGCAGGCTGTGTATCTGTGTGGGTGCGCGTGTGTGCGCCCACGCGTGTGCTTGTTGAGGAAGCAGATAAATCTAGGTAGAAGCACAGATTGGTGTGACAGAAAACACAAGGATTTAGGAGTCAGACACACACCAGTTCAAAATCTAGGTATATTATATCCTAACTATGGGATGAAGACAAGAACTTACACATTCTTTGCCTCAGTTTTCTCAGCTAAATTGTTGGCAATAATATCTACCTTTTTTGACTACCATGGAGTTTAAATGTGATAAACACATAAATGCCTGGCACGTAGTGAACTCACACATGGCAGGCCTTCTCCTTGCACTGAGATACTAAGAGACTCTGGTGGACGGGGTGGCTCTGGCTTTCTGAGTATATGAAGGTAAGACCCGGACCTCAGGCAGAGGATGGTGACTCTGTGGAAAGGTGGAGTGGAGTTCTGAAGACCGAGAGGATGTTAGGATTAAGGGACCTTGCAGATTGCTTCAGCCTCCCTCCTTGTTTAACAGATAAGGGAATAGGGCAACTACTGTTACCAAGACTTCTTATTCTGAAATATTTATTACCCCTTGTAGGCACGACACTGCTAATGCACTCAGCCCTCCTGCAGGGTAGGCACTAATATCCTCATTTCACAGATGAGGAAACTATTGAGGGTGAGGGAATTGCCCAAGAATATACATCCAGTAAACGGCACCATTGGGATTTAACTATTTCTCATTCCACAAACCATGCTCTTCCCTTCCTCTCTGTGGGTGCCTGTCGTACCTTGCATGTAGGACATTTGATAGCTCATGTGGGAATTTTCCATCCAGTATGTCACTGAGGAACTGTGCACAGGATAGTGCTCAATGAATATTTTTGACATTATATCTTGATGTTGACCCTCACAATGTCTCAGGAGACAGACAGGAAGCCACTGGGGGTTTGAGGATCAGACAGGTTGAGCAACTTGCTCTGGGTCACCCAGTGCGTAAGTTACGGAAGAAGGACTGGCACACAGTCTTTCTGCAGCATCCTGTGGAGGGAAATGCTGACCAGACTTACCAAGGCAAGCTGCCTGCAAGAATGAAAGCCTCAGCAGATTTCTTATTTATAAAAATTAACCTCTGTGCATCCTAAAGTATTTAGGGGTGAGGCTTCATGATGTCTGAAACTTACATTTCCAAATTATTTTAAAAAGAGAGAGAATGAAATATTAACAATTATTGGATCTAGGTGATGGGTATTTATCCATCCTACTATTCTTTATGTAGGTTAAAATTTTTTTAAATAAAAAGTTGGAGGCAAATTCATCTCATGTGTTTCTCCTTTTCCATAAAGCCCAAGACCACTACCCCCTCCCCAGTAACTGCCGCTGATTTAACCTCCAGCACATACTCAGACACTGTGAGTCCTCAAGTGGGGCCACTGTTTCTGACCACGGCAGTCTCCGCCCCTCGCTGTCCACGCAGAAGGCCTTCCCACTGCCCCCGTCCCTCTGGCTGGCTCGGTACTGGCCGTCCTGGTCACATTGCAGGCCCGCTTTATTCCTCTGACAGTCAGTGACACCTGCAACCAAGAGATGGACACAGAGGTCAACAATGGGCCTCCAGGATCCCCTCCCCTTCCTACTCCCAGGCTCTAGGTCATTGACCAGATGTCCAAGCAACACGTCTGAACCAGACATTCTAGCATAAAACTCTTCAGTGTCCCCACCCTGACTAAAGGACCACACACTGGCTCCTTGTTTGGATCAATAAGTCCCCTGTGATCTGGCTCCCACCCCTCCTAGTGCCTACACACACACACACACACACACACACACACACGTACTCTGCTCCACACACCACCCGCTACGTTCCATGCCCTGAATACACTGCCCTCTTTGACACCATTTCCTTCGACCCAGGCTTTGCTCATCTGGCCCCTCTCCTGGTGCACAGCTGCCCCATCTGCACTACATGAACTCTTCACTGCTCACCCACTCTCACCTCAACCCACGTTTCCTCAGGGAAGCCCTTCTGCTATGACCTCAATGCTTATCTCCCCCAAAACCCACATGTTGAAACCTAATCCCCAGATGGTATTAGAAGGTGGGACCTTTGGGAGGTGATTAGGCCACGAGGGTGGAGGCCTCATGAATGGAATTAGTGTCCTTATAAAAGAGGCCCAAGGGAGCTTGTTTGCCCCTTCCACCCTGTGGGGACACAGGAAGAAAGAGTCTATGACAACTTCATCAGACATCAAATCTGTTTGCACCTTGATCTTGGACTTCCCACCCTCTCAAAACCATGAGAAATAAATTTCTGTTGTTTATAAGATACCCAGTTTATGATATTTGGTTGTAGCAGCCCAAATGGACTAAGACACTTTCAGACCTCCTGCCTAGGTCAGCCCCAAGTGTCACACCCTCTCCTTGAGACCCAGGCCTCCCCTTCACAGCCAGGGGCACAGGTATTATTTCCATTTATCTGCACGGATGGACGGCTGATGACTCCTGCCTCCTGCTCAGCAGAGGCTCTAGGAAGGCAGGGCCAGGGCTGGTTTTGCTCATGATTTATGCCAGTGCCTTGCTCAGTGTCTGACACATACAACAAGCTTCCTCTCCAAAATCAACAAATATTAATCAACCCTATGGATGAATGCCTCTATCCCTGTGTTCAAGCTGTTTCTTCTTCCCAGAAGTTCTCTCCCCACCTGCCCTCTAGCTAATCCCCCCTCACTTCCTTTTCCTAGAAGACTCTAAACTCCTTGAGGACATGGATTTTGTCATTACTTGTTTAATATACCCAATAGAACTTGGTACAAAGCAGGTGCTCAATAAGTTTTTGATGAATGATTTCAAAGGGGAATTCCTCAATCTGGTTCTCTGGGACTGGGAAGTAGGTGAATAGTAATATTTTGTAGCAGTCCAAAGACTTGATAATACCCGGGGTTTTATATTTCAATACTATTGGTTATATGATTGATCATTGACTAATAACAACTTTTGTGGGTAGGTTATAAAAGCAACGTTTTAAATAGAATACTTTGCATGCCACACATGCTACATATGAATTAATACATCAATACACAACAAACAAAAATACTCAGAAGAGCTACTCAGTTATCAACAGAACCTCAAACATGGCCCAGTGGACCAGCTAAGTTAGGAAATATAGAAGAGTATAAGTCAAAACTATAATATAGACCTCGACTAACTACATAGAGAAACCAGGATTCAAAAAGCTATCCTAACAACAAAAGGAAACCAAGGAAATATTGTAATCTCTTGGTGTCATTTAAAACTTAGCAGATTCTCCTGCCCTGTGCTTCCCTTCCATATGATTCCACCTAAAAACAAAGACCAAATAATTCAACAGGTAGAACAATGTAGTTAATGAGTCATGGAGAAGTTTCCTAGATATGAACAGACCCTTAGCACAGACTCCAACCTTGACCCTGGAGAACCATTCTCCAAAATCTATTCTATTACTCAAGAAAGGTGTCTGGGAGAGGGGCGATGATGTAACACAGCCTCTACTACTGCATGGAAATGCAATCAAAACTCACTCCAAAAGTGGGGTGAGGGATGAAAGTTTATTGTTTATGTTAAACATTATGTTTCCACTTTGCTATAGACTGAATGTTTGTGTCCCCACCAAAATTCCTAAGTTAAAACCCTAATCCCCAATGTGATAGGATTTGGCAGTGAGGCCTATGGGAGGTAATTAAGTTTAGATGAGGTCGGGAGGGTGGAGTCCCCTTAATGGTATTAATGACTTTATAAAAAGAGACAGACAGGAGACCTTTCTCTCTCCGTCTCTGTGCATGCACCAAGCAAAGGCCATGTGAAGATACAACCGGGAAGAGAGCCTTCACCAAGAAACTGATCATGCTGGTACCCTGACTCAGACTTCCAGCCTCCAGATCCATGAGAAATGAATGAGTATTGTTTAAGCCGCCAAGTCTATGGTAATTTGTAATGGCAGCCTGAACTGACACATGCTTGATAACCACATTGTAAGTGAGGTCTCATTGGCTCCATCTGATAGACAAGGGAGTTGACATTCAGAGAAGGAAGGTGATTTGGCCTAGGTCACAGTACCAGTAAGAGGAGACAGCAAGGATGGAACTTGGTCTGGCCGGTGCAAGCCTCAGCTTCTGTCCTCTCTTCCCTGCCTTTTTTGTCATATCCCCTCCATAAACAAGGATCAGTACATCACATCAACTCTCTTTTAAGAAAGTGCTCCTCTGGCATTTCTATAGCACTTCAAGTCATCTCAAAGCACAAGGACTGGAGTCAGTGTACAAACTGAGGGTCATGCCCAAGTGTCAGGCACACTTGATGAAGGGTTTGTTTCTTCTCTGGGAGGAATGTCAGAACTCCCAGACTATAAAATTCCTCTTACTTTTATTTTCTTGGAATTACTGTCCTATTACGCTGCTCTCCTGACCAAGAAAACTGCCCTCATCAGAGAAAGTGACTTGGTATCTTTTGAGCACTTGTTTTAAAAATTCTAGAAATTACTCAGATTTTAAGCAATAACTGTTTGCCTCATGTTGACACAATTTCAAACCAAGATGAAAAGATGTACAGTAAGGCAAGTTATGCGTCCTTGCTAGGAAAACCCCAATACCCAGGTGACTATTAAGTAAGTAGAACAAGTGAAATCACGTGACATACGGGAAAGCCAAGCAGTCCTGACATCCTGACAAATGTCTAGGGCCAGAAAGGGAATAAGAGTTACGCAGGGTAATAACTATCGGTGGAAAATATCTTCCACTTCTCATTCTGATCAAGTTGACTTACAAAAATCGGAAGTTTCAGAATCAGAAAAAACCAAGATCAAAGGCCAGTGAAGTCATTAGTTAGCTGAGTGACTTTGGCTAAGTTTCTCTTCTTTGAGCCTTAACCTTCTTATCTGTAAAAGTTTGGTTAATACCATTTACCTTGAAGGGGTGTTGGGAGGATTGAATGAGACAACATAGTAAAATGCCTGGCCCAGAGCCTGATGGGGACAGGAATTCACAGATAGTGGCCCCTTTGATTACAGTGTTGTGTACCCAGTAGCTCTCAGTGGTGGGCAATCCACCCCTGCCCACCACCACCAATTTCCACCCAAGAGACACTTGACAATGGAGATGTATTTTTGTTGTCACAGCTTGGGGATGGGAGTGCTACCAGCATCTAAGAGTTAGTGATGCTACTAAACACTCTACTATGCACAGGACAGCCCCCAACAGCAAGGAATTTATTTTCTGTTCCAAAATGTCAGTAGTGCTGAGATTGAGAAACCCCGTTGTGTCCCATTATACTCCAGAGCTTTTCTTTCCAAGCAGGACCCTGCAGAACTTACAGTGAGTCTGGCTGAAAGCTCCAGCAGAAATGGTGGTTCTGCCCATGGGACACGGGACACAGGCCAAGCTCCCTGCCTGTTCTTGGTAGGCTCCCACAGGACAGGGAATGCATTGCTCATCTTGAGAATAGCTTCCTTCAGGACACTTAGCTAGAAAACATAAGCAGAAAAATGATGTTAAAGAACAAGACACACACTTTACAGTTACAATCCCAAAGCACACAAGGTACATGAAATCATAAAATCCGTTCAAGAGCACATTCATTTAACAAGTGTCCATTGAGAACCTACTGTGTGCCAGGCTCTGAGAGCCAGAGGGACAGCTGTGAAGAAGGCAGGCGAGCTTTCTGCTCTCCAGGAGCTGACATGCCTGTCGGAGGTGAGGGAATCAGAGAAGAACTTCAGCTCTGGGTAAAATGAAGCGGGAGAGGAGGGCATGTTAGTGAGGGAAGGCCCTCCGAGAGATCATGCTTGAGACTTGAATGATGAGATTCAGCCCAGGCAAAGATCTAGGAAAAAAAGAATTCCAGGCATAGGTAACAACAAGTGCAAAAACCCAGAGGTAGGAATGAGTTTGGATTACTCAAGGAATGGAAAGGAAAAAGCCAAACAAAGCCAGGTGCTGAGCTAGAGCTTAGTCTGCAAAAGGAAGAATGGCATGACATGAAGTAGGAGAACACTTTGAAAGATGAGAGCCTCTCCTGAGGTTGCCATGGGAACACTTCACAAAGTTAAGGGCATGGTGGAGAGTGGGGGGTGAGGAGGTGCAAATTTTGGGATCTAACAGATTGAATAAAGTCCCACTGACCACTATACCTGTACGATTTTGGACTTTGCTGAGGCTCTACCTTCTCCTCTATAAAATGGGGATATCTCATTGTAGTGTAGTGACAACCGACATAAAGTACACATCATAATGCCAGATTCACATATATGCTCAACAAATGATATTTTTACTCTTAGAGGAAGTCCTTTTTTGTAGCCAACCTCAGTACCCATTCTGTCCAAATAGGATGCCCTCTCTATAGGGAAGTTCCAACAACTCAGCACCATCTCGCTCACCTCCTGTGGCCCCTCTCCCCGTTGGTTGGTCATTAATTGTGTTGCTCAGACTCAGAAGTAGGGGGAGACAGGGGAGGCTCTCACTTACCAGGGTTGTTGGGCTTTCGATTAACTCAGAAATGCCAAGTATGACCCCAGGGGTGAGCCCTTCCTTAAATTTTGCACCCCGGATGGCTCCCTCATCTTGTCCTTCCTGGTGTTACCCTATGAATCTACCCATTCTCAGGGCTCTCTGTTCCACTGATTCTACCTCCCAATTCCTCCTAATTTTCCTGCTCTGATATGGGCTGGGAAATCAGAAGACCAACTGGAGTCAGAGCTCTAAGAAGAGTTCTTATAAGAGTTCTAAGTTAGGGTGCAAGGAGCTCTGCTCTGAGGAAAGTGCATGAACTAGACCACTTACCATGACAGCCCAGAGAAGGGGTTAGCGGAAGGAGGTTCTTTTAGCCTTTTTTCTTCAGTGTCGTGTTCCCATGAGTTTGCCAAATAACTACCAGAAGAAGTGAGTTTTTACATAGTAAAATGTGGGAGTTAAAACCTTGCCTACTCTTAGGAACACTTATTCTGTGCCTGTCACTCTGTTGTGTTCTTTATGTGCATTAACACACCACTCTCAAGAGTTAGTATTTTATCCCCATTTCTCACAGATGGGAACGCTGAGCCTCAGGACAGTCGTGCATGACTTCCTAGCATGCTTTTCAGCGAGGGCAGCAGGGAAGTAAAATTATAGAATATGCTCCATCCACCAATCCAAGCACCTCCCTCTGGCGGAGAGGTCAGCCCAAACTCGTGGGATGGGCTGAGATGGAGCCAGTGTTGATTTAGCAACTACTATCTCTGGCCTGCATGAGTGCTTGGCATTTCTGAGTAAATGAGAAACTGGAGCCACATCTTGTATTTTTCGGTCTACCCCAGCAATTAATATCCTCCCTCAGAGAGTGGAGTTTCATTACTTCTATGAGTCAAGTTGTTGGTAATTATCTCCAGCACTTCACCCCCAGAACTGTGACTATGTTTTTCAAATTCGTGGTCTCCAAACTCATCGCTAAAGGAAAGCAAAAGCTTTTGGGCCGGGCTGAGTGGCCCTATCTCCAAAGCCTGAGGTGCAGATGAAGTAGCAGAAGAGGGCTGGGTACTAACTCCTGCTGCCATCCCAGTCACTTCCTGGCTCTCGTCTGCACTCAAGGAGTATGCATGCTCTTTCCTCCCCCCATTCTTTTCTGTCTCTGACGTCAAGAGTCCTTTCCACCCAAAAGAACACTTTCGTAAGTCAGAATGAGACAGCAGCTGGGTTATGGTCATCCTTCTTTTTGAAGGCCACTGGGTCCACTGCCACAGCTGGGTGCTTAGCCTCAATTAAATTCCTCTCTCGAAATCCTTGCAAAACCCCTTTGGCCTCAGTTCCCTCCTTCATAAAATGAGACAATTTGGCCCTTTTGAGTTTGAGAGCATCACAAAGCTTTGGGGTCATACTACCCCTCCTGCCAACCCTCCCCACACACCCCCAGTAGTGACTGCTGTCTTCTGCCCCTTAGGAAGTAGCTCAAGCCCACACCTGGCCCTGTCACTCTCCATCTTAAAATTCTCCCATGGGGCCCCATCTCCAGTCCAAGCCTCTCACTGTGCCCCGCAGCCTCTCCTGGCTGGTCCCTAACTGTCTCTCTGATTTCACCTCCTGCCATACTCCCCACACTCCTCATTCCCTGGCTGCAGAAATCATGAGCTCTGTCTCCATAAAGCCATGTTGCTTCTGTACCCATCTCCATTTCTGGAATGTTCTTCAACATGTTAGCACCCCAGCACGGATGCACACACACACATATAGCATCCAGTTCCCTGGGTCCAGGCTGCTGTGCCTACGTGAGTCATGGGGGATGGATCTTCCAGCGGGTACCCTGAGCCACTGCCTCCCTAGGGAGCCATCCAGTCTAGCCACCATGAGATGTGCGCATGTAAACACATACACACACACACACGTACACACACACTCCACTTCTTGCCTAGTCCTGTCTGAGCAGTAATTCCTGCTCATCCTTCAAGACTTGAGCCAGCATTTGCTGCCCCAGTGAGCTTGCCCTGACTGCCTTGCTTGGGGTGCAGTGGCTTCCTCACACGGTATTCCAGCTGTCTAGTCACCTACCGCTCTCCAACTAGACAGTGAGTTGTTAGTTCCTTCAAAGTAGAGCTTTCATGAGCATGAACAGGGTGTTTCATAAGTAATTATATTTTGAAAGCTTGGATGGATGGATGGATGGATGGATGAGTGGGAGGAAGGAAAGGAGGAAAAAAGGAAGAAACAAAAAAGGAAAAAAGGAAGGGAGGGAGGGAGAGAACAAGGAAACAAGACATGACATATTACTTCAGAAAAAAATCCAAAGGGAACTAGCTCTATTATAAGAATTTATAGTGAATGAATAAAAGTTAATGTCATCCTGAATAAAAAACGGAAAATCCAGACAATTTCTCTAGGATCCTCCTTAATGAACTCATCTGTCATGAAGGCGGCCAGCAGGCGATTACAAGGGGCAGCCACGTGGCTGGCCTTGAGGCAAGAGGGTGAACAAAACAGACCTCATCAGAGCTGCAAACAAGGCCTCCACTCCCAGGCAGCATCCAGGTCCCTGGGTCCAGGCTGCTGTGCCTACGTGAGTCACAGGGAATGGATCTTCCAACCAGTCCCCTGAGTCACTGCCTCCCTAGGGAGCCATCTAGTCTAGCCCCCGTGAGATGACACAGAGAAACCCTGGCTCATTGCCACAGGACAATGCTCTGCCTTGTAATGTCACAGCTGTGCCCCAGATGTGCTTTAGAAGGAAAAGAGCCAATAAGAATAGATAAAAGAACCAGAGAGTGTGATTTCACTAAGAACCCCCTTGTTGATAAGGGAGACATGTTGAGAAGGGAGACGTGATGCAGAGGACAGAACAAAGGGTCTGGGGGCAGAGAGAGCTGAGTGTAGATCTCAGTACTGCCAATTTTAACAGCAAAACCATTCATCAAGAGTTCGCTACGTGCCAAGTGCTGTGCTTTGCGTCAGTTATCTCATGCTACCCAAACCACAACCTGATGAAATAGGTGTTACTATCCCTACTGTTCAGATTATGCCCAGTGGGAATCAGGGACTTTCCTGGGATCCCACAATGAGAAAGTGGGAGAGCCAGGACTCAGCCCAGGTCTGCCTGGCATCAAAGACCAGTTTCCTAACGCTATATAGCACGGTATGCCCTGGTTTCCTCACGCATGACATGGAATTAACAATACTTGTCTGTCTGGACAGAGAAATGCTAGTAAGGCCTGCATATATCAGAAACTCAATAAGGGACAGATATTATTAACATAATTAATACTGAGAAAAGCCAAGGCTCTTAGTACAGTTTTGTGATTTCCATTCTGGACCTTTCTAACCATCTGGGGTAAGAGGGCAGGGCTGAGTGGTATGATTGACAGGTGCTTATGAGTCAGTAAAAGCCTTAATCAGTTGAAAAACAGAATGTAGGTTTATCTAGAGCCAGGATTGGCCAACTGCAACTGTGAGGCAAATTCAGCTCGCCTTCTGGTAAATAAAGTTTTATTGGAACACAGCTGCATGTTTCTCCCACAATGGCTGAGTTGAGTCATTGAGTCCAAGACCGTATGGCCCGAAAAGTCTAAAGTGTCTGCCATCTGGCCCTTTACAGAAGTTTGCCGACTCCTGCTCTACAGCAGTGTGTCCTGTGCGAGGTCTCCCCTTCAGTCCCTTCCCAGGACCACCCCCTGCCCTGTGGCTCCCTCAGGGGCACTCGGAAGCCCCTGCCCCCTGATGCCAGGCCCTAGTCCTTCACACACGCAGGGTTCCCCTTCAGAGAAAGCCAGCTAAGTTTACCCTCCCATCTCCCGAATGACAGGAACTGATAACTGATTCCCTAGAAGGAACTGTGGGAACACATTGCCAGGACAGCCCCTTTACTTTACCTCTGTGGGGTGGGGGAGAAGGAGGACTCCCGAGAGGCGACAGGACTTCCTTACCGGCTCAAAGTCGGCACAGGCGCTCTGCCCTGCCCTCCACCCCTACCTCCTGCCTTCCCCTCTCAGCCCCCTGCTCCAGAGGAGCCTCCTGCTGCAATTTCCATACTCCCTGTTACACCACCTGGGGTGGCTATAAAAGCAGGCTCCTGCAGCCCCCACCCCCAACACACACACAACATACACATGTGTGCACACACATACACACCACACACCCATATACACACACGTACACATACACACAGACACACCCCTATTAGTACGGAATCTGTTCACGATAAAGTCCGAGAACAAGGTGCCAGGTGTTCTCTGTGTGACTCTCCCTCTCTGCCACCCTGTTTCACCCACTCTAGCAGGTGGCACCATCCACTCCTAATCCCATGTCTTGTCCTCTTGTTTGGGGCTGCTCTGGTGTGGGGGAAAGAAAGATCATGGGTTCTGGTCCCAGAAGGTGGCTCGCCCACGGATAGTCCGGGGAGCTGAGTCCCTCCCCTTGTCAGCCTGCTCTGGGCACGCCAGGTGCACAGGCTCGTTTCATCAGAGCCTCGGCTTCTCCATCTGTTAAATGAGGAAATGACCGGCTGCCAGGGGCTACTGTGAGAGTCAAATGTTTGTAAAAGTGCATTGTAAACTGCAAAATCCTCTGCAAATATTAGTAGAAAGTGGTTGTGTTTCTGTTTTCTGTGTTGGGATTTAGCTGCATCTTAAATCCAGTGTGGAGTTTAGAATTTGGCATGGACTTCAGAAAAGGAAAGGCCATGTAGCTTTTGTGTTGCAACCAATATAAATAATGGGGAAAAAAAAAAAAAAAACTTGAGAAACATCTACTCTCTCTTCAGCTCAAAAAAAATGACTTCCTGTCTCACTCCACCTGGGAGGAAGACTCCTCATCATGAGACCCTTGAATCGTCAGCAGTGGACATTATGATGGCCCCCCAAAGATGCCCAGGTCCTGATTCTCAGAACCTGTGAATATGTTAGGTTACATGGCAAAGGGAAATTAAGGTTGCAGACAGAATTAAGGTCTGTAATCAGCTGACCTTAAAGTAGGGGCAGTAGCCTTGATTGTGCAGCTGTGTGTAATTAAAAGGTCCTTAGAAGTGAAAGTCAGTCAGAGGAGATGTGACCAGGGAAGAGGGTCAGAGAGCTGCAACACTGCTGGCTTTGGCAATGAAGGAAGGAAGCCACCAGCCAAGAAATGTGAGCAACCTCTAGCAACTGGAAAAGGCAATGAGACAGATTTCCCCTGAAGGCCTGCCGACACCTCACCTCGGTTTTAGCCCAGTAACACCCGTATTGGAATTTAAACCTATATGACTGTAAGGTAATAAATCTATGTTGTTTTAAGGCCACAAAATTTGTAGTAATTTGTTATGGTAGCAACAGGAAATTAATAGTTTCCATGAAAGGAGTGTGCAGCTGCATTCCAGTGGAAGTGGCCTCCAAAGCTACTCACGGGCAAAGGCAAGGGCAACCCAATGGCCTCCACTAGGATCGCTTTCCCGGAGTTGTAAAGTCTTGGGCTGATAAATGGCCATTTGGAGACTGTGCATATTGCCATAACCAGACTAAGAAATGTCCACCCCGGATATAGGGTGGGCATCAGCCATCTTCACAAATACAGTGCAGCCCAGGCTCTAGGGTTCAAGCTTGCCGAGAACTAGTAGAAACGGTAACTTAAAATACCAGATCCCTCCTTCTGTGTGCCGTCTAGTGGATGATACCAGATGCCCATGCATCCTGGATGATTGAAAACTGTGGACTAAATAAATGCATGCTTCTCAACCAACTCTCTCCAGAGCTCCGGGGGTCTTTTCCTAAGCCTCACGTGGCTCCATGAGAGCAGTCCAGAGAAGAGGGGGTGAACCTACCACACCCCAGTGGGTCCTGACTGGCCTTGCTGGTAGCCAAGACTCGGTGGAATCCTTCCAGGCACCCACGCCATGTCCTGGGAGAGGTGCCAAAGCCGTCTCCTTGGAGGAAGCGGATGGAGGTGTCTGCGAGGAAAGTCTTGGAATCCAGATGCAGCTGGAACTTGCCGCTTTGGATCAGATCTGCGAAGCGCCCCAGGAGATCCTTGCCCACTAAGGTCCTCTCTGTAAGACACAGGGTAAGGCAGAGGTCACCTCATTGCTCTCTGTAAGAGTCAGGGAGAGTCAAGAGGGCAGTGCTGCCTAGAATGTCCTGGCTGAAAGAAGACATGGGCATGATCTCCTGGCTCCTGTCATTGCTGTGGCACCAACACAACCCACGTTGGTACCGGAGATCATGTCTTCAGTCACTAAGCTAAGGTGCCCTGTCCAGACCCTCATCCACTTCACCCTTTTACAAGGCACTGAACACCTCTGAGCCTCAGTTTTTCCCCCTGAAAAATGGGCCAGGAATGCCTCTCTTGCAGTGGGTGAGGATGCCAGGAGAGAATGTGTGTGAAGGGGCCACTCAAGGGAAGGCAAGGACTTGAGGAGGCAACACGGCCTTCTGGTGCTCAGCCAAAAGAGAGAAGCCTCGGCTGTGGCACCGTGAGTGTTTCCTATGAAGGAAGCAGAGGAGCGCTGCGTAGGGGGCTGGGCAGGCCCCTGCACGCAGCAGACACTCACGCTACAGCAGGCTCCGGTAAAGCCAGCCCAGGCCTGAAACCACAGTCATCACTGTCACCGTCTCTCCACCAAAGCCAGCAGTGAGCATCCCACACTTTGGCAGCTCCAAACATACCCAATTTATCCGGACTCCCTCTGGAGGAAGAAGGAAGGGGACCCCTAATTCATAATTGATGGGGGTGGTATTTTCACACAGGCTATTGCCCTAAGGGACAGAGAATGACAGAGATATAGTCTCCTTCCTGGAAATGTTTTCCAGAAATTCCTCCTCACAGAAGACAGGGAGAGCTCCAGTCAGTCCTGACCCCTCGGGGTTTGACCACTGAGTGGTAGAAGCCAGAGTGGAGATGCCTCCTGTTCCCCTGTCCGAAATATATGGATTATTTCTTGCCCTACCAGAAAGTTCAGAACTGAACACAGTGAATGCTCACATAGCTACCATAAAATCCAATCTGCTCCTCCCAGATTTTTCTCCGCTCTTGATTCATCCACATCATAACTGCCCTGTTTTAAATAGTGTAAGTGGTCTGAGATGTTTTATAACTGAAGTGGGTGAGACATAAATTATCAACCGATGAAGACTCCCTCACCCTACCCTGCTCTCGCTTCACGCTCTCTGTACACAGAAAATCAAGAGAAGCATTAGAAGATGTTCACAAAAGCACAATCAGGCTCTTTGCTATGGATACTATTTAACTCTGGGACGCTATTCACTAGAGCTCTATTACTTTTTATATATTTTTAAGTACTTAGCTGCCCCCTGATCTTCACAGGAAGACACCCTGGGCTCCGCTAGCTCTATTTGACAGATGGGGAAACTGAGACTCAGAGAGGCGGCATAGCTTCTCCAAGGCAGTGCTGCAGATAAACATACCAATGTCATGCAAATCAGGAATAGAGGCCCCTGGGCTGTCCTCAAGCTGTGATTTCCATGTGACATTCACTCCTAAACGCTCCCCGGTCACACATTCCACCTGCACGGAGGAGTCGTCGCAGACAGGAATGGAAAGCAGGGTGCCAAAAGTCTTCACCTACATGGAGACAGACACTGTCAGTTCAAGAACACAGAGTAGAAAGAGTTGTGTTGGGCCTACACCAGGAGCCAAAACCTCATGCTACTTCCTTCAATCCTCATCACCTCAGGGGGTGAGGCAATGGGACCCCCCTTTTCCTCACCTGAGGTAAAGGAGGTTCTGAAACATTAAATACCCTGCCCTGGCTGCACAGCATGCAGAGGCCCAAGCAGAGGAAGAACAGAGCTCTGTGCGTGGAAGGCCATGCACTCCTAATTTTGTGTTTCATTGGTGAAACAACTTCTGCCGACTCTGCAAACACCCTCACCACACATACATCAAACAGGACATCTCTGAACCCCTGTAGCATCCTCTGGCTCCCCCATTTTGGCTACATGGCCTGGTCTCTCCTCCCAGCCTGAGTGCAGCTGAGGTATGCCTGCTGGACATCTGTGAATGGAAGGGCTGCAGGCTCTTCGGGGCAGGGTGGGAAGATGGACGGTTGTGAGGCCTGTTAGCCTGAGGACAGTGCCAGGCACAGGTCCAGGGTACAACACAAGCTTCATCTTTCCCTCTTCACATCGTCTTCTTTCCAATGATGTCTTAGTGTACTTGGGCTGTTACAATGAAATGCCATGGACTGGGTTGCTTATACACAGTTCTGGAGGCTGGGAAGCCCTAGACCAACTTGCTGGCAGATTTGGTGTCTGGTGAGGACTTCTTCATAGATGGCCATCTTCTCATGTATCCTCACATGGTGGAAAGGGCATGAATCTCTCTGGGGGGATGTTTTTAAATAAAGGCACTAATTTCATTCATGAGGGCTCTACCCTCATGACCTAATCACCTCCCAAAACCCCCACCTTCCAACACCACCACCTTGGGGGATTCAACATATGAATTTCAGGGTCACACATTCAGACCATAGCAAAAGATAACATCACAAGAGAATCTATATAAAGCCCAAGGACAAGTTAGTTTATCAAAAGCTTAGATGTCTAGAGGGTGAACAGAAGGTTCTGGAAGGAAAGTGAAGGTGTCTGTCCCCAACCCACAACTTGGAGTCAACATGGCCCTGGCCCTCAGCCCTCAGCATAGCGGCTTCAACCATCTTCTTTGGGATACAGACAGTGCTCTGACAGTTGGCCCTGGACAGCAACACGGGCACAGCCTGAGGTTCAGGATGTCATTCACTCCAACAGCCCAGCACCCAGCCCTTACTACGTGCGGTGCCCTGTGCTACACGCCAGTGATAGTAAGTGGATGTAGGTATTCACATAGTTTTCATTTAATGATCACCTGCTATGTACCAGGCACTTAGTATTCTTAGAAGGTAATGTGGCACAATTTTTGAACATGTTCTGTTAGTGAGGCCCTGTGTGAAATGCCTTAAGAATATTAGCTGGTTTAATCTCTGAAATAAATCTACGGAGTCAAGATTGTCATTACCCCACATTAAAGATGGAAAATTTGCCTCAGAGAAGCTAAGGAACTGCCTAAGATCCCACAGCCAATAGTGGAGAAGCCGGGATTTGAACCCCTGTTAACCTCAGAACCTTCGATCTTAACCTCTTGGCAGAGTGTAAGGAGCAAAAGCTTGGATCTGTGTGTTATCTCACTCCACGTGACCCCCAATTTCACAGATGATTGATGTGAGGCTCGGCAAGGTGGGCAACGGCCCAGGTCACCGATATGGTGGCGCTGAGCTCAGTCCAAGCCTTCATGGTGGGGAAGGCCAAGTGTGTACCTGGATCTGGCAGAAGCCACGGGCCGTCAGCTCATCTAATATGAAGACCTGGAAAGCCTGTAGCAGGCCCGCGTAGTCAGCACTGCACATCTTGCCTGGCGGGAGCTGCAGCTGGAAGTACCCTTGGGTCTGGATGGTCTGCCACAGCTGGGGTCCTGCAGGCAAGCACCAGTGGTCAGCAGACAGAGGTGACAGACCTGTGGAATTCTTTTCTTTGTTTGGGTTTTCCTCTGCAAAGATAACCTTTCCTTTTTTAGTGTGAAGAACGCAAGCACCACCATTTTGCATTATCATCTTCAGAATCTAAATACTTCCTAACATGGTGGCTGGTCTCCGAAATTACTTATCATCCTCACACCACGCTCAGTCCTGCCTCTGCCTCTAAACCACAATGCTTTACATTTTGGGGTCCTGGACATTCTTCTTGGACAATTTTCCAAAGTATCTTGCACACAGACCCAGCCACATTACATGGTTTTTCAGGTTAAGAATAGACACCATAGACGATAGGAATGGCATCCTCTAAGGTTGTTCAGTGCACAGTCTTAAACAGCAATCTGCATTCAACTTGAGGAGCTCAAGACCCACACTTGATTTCAGCTTAGGTCACCCTGGATGGGAAACCCTCTATATCCCAGAGTGCTTTGCAACAAATACCATCCTTGACCCTCTGGCAGCCACCCTGAGCCTGTGACAGTCAGTCCCAGGATCTTGGTTTCTCTCCCAGATGCCTCTCCCATTGCACTGGGTGGACCAAGTGGTAGGTCCCAGCTGTCTGCCCTGACCTGTCTGGCTGTGGCACAGAGCCTGGTGCTGCCACCCGGCCATGTCCATGTGCTTGCGTGTGTGTCAGGTGGGTTCAGTGTGGGCAGGAGAAAGGAGCTCTGCATAGAGCACTGGGACAGGGCTGATGTTTACATAGAGCATAGGCCTCAGCCATCAGAACTGTTGCCCCACCGGGAGCAGGGCCCAGGGCCCCTGCTCTACCAGGCATTAGCCCTGGAGGTCCGTGTGGTCTGGCAGAGGCTGGTGGGGCAGAGTGACTCTCAGAGGCCGGATAAGCAGTGCTGAGCATGCCAACACTGTAGTCACCAGCACGGCTGTCAGAGCACCTACCTGCCAAGTATTCGTCCTTCATCCAAGACATCCCAGGAGAACTGGAGTGATGGCAATTCTCCCAAGGAGCAGATGGTTCCAGAGAAGGCACAAATAAAGCCTAACTCCAGGGGTCTATGAAGCACACCTGCTCCTTTGGAAGAAAATGCTCCACAGGGCCCTCTCTCCTCTCTTGGTGCCACCTGGCTGACCACGAAAGTGCTGTGTTTGGGTGGGGAATGAGGCAGTCTTGCATCCACACCCTGGTCTCAGCCCCAGCCCTGGGAAGGATTGGGGTGCAGGACAGACTTCCCAAGGCCACTCACGCTGGCACGCCCGTGGCTGAGGTGGCGGTGACTCCCAGCGTCCGCTCTCCAGGTTGCACACCAGCGGCCCTTGCGGGAACACACTCTGGTAGCCCCAGCGGCACAGCAGCTGGCACTGCTGGACAGTGGCCCCCCCTGGGCCCGAGGCTGTCTCACACAGGAGCGCTCCGCCAGCCACCTCTAACATGTTGAACGGCAGCAGGCACTGCGGGCCTAGGAGGAAAGCAGAGCCGCGGTGGTTACGTGCCTGGCCTCAGGAGGACCGAGCGCGCCCACCTGTGGGTGTCCCCTTCTCAGTCACACCGAGCCCTCCTCCCCTCCCCTTCTCCAGCACGCTGTGCTCTCAGCTATGCCCGTCCCTCTGCTTGGACAGCTCATGCTCCCTTAGTTTGAACAGGCCACTAGGCACGGATGCTTCTCGTAGCTTCATCTCCAGCTCAGGCACTGAAGCTCCTTCCCATCTCTTAATCCAATTACCACCCAGTCTCTCCACCTCAAAGCCAACCGTGCAAGTCTGGACACAGCAGCTGCTGCCCACTCCTGCTTCAGTGTCCCCAGCCCAAGGGGCGGCACCTCCAGCCACGCAGCCGACCCAGGCCAGCAGCCTGGCGGCCTTCCTGCAGGGCCCCGTCTCCTCCGCCCCTGCTGTGGCTCACACCTTCACACCATTTCTTTACTCTCACTGTCTCTTCTCTCAGTTAGACGCCCCCCATCTTCTGCCTAGACTGCTAGCACAGCCTCTTTGCCAGGCCCCTGTATCTGGGCCTCACCCCTGCCTTTCTGCTGCCCGTCCCACCCAGTCCCTGCTGCTGGCAGAGAAATTACACAGAAGCCAGACAGCGGCTCTCAATTCCCCGGTGTTCCTGCTGACCTGCCTCCCTCTCTCCACTCCCATCCTCCCCTGAACACACCCCTATGCCCTTCCCTCTGCCTGCTTATCTGTCTAGAAGATTCCTTTTTGACCCTCAAATAGCAGCTCAACACATTCAGTTTTCTAACACCTTCTGTGGTTCCCTCTGGCAGACTTCAGTCCCGTCCTCTGGATCCCCAGACTCCCGGTATAGACCTCCACCTTATTCATCATTCGAAACTCTAACCATCTGCACATTGGTCTCCCCACTGGGTCGAGAGCAGGGCGAAGGAGGGCACCTTTCCTCTGTTCACCCAGGCCAAGGCACCATGCTGATCCAGCCACAGCTACATGAATGTGAGTTAAATAAGTGGGTGAACGAGTAAATTAATGAGCAAACACATTCAGTGTGACAATTCACATCTGATTAGGGATTTAGTTAATTATCAGACTCTTGGACACAGCCTTGTGACCAGTAATATCTGGCTTTTAAACCTGTAATCTCTGGCCGGGCATGGTGGCTCACACCTGTAATCCTAGCACTCTGGGAGGCCGAGGCGGGTGGATCGCTCGAGGTCAAGAGTTCGAGACCAGCTTGAGCAAGAGCGAGACCCCGTCTCTACTAAAAAAGTAGAAAGAAATTATCTGGACAACTAAAAATATATATAGAAAAAATCAGCCGGGCATGGTGGCGCATGCCTGTAGTCCCAGCTACTCAGGAGGCTGAGGCAGAAGGATTGCTTGAGCCCAGGAGTTTGAGGTTGCTGTGAGCTAGGTTGACACCACAGCACTCTAGCCTGGGCAACAGAGTGAGACTCTGTCTCAAAAAAAAAAAAAAACAAACTGCAATCTCTGTGTGATAGGAGGGTATTCAGGGGCCTCAAAGATGAAGAATGATCTATTTTGATCTCCAGGGCTCAAACTTGGCTTTTTTTTTTTCCCCCCAGTGGGGGGAAGGATGTCAAATAATTTCCTTTATTTTTTTAATTTCAGAATATTACAGGAATACAAACATTTTGGTTACAAGAATTACTTTTGTACAGTTTGGGCTTCTTTTTAATAAAAACAACGGCCTCTGGCCAAGATTCTGCATTGTGATTGCAGTGGGCTTATCGAGTTGGCTCTTAACAAGTGCCAAGTGTGTGGGCTCTGGGGCTGTGAATCCTGGCTCTGTCATTTACTAGTCGAGTGGCCTAGGCAAGTTCATTAATTTGCCTGTGACTCAGTTTCCCCACTCATAAAATGAAGAGGATAGCAATAAGGCCTATTCCTAGCAGGAGTATTTATTTAAAAACTCCTTATGTGACACTTAGTATGTGCCAGGTATACTGTTAAGAGCTTTACTAATATCAATTCATTTTTTTCTTAGAGACAGGGTCTCACTCTGTCACCCAGGCTGGAGTGCAGTGGCACAATCATAGCTCTCAAACTCCTGGGCTCAAGTGATCCTCCTGCCCCAGCCTCCCAAAGTGCTGGGATTACAGGCTACTAGCAATTCATTTAATGTTCCCCGCGACCCTGTGGGCTAGGTCCCGTCATCCCTGTTTACAGACACCAGTGCTGAGGCACACAGAGGGCGAATGCCTGTGGTCAGAGAGCTAGTAAGCAGCAAGCCAGGATGTGAATCTTGTCACTCTCTCCCCAGAGTCCCTGACCCCCACCAGGGGGACATGTGTATATGAGTAAAAAGCGAGGTGTTGGTGAGTGATGTGTGAGCCCCCAGATCTCAACAAATATGGTTTCCCCTCTCACCTCATGGGAAGGATCTGCACCTGCGGCTTTTCTGACTAGGCTGGGAGGGGGCTTTCCTCCTGCCGTCACCACCATCGCCAGGACATTGACACGTCTCTTGCTGGTGCCCCTGACCTCCCCAGCAGACCTGCTTTGCTTCCCCAAGACCTTCTTCCCCAATTTCCCTGAAATCAAGTGACTCACTGGCTGTGGTGTGAATCACCTGGCCCCCACGGCCGGGGAAGAGGGGCTAAGGAGAAAGGAAGAAGCACAGAAGCTAAAATTAACCAAACACCCACAGTGGGCCCACCCAGGGAGGGCTTGTCATGCCCAGCAAGAACTGTCCAGCCTGGTCCCACAGGCCAGTGGGGTCCAGGGGAGCAGGCAAGCACCTGCCCAGCCATCGCCCCATGGCTAAGCCTGGGTAAATGTTAGCTCTACAGCCTCGAAAATACGCAGCAAATTAAGGAAGCCTGCGCAGTTGTAAGGAGCGGAGGGCTAAGCTCTTTTGGGCATATTTATCCTTTCTTTCTTTATTCAAGAAAGCTGTGTGAAAATCTTCCTGAGCCTGCCTTCTGTCTTCTTCTAAAGCCCTCACAGCTGCACAACACAGGCCACTGACCCTGAGTCAGCAGGACGCTGGGTTAAACCCTGGCTGATCCACTTGATAGCTGTGTGACCTTGGACGTATTTATAAACCTCTCTGAGCCTCAATTTTGCCATCTGTAAAATGGAGAGATAAGAGAGCTCTATCTATTTACCTGTATCGTTGGAAGGCAAAAATGGGATAAGGGAATACAAAGCACCTTTTAGCAGGTAAATCTCTGCATGTGTGAGCTATTACCATGGACTCCTGCAGGGCCAAGCCATGTAGAGCCTCCCCAAACCCCAAAGGAGCTGTGCTCCAGACCTGTTCCACACATTGGCCTGCACCTGGGTCTCGGTGCAGACCACTCCTAGGTGACCTGGAGGTTGAGTGTTGATCATGTCTGACTTAGGGCAGAGCCTTCACTTCTCTCCCCATCTCAGAAGCACAGGGCAGGCAGCTCCACTCACAGACAGCCATCAAGCACCTACTACGCGCCCTGCAGATTCCTCCCATCTCTTCACACATGTCAACCAGAAGTATCACCAGACCTAATTAATTTTCTCTGCAGTTCTAAAATGTTGCTTAGAGATTGGAAAATAAAAAAATAAAATAAAGCAATAACGACATCAAAAGAAAGGCAACTGTAGTAAAATCAGAATCATTCAGCACAGTATGTCTCAACCCTGCCGGAACTCCCACCCCAATTTATAATAAATATTTTGTAATGTCTCCATTTCCTGTCCTGAAATGAAATCACAGATAGTCTAACCTACCTGCTCAAATAAATTTTAAAATGACTGTAATGTCCCATGACTTGAATACATTGGAGAAATACTAATAAAAGGCAAGTAATTCATAATTAAATAATTTTTCATATTTAATAACACGGTTTAATATTCTAACATATATCCATATGATGTGTATTTCAATATTTTATATCCACACACATTTTTAAACTAGAAATGAAAATAAACAAGTCAACACAGATTCCTGGAGCACCCAGCAGGGATGGACCATCACGCGGAGACCCACAGTCAGGCTGCTTCTCCCCATTCGGGGACAGAGAGCCAGACCCAGAGCCCTTAGCAGGCCAGCGCCCAGCTGCCTGAGGTGCCAGGTCTGGAGAATCCCTGGCCGTGCTCCTTCTGATTTCAGCCCCTGGTCTGGGCATCTTTAGGAAGTAGACGTAAATTTCAATATCATGGGCGTCAACTGCAACTAGATCCTTCCTGCACCTCCTGTCTCCCCTGCAACCCCCAATGTCCCTGCTTCCTTGGAACCCCACTCAGTCTGGGAAAAGGAAGAGATATGCTAGCCCCATGATCCCTCCAGGGGGTCATGACTTACTCTCGCAGGCGGGCTGGCTCCCAGTCACACGGGTCCCGGGCACCTCCTCTCCGCTAGCCATGACACACCAGCAGCTGCCCTGGGCCGGGTCACATTGCATGGGGGAAAAGCCCCCATCCTTTGTCCCGCAGGCTGGGATGAAGCCAAGGCCGACTCTCCTGGAGATGACTCCACTCTTGAGCACGTCACAGAGGCCTGGGCCTTGACACAGAGACAAGCCAGTTGGATACCCAGCTCCTACTCCCTGTTCCAGTGCAATTGTCCTCCTGCCACCCACGGCCAACCCGCCTGCAGGGTCTTCTGGGGTCTGGGGCGGCCCCCCGACTGGGATGCTGGGCTTCAGCAGGGCAAAGACAATGCATTCTCAGCTCTGTGCTCTCTCCCCCACCACTGCCAGGAGTCTGAAAGGGATGAGCAGGTACAGTTCAGTGAAATAAGGGTGACAGCAGTGTCATTCAGGAACCATGTGGAGACCCTGAAACACTGAGCTCAGCAATGCAAGAGACGAGCCAGGGGAGGCTTCCTGGAGGGACTGACACATGGTCCAAGCAGGGATCAGCCAGGTAGGGGGTGGGAGGAGATGGATGGACACACTGCAGGTGGCAGAGCCAGAATGTGTGATGGCCCCAGGTGGAAGGAGAATCCACCATCTTCCAGTGTCTGACCAGAATGTATTATACAACCAGATGGTGCAGCGTGAGCAATGGAGAAGCAGGAGAAGCCAAAGCAGCCACACAGCAGCCAGGCGCACGGGGCCCTGCGCCACACCAGGGAGCTTGAGGGGGGCCCCAAGGATGATGGGAGCGCCCATTTTAGGCAGGGAGGGACATCAGTACATTGCACTTTAGGGACAGCACCTGGGCTTCACTGTGGGAACCAGATTGCAGGGCCAGGCTGCAAGCCCAGGGCCAGGCAGGGCCTGTGTGCATCAGAGCTGCACAGCGGGTCAACCCACAAAAGCACCAGTGCCCCTTTGACAGGGACCCATGCTGGTTTGTGCTTCTCAGTGAGAAAGCACAGCCTGCTCCCTGCACATTTGCTTCAACTAGGAACCCGCTGAGCTGGGGAATGTTACCCCATTTCATAGATGAGAAAACTAAGGTGCAGTGAGGTCAGGGGCTGGGCCTCCACAGCTGCGGAAGCGGCAGAGCCGGGACCCAAAGCCAGGTCTTGGCATTCCACACCCAGTGCTCCCGGGAGGGGCAGGGGACCACTCACACTGGGCAGTGCCGTTTGAGCCAGGCGGCATCCCTTCTCCTGATGCGGGGTCCACACACCAGGTGCCAGCCTCCGACGCCTGCAGCCTGGCATAGTCTCCTGTCTGAGACAAAGCCAAGGTCATGTCAGGCACTGTGGGCGAGAGGCTTTTGCACCCAACCTGCTGGTGGGCAGATATCAAAAATGTCCCTCCCAAAACAACTGGTGATGACTTTTCCAAGTAGAAGGAGGAGATGGGGGAGGCACTCTCCTGTCCCCCCCACTTTCCATGTGTTATTTAAATTTATAGTTATAGCTACCCCATGAAGCAAGAACCACGGTTCTCCCACTCTAGGGTGGGGGAAACTGAGGCTCACTCAGGGAGGGGAAGTGGAGGAACAGCACCCACAGCTGGTAAGGGCGCAAACCCAGCAGCCCCCAAAGCCCAGCTGCTCTCCTGAACTACCCCCAACAATCCCTCAGTCTATTTCAATGAACAGCCCTAAGAGAAGGCCCGAAGTGTTCATAACAGGGATGAAAGAATACGGAACCAGGCAAGCCGTGTGTCTGGCCAGGACTCAAGGGACAGAGCCCTATCGGCGTCAGCCCTTCCCTCCCTGGCCTGTTTGGAGCCACTTCAACTCTCTGGGCCTCAGTTTTCCATGTTCCTTCTAAGTACATGGTGGTAGGAAATGTCCTCTCTCATCACGAGCACAAGCAGATGTGCTGGAGAAAAGCAGCAGTTGCCGAGCTCAGCAGTCGTCGCTGTTTCCTGCAGGATTTGTTTGCCACTTGTTCATTTCATAATCTGCTGTGCCTTGTTTGCAGACAAGCAGTGACAATAATCATGACATCTGACACGGACAGAGAATGTAACTGTAAGGCTCCCCTGTGATAATCATCCCCACCCCAGTGTGACATTCAATCCATGCAGTGCCCTGGAGGTAGAGACTCCACTGTCCCAGAGAGATCCAGTTAAGCTATGGAGGTAAGGTTCAAACCCAAGCAAGGGCTTGAGAAAATTTTATGGGATAAAGTCTTAAAATTGAGAGTGTTCTAACTATTGGCTTTTCCTGGGGGTTTGGGCAGTGAGAGCCTTGGGTGCTGTTGACCGGCGCTAGGGTCCTCCACACGAGTGGGCAGAGAACCACAGCATCAGAGCGCCGCTCAGCTCTGCTCTGCTTTCATTTTTCCCGCCTCAGAATTCGTGGCTTCTTCATCTCCTTCTCCCTGAGCAAGCACCAGTGCCCAGGAAAATGGGAAAGAATTGTATTCCAACAGTAGGTGCCTGCCAGCCAAGATAAAAAGACTAAATAATATTGGCTAATTTCCCTACAAAACTAACTGTAATTGGGTCCAGGTTCATAGTACCCAACAATAATAATAAAGAAACCTTTGCTCATACTTTACAGTTTCATAAACTTCTACTTTGCTGATTTAATCTGATTTCCATAAAGTCCCCAGGAGCTGAGCAGAGCAGGCAGTGGTGTTCCTGTCGTCCCTATTTTAGAGACTTCATCATTTGGCAAGTAAGTGGTTAAGATTTGGGGCCTAAATCCTTTCTCTAGGAGCTTTTACATGAGTACTTCACTAAATTATGAATTATAACAATCGTCCAAGGAGCTGGGGAGGGAAGTAAGGCAATGTCCTCCATCGATGTTGGGAACCTGAGACATGATCAGCATAGGGTGTTGGCCAAAGCCTTGAGGAAAAACGTGGTAGCAACTGTATATGTTTTGATTGTTTTTCAAAGAGTTTTCATGAAAGACATTTCTCTGGGGTCTCAAAAAAATCCTAGCACTAGATAGGACAAAATGTGGCCTGATCTTATGTTTAAAAAGAAAACAGACTGGAGCACAGAGAAGGTAAGTGAGTTGCCCGAGGTCACAGAGCCAAGGTCTACCAGGCCCAGGACAAATGCCCAGGCTGAACTTCATGTTAGTTTTTAACTAAACTGAATGTATTGAAAACTAGAAAAATCCTCAACCAATGAGAGCACATCCTGGCTCTCTCCCCATCCCCTTTCTGGCCATCAGAGCCTTACCTCTAGGCAGGTTGGGATGAACAGGTCTTTTGGAGATGGGTTTCCTTGGGATCCAGCCTGTTTCCAACCAGAAAGCAGCCCACGGGCTCGAGAAATCTCACAGGTCGTGGGGCCTGTGGGGAGGGAGATGGGTGCTTTTAGCAGACTGACCATGGGAGGTGAGGGAAAGCGGGGAACCCGGGTGGACTCCAAGTTTCAGAGCCATGTGTCTGGGTGAACGGAGGTGCCCTTCATAGAGAGCTGGAAGCCCGGAGGAGAAGCAGGCTTGAGGTCAAGGACAAAGACCCACGTGGGACATGCCAGCTTGTGACAGCAAGTGGCTGTGACTACACACTGCTGAACCTCAGGAGAGGCTGGGGCTGGCAGTCCAGATGGGAGATGCTGAAACTGCAGCAGTGGCTGCAACTGCCCAGGGAGCAGGTGCACAGTGAGGGGAACCAGGGCCCCCACATCACTCTCAGCTGTTTCCCTCCACCTGCGAAACTGGGAACACCAATCAGAATGGGCCAAGGTGAGTGGGAGCCTCTGGACCTGAGACTTGGGGAAATGTGTCTGCTGCACTCAGATGGTCTGAGACACGGGCTGGGATACGGAGCCTCCCACAGTTGAGTGATCACAGCTGGCTCAGCCAACCTGGAGTGCCCACCCAGGGGCCAGGTGGAGAGCTCCGCAGGCTTCACTTACACCGAGGGATCTGCGGGGACCCGGCAGTCAGCGAGGCAGGCACGAACTCTCCCTTCCTGTCCACACACCAGCAGTGCCCTAAAAAGAGGCAGGGGCCAGGAGTTCAGGAAACACACTGGGGCTTTGGTTCCCAGGGTCCCATGAACAACTTACTTTCTTTGCATTCATAGCAGTGCAAAGCAAGGTCATCTCTGTGTCCCCCTGGCCCAGACTCCCTGACTGACAGTGTCCACAATCACAGGTCTTAGAGCCCCAATACCCCCTGCAACCACCTACTTGACCTTCCTATTGGTAGAAGGTACCTGCTCCCGTGACACAGGTGAGACAACTGGAGCCCAGAGAAGCTAAAGGATTTGTCACCAGCTGCCAAAGAGGGGCCTGAGAGTCCAGCTCACTTGCCTCCAAGTGTGGGGCTCTTTCCTCTAAATGAAAAGGAGGCGGCGTCACTCAGCCTCCCAAACGTGCCCACCACCCCTTACCAGTCCCGGCGTGGCACTGCACGGGCTCCCAACTTCCGAACGCATCACACTGTGGCACGTAGGGGCCTGACTGCAGGAGGGTGGGTGCTCCAGCCCTGTCGCCCAGGGAAAAGCGGCGTCTCTGATAGAAGGTTAAGGCTGGAGTCAGGGAAGGAGAGAAGCAGAATGTGACCACCTGCCCAGTGTGGGCTCTGTCGCTAAGAACAATCGATTACAACCCTGTTCCAATGCACGGAGGTCCTCTAATTTATTTGACAGACATTTCAGCGCAAAATGTTACAGAGGCATCTTGAACAGTGGGAAGGCATTCAACAGATTGGCCTTAAAAATAACATTTAGGCTTAAAATTAAAATAATCTTTGCAGATCTCTACAATGACTTCCACAGAGAATTGATGAGGTCAATGAAGTGTCAGGCACATGAGATAACAGCAATAACAGCTGAGGTTTATAAGCATCTGTTATGTACCAGGCACTACCTAAGTACACACTTTAATTAATTTAATTCTCACAACCACTCTACAAGGAAGGCAATATTATCTCATTTAATGGATGAGAAAACTGAGACCTCAAAGCCGGGAAGTAGAGAGGCTGGACTTGAACACAAGAGGTCAGTCTAAGTTGGCTGCCCTCTTAGGAAGCTTGGTTATCCACAAAATAATATCTGATTTTCACAGCAGCTCCCTGAAGTCAGAACTTTTACCCCAGGTGAGGAAACAGAAGCTCCATGAGGGAGGTTAAGTAATGAACCAGTGGTCATGCCACTAATGAAACAGCACCCCATCTTCAGCTCTGGCATCTTCCTGCCCCACCAGGCTTTTCCGCATGGCTCTCTCCACCAGCAACATACTGAACAGTGCACTTATTTATTTGGTTTAGGTTTATCTCTTCCATGCAAGCATTTACGCTCTTTGGTGCAGAGATTTGTGCACACAGAGCAGTGCCTGGCTCATGGTAGGCACTCAAGAAATCACTGAGTGGGAAAAAGAGAAAGAATGAATGTATAAGAGGGAGAGCACGAACAGAGAGCGGGCAGCTGGTAGGACACATGGCAGCTTGGCCTGAGTCTCGCCGGACTCCATTTTGCCCCCCACCTTCCTCTGCAGTGGCCAATAAACGTCTCCCAGGCCCTCTCTCGAGGACCACTTCTCTCCTCCTCTCCACTCCTGCAGGTGCTTGGATGGGCTGTGCCTCCTCCCAGGAATCCTGGAGGAGAATGGCCGCAACTGGGGCAGCCGAGTTGGCCATCGCCTTCTGCACATCAGGGCAGTTCTCCCCAACTCACCACCCTTGAGAAATGGGCTTTGTGACTCCAAAGGCGGGAACTTACAAATATAAGGATGCCACTAACCTGCAGTCAGAACCCATCTGGGGACAGCAATACCCACCTTTGGGGCATCCTGGGGTAGTGGGCAGGGCTCTGGAGTCTGATAAGCCTCCATCTGAATTCTGGCACTGCACCTCTTAGCTGTGTGATTATGAGCAAATTGCCCAACCTCTCTGAGCCTGAGTTTCCTCATCTATGAAATGGGTCTAATACTCACCTAACAGGGTAAGTGTGATATGTCTATCAAAAGAGCCAATAGGCATTAAGCACCATGTTCATGCCAGGCACAGTCCCACACCCTCCGCCACCCTCGTGAGGCCTTAGGACACTGCTGCCATGTTCTATTGACCAAAGACACACTGTGGCCCTCAGTCTCTTCTTGTCCTGGGCCCTCAACCCCCAAACTCTCAGGGAGAAGGCCTGTTCCGGTCCTTCTCTGTGGACCCTTCTTTCCCCACAGCCTCAGACATGCAAAATCACCATGTGGTTAGTTGGAGAGGAACTTCCTCAGCTTGACTTCCGAAGAAAGTGCCTCCATGCCATTCAATGACAAATCTCTATGGCACCAACAATGCTCTTGCCCCTTTCTCTACATTTCCCTCCCTGACCAGAATGGTCACGACTGAAGGGGCATCAGTGTCACTTCTCTCTTTGGTTACGTCAAATCCTGTTCATGCACAAAATTTCAAACAATGGGTTTCTTGTCAAAAGCAGAAGTCCCCAAGTCTCTGAGGAACAGAGAATAGAGGTCCCTGGGCATAGGGTAAGGGTAGTGAATGGAAGAAAAAGCGGAAGGGGCAGAAGGAAACAACAGGACAGCTGACCACCATTTACTGAGCTCCTCCCTGGAGCCAGGCGCTGCACCAGACACCAGGGATATAGAGGCGAATAAGACGTGGTGCCTTGTCCTCCTAAAGAGACGTCTGGTGAGGGAGAGAGGCAGGAAACAAAGATGGCCCTTGGAAGAGTCTCTTGGAGAGTTAAGAGATCAAAGACAACTGAGCCCAGATCCCAAGCCCAGCAGCAGGAAGGCGGAGAGGCGCCAGCCAGTGGGAATGCATTCTCTTTGACTGGGAGCAGATGTTGTCGGGCAGCACTGCTTTGCTGTTCTGCGACCCAAGACTAGAAAACTTCAGAAAGGGAGTCAGCTGAGACAATTTGAAAGGGATGGGGAACTCAGGTAAGGCCCAGAGGCAGATGAATCGTTTGTCCCTGCCAAGTCGATGTGGGGTTCCTGAGAGAACTTGAAGGGGACTAGGCTCTCCCACCAGAGCAGGCTGTGGGGCCATGGAGGAAGAACAAGAGCTTTAGGATGAGACAGATCTAGGCATCGACTTCAACTGCACCTGGGATCCGCCCGGCAGGGGCACAGAGGAGTTGAGAGCATGGGCTCAAAGACCAGACCCCTGGGGTTCCCATCCAGGCTCCACCAGTTACTAGTTGGCTGAACTTAGGCAAGTGACTTAACCTCAGACTCAGTTTCCCCATTTGTAAAGAACTGCAGGTGGCAAATATAGAATCATCCTCCTGGAACTGCTAGAGGATTAAATGCAAGCATCTGATAATCTATGCAGCACAGTAACACAGATTTGAGTACTGTTTGGCTATTATTATGGGCTAGAGGACTGTGGGCTCTCTGAGCTTATTCCTCTGTCATATGCAGGTAATAATTCGTGCCTTTGGAGTTACTGTCAGGATTAGATGAGATCACACGTGTGATAGTTCCTCAGTAGTGAGGGTTTCTCTCCCTCCCTCTTTGCGGTGTTCCTGAATCCCTGGAAATGGAGGCAGGTTTGGGAACAGGCCATCAGGGTTACATGAGTATTTGGGAGCAGGAGTCTTTCACATTTTAACAAGAATGTTGGGCTTCATGGGAGCTGGGGGGCCGTCTGTAGTACAGAATGTGGGACCAGCCCCAGCGCGGCTGTGCTGGAGGATTTGGGGGAGCTTTGGAGAAGCGTTTCAGCTTTGACTGGTGTCACAGAACCACTTTGCTTTTTCTTTTCCAGAAACCCACCAGGCGGGGAAGCCAAGGCACAAAGTCCTAAAGACTGAGGAGAGACTGATTTAAGCTTGTGCTTCTCCAAAGAGAGAGAGTAAGAAACCTGATGTGCGCACACTCACTCGATTGAGCCGCCAAACGGATGGCATCCTCGCTCCCGCGCAGAAACTTCTCTGAGAAAGCCTCCCGGGCTGGGGAGCGCAGAGGAAGGCCCAGCTCCTCACTGGTCAGCCGGATCCCCTTGGCCACCAGGAAACTCTCTCCCAGAGGGAACCAAGAGCTGTTGGAAGCTGAGACAATCTCTTCTGTTTCCTTAATGAACTGCAGTACACGAAGCTTCTCTTCCTCACAGGAGCCAGGACCTAGGGGAATAGAAATATCACAGATGGACTCACTCACCATTTATAGCTCCCTGACCTCCCTGAAGCACGCACACATACATGTGTACACATACACATACCACATACATGCACACATATACACAAGACACATACCACTTATATACACATGCACATATATACACACAGATATATACACAAACATACATACATTACACATACCACAACACACACATACTACACACATACCAGACACCACACATATATACACATACACACACCACACATATACACATATACACACATCACACACATGCACACATACACACAAGTCATGCACCCACCACATATAAACACACCACACATATACACACAAACACATACATACACACACACACTACACACACATACACACACCACACACACATACACATATACACATATACTGGTCTCTGAGCTTCTCAGAGCAGACATCATCCTTTTCATGACTGTGTCACCGTCATACAGCACAGTGCATGCAGTAGGTGGTCCAAAAATAATAATAATATTATGGTCTTTTCTTAGGAAATCAGTTATTGCTTCTTAGGAAACAACTTATTGTTTCATAGTAAAATACACTCTGTTTGACATCAGTAGGGCCTTAAGCAGTTAATGGGGCTGTTACCACTTCAAAAATACACCATTAAGTGAAACTGAAAGATTGAATACCTGCTTAAAAATGAATAAGAGAATAGATTCAGGAAAAGTAAAATTGAAGTTTGAAGGAAAGGAAAACTAGTATTTAAATTCGTACACTATATAGGCAAACTTTGGTGGGCTGATCAATGTATTACTATTTTCAATGACAACTTTATGCATTATATGTATTTTCTCTCTCTCTCAGTAAATAAATACACACACACACACACACACACACACACACACAAAATGTCTATTAAGCGAAAAAAGCAAAATTTCAAACAGGTCAGAGTCGGTAGTGTGGACTCACATTCCTAGAGGTCTGAGCCATCATCCCTGCGTGTGTGTGTGTGTGTGTGTGTGTGTGTGGAAGTTATTGGTCCCTGCACTGTTCACTATCAATTGTATTAATGCAGCTATCATGTATTAAGTACCTCCTATGTACCAGGGCTGGCACTTTACATCTATTAATTCTTATAATTCCCCCAACAGGCCTTTGAGGTAGCTATGTATTACAATTCCCATTTTACAGATGAAACTAAGACTTGGGGGTCACCCTCCTTTAGGTCACACAGTGGTAAATGGCAGAGCCAGGGTACTAGTGTTCTGTCCTCCAGGCCAGTCCTTCTCAAGCTTGTGGATCCATTAGATTCACCCAGAAACACTGAAGAAATGCATATTTTGATTCATCAGGTAGGGCCTGAGATCCTGAATCTTTATTAAGTTCCCAAGGTGATGCTGATGCTGTTAGACCCTACTTTGAGTATCAAGGCTCTGAACCAATGGTCACCAAAATCTTTCTATCACATACCCCTATCAATAAAAAAGCTTGAATATGTACTCCCAAGATATGGGTATTTCTTTGTAAAGTATATGCATGTTCCGCTATAATAATATACCACGTGCAGTCTCCTCAGCTGTTTCAGCTGTTAACACTTAATTGCACAAACAAAAATAGAAATGTGAAAGGAAGTGATGAAACACTGAATACAGATGGAAGGTCTAATATTTTCTCCCTAGTGGATGATCTTGTACACCTGGCTGTCTACTCTACACAGCCTCCTGTTACTCAGTGAAAAAGCCAATTACTCTAAGTCTAGTTCTAATGATCTGCCCAGCAGTCAGACCAAGGTATAATAAGGCTAGTCACTAAAGTTACTAAGTACTTTTGGTTTCAGCAACTCAGGCCCCTAAATTTTCATACAAAGAGGACAAAATGCAATCTCAGAAAATCAAAAATTATAGGAATGTCCCCATGTAAGAGACCCGACCATTGGTATGGAGAATGATTCTATAGATTTCACAAAAATAAATAAGACTTCTTATGTAAGAGTCAGACCAACCTCAGTGTGTTAACTTCAAGATTTCTTTTGCTAGAACTTGACATTTTAATGGAGAATTCTAGTAGTATTATCTCCAGGTTGTTAAAAAAGACAAGGGAATTACTATTCTCATCACATGGTTCTTTCATCCAACATTCTAAAAATCCAGTTGCTGCTAACGTCTAAAATTTGGCTAATATTAAAATAGCCTTATGAATTTTAATATACTCAGAAAGGTTCAAGACAATGTTGACCATTGCAAGGAACAAATTGAGAGATTTCATTGAACTTGAACAGCTATTATATTACCTATAATACTAGCAACTGCTGGTTAGAGAGATTCTGATTTGATAATAACATCGTTGAATCTGTCTGGTTGTTCTTTCAAATTGCTGGCATGGCTATTTGGGAATAAGGAATTTTAAGTGAAAACACAGAGTCAGTTTCATTCTATTTATGCTTCCTATACCGCAAGTTTTGTATGAGTCTACCTGCCACAAAGCTGAACTCAGAGACCTCCATGAGCGGTTCTCCAATTAATCCCTTCATTAAATCCCTCCAAGTCAATTAAAATCACTTTGGGTGGCACTCTCCTGGGGTCCTCAGCACCTAGTAGTGTTTTGTGCAAATAGCAGGGTCACCATGATCCTTGTTGATTAATCAAATGGTGCATCTAACTGATGAGAGGTTACTAAACATTTGCCATAGGAGGACAAGGGCCAGGTCATTTTCACTTTTATAGCCTTCAATGGCTCTAAGAGAGTGCTTTGCACACAGAAGATAACCAGTAAAATCTAAGGCATTGATTTACATAGTCAATTATATGAAAAATTTAAAATATACTATATCAACCTTGCCAATGCCTGACTGTGAGGATGCAGGGAAGTTTCTTCCCATTCATGAGCCTTGGTTTTCTCTGCCATGCATTGAAGGGGTGTGTACCTGGCTGTCTCTAAACTCCATTCTAGCTTTGACACTCAATACCCTCCTATTAAACATCCTTTTAAAAAAAAAGTAAATTCAGCTCTTCACAGGAGTTACTCACATGCTGGGAGCTTGCTTGGCTCAACCCGTGTTCCTTCCAGCTCTTGACCAGCCTCATCCACACACCAGCAGTTCCGCAGGTCGAAGTGTGCCAAGGGAGTGCTGAAGTCTGAGTAGGGCCCTGGGTAGCGGCTGAGCTGGCCGTTCAGGATCTGCCAGAAGATGTAGGGTTCCAGGAGGATATTCTTCCTGGGCTGAGTTAGGTTCCCTTCCAATACCGCTAGTGGGACATCTTGGAGAGAAGGGTATTGTGTCAGCACCGGGAAGATGCCTTGTTGGCCAGCCTCATACAGACTTTGAATAAAGATATGGAAGTTTCCAGAAGCTGCTTCTCTATAGCTCATGATCTTCACTAGCAGCTCGGCAGGGGTCAGGTCTGGGCCATCGTTCTGAGTCCCCCATCGTTGGTACCACTCGAAGACCTGCTCGGGGGGCCCGTCACATTGCACACGTCTCCACTTCCCATTGGCACTGCACTGGGGGATGTAGATGGCAGAGAGGGCAGGTGGCATGCTGACATTGGAGAGCAGGGCTGACACCGTCCTGAGGAAAGCTTGCTCAGCCTGCAACTGACAGGGTGCGGGGCCTGGGGAGGAACAATGAACAGGGGTTTCAGTTTAAGAAATTTAATAAGCTGGACAGACCAAGATGAAACTACTTAACTGTCCAAACTCCAGCAAAAAACCTTATGTGGCCATAGAAATTCCAACAACCTTAAATCTGTAAATGCCATCTAGACAGAGAGCACCCCATGACTAAATCAGCACCATTGAGACCAGCTATTGATAGCACTGCAGCAATGTATGTGGCAGTTCTTTAAGGCCAAACAAATCTCCCAATTCACTCATTAGAATGGTTAACATTATCCAGATGTTCCTGGATAATTTTTGCTTTCAGCAGTTAATTTTGCCATTAACTGAAGTTTGGGATTTTTTTTTTTTTTTTTTTTTTTTACATGTGGGATCTTTTTTTTTTTTTTTTTTTTTTTCTCCAGCTCATTATGGGAGTACAAAAGTTCAGGTTATATATATTGCCCATGCCCCCCATCCCCCCGAGTCTGAGCTTCAAAAATATGGAACACTTCATGAATTTGCGTGTCATCCTTGCGCAGGGGCCATGCTAATCTTCTCTGTATCATTCCAATTTTAGTATATGTGCTGCCGAAGCGAGCACTAACTGAAGTTTAAATTTAGATTTTAGCCACGAGTGGATTCTTGCTACTGCAATGCATTGGGGCAGGGCCTAAAGAGAGACTCTGAGTCTACAGATTGAGTACACAATAGACTCACATTGCTTGGGTTCGCCAGTTACACTTCGAGTTCCAGGAATGGCCTGACCCTCAGCGTCAACACAGTAGCACTCTGAGTTGAAGCACTGGACAGGGAGGAAGTGTCCCTCACTGGTACAAGCAGGGACAAACAAGCTGGACCCAGCAGGCTGGCTACCCATGAGGCTTTGCATGCGAGCTCTTTGCTTTTCACACTCTGTGGGGCACCTCGGTCGTCCTCCTCTGACTCTTGAGCCAGGAAGTTCTTTGCCCCGGGAATCCACACACCAGCACTCTCCAAGGAAGCACTGGACATCCTCATAGCTTCCTTCCATTGAGCATGACGGGACAAATAGTCTTCCAGGTGTCTGCTCACAGGTCTGGGAGCTGAGCACCATGCCCATCACATCACCTAAATCCTTTGCTACCTCTTCTGGCACGGAAACAGCACGCTGCAAGAACAGAAGGAATTCTGGAAGCTCCAGAAGAGAAACAAGAAATTTTAGGGCATTTTGGTTCTCTTGTAAGTTAACTTCAAAGCCAAAGCTGCCCACAATTGGCTTATTCATAGCAACACCCTTCTTAGAGGCTTCAGGACTTTCCGTGGAAGAATTTGAATCCAATCCCACAGAAAGCAGTTGGGCTGGTTCTTCTAGTCTCCTTCTGTTCTGGAAGCCTGGGAGACCAAGTTGCTGGAAAAACTGACTGAAGTTAAATGTGCCTCTTGTGCCAAGGGCTCCAGACATGTTAAACTGGCCAACATTCTCCAAAAATTTCCCTGCAAAGAGGTTTTGCTGGAGTTTCTTTGGGTTGGTAGTAAACTGAAGAGCAAGTCGAGCCAGCTCTCGGGAGGGGAAAAGCACTCGCATGGCTTCTTTGAGGAGACTTTCTGAGGCGGAAAACAGTGGACCCTGCCCTTCCACCATTGGGCGGAGAAGCCCGGAGTCGACAAAGAGCTCCTTGACCGTCAGTGGGCAGGATGTGGCAAACCTGGCTCCTCTCCGAGAGCCTCGTCCTTCCTCAGAAGAGAACAGATCTTGCTGGCTGAAGTAGCCTGAGGTCCCAAAGTAGAGTCTGGACAAGGCCTGCCGCCTTTCAGAGGCACAAGATTGGTCTTCAGCTGCACGAAACAAAGCCAAACAGGAAAAGTGACATTAACATCGTAAGCAGTCCTGAGACAACCCTTCGGATCTTTCCAGTGGTAAGATGCTAACTCAGTTCAATCAAGGACACCTACACTGGGGACTAATTCCTTCTCTGCATCCTTTTATTTTTTCCTTTCCCTCGAAGCCGCCTTGTGGGGGCCATATTTAGAGGCGTGACTATTCCCCATGACATCCCTCAGCTTTCATTAGAGGTTGACTCTATCTAAAGCAAGTCTCACAGATACTGGCCTACTTTCCAAAAATCTGACCACATTCGCCAACTGTACTGGGTTGAATAGTGTCCCTCCCCTCAAGTTCATGTCTACCTGGAACCTCAGAATGTGACCTATTTAGAAACAGGATCTTTGCAGATGGAATCAAGTGAAAATGATGTCATACTGGATTGGGGTGAGCTCTAAATCCAGGGCCTGGTGTCCTTATTAGAAGATCATGTAAAGACACAGAGAGACACACAAGGAAGAGGCCATGTGAGGACGGAGGCACAGATTGGAGTGACACAGCCACAAGCCCAGGAACACCAGGGATTGCCAGCAGCCACCAGAAGCTAGGAACGGGCAAGAAGGATCCTTCCCTAGAGACTTTGGGGGAGAATGGTCCTGCCAACACCTGGTGTTCAGACTTGCAGCCTCCAGAACTGTGAGAGAATAAATTTCTGCTGTTTTAAGCTACCTAGTTTGTGGTGATTTGCTATGGCAGCCTAGGAAAATAGTATGCCAACAAATTCCTATTTGTATGTAATGAAATGTTGTTTAAAATTATTCCCTTATTGAAATTTTTAATGGTCTATAATGCACCACTATATGCTTTCCATGTGACTGCCTAATTCCTCCCCATGGATAGTCTTGTCCAGGCTAGCTATGGTTTCCTTGAGGATAAGAACCATACTTTAGATGCTATTGGTGTTTCCCATAGTAAGGAATATTTTCCTCTATTATAACATAATATTTCCTATAATATAATACAATAGTGCCCAGCAAACACACTTAGCACATTCTTCTGGGCTTCTTGATCTTTCCTTGAAATTGCTAATTAAACAGTGATCAATTCAGTGAACTCCATGCATGGTCAGGTCATTCTGTCTGAACAGCCCAGGTTGACCGTAATCACATTAAAGAAAAAATATATAAAATTCAAATGCCAAGTGAAAGCCTCAGTCACATAGGTAGAAGTAAGTAAGCTGCTTTTTTCTCCATAAAATCACAAATCTTAGAGGACCTTTTAAACCACTCAACCCACCCCCAACTTTTAAAATAATTTTTTCTTCTTGATGCACATGGATGCCAAAGAGGAAGTCAGCCAATTTCCTTCTGTAACCAGGCAACAGAGAAAGAACTGGAAAATGTGGTGAGAAGTGGGGGGAAAGAAGACCGGCAACATCAGAGCCTGTAGCACATCCCCCACCAAGGCCATGGCCTCCTCTAATGGCTATTACAGGAAGGTATGGAAGGAGTAAAGTTCACCGCTTATTCTCTTTCCAAATTCATAGCTTATCCCTTCCATCCATTTGTTATGTGGTGTTACCAAGGCAAAGAAATTCAGATATCATTTCCATGTGGCATTTTTTCCACAGAAATAGGACTGACATGCCAGAGAGGAAAAGTAAAAATATATGAACCATCCATCGATAGAGCTATTTATTGTTTTTCATTTGGAAAGCCATAGTGCTTCATTTCCTCCTGGAAGTTAAAGGGCACCACACTCTCTAGGTTTTGATAGAACTGAAATGTGATTGTAAGTATTAATACCTTCAAGGCAGGACCTCCAAATTTTCATTTTCAACATTCTCATGCTCAGCAGATAGAGCACTACCAAACACCACATAGAATATTTAAAATGTTAGGTTGAAGAAATGGAGTGACTTAACAGGAATTATTGAGCAAATGTTAATACATATCTATTTTGAAGCTACAAAAAACCCTGCATTCTTCTTCACTGTTGCAAACCTTTCTGAATCTGCATGGCTTACCCAAGTCGGAAGCCTGTGAGTGCTCCTGGATTCTTGTCCCTCCCTCTTCGCTAACATCCCTCAAACTCCCACTGGGAAGATCAAATGGGGTCTTGCTGGAATGCCTAGTGATAGTTCTCACTATCTGCCACTACTTCTGCTTTAGGATTGGTGCCCATACTGTGTTGAATAGTGTCCCCCCAAAATTCATGTTCTTCCCAGAACCACAGAACGTAACCTTATTTGGCAAAAGAGTTGTTGTAGATGAGAGTAGTTAAGATGAGGTCGTGCTGGTTTAGGTGGGCCCTTAATCAACGTGACTGCTCTTCTTATAAGTAGAGATGCAGAGACACAGAGACAGGTGCAAAGGGAAGACAGCCATTGTCGATGCTGCCACAAGCCAAAGAATGCCACCAGTTGCTGGCACCCACCATGAGCTAGAAAGAGGCAGGAAAGGATCCTCCCCCAGAGCCTGCAGAGAGAGTGTGTCCCTGCTGACACCTTGATTTTGGAGTTCCAGCCTCCAGAACAGTGAGACAATAGATTCCTGTTGTTCTAAGCTACCCAGTTTGTGGTGATGTACTGCAGCAGCCCTAGAAAACTAATGTAGACCCCATCGTCTTGGTTCAAAACATTGCAGTGACCTTCTAATTAGCCCCATTGCCTCCAGTCTAATGTTCCCTTTGGCCCTTCCTCCAGAATTTGTCTTACACACAAAAGCTATCACAACACTCTCCAGCTTAAACCTCTCCATGTCTTCACTCCAGGATGAAGATCTCACACCTTTGTTATGACAAGAAAGACCTCACCAACTTACTACTGCCTTTCCCACAAAATTTTTTTCTCTATCCTTCTTGCAGATCCAGTGATCATTAGCCTATCCATGCCTATTATTCCTGTCCTTATAATTTTGCTTCTCCTGCTTTCTCTATAGAAAACACCTTTCCTTACTTTCCTCCTTCAGGAAACATCTTCACTGTGGAAAACTCTGATCAAGTGTCACCTCTTCCACGAAGTCTTCCTAAATGCCTCCTGCTCACACATGCTGCAAGATAGAACAGACCATCTCCTATCCTACAACTATGCTCCTTTAGTTACCTGTGCACACTTCTCTCACGGCACCTGGAAACTTAATTCTCTTCTCTTTTTCTTCACTTGTGAGCCCCCCAATATTCCTTGAGCTCCCTGAGAAAGCAACTACATCTGACACAAGATAAGAAACATGTTGGAAGTTGATGACAAACTGGTTTTCAGTCACGTTGCACTTGAAGGGTCTGTGGAGCAGTCAGTAGGCAGTTGAATTAATGGGGTCGAGAAAAGTTGGTCTGGGGGACAGTTACAGTAGTATGATCTGAGGAGACCAAAAGAGGAAGCCCCCTGAGAGGAAACCCACCACAAGATGGCGGCTCCCCTTGCTGCCGGGTTCCCTGGATCTCTTTTCCCCGGGCGTCCACACACCAGCACGGCCCTTCCTTCTGGCACTGCACCGCCTGGTAGTCCCCATCTCGGCGGCAGCTTGGAACATGGGGGTGACCAAAGCTGGTTGCTGCAAACCGCTCCACTTCACATTTTGTGGGGCCTAGAAGAAATCCACGCAGGAGAGGAGACGGCAGTGTGTAAGCAATGCTTCACATGTTTACAGCATGTATTGCTGTTTGCTGCTAAGATTTTTTTTTTTTTTTTAATATCTGCACTCACTTTGATGGAACAGCCAAATGTAGCCACTTTAAAACCCAAGTGGTTTCCCTCAGCAGAAACACACACATCTGTTGGCAGTTTGTTACTTACATCGGAATCTGCCGGAGATGACTAATTGAACTGCTAGGAACCGTCTCTGCAGGATCCGGTACAGGGTGGTTTCAGTGAAGGTGGAAGCAAGGTCCAGGCCAGCAAAAATGGTGTCATAAATTTCATCCAGTAACAACTCCACACCTGAGCAAAGACAGCAAGCATTTCAGGGATGGCCTCATTTAGAAAGGAAGCCCTGACATTGCAGTGCAAACAGATACTAAGAGGGACAGAGCCTTCACCAACATCATTATGCATCAGGTCTGAATAATACTTTAATAGTTTCCACAGTCAGGACAGGTGTGTATGGTTGTGCAGGTTGTTCACAGCACAAAGGAGCACTGCCTAGAGAATAAGAGATTGAAATCCATACTGTGTTCCACTCACCAACCTCAGAGCTGCATCTGCCTGGGGTGGGGGTGTGTGTGCCACTTTCCAGTAAGCACAAAGGCACCATTTGGGCCAGCTGCATTCAAAGTACTACAGAAGAAAGTTTGCTAAGACTGCATCCTCTTCAATACCCACAGTGGCTTCGCAGGGGAGCGGCGGTCATTACTAGTTCTGCTTTATGAGCAATGATATCAGGCTCTGGCACCTGATGAATTGCTCTCCCTCCCTTCAGATTGCCTGAGGTGTGCTCACTCACCTGTCTCAGCCAGTTCCCGCCCTTGGCTGTCAGCACAGTGACAATACCCAGACACCTCGGGGAACCTTCTCCGGAAGGAGCTGAAGGTCACAAATGCATCTGGAAACCTGAGAGAGAATGAGATTTATGATCACCATTTTATAAAAGACAAATCATCACTAGCTCTTCCTGTAGCAATAAATGTGGCCAAGTCCACACCGAGGGAAAAGGAATGTCTGCTTTTTTATCTCCTGACAGTTGCGCCATGCCTCCTTCAGTAAATGCATTTCTTTTCTAAATTAGTTTTGCCTGGCTGGAACCAGGCTGGACCTTATAAAATAAAGCTGTGCTTAGCTGTCACCTACTAATTAGCTGTTTGCCTCACTTATGGCATTTGACCAGTTTATCCCACGCATGTGTTTCACAGGGCCAGGCAGAAAACAAGTCATGAACATTGCATTAACTGGCTACTTTACTGGACTATAGCTCTAGAGACTCAGGGCCAAGTTTGCTTTGCAAACATATGGTACATTGTAGATGATCTCATTTTGGAAGATCAAATGACTTCAGGGCCCTTTACAACTTTTCAAGAGCTTGAAAAGGAGCCAGATCCCACCATAGGAAATCCATAAGAAGGAAATTTTCCAGTTCTATAGTTGAAAAAACATGAATCAATATGACATCACTAACAAGGGCCATCCATCCCTTTCTGTAAATCGAGGAAAGAAATTCCCTAATCATGTCTGGCTTGGCAATTGCTGTAAGGCGCTCATCAGCTGGGTTCCCCATCCTGGAAATAACAGAAAAAACTAAGGTATGAAGAGCCATGTTTTAGTTCTTCCCCTGTGCGATGATTTACAACCAGTGAGGAATTTTTCATCTTTGTACAACACTGAGAGATTTGTTTTCATGCCCTATATAGCTGTACATGAGGTCCAAGCATAGTATGTTTCTACCTACATCTTGAAATATATCCCCACACAATGTTAGCGAAAATAGCATCTCTCTGCACTGACAGGTCTATTGCTGTGTAATCTATTCTAGCAAAATATTGAAAACAACCTTAATATCCAATGATGGAAAAATTAAGAAGTCAATTATAGTAAATCTCCTAAATGGAATAAAATGCTACAGTTGAGGATGATACTTCTAAACACTAGCCAAAAGGGAGCATGTATAACATTATATAAAAACACTAGACTATAAAATGGAATACATACGCTGCAGTTACCACTATGTAAATGAGCTGGTGTTGGAAGACAACGTATGTCAGAGTAACTGCTCAGACCCCGAACATGTGGGTGCAACAAGTATTAGTTAATTTGAATATAAATGAATATGCAAAACAAAATCTATGAAAGCACTATAGGATATGGATAAGGGTTTTCTTTCCATGTTGTTGGTCTATTATTGTGTGTATCTGGGTTAAATAAAGAATGTTATAGAAAGTGAATTGCATAATAGAAGTTAAAAACCCACTTTGCCTAGTTGCCACTGACAGGGGGTGTATAATAAAAGTTCATTCACTGAAACCTGGGATAATTCAATTCTGAAAGTGTTGATAAGAGTATAATAATCACCTCCATTTATTGAGCACTACTTTGTAAAAAAATGTCTGCAAAATATTTAATAGACATTGACTCATTTAATCCACTTAACACTTCTAAAAAAAGGAGTGTTAGAGATTAAGGTGAGGTATGTGGGCCACTATCTTCAACTAGTGGTGAAAACTCAGGTTCCAGCCCTGGTCTTACCCCCATGGAAACCTCTCTCTACCAGTGGTGCTATTCAGTGTGTGTTTGGCTGAACTTGGTTCCTGCCCCACACCCTGCAAGGGCTGTGACTCTGCTCCATCACTGTGCTCTGTATGCCAAGCACTGAGCTTTTCCTGGCATCTGATAGATGCTAATGACACAGGTGCTGGCCTGAGTTGGCTTCTGAACCCCATTCCAGTGTGAGGCACAAGAAGTTGAAATAACTCTAGTCCCATTATCTGTGATTCAACCCAGAGGCCCACTTCAGTGTCCTGGGCAGACATAACTTCTAGGGTCTCTGAGGTGTCTTCATCTACCACTTTATGGTCAGAGTCCCTGTCCTGTGGTTTCTGGCCTTATAAACTGCCCAGTACCCAGACCTACTTTTTGCATGGACCTCACTCTTGCTCTCCCCCTTCCTGCATATTGGAGATGGCCCTGGCTTCAGCTGGAGAGAGGGTCCTTCCCGCTCCTAGTAAGACCATCCTAAGGCCAGCTGCTGCCGCCTAGACTCTCTAGGGCTGTCCCCTGTTGACCTCTGGGGCCAACACCCTGTGCTGCCATCTTTAATCCCTCTTGCTTATTTTGTGTGTGGTGAGAAGAGCTAATATGAGTGTCATTATTAATTACTACTCATAAAAATAATAACAGGTGATATGTATTGAACCATCAGACACTACTCCCAACACTCTCCATATTTTACCTCATTTAATTCTCATAACAACCCTTTAAAAATTTCCATTTCACAAGTGAGATTCTGAGTGGTGACATGATTGGGTCAAAATCACCCAGCCAAGACCAGGAGCCAGGTATCCTGAATTCACTTCCAGTGCAACGCAGGGGGCTGGAAGGTGAGACCACCACTTCAACAGAGCCCAGTCCTTTGGGGGCCCTGCCCTGCAATCAACAGTGAGTTCAAGCTCTAAATCTTCCTGATTTCCTATGTTCCCACAATTCAATTTGATACAATCTGATTTTTGTGGCTAATTTCTGACATAACATCACCATCTATGAATTTTGGATTTTTCCTCCAGCATAACAATTAGCACTGTTATAATGTTTAGTTGTCACTTTTGCTGTTGTCTTTGGTGATTTGCTGTCACCAGGGCACAGGGCTTCTGCCGTGCTGTCAACCTTCTCCGTATTAGATCCCTACCCCATGTCAATCAAGGAAAGTCAAACCTTGAAACCCAACTGAAAGTCCTGAAGAAAGCGAGACAGCCTGACTCCATCCTCATACCTGGGCCAGCGGGGTTTGTAACCTATCATATGGCCAAAGAATGCTCCCAAAGGAGGTGAGTTTCAGTGTGATTCTAAAGCCAAGAATGGCAATTTGACCAGGAGCAAATGGAGAAGTGAACAACGTGTCTAGAAGAGTGATTAACGTGCCTCCAACTTCAAGGTGGAGACGGGAAAACTGAGAGACTGGCAGTCACAGAGGGAGGTACGAGTCTGGTAGAAAATGCCAGGACCCAAGATCTCAGTCACTGAAATACAGCACATGAAAACGCTGTGCCCGTCGCTTCTCACAGGCCCCAGCCTTAAGAAACTGACACTCCTGTTGGCAGCAGGAAATTGTCACGTCATGTAGGCCCCTTTATGAGGACCAGAGGAACAAAGTCTCCTTCATCTTCAATAGAAGAAAAAGTTGTGTTCCCCTGAGAAACCAGCTTATTTTCATCTGGTAGAAACCAAATAACTTAGACTATTTTCTCTTTTCTGTGGTCATATAGGTAGCTCAGAGACAAACACACAGCCTCACACAGCTGTTATAACTTCATAGAATGGTTGATGTGGGCCTACCGTGGCCCTGCCTGGTTCTTATTTTCTACCCTTATTTTGCCTTGCTCATGAATTCCTCTAATTTCCACATTTATCCTGCTCTGGGAAAATGAGAAGAAAGAAGGAACATAAAATCAATGCAATATTTAATAAAAATAAAACATGGTATGTATTTTATCTAGTGGAAAAGGATGCTTGCTTTTTGTTGAATAAAAAGCAAACTCTCAGGGTGATCATAGAAGAGTCCTCAAGAAAGAAAATGCTAGTGGAGGGGCAGGTGACAGCGTTTCTGAGCTTGCACCCAGCCTGCAAGCAGGGAAATTCCCGACAAGACTGTGAAGCCCTGGTCCCCCCCCCAGCATCTGGTCTTGCTCATGTGCAGAGCAGGATTCGTGTCTCTGGGCTCAGTCAGATCCTCTAGCATCTCCATGGGCAGTCCCTCCAGAAATCTAATCGTTGATTAATAAATTAGCCATGTATTTGATTTTCTCCTGCACTGGAGTGTGTACTCCTTTGTGGAGGGGCCGTAGCCTAGCATAATACCTGATTTCTCCATACAGTCCCTTCTATGTTCCACCTACAATGCGCCTTCACCATGTATTATGATGCATCTGACCCTTCCCACGGGACAATCTGGGTAGCATGGGTGACTAAGGGGTTTGCGGTGAGACTGTTTACTAAAAAGTTTGAGTGAGTTTAGTCACTAAGGACAAGGGTTGATAAAGAAGCCAATTAACTGAATTTTAACTCAGATCACTAAAGTCTTTAGTAATGACAACAGTCCTGCTTGAAGGCTCCGAAGACTTTTACCTATAATCTGCTTGGGCAAAACCTGCGGCCGGAGATGGGACATGAGTCAGAAAGGACGAGCAAAGCCTATTCCCCATCACGACATGGTACTTTAAAAGTCACTAGCCAAATAGGTGTAGTGAGCAGTGGTGTTCTTCAAGGGCACAAGGACCTACTTCAAATGCACAAGCTCTATGGCCAAGTTCAAGTGCAAATCATCACCCAGCACATTAAGAACTCACAACAGGTTGGCAAATGAGCTTCCCAGAGGCTTTCAGCCCAGGGAAGCAAGTTAACTGCCTTCAGCCACTTCCCCCTTTGAGTGTCTCAAAGAAAGACCCTCAGATTCAACATTCCAAAACCAACTTTGCAGCTTTTCCTTTCCAAACTCTCCTCGACTATCCATCTAGAACTGACATGGGAGTCATCCTTGGCTCTCCCCTGCCCTCATCCTCCATATTTATTCCTTCACTAAGCTCTGTGGGTTCCACCTGGTAAATAATTCTCCCACCTCTCAGCGGTCCTCTCCATCACCTACTGCACATCACTGTCTCTCACCTAGACTAGCCTCCCAGTACCCACTCACTCTGCTCCTCCCCCACCACACTCCATTCTTTCTGAAATCCAAGACTGAGGGTGATTAGGATATACCTTATCCCCATCCCAGGCTTAAAATGCTTGGTGCAATATTGGGGAATTACCTACACTAAACAGTTACTCTTTGATTACCTGAAATTCAAATGTAACTGGCTGTCCCGTATTTTATCTGGCAACCCCAGGTGCTAAGCTTAGACTCTTCACGTGGCTCAGTCCATTTTGCCCAGAAGAGTCACTGGGCCTGAGACCAGCCAGGTCTACATAAGCATCAGAAAATCCCTGATTACAGCTGGGCTTCCAGTAACCAACCATCCAACCCTTCCCATGACCTTCCTAAGCCAGAATTTGCTCTTAGACATGCTTGCTTACAAAAAAGAAAAAAGGATCCCATTTCAGGAGTCAATTTTTGTGTGTTTGTTTTAAACAATGGATGCTTAGTGCTAAACTTTTGCATTTAACTCGACTGCCCTCTGGTGGAAGTAGCTGTGAATTGTGCCTCAACCTCAACATGGCACCTGAAAAAGTTCTTAGATACTATTCTGTAAGTATCAATTGTAGACCTACTAGGTGCAAGCTCTGTACTATACACTGTGTGGCAACAAAGATGAATCACAGTAGTGTGGTCTAGTAAAAGGAGCCAGACAGCTCTAGCACCCACTAACTAAGCTTCCTAGGGTGAGTTCCTTAACCTCTGTGTTTCAGAGTCCTCATATTTATACTAGAGACTATAATTATCGAATTATTTCTGTAAGTATTAAAGTAAATAAAAGGATGTAAAATTCCTTGTATATGGTAAGCACTCAGCTGAACTCAAACTGAGAAAATATCAGTTTGCTTCGATGAGCATTAAGTGAATCTGGCCGTTGGAGATTTATATGTGTTCACAGGCAGGCCATTCTCTAGGCCTGAGGTGCAGGGGCAGAATCTAACCTACAACCTACATTTGCCAAAACTGGACAATATATGAGAATTCCCTACAGATGTAGAATAATTTATAATTTTGTCACTTTGCAACGGTTTCATGGATGGGATCTCATTGGATCTTCACTATGACCTAATGAGGAAACATTGTCCTCTATTTCCTAGATGGGAACACTGAGGGTCTGAGAAAGTAAGTGGCCAGGCCACCACACTAAGTAGTGGCAGAGGCAGAATGCAGGTCACAAAGGTAAGTGGTACAGGACCGGGAAGGTAATGTGGATGGGTGGAATGGGTAGAGGTATGACAACAGAGCACAAAGAGACCCGGAGCACAGATGAGTGTGCCCTTGGTCCAAAAAGGGCAGTGCAAGCCCAGTTTCTTGGTGCCATGGGTGAATGCACACAGCCTCCCACCCTTGTTCTTTGAAATCAGGAATTCAGAATTTAGCATTTTAGGTTAAACATATAAAACTGCACATGTCCAACTACTTTTTTATCTACAAAAAATAAGAATTTCATAGGGTATAACCTAATAAAAGGTCCCAGTTTTAAAAATGTTATGCAGCTCAAACAAAACCTGTCTAAGGAACAGATCCTGTGTACAGGCTGCTAGTCTGAGACTCCTCCTGGCACAGCCCATGAGAATTTCCTCTCTCACATGGGGAAAGAAACTCTAGTTGTTTTAGAAGCCAGCCACACAGAGGCTCAAGCTGTCCAAGAGAATTATATGAGCATTTGTAGACTAGTATTCTTATTTCTGTTTACTCAGAATGGTTCAATTACATCCGAAGTCTGCATGAGCCCTTTACAATAATCAAGTGGGCCTCTTGGATAACCAGAAGCTACCCAGCTATTGGTGCCAAGATCTTTAATGCAGCTCCCTTTCTAAATACGCTATTCAAATCTTTAAAGTTATTTATAAGTGTACACATACACACAGTTTACAAAACTTCATAAATATGATGACATCGATGCTTCTGGAGTGCTGTCTTTTGTCCCTTTCTGCTGACCCCTTTCTGCCCACTCTTCCTTCTGCAGAACAACCCTGACCCTCGAAGCAGCCCATCACAATGACGCAGTATGTGCCACTTCACATTGGCCTTGGAGCCCACTTAGTCCTGTGCAGACACCAGCATCATCATATAATTGTATAGGCATATATAAAGGATATTTTCACTTGTTTGTTCTTTAAAAAGTAAATCATATTATATTGTATGATTTGTATCTTGAATCATATTATCATAATATACTGTGGAATCCTCTCCAAGTCAACTGTTCTAGCTCTAATGCATTCTTTTTAATGGATACATAAATATTTATGGCAATACACATTTATTCAGTTATCCACCTTTTCACAGTCACTTTGTTCCCCAGTTTTATGCTACAGTGAAAAACGATGCAGTAAACACCCGCATACATATGTCTTCACATTGTGGTATTTTACATTTCCATGGCTGGCTGGGCCAGAGGGTACCCATATTTTTAATTTAATAGCAATAGCCAGTTTGCTTTGTTAAAAATGCTGCAGTAATTCAGATGCCCAGCAGCAGCATATGAGAGTAAGGCAGCTCCTAATTTTTCACCGTGCTGTGTGTTTGACACACACAAGCCCCCAGCTCAACATGTGAGCTTTGCAGCCTGGGTCCCCTCACCTGTTGTAGTTATGGACCAGATCAAAGATCATCATGTCCGTGGTGTTGACAAATTTGCACTGGACAGGCAGAAACTCTCCATCTGCAGAACACTGGGGTGGCGACTTGTCCCCTACCCCATGGAGAAGACGGCGGTTTCTTATTTCACAGCTCCTTGGACCTAAACATTTTAATGAAAAAAATTTAAATTCTTCTCTATGAGTGGGTGCACACGTTTCTGCAGTCAAGCTGTATACACAGTCATGCATCGCTTAACAACAGGGATACGCTCTGAGAAATGCATCATTAGGCAATTTCATCATTGTGTGAACATCGTAGAGTGTACCTAGGTGGTGCAGCCTACTACACACCCAGGCTATGCGGTATAGCCGATTCCTCCTAGACTACACACCTGTATAGCATGTTACTGTACTGAGTGCTGTAGGCAGCTGTAACACAATGGTAAGTATTTGTGCATCTAAACATAGAAAAGGGACAGTAAAAGTATTCTGAAAGATTAAAAAAAAAAAACAGGTACACCTGTATAGGGCACTGAAGATGAATGGAGCCTGCAGGACTGGAAGTTGCTCTGGGTGGGTCAGTGAGTGAGTGGTTGGTGAATGTGAAGGCCTAGGACATTGCTGTACAGTACTGCAGATTTTATAAATGTTGTATACTTAGGCTGCATTAAATTTATAAAAAATATTTTTCTTTCTTCAATAATAAATTAACTTTAGCTTATTGCAACTTTTTTACTCTATAAACTTATTCTAACCTTCTGACTCTTTTATAATAACACTTAGCTTAAAACATAAACATTTTACAGCTTTACAAAAATACTTTATATCCTTATTTTACAAGCTTTTTTCTATTTTTCTATTTTTTATTTATTTACTTTTTAAACTCTTTTGTTAAAAACTAAGACTCAAACACACACCCCCGTGTGTGGCCGACTCAGGTCAGGATCATCAAGACATCACTAGGCCGCATGAATCTTTCAGCTTCACGTAAATCTTATGGGACCACCGTCACACAGTTAGAGGCCCAAACAGTGACTAAGGTCTGTAACAGGAGACTTGCAAATGCTCATTTAAATCCTGCTTATGCATCCAATGATCAGCCAGCGTGTGTGGATTGTCTACCAAACGGAAATATTAGAAGTAATAAAACCTTCCGTCAGAATGTTTTCATTTTCCCCATCCAGGGGCCAAGCTCTCTGCCCATGTTGTCAGGGGGCCCTGAATGCTTTGATTTACACAGTGAGGGAGGCTGCGCCCCCTCCCCTCCTCTCAGGGCAGGTGCTCGGTGAAACTCACATCTTCTCGGCCTGCCCCGCTGGCGGGTCCCATACACCTCCATGCCCTCCGCGTCCACACACCAGCACTGCTCCCGCCGCACGTCACACTGGACCGGCGTGTACTCCCCCGAATCCCGACACTGAGGGAGGTAGGACGTGGCTGTGCTGTTAAGGTAGCCGCTCAACAGGATCTGCTGTTTCTGCAGCTGACAAAATGACAGACCTGTGGGTACAAAGAGGAGTGTCAGGTGGTGCCGCCAGGAAACTTCCAGGGGGCTGAACTGGAAGAGACTAGTGCTCCCTCCCCAAGGGACACAGCTAAGAGGGAAATGACCAGCCTGAAGACACTCAGTGAGTTGGTGGCAGTCTCAGGCCTTGCGTTCAGACTGTTCTAGCACCTCATGGACTGAGTCAGAGAAGGGCAGATGTCACTGTGCCATGTCATCAGCCATACACCCCACGGCCTGGCACTGCAGAGGGTAGGTGGGAACAGAGCCCAGGCCTTGCCTTCCCAGAGCTTGTCCATATCCAGACTTTTGCACGTGCTCGCTGCATAACCCGGGGAAGCTGCTGCACTGTGCGAGCCTCGCTCTCCTCTGCAGAGTCGAGATACAGCTGCCTGCCTCCCGGTGCACGAGAGTTAGGGATGTGCACTGCCATAGTTTGGATATTTGCCCCCTCCAAATCTCATATTGAAATTTGGTCCCCAATGTTGGAGGTGAGCTCTAATGAGAGGTGTTTGGGTCATGGGGACGGATCCTTCATGAATAGATGGATGCCCTCCCTCAGGGGCTAGTGAGGTCTCTATCAGCTCCCAGGACAGGTGGTTGTTAAAAAGAGCCTGGCAGCTCCCCCTGTCTCTCTTGTTTCCTCTCCTTCCGTGTGATGTGCACATGTCAGCTCCCCTTCGCCTTCCTCGGTGAGTGGAAGCAGCCCGAGTCCCCCGCCAGGAGCAGATGCTGGTGCCCGTACTTCTCATACAGCCTGCAGAGCCGTGAGCCAAGTAAACCTCCTTTCTTTATGCATTTCTAAGCCTCAAGTATTCCTTTATAGCAACACAAAGAACTAAGACGTTAACAGCGATTGTGCCTGTTGAATATCTACCATGTGCCTGGTGTTTACGTGGGTTTTGAATCCTCACAATGTCACTATGAGGCAGAACCTATACTCATGTCACAGAGGAGGAACTGTAGCCCAGTGAGGGTGCATGACAGCCACATCCATGCAGCAGGAGAGTGTGGAGAGCCAGCCTGAGTCCTTGACAGCCACGCCGGCCACATAAAACCAGGCCCAAAACCAAGCTTTTACCCATTAAAGGATAGCTTTGGTTTTAGGCTCAATTTCATCATTTTAAGGTGATTGGCTTAAGCTGACCTTTGTTTTAGGGTTATGTCATGCTTTAAATAGGGACGGTGTTTCTTTGACTACTCACCATAATAATTATTGTAACTGGATAGTTTTACCCAAGTCCGAAATGTTAGAAACTCCTCACACTACAGGTGAGAAAGCATTTCCTGTTTCCATGGCCACTGTCTGATTTCAGGGGACTCTAATGTCTATTCACCACTGTTTTCTCAGCACCAGGCATAGCACCTGGCACACGGAAGGGACTTGGTAGCTATTTGCTGCACAAATAACTCTATCATCTTATTTGATTTTGACAGAGGTCCTGTAGGAAATAGGGCCTTGCCTGGTCTTTAAGGACCATTCTCATTCAAAGAGGAGGAGTCAGCCGCCCAGGGGAGACTTGACTGTCACCCACCCAAGCCCAGTGCTCATTTCCTGATGAGTCATCCTAGCAAGGCCCCTCCTGTCCCAGCTGGTGCCCCCTTCACACTTACAAGCCACTGGCCGTCCGGGCCGTCTGCTGCCCGGGACCTCCGTGCCGTCAGCACCCGAGCACCAGCAGGAGTGGCCGTCGTTTTGGCACTGGACAGTCCTGAGGAGGAGAGACACACCAGGTGACACTGTGATGGGTTCCCAAAGCCACACCCTGGCTCCAGCCCAGGTCACCTTCCTTCTTCCTTTCCATTCTTCCAAGCTTTAGCTCATTTAAACTGAACATAGAGTGGGGTGATGGGGGCAGCTGACTTAGAAAGGAAAGACAGGATTTTCCTGCCTGGCCGACACCTGCACCTCCTCCTGCCTCGGCCACTCAGCCTGCCAGCCCCGAAGCAAGTACCCCACCTGGAACGCACAGCTTCAGCCACATCTACCGAGTGCCCTTGGTGGTTATGAGGCTGCAGGGGGTAAAGGCAGTGTCCTCATTATGAGCATAGGGTGTGGGGGACCCAGCGAGGCCATGGGCAGCAGGTTATATTGGGAGGCACGTGGGCGTGGATCAGGCCAGGCCATGGAGTTGGTTCCCCAGGGGAAGTGATGGCTGCACTGAGACCTGCGGGATGGTCAGGGGGTGTACGAAGGAAAAGGGGTTCCAGGTAAAAGGAACAGCATATGCAAAGCCTCTTGAGGGCTGGGCAGGCTTGACACCACAAGTGGCTGGAATGAGAGACAGGAGACTAGGAACCTAAATAAGGCTGTCGAAAGTGAGACACCCTCCTTAGCTCCTTCCTTGCTTCTCCCGAATCTCCAGAGATCCAAGCAGGGACTGGACAAGCAGCATCTCTTTGCGCTCCTGGGAGGTCGGGCATATTAAGAGTGCATATAAGATGGCGGGGTGGTGTGAGGGGGTGTGTTTCTCGGATGTTTCCCAGAACAGTCATAAAGACGGAGTTCCCCCTGGAATAGCACGGGGAAATTTCCACTGAAGGCACATTACCAAGGATTCTTATCTATCCTCCAGGGAAGAGTTGTTTAGATTATCACCACACTTTCTGCAGAGTCTCAGGACCCAAGTTTGTGTTAGGGCAGCTGGGAAACCCCTTTCAGAGAGGAGCTCACTGAGGAGCCAGCAGCCCAGCGGCCCGGAGAGCTGGCTGGGCAGGGTGGGAGGCAGCAGACCGGAAAGGCCGCCAGCCCCTGCCTCCCTCCGCCCCAACTTTTCAAGAGGATACTAAGGAGAGGGGAGTTGCCAGGGCACAGGCTATTTGACCACTCCCCCATCATATATGTCTTTTATTAAAGCAATCACAATCACGGTAACAGTGCTGGCAGGAAGAGAAGGCAGGGCAGTGGGCGGTGGGCAGGGCAGGATGAAATATGGCTTGGGGCTCGCTTGGGCAGATTGTCCAGTGCTCACTGGCCTGGGGAACCGAGAGGGGCACCTCCAAACGACAGTGGCCAGGACTCGTGTGCACAGAGGAGTTGAAAGGGCTAGCTCCAGAAGAAGGGAAAAGGCACCCTAGGCGCCTGAGGACCCTGAGAGTCCGCTATGACCTCAGACTTACTGGAAGCTGCCATCCTCGGAGCACTGGGGCACGTAGTCCGCTTGCTTCAGAAAGGCCCTTTCCCTCTGCAGCTCGCAGGGACGAAGTGGCTGGGCATCCACCTGGTACTCTGGGGAAGGGAGCGGCCCATCAGGGGAGCATGTGGCCTGGGCCCCAGCGACAGGGACGGGCTCCCGTGGGCACAGATGCCTTCCCAGCAGCATCGCCATTACCTGTCACAGCCTAATTTGCACTCGGCAGCCAGGCGCATGTCTCCGAGTGTGACGTTAGCTCATTTAATGCTCAGCACTCCCCCGAGAGGTGACAGGTCATATTCCCATGTCACTCACGTGGCACCAAGACTCAGGCAGTGAAAGTGACTGCCCAAGGCCACACAGCTGGCGAGGGAAGGATTTCAAATCCCACCCGGGGACGGCACATCCCCCACTCCCCATGCACTACTGGATTAGGTCAGAACACCCTAAGGACGTTGTCCTTGAACGTATCAAGCCACTGCCTGCAGTCGTGGCACCTTCCTGGCACACAGTAGGAATACAAATTAGTTAATAATGTACTTGTGTTACATGGAGAACCCATGTAACATGCGAGATCTTACTCAGAAATCACAACTGCATCATGAGTAAGTGTTGTTTACTTCCTTTTTAATGAAGAAACTGAAGCTTGGCACTTTGCCAAAAGTCACACAGGTAAGTGGCTAAGCCCAGGATAGAATTTAGGTCTATTTCATTGCACAAGTAGGTTTATTTTTTCTACTACCTGCTAGCTACTTCTTAAATACCTTGCATAGATGACACAGACTTTGGGATAGCTAGGAGGATAAAAAGCCACGGTACCAAAACCTGCTAACAGGGTGGGGTGAGGGGGAGCTAGGAGTGAATTAGGAAGATTGGGTTTCCCATCTCTGCTCCACCAACCTCTAGCTCTGTGACCTCAGGCAATTCAGTTCACCTCCCTGAGCCTCTGTCTCTTCATCTAAAGAGGAAAGAGCAAATAACCAAACATCTGGGCATTTGGGGGATCAAATTAAATCGCACATGTTCAGAGGCCCCAGGGCAGAGCCTGGCTGACACTGGAGCTCCCTCCCCACCCCTGACTCCATGGCCTCAGAACTCACCAAAGATGTTGGCCGACACCGAGCAGGCTGAGCCCAGCAGGCTGAAGACCCACAGGACCAGGGCCATTTTCCTGGCCCCTTCCTGGGATGCAGGGGTGGTTGCCAGTGCCCTCCGGAGGTGCTCTAGCCAGGGAGCCTTTATAGAGCTGCTGCTGGCACTGGCTCCCCCCCCATCCACGGGCACTTGGTGAGGCTGTGCCCCACCCTGTTTTCTCTGCTGGTCACAAGGAGTTCCCTCCACCTGCGTCTGCTCCCTCTGAGGACACTCGTGTGGCCAGTGGGGCAAAAGAATCTTGTCTAGACTGTGGGGAGCATTGGGTGGGTGGCTTCAAATTCTTCTTTACAGGCAAAGGTCAAAGCTTTATAGTTTTGAGGGTCATAGGCTCAGGCCTGCCTTCATCTTTGCTTCCTCCCTCCCTTCCTTTCTTCCTTTCTTCCTTCCTCCCTTCCTTTCTCCAATATTTTTTTAGAGCCCAACAATAGCAGGTGCCTATTTTAGACAATGAGGATATGGCAGAGAACAAAGCAGGCAAAATCCTGCCTTCATTAATATAGAAAATAAGAATTCCAGCAAGAAAAGCCAAATACATGCACACAGGTTCATTCTCATATTTATATTCCTTTCCTCTCTGTCCCAGGACTTCAGACTTTGCCAACCCACAGAGAACAGGCACTGTGCCTTCCATGTAAACCTTGCATAGCAGCGCAGTTTCTCCCAGCAAACCCGCTTCCTTCCTTCACTCCTGTTTCTGTGTGACCTGGGAAAACTCACCTAGTCTCCCTGAGCCCCACTCTCTCTCTCTAAAAGGCAAAGTTAAAAAGAGAAGGACAATGTGTCCCTACTCCTTAGGGTGCCTGTAGGAGAACAAAGGAGACGTTGAAGAGTACATGCCCATTACATGCTAGCAGTGATTATCATTATTGACTTTCATATTTTGCCAATGGCATCTTGCCAGGTAATGACTAGCATACAGAACAACCCCACAGGGCAGAGGCTGGTGACAGGTGGGAGAGGGGCTTGCAGGCAACCAGGACCTGTAGCTGAGTGTGGCAGGCAGGGGGTGGGGCACCTAAGAACCTGGAGGAATACTGCCCCAGGGAGAGGAGGGGGCAGGAGGACTGGGGGAGAGGTGGGGGCAGGCAGGCTGGGGGGGAGGGTGCGCTCCCCACCTGGGGGAGCGGAAGGGGCCAGTACAGCTGTCGCACAGTGGACTATACCGCCTACTACGCCTACTATGAATGGGGTTGCTGTGACTATTAAATGTGTTAAAATATGTAAAGTGCTTAAAACAGTATTTGACATATTAAGTATTCAGAATTGGCTCCTGCATGAGTCTGCTCTGGCTGCCATCACAAAGTATCGCAGACTGGGGGACTGGAACAACAGAAATTCATTTCTCACCGTTCTGGAGGCGGGAAGCCTGAGATCGACATGTTGGCAGGGCTGGTGTCTTCTGAGGCCTCACTCCTTGGCTTGTTGACGGCCGTCTTCTCCCTGTGTCCTCACATGGTCCTTCCTCTCTGTGTGTCCATGTCCTAATTTCCTCTTCTAATAAGGACACCAGTCCTATGGGATTAGGGCCCACCCTAATGAACTCACTTTAGCTTAATTACCTCTTTAAAGACCCTTTCTCCAAATACAGACACATTCTGAGGTACTGGGAGTAGGAAATCAATATATGAATTTTGGAGGGACACAACTAAGTTGGTAACAGCTACTCTCATCATTATTAAGTTCATGATACAAACTATGAAAGTAAAACACAATAGTCATTTTAAGTGCCAGGGTGTGGGATTACAGCCAGGCAAGAACCTCTGCTGGTTCTCTCTCTAGCTCAGTCTTCAGCCAGACTTCTTCATGGAGCTCAGGACCGTGCTGAGGACATTTCAAATTCAACATGTCCCAAACCAAGCTCGTCCACACTTCTCTTGACTCTGACGTTCGGCTGTCTCTGCGCCAACAGCTCTGAGCACCTTCTAGCTCTCCCCTCAAGTCCTTTCATTCTCATTTCTTGGGTCTGCCCCTCCCACCTCCTCCAGGTCCCCAACTCTGGACTAGCCAACCACAGCAGCCTCCCTCTCCACTGACCCTTCCTGGGGCTTCTTCACCAGCCGCAGGGACAGTCCTCTGGAATACAGCCCACACTGCTGAGATGGGGACTCACCGTACAGGTGCTCCACAGGCTCCATGGGCAGAGGGATCAGTTTGCCCTGGGGAGTAGGAGATAACAACTTCGATTAAGACTTAGATGTTAGGCAAAGATGATTTGGGGAGATGTGCTGCCGTTTACTGTAAAAGGTGGTTAGAGGTTTATTACAAATCCCACTCTTTATGCTTCCCATTGCCCCCAAATACATGTGCCTAGCTTGCCCAGGTTGGCTGGTGTGCTGAGTCATTCTTGCTGGCCTGGCTCCTTGGAAGCAACCGCCCAAGCCCATGCCGAGAGCATCTCTGCTCCACTGGGTTTGTGCTTTAGGAACTCTGAGCTCAGGGTCCATGAAGCAGGCTAGGGTATCGCTGGAGTGAAGAGTACTTGGAGGGAGAGGAATGGCAGGCCCATGGCCTGACTCCACTTCAGACCCCACCTGGAGAAGAGCAAGGAGTCAGGAGTGTGTGGGAGCAAGAGCACTCAGTGGACCAGAACTGCACGAGCTTTTTCTTTCGGAATCCATACAAAGAGCTTCCCTCCACACGCAAGAGGAGAGGTGCTTCTCCTCACCCCAGCAACAGAGCAGTGAGCTTCAAGAAAACCAAGCCAAGGTGTCGCCTCCTCCACCGCAGAACTCTCTTTCTCATAATGACTCAGCTACTTGTCCCTGCTTTCACTGCCTCTCCACTGAGCCCTGAGAACATGCAGGCTCCTGCAGTGACTCTACCCGGCAATGTCCTGCTCTGTCTTCAGCAGATGCTAATGGGTCAGGCCTCCATCACTCCGGCAGGCCCTTCATCACTGGCCTCACCACCTCTCTCACTCTCCTTGGCCCCAGACACAGCTGTATCTCCCTCATTCTGTACTACTAGGGTGCTGTGTACAATGAGTGCTTACGAAAGATTTGGGAGGAAATGCAGAGTAATTGGAATACAGAGAAGGAAATGGCTTCAAATGGAACATCAGACACCACTGTTTCCAACATTCATCAGCTGTCACCCGCCACAGGGAACTGCTTACCAGCGACTTCTCCCCGACTCCAGCCTGCCACCATATTGCTGCATCCCAAGCTACTGCTGGGGATAGCTTCTCCCCCTCTTCCACATACACAGTGAACCAAAGCTATATTCCTCCTTCTCCTGGGTTGCTAGGGCAATAATAAAAATTTCTGATATTTGATTTTCCTGTCCAGAAAGATGGAGTAAAAATACTTCTCCCTGTCCCTCCTACTAAGTATAGTTAAAACCGTGGACACTGTATGTGAAACAAACATAAGAACATGCTGAAAGGTGGAGAGAAGTCAGACTGGCTAGCAACCTCAGGATCAGAGGGATGACATGGTAGTGAGTCCCCTTCTCCTTGGAGGGAAACCTCGCACGGAATTGTCCAAGCTCTGGGATCATCATGCAAGTTCTCCCCACTATTCTGTGTTTGCTGCCATACCTGGGCTCATGGGGGTGGAAAAGTCTCCAAGAAGCTTGGTAGCCCACTGGTCACGGAAGCCACATGGGAGGGAGAGAGGGATCCACCCTTATCCCTTCAGTGGGCTCCGAGCCTCTCTGGGTTTGACCCTCACCCATATCCTTTTTCCTTTATCTTCTTCCTTCTCTGCTTCACAATGTTCCCGGCAGGCTCCAGCACCTCTATAATCTACACCTGAGCTGCGTCTTCTCTCCCGTGTCCTATTGAGTTGCAATTTTTTTCCTTTGGATACTTTGAAAATGTCATTCCATTTCCTCTTGGCTGTAAGGTTTCTGTTAAAAAGTCTGTTGCCAGATGAATTGGAGATCCTTTTTATGTTATTTGCTTCTTACCTCTTGCTCCTTTTAGGATCTTTTTCTTGTTCTTGACCTTGGAGAGTTTGATTATTATATACCTTGGGATATTCTTTTTTGGGTTGAATCTGCTTGGTGCTCAAAGACCTTCCAGTACCCAGATATTTATATCTTTCTCAAGTTTTGAGAAGTTTTCTGTTATTTCTTTGAATAAGTTTTCTACCTCTTGCTCTTGCTCATCTGAAATAATTCTTATATTTGGTCTTCTGAGGTAAATTTCTGTATCTTGTAAGTGGCCTTCATTCCTTTTCATTCTTTTCTCATTTTTTTCTTCTGACTGTGTATTTTCAAATAGCCAGTCTTTGAGCTCACTGATTCTACCCTCTGCTTGGTTCATTCTGCTGTTGAGAGGCTCCAAAGAGTTTCTCAGTTCAGCAAACATGCTTCTCAGTTCCAGGATTTGTTTGATTTTTTTTTTATTATTTTGATCTCTTTGTTGAATTTCTTTGATAACTTTCTGAATTGCTTTTCTGTGTTATCTTGGAGATCACTGAGTTTCCCTAAAACTGGTATTTTGAACACTTGGCTAGAGAACTAACAAATCGCCATCTCATTAGGGTCTGAGATTTCTTGCTTTGTCCTTTTGGAAAGGACATGGTTCCCTGTTTGCTGATGTTTCCTGTGGGTATATGAGGTCTGTCTGGAAAGTATCCAGCCACGTAATATGAAAAATAGAGGCAATTATTGAAGAAGATACAAAATATAAGAAACATTGTACATAGGACAATGACATCTTACTTAATCCCCTTCTAAGTAGGCACCTTGGAACCTCAAACAGTTCTCCCAGCACCTCTTAACCTAATCCTTACATGTTCAACATTCTGAGGTGTTCTGCTTGTTGCAGGCCTTCCAGAATGTGGATCACTTTCAACAGATTCTCAACCATCTTTGAAGCATTTGTGCCACACTTTTATTTGTGCCACACTCATTGCATTGTCGCCGAAAGCCTTCTGAATCATCCGAATAGTTTCCACAGAGGAATGTTCAAGCTTAACGCAAAACCTGATACAGATTCGTTGCTCTACTCGCTCAGTCATTTTGAATGTGACAGCCACACAGTACACATGCTCACTCAACAGCGTCTAGTGCTCCACGGACTAGTGTAGTGAAGGCATCATTGTTCACGCATGCGCATTCCAGTCCACTCTCTTTGGCTGCCAGGTTACATCAATGTCATGCAAACCATTCTCATTATGTTAACAATGGCTGGACACTTTCCAGACAGACCTCGTATATCTATGTCTTTGCATTGAAGGATTACTTATTTCCAGTTTTCTCTGTCCAGCTCACTTTGCTTTTTATTAAATATACTTGCTTAGTGAATCTTCATGGCTAGATCACTGCGTCCTTCTCAGCTCTAGGTGGCACATTAAGCTCAGGTGTACCTTGGCTCTAGTAAATGGTGGGAGCCCTGCCTGTCCTGGAGAGGGGAGGTCCCAAAGTGATTATCCCAGCAGTATGGAATAACCCAACAGTGGCTAGTGGTTCATGTCGAGGGGACCTGGAGAATGTACCTCTTATAGTCACTCTTATTTGGTATGTTCTGTGGTCGAGATATAGAGCAGTTTCTGGACTAGAGATTGCAGTTTGGCCTCCCCTGTTTGTCTTTGCATGCCCTTTAAGATATTTCTTCTTTAAGGTAGTCAAGATGATACCCATGAGATAAGGCAAGGATAGATCTCCTGCTAGGGAGCCAAAGAAGGTGGGGAAGCTGGTTGACCACATCAATTTTACTTTTTCCAGGGTAGGAACCAGGAGTTGAGAGGATATTTTCCACAGAGCTGGTGACTGGCAGAATGAGAAGGGAGAGGTGTTGTGGATGGGGAAGTCCAGTTTTCCTACCATCTGCTTGGAGATTTTACACTTCTCTGCGGTCCTGGGAACTGTCTCATCCTTATACATGAGCTCTGGGTTGTGACTTGAGAAGATTTTGGCAGTTTATATTTGTTTTTGATTTTTTGTGGGAAAGGAGAGAAGCCAGCTTGTCTCTACACTGCCATTTTGGACCCAGAAGTCAGAAATTAAACATTTCTAAATAATCCATGATCAATAAAGAAATCACAGTGGAAATTGGAAAATATCTCAAACTGAATGAAAATGGAAACTATAACATATCAAAATATATGATATACAGATAAGTCACTGACTATAGAGAAATTTATAGCTTTAAATACCTATATTTAAAAAAGCACTAAAATCAGTAATCATAATTTCTACCTTAAGAAGCTGAAAGAACAAAACAATTCAAAGTAAGAAGAATGGAAACTCAGATCAGAGCAGAAATGAAGGAAATATAAAAGATAATAGAAAAAAATAAATGAAACAACAGTTAATTTCTTGAAAAAAATAACACAATTGACAAATCTCTAGGTAAACTGAGGAGTTTTGGGGCAGGGTGGAGGAAGAAGGGTAGGAAGGGAAGAAGAGACAGAGGAAGGATGGAAGAGAAGAAAGAAGGAAGGAAGAGAGAGAGGGAGGGAGAGAAGGAAGGAGAAGCAGCTAATTATAAAATCAAGAGTAAAAGAGACATCAATACAGATCATAAATTTAAAAAAATCATAAGGGACAATTATGAAAATCATCATGCTAACAAATTAGATAACTAGATGAAATAGACAAATTCCTAGAAAGACATAAACTTCAAAAACAAACTCAAAGAAGAAATTGAAAATCTGATCACCTATATCAATTAAAACAATTGAATCAGTAATTTAAAATCTTCCCAAAATGACAAGGCCAATCCCTAATGGCTTCAGTGATGAGCTGTACCAAACATTTAAGGAAGAAATAATGCTAAGTTCACATAAAGTCTTTCAGAAATTAGAGAAAAAGAGAATACTTCCAATTCATTTAATGAAGCCAGTATTACCCAAGTACCAAAGCTAGACAAAGATATTTCAAGAAAACTACAGAACAATATCCCTATGAAAATGATAAAAAAATTCTTAGCAACATATTAGCAAGTCAAATCCAGCAATACAAACAATGGATTATACATCATGACTGGGGTGTGGGGGTATTATCTATTCTGGAAATGCAAGGTTGGTTTAACCTCCAAAAGAATTAATTTAATAGACCAAATGAAAAAAAAAAAACACGAGTTATATGACCATCTCAATAGAAACAAAAAAAATAATTTGTCAAAATCCAACACCCATTCATAATAAAAAACTGTCAATAAACTAAGAATGGAAGGTAACTTCTTCAATCTAATAAAAACTGTACCAAATTGTACCAAAAACTTACAAATAACATGATCTTTAATGTTGAAAGACTGAATACTTTCCCCCAAGGGAACAGGGCAAGGATGTCCACTCTCACCACTTTTATTCACATTGTACCAAATGTTCTTGCCTGTGTAATAAGGCAATGAAAAATAATAAAACATATGCATATTAGTAAGAAATAAATGTCTTTATTCATAGAAAACACAATATAGTATACAGAAAATGTTAGAGAATATATAAAAATTCTAGGACTAATGAGAGATTTTAGTAATGTCACAGGATACAAGATATAAACAATTTTATTTCTCTACTCTAGTAACAAAACATCTGAAAATGAAATTAAGAAAACAATTCTATTTAAAATATAATCAAGAATAATAAAATAGAAATAAATCTAACAAAATAAGTGCAAAATCTGACACTGAAAATTACAAGAAAACTGCTGAGAAAAAATTCATAAATTCTAAGCAAATGGAGGAATACACCAAGCTAATGGATCAGAAAATTCAATATTTCTATGATGGCAATTAATCTATAGATTCAGTGTAATTCCTGTCAAAATCCCAGCAGTTTTTAAAAGAAGTTGATAATTGGATCCTAAAAATTTTATGGAAATACAAAAAACCTAGAATTGACCAAAAAAAAAATTTAAGAAGGAAGAACATAGTTAGAAAAATCATGCTACATGATTCCAAACCTTACTGTAAAGCAATGGTAATGAAGACAGTTGGATATATGCATAAGGATAGACATATAGATTAATGGAAAAAGAATATACAATGCATAAATAAACTGACATAATTATCATTAAATGATTTTCAACAAAGGCATCTAGGTCCTTCAAAGGGAAAATAAAGATAGTCTTTCGAACAAATGATGCTGGAGCAATTGGATATCCACATGCAAATTAAAATAAGATACCACTGCACACCTAAATGGCTAAAACCCAAAACACTGACACCACCAAATGCTGACAAGGATGTAGAGCAGCAGAACTTTCATTCAACTGACCATATTTTTTAGATCTATTTCTGGATTCTCTATTCTGTACCATTGATGTACAACTCTTATCTTTATGACACTTCTACACTGTCTTGATTACTGTTGCTCTATAATAAGCCTCAACATCAGGAATTGTATTACCTCCAACTTCGTTTTGCTCAGAATTTCCTTGGCTATTCTAGGTCCTTTGCATTGCCATATGAATTTTAGAAGCATTATGATAATTACTATTTCAAAAAGCTTTCTGGGATTTTAACTGGGATTGCATTATATTTATAGGTCAATTTTGGGAGCTGATTTTTGAGCAACACAAAGTCCTCCAATGCATGAGCCTGGTATACCTTTCCATTCATTTATGTCATCTTTAATTATTCTCAGCATTGTTTTGTAGTTTTTTAAATACATCTTCCACATTTTTTCTCAATTTTATCCGTAGGTATTCATATTTTGATGCCACAGAAAATGATATATTTTTTTAAAACTTCTAATTTCTAATTGCTCATTGCTAATGCATAGAAATATTAGTTCTGGTTGCATTTTGGTATTAATAGATTTCATAGACTTTTTATGTATACATGTCACCTGATAATATTTCTTCTTCCTTTCCAATTGTTGTACCTTTTATTTCTTTTTCTTTCTTTATTGTCCAGTGACATGTTATACTGACAGGAACTCAGTGTAAGACAGAAGTGGTGATAGTGGACATCATTCTTGCCTATTGCTTGTCTTAGAAAAGAAAACATGAGTTTACCATTATGATATTAGATTGTTTCTTGGCAGATGCCCTTTATAAAATTATGTAAATTCTTTTCTATTCCTTGCTTTCTGATAACTTGTAATCATGAATGGATATATAAATTTGTAAAATACTTTTTCATTAACATATAATTTTTATTTTTATGGATTTGGTATGTTACATTTTTTAATATTAAACCAACTTCATATTCCTGGGAAAATTCAACCTGATCTTGATATATTATCCTTACTATATGTTGCTAGATTTGGTTTGCTACTATTTTGTTAAGGATTTTATGTCTATGGTTCAGGAGGAATACGAATTGGTCTGTCATTTTCTTTCCTTGTGATGTCTTTCTCTGGTTTTGGCATGAGGTCAAAGTTGGTCTCAAAAAATAAGATATTAAATGTTCTTTTCTGTTTTTTGCCAGTGTTTACATAAAATTGAGTTTGCTTCTTCCTTAAATGTATAATAGAATTTACATTTAGGCCTGAAGTTTATGAAGAAAGATTTTTAATCATAAATTCAATGTCTTTAATCTTTTTTTTTTTTTTTTTTTGGTAATTTGGGTCCTTTGAGAAATGTTTCCATGTCATCTCAGCTTTAAATTGATTGAAATGTAGTCATAATATTCCTTTTAAAAAATTATCTGTTGGATACATTGTAATGTTCCCTCCTCCATTCTAATTTTTGATCAATCTACCTAGGAGTTTATGAATTTTAGCTCTGTTCAAAGAATCAGCTTTTTGGTTTATATTGATGTTTCCCTATTGTTTGTCCATTTAGTATTTCATCGGTTTCAACATACATCATTTCCTTCCTGCCCTGCTTATTTGGTTTTAATTTGCTTTTTCTTCCAGTTTCTTGAGATGAAATCTTGTATCAGTGATTGTGTCCCTTTCTTTTTTTTTTTTTTTTTTTTTTTTTTCTTTTTATTTTGTTTGTTTTTCAGCTCATCAAGGGGGTACAAAAGATCAGGCTATATACATTGCCCATGCCTCCCCATCCCCCCGAGTCTGAGCTTTAGTTGTGTCCATTTCCTAGACAGTGCACATCACTCTCATCATGTAGGTGTGCACTCCTCCCCTCCCCCCACCCCATCCCCCCCCCCCCCCCCCCCCCGAGAGAACTTCAAGCGTGTCCATTCCCCAGGCAGTGCGCATCGCACTCATCAAGTAGGTATACACCCATCCCTTCCACCCAGCCCTGACCTCTGTCCAATACCCTATTGGTGTGAATCCCAAATGTGCTCTCAGGGAAACCAGTTTGCTGGTGAGTACATGTGGTGCTTGTTTTTCCATTCTATATAAGCATTTAAAGCTATAAATTTCCCTCTAACATTATTGAGCTGTATTCCATAAATTTAGCATGTTTTCAAATTCATATTCATATTTTAAAATATTTTCTAATTTTACTTATAACCTTTTTCTTGGGCTCATAAATTATTTAGAAGTTATGTTGTTTAATTTCGAAACATTTTTGGATTTTTCCAGATAGCTTTCTGGCATTGATTCCCAGTTTTAATTCCATTGTGGTCAGAGAACATATTATGCATGATTTCAATTATTTGAGACTCGTTGTATGGCCTAGTATATAGTCTATCTTTTTGAGTGGTCCCTATGCACTTGGAAAGGACATTAATTGTTCTTGTGTTGTTGGATAGAATGTTACATAAATGTCAATTAAGTTAGGTGATCATTTTTGTTCAAGTCTTCTATATTCTGATTCTGTTTACTTGTTCTATCAATTAGCACTAAAAGAAGGTTGAATCTTTAACCGTAATTGTAGATTTTTCTATTTATCTATTCAGTGATATTAGTGTTTGCTTTGTGTGTTTTGATACTCTATTAAGAAATCTATAAATTTTAAAATTGCAATGCACTTTTTTTGTGGACAAAAATATGAGAGGATGATAAAGACCTTTAAGTATAGACTATAACATTCTGTGGGGAAGGCAGAAAAGAGAATATAAAATATGTAAAATTTCTAAATGTTAATGAAGAGCTTGCTCATGTATTTTTAAAACAGATGTTGGTAAGCAGCAAAACTATATTCAGATTCTATTGTATACATTTTAAAATGATGTAACTGGTTAATTTTAACATCAATATTTACAAATTGGAAATCACATCCTTTGCAATTGTATAAATTTATGAACTTCAAGTGGAAGAATCAAAGCCCCATTGCTCATAGCAGTGTCCTCTATTATGCATATTTATATAGCTTTTTCCCTCCTTTTCCTTTTTCCTCACTCTGACTTCCTTGGATCGTCTCTCAAATAAGCTAAGTGTACTCAAAGTCTTGTCTCTGGCTCTATTCTCAGGGTTACCCAAAGACAACAGGTACCAGGAGTGGACTGTGGATTTTTCAAAATTCCTTTAGCGATGTCACAATCAAAAAACATGAGGAGACCACCGTTCTACTTAACATGCATTATCTATTTCCCTAAAACCCCTCTGTCTATGAGTCTAGTTATCTTTCCTTTCTTTTGCCTCCTTGTACTCTTTAATAGCACCTATCTCATTGAAAAATGTTTTCTGTGTTCCATTAGCCTATACACTGGTCTTATTAACATTAATTCCATAGTCATCCCAGCCTATTAACTTAATGGCTGGACATGGATGACCCTCAATATGTCTACTGAATTTTCAATTTATTTAATAACAGCTTCTAGGTACTTTACTTGCTTTATATAATTCTCAGAAAAAGGTTCTAAGTTAGGCATTATTCCCATTTTATAGAAATGAAAACTGAAGCTCAGAGAAATTAGAGCACTAGTAAATTGCCAGAGTGAAAGTTTGAGTCTAGGATTGCAAAGTAAATGCCTGTTCCGCTCTACCTAATGATTATTCACTGATGTAGTTCCTCTATAGCTTATTACAATGCAGGATATCATAAAAGGCCTTCAGTAATGGATTGCTTCTCATAGGAAGGGAAACTGAAGCTTGAAGGATTATCTGGGTTTATAAAGACACAAGAAACAAAGGAAAATTTTCCACAAGAGGAAAAAAAATAAAGGCAAGAGATGGAAACAAGAATAGTTCATGTAACAGGCTATATTTAAATGAATTTGAGAATTATGTAAACTGCAAAAGATCCAGATCATACAGACCTGACACAGTTTGTAATAGGGAGTCACTAAAAGTTTCAGAGCAGAAAACTGAAATGACAACAGTTGAAACATATATGCTAGAAAAAGAACGTGACCTTGTACAAGATTTGAATGCTGAAACTGCTCCTTATATTTTCTTATTCAGGGTAAGTTTCTAAATGTCTCTAAACTTTAGCATCTTCACCTAGAAAATAATCACTTTACCTATCTTATGAACAAATTTGACACTGCAGGTAACATGTACAATGACTGGGACAGAGCAGGCACTCATTAAGTGTAAATCCTCTAATCTGGTAGTGACAATTTTGATGGATTCCAATGAAGACAAAGTTAGAATTCTAGAGGCCAGTGGTAATACCTCCATGACATTATTTTATTAAAAATATTAAACTTCCAGTGGGATTGAGAAGGAGGAAGACAACATCATCTATTTTGATGAAATGGATATGAGAGATGACTCAGTGTTTCAAGTCTTGGCTCTTAGGGTACATTATTAAGAGACAGTGAAGTTGGCAGGAGATTCAGTTTGTGGAGTGGGAATAGTATGCTTCAACCTGAACATGTGAAATACGAATATCAAAGAGGAAGTGAGTCAGTGGAAATAAGACAAACGTTAGGAAAAGGGGCTTTACCTGAAATTAAAATAACCAAGTTCCTTTAAGGAAAAAGTACATTACTCTTACATTTGAAAAGAAGTCAGTAGAACCACAAATCAGTAAGAGGAAGTACAAGTTATATTTATCAGAGTAACATATTAAGAGGGATCCCTCCCCACCAATGGGCATTCTATTCTGTTTGGGTGGCCAATAAAACATTGTCTTTTCAAGAAACACCCTCTCTGGTTTATTGCTTCTATTTAAATATATATATTGAAATTTTTAAAGTAAGACTGAAAGAAAAGAAAATCATCTCATCTGAAACTTCTCATGATGAATTGACTTTCCAGAAACGAATTCACTCTCTTAAAGAAGGAAAGGCTTCAACCAATTGTTGATATACTCTGTATTAAATGGATATGTGCATAAAATAATTTGACATAGATTTATTTTAAAGATCTAAATTTAAAAATTCAGATTTACAGTTCATATACATATAAGCAGAGCAAAAATTTTAGTAATCTAATTATTAATGTAACTTCCAATTTGCAGGCTGCTAACAAATATAGTACTCTAATTTTAAGAAACTATAAGAACAAATGTGCATTAATTTAACCGTGTTCACCAGGGACTGAGAGGATGAATGCTACTGAGTGCAAAGCGTCTTCTGTGTATGTGACAAGAATCTAGGCAACACCACTATTCATGGGTTAAGGGTGCTATTTGCTCCATATCTGAAAAAAAGAAGATAAAATTCAATGTCTAGAATTTAGCCATGACAGGGAAAATATCAGAGCCATTATTATAAAACACAAATGAAAGTGTCAATCTTGAAATATAGACATTAGCAAATTTACTCCACGCATGAAATACAGGCACTATTTTTTTACTTTAATATGCAAATTTAAGCAACTAGCCCACAATATCACCTCTGCTAAAGCTTTTCATTTATCAGTGAGATCTTTCACACAGTTAAAGTATCACAAGTAAATACACAGGACTATATTTTATGTATGTTGGTCTTTGGCACATATGTCAAATTGGAGAATCTCAAAAGGCAATAAAAATTTGACTGTTTTGCACATTCTTTTAATCTTTACATTAAAATATAAGGCCGCAAAAAGGCAAGCTGAAATTTTAGGATATGTGGAATCGTTTTAATAAGGAGTTTTACATACAGTACCCTTACATATAGAACAATGTGTTTGCAAATTTAAATAATATCTGAATGTACAGTGGCATGTATTTTTATCAAAGATAAATTCAAGTTAACTGTCTATCAGTTCTAAAATGCATTTATACAGATCTCTAGAACTGATAAACAGAATGAGGCATAAAATATTCAAGTGTTATATGTCATCAAATAGCCTCCTCTTAACAGTCTTTTTTCCCCCTTTTTAAAAAAATTTCAAAACCTATACATACATTTTTAATTTTTAAAAACAGTCTGTTAAAAGGTAACATTTCATGTTAACCACCAATTCGTATAGACTATAGTAATAAAACTAGATATGTGTGATATAAATATGTGTAGATTATGTACATGTGTACGTTGAGTGTTTGTTTAAAACAAGCATACACACTGACGCATACCTGCGTAGGCAGCACTGGGGCGCATACCACTCACATGAGCACTGACAGACAGTAGGACCTAGGCTCAAAATCCAGCAAGAGCTAGTACAGCAACTTAGTTGCCTTTGGTTTCAGAAATTTGTCCATTTGTGATCAAAGCTAAAAGTTTTGAGTGTGCGCATATTTTTTAAAAATAAAATTCATCTTCAGAAATGAAGCTTTTCCAGTATTCCACTACTAGCAGTTAAAAAAAATCCATAGCCACAATCATTTTGATATTTTTGTCACTCCTCATCCCAGCTGAGGTTATTTACAATTTTTTTTCTGAAGGCAAACATCAAGCATACTCAGGATCAAACTGTACGTTGAAGCCTGAATACTGCCATTCAATATATATGAGATATATATAACATATGTGATATATAGGTTTTAGATGGACTGATGGCATTATATAAGACTTGGGGTGGGAGAACTCCCCATAATATTTAAAATCCTCTTTCCAGCAGTATCATCATCATTTGGCACATCAGACCCTTCTGCAAGCCAGTTTGTTTTTAATGAGCTTAATGCCTGCAATATATTCCAATTATTTGGTGTTTGTTTTTAAATACATTCATAATGAAGTAAGAATTCCACAACTGTTTTCCCCAGAAGTGAGACTTCTACTGTCAGTTTTCTGATTAAGGACATTCATCACCCAAGAAACAGCTCATGATCCTATAAAAGTTTAAATTTCTATGAAACCCTAAATTTCTGTACAGCTGGATCAACTGCTGAGAAGACAGTTCTTAGAGCAACCCCATAGAATGCTCCGGAATTTAAATTGCCTTTACAATTTTGTTTTTGGCCAAATGCTGGTTTATAAACATGGCTCTTTCTATTAAAAACTATATAAATACACCATATTTCTTTCTACAGGTATCTTGAGCTTCATGTAAGCAACTATTCAAAAATTCTGCCAATTCAATTCCCTCAGTATAGATTATATTCTACTTCATTAATCCTTGGCATATAATACATTATCATCTGCAGCTTGCTCATAAATTTTTTTTTTAAATATTAGCTTCTTTGATAAAGTTGTTGTTCATTTTCCCTTCCAAGGTGCCATCCTACTGATGTCACAAATCAGTAAATGACCAGACATTACTAAGCTTTTTAATTATCCACTTAACAGTCATGTGGATAATAAAAACGATTTGACTGAAGAAAGCCATGTTCTTTGCATTAAGTGTTCACTGTTGTCATACAGAGCAAAGAGTTGCTATCTGTTGTACTTTGCCCATGTCAATCAGGAGCTGTTTTATGTGGCGTTTAAGTTGGGGCAGTCTTGCAAGAGGATCTGGTGGCTCCAACTCTCCTGTGAAATCAAGCCAGCTTTCCAGAACTAAAAAAGAGAAGAGAACAAACAAATTTAAATGGCAACTGGAAAAACAGAAAACGGCGTAGAGGTTGGAACAGTGATAAACAGAAGAGTTCACTTCTCTGTTTCTAGAAAGCCAATATACTGAAGGCATTTCTGAGAGGTTTAGCATCTTATGCACATCCTACTCCACAAGTTCTAGTCCCTCTTTATCTGTCATTTAGGATAATTTTCCATATATATGTATATATATAACTAACTTCATTTTGAATGTCTCCTTTTACTCTCTTCTGAAACAGGAAATAACTATTCCCTATGCCTGCTCAAGCTTTCTATTAATTTAGACTTAAATCATTTCCATTTCATTTAGAACAAAACTTACCTACTCTATAAAATTTTTAAAAAAAACTAGAAGTTATTTTTAACAAAGGAAAGGAGGTAGCAATTCTCAGCATTCTTTTCAGTTCCACTATTTTATCATTGCTTTTTTAAAAACATGCAAGTGTATTAAAGTTCTAGGCAAAATACAATTAATTACCTCTATACTTTTTATTAATGTTTTCTTTGGAAATTTACTCCTATAACACAGGATAGTGTCAAGTTGTATTTTCTTTTCTTCAAAAATCTACTCAAAACATTAAACTCTACAGTAGACTTACAACTAAATGGAAGATGCTTCTGAAATGGGTTTCCATTTCTTCTATTCTCAAGGGGAAAAAAAAGTAGCAGGTACTCTAACTTAGAGTAGTGGAGAAGTATCACATGCTTTTGCAAAATTAATAAAAAGTGTGTGTGGGAGGCAGAATACAACCTATGAGGTTAGGAGGAAAAAGGAATAAGAAAGCATAGGAAGAACACTGGATTAGGAATCAGGTAATCTAAGTTACTCTAGTTTCTCAAATATAACAGACAGATAATATCTTTCCTGCCTACTCTTCAGGGCTCCTGGTGATGATAAAATTTAAAAATAAAAGAGAAAACCATTTGAAAATTTGTAAGTAATCTTAAGGTTTGCCTACTTAACCTTGTAAAAGTTTTTTTTTTTTATTATTAATTTCACTCAACAAATACTAACCAAAGTAAAAATAAATATTCAAAATGCTTTTTCCCTCCTATTTCAAATATACTTAAACTTCTTGTGCTGACTTCCAAAGAAAGCATAGTTCAATAAAACTAATAAATACTGCATAAGTGGCAATGGGCAGTATTTAATAAATATCTGTCTTGAAAAAAAACAAAAAACTTAAGATCATACCCATACTGTTTTGAGACTAAAAGGTCCTATATGTGTTAAATACAATGTAAAGAGAGCAATAAAGCTCCAGCAATGGGAGAGCATCTGTAGTTTTCACTCCACAATTTAAAAAAATTTAAATCACTTCTTCATAATAATAATCAACATACTATAGTAACTGTATTTTAGTTCTTGCTTAAATTACCATCAACTTCTTTTTCTATTAGGTCCATCCTGCTGGTGACTTCATTCTGCACATTTTCTATGTGTGTGAGGAGGTTGAGCTGCCACTGAAGATGTGAGTCTCCCGGGTCTTCAGTGCCCTTTTTATCATTATAAACAAATACTGTATTCCCTTCAGCTGGATTCTTCTCCAAAGGACCATTGGAAAATAAACATAAAGAAATGGATGAAATGCAATGTCATAAAGGAAAGATACATTAAACACCTCATCACCCACAATGTCTTGTGAAATCCAATCTGACTCCTGGTATATCGTAAAGGCACATAATCAAATTCCACTTGATGATCCTTAAGAACAGATAGGCCCACTGTTTCCATCTCTCTCCATCTCTCCACTATGCCTAGCATAGTGCTACAGAGGGAACAAGGCTTCAATAAAATGTGCTAAATAAATGAAGTCACTAATTCTATTCTGTAACTAAAATGCCCAGCTAACTTATAATGGCCCCTTCCTCAGTTAATCTCAACTGGTAACATAAGTGGAGTGAGGGCAAAGTAATAATGAAAAAAAATCAAGAAAGTTTTCAAAGACCAGTATAAATTCTAACTACAGATTGGTCTTTACTGTTGCAGTTAAATCAATGAGGTGAGGAAAGGCAAAAAAATCTTTCAAAAACTTCAAAAAAGCAAACAGTTTAACGAATACACAGAATCTGAACTTAGATTTGCCCAAGATAACATTTCCCATGAGGGATACTAATTTGACAAAATAAATTAGCACAAATTTTATAAAATATAAGTTTTCCAAATTTAGTTAAGTACTAATTCATACTTACAGTGATTACTTGATAGCCAGAAAAATAAAAAACTAATTTCAAAGTGGCCTTACTAATTGAAAATCAATAAAAAATGAAGGCACGACATCCCTAAGATAATCCCACCGAATAGGACATAAGTTTATAGCTGTTCAATGTACACAGATCTGTAAGAATCCAGCTTACTGCACTGCATAATGGGATCACTATGCATTTACAAATATACTAAAATTTTTAAAAAGACAGAATGCCACATTTCATCTAACACACATAAAAAAGGCAAATTATTACATCCATATATACTTTTAGGTTCTCACACATAGACATTTTCATTTGAAATACAATGTGGCTCAGTTTTTGGAGGCATTTAAGTGTGCTTATAAAACTGAAACATTTGTTAGGGTAACAGTTTACTGAAATTACTAAAATTCTGAATTAGGAGATAATAAAATGTTCAAATGGCCAGTGTTTTTCTGTAGAGAAAACAAAAAATGTCCTTACCTTAACAAGGTATTTGTGAACTTGGTAATATAAATAAAACCTGGGAATTCAGTATGTTTTATTTTATACAATTTTCCTTTGTTGTTCTATCATATTTTCGAGGCAAACACAAATGAACCAGTTTTACCTTTTCAGGCATTCCACGTTCTTTTGCTGAGTATTGTAAACGATTTTTATCTCCCATTTGGAATTCTTGTTCTTCTTCAAAACTACTAACATCATCATCGTCTGAGCTCCCAGGGTCTGCAAGAGATTTGCAGTCCTGACCAAAACTTTGTGGTTTTTGATAGCTGTGCTCACTTGTTATATAAGTTCCTTCCGTTTTTAGGGGCAAACGAGGTGTTTCTTTATGGTTGTTCTGTACATATTTCCTTTCTTCTAGATTAACTGTGTCTTGCAGTGTTATTTTTTTCTCCACCCCAGCTATTACTTGATCTTGGTCTTTTCGCTTCCCAGAACAAGCCCAGAGATGAAGGTCAGGATGATGTTTATTCCTTAAAACAAAGTTACAGAAACAGCAGTTCAGATAAAAAAGAAAAATCTATTAACAAGTTGAATACCACAATAAATTTCAAAACCAGGTTAGGAGGAGGTCAGGGACTCAAGACAAAAGCAAAGGTATTCATTAGGTTAACTCAGCAGTCTCCAACCTTTTTTGCACCAGGGACTGGTTTCATAGAAGATAGTATTTCCACTGACAGGGGTCAGGGTTGGGGGCAGAGCTCAGGCAGTGATGCGAATGATGGGGAGCAGCTGTAAATACAGATGAAACTTCGCTTGCTCGCCTGCTGCTCACCTCCTCCTGTGCAGACCCCCAGTTTCATGGAAGACAATTTTTCCACAGACTGGGGGCTGGTGTTAGCAGCAGCAGAGCCCAGAGGTTGGGGTCTGCAGGGTTAACTCGTTCCACGATTTCATCCAAAACTTGAATTTTCTCAATTTTAAAAAAACAATATCCAGAAGAGCAATAATGAATTTAAGTCTGTTGACAGTTCACATCACTTGACATATACATTTCTTTTTCTACTGATTTTTCACTGTAGTTTTTTCATTGTACAATACGAAAAACTTTTATGTGGGCATATTTTAAAACTTTTATTCAGAGTAATAATTGTTAATGACAAAAAAGATCCTGACTATAAATGTATATATAGTAAAAATCTCCTCCCCCATGACAATCATAAATGAGACATAATCTTCCAGATGTTTTCCATACACATAAAATTATTTTTTAAATGGATAAGCATATGCTTTTTCTTTTTACACAAATGGGACTCAATAAAATTTGCCTTTTTTATACATAACACGCTATGGGCATCTTGCCATATCAGTACATACAGATTGCTCTTACTCTCATTCTAGTGGCTGAATAGTACTAATACGCCAATCTAGTCTAGCCAACCAATTCTCCACTGATAGATGTGTGTATATCTTTGCACATGAGTCAGAATATTTCAGTCAGATAACTTTCTAGACATGGAATTGCTGGATAACATATGCACATTTTTTACTTTGATAGGTACTGCCCAAGTGGCCTCTAGAGGGACTATACTGATTATAACCCCACCAATGGTCTATGATAATGCCCATTTACCCCATCCTCACTAAACATGTGAGCACAATATTGTATAGTCAGTAATTAAATTTCTGCAGTAAAAGTAAAACAAGAATACAATCATTAGAGCTGAAGTGAAAGAAGGACATTTGGGAGACATAAATCTTTCAAAAAACTCAATTTGTTTGCAAATTAATAATTTCCAAATTAGATAAACACTGGGAGTCAAATAAGCTTTCCTCTCATAATAACCCAAGTATTGCTTCTGATATTATAAATTGGATCCCTAATGATTTAGTATCCAGAAAATACTAAAATTCTGAATCAGTAAAAGGCATAGTAGAAAGAAAGTTGGCTTTGTAGTCCGATAGTCCAAAAGGCTGGATTCTGCTGTGCCACTGAGGAACTTGGGTAAGTTACATAATCACTGTCTTTGACTACCCATCTATAAAACGAGGTAAGATCTATTTTTCAGGCTTATTGTAAGGACCAAATATCACATAAAAGCACCAATTTCTGGCATGTAGCAGACTTGTAATAAACAATAAATAATAGCAAATAATATTGAAATACTAACATAAAGAGGACCTATAGGCATAATGCAGAAATGGCCCAATTAAAATCTTGGCAAAATTATGATTGTAGATAAACTCATATTGATACCAAGAAGGAAAATCAGGTTTTAAAAAAGGGTCTAATAAATTAGACCTCCTTTTTAGCATTTACACAGCCTTTTTATAAAGAAATACAGATTCAGGTTTATGACATACAACTGAAGCAAATTTTATTCAACAAATAGTTACTGAGTACTCACCCCTACACTACCAATTAGGGATAAAATGATGAGTAAGAAACAAGCCCTACTTTAAAGGAACCTATGGTTTAGTAAGAGGAGACAGACACGAAAAATTAAGTATACCAAAGTGCCTGACACCAGTATGCATGGAGTTTGCCAAGGAGGGCACAGCCAACCCTAATTGAGCAGGTAATCATGAAAAGGCATCTGCTAGGAGGACTAGTAGCAGAGGTTATTTTGGGTATGAGTAAAGCCCTAGAGCTATGAAAAAGCTTGTTTCATTCAGGGATTATGATTTGGTATAGCTGGAACATTTCGGGGGGGAAGTTTAGGAGAGGGAAGATGTGGCAACAAAATGGTAGACAGAATTATGTGTCATAGAAGGACTCAGACTTTGTCCATTGGGCACCAGGAAGACACTATGGTACATTAAGCTGGAAGGAGACAAGCTTATATTTATCTCTTACTAAGAGCATGCTGGCAGCAGTACAAAGGATGAACTGAAAGAGAACAAGACTGGAGCCACAGAGAAGTGAAAGGTATGGCAACCATTCACGTGAACTATAACAGCCTGGCTGAGACAGTACCAGTGAGAAGGAAGAGGAGTAGACGGAACAATGTTTAGAGATTACAATGGATAGGATGTGGTAGGCCCAGGGATGGGGTGGAAGGAGGGAAGTGGCAAGTTTCTGGCCAAGGCAAGTGTATCGAAATGAAGAAAATCTTGTGAAGAACCAGTGAATCATCCTGTTTTTATATAGAGGTTTGTTTGTTGTTGTTGTTTGTTCTTTCAAAGAAAAATTCCAGTCAGGCATTAGAAAGCACTGAAACAAGGACTTCAAGAATATCCTGCTATGTTGTTTAGGGAGGCTCTGACTTTTTTTTTTTTTTTTTTTTTTTAAGGAAAAATTGTATGGGATGACTAAAACATATTTATTAATATTTGGTGTAGAGCAGAGAGGTGGATTCCATGATTTTCAGCTCCTTTCTTGCCTTCTAAATCAATCTTAAGGTAAATGAAAAATATAGTCATCTGCCTAGAATCTATTTCATCTTGACAGCATTCCTATAGGAGGGCACAAAATATAGGGCTCACCACAGCATGAGCACTTAATTTTGTGCACCCAGTGAGACCAAAATTTTTTGAAATAGTAGATGCTGTATCCACCTTTAATCACGCTTGTCTATTCTAGGACAATAGGCAAAAAGCAGCTAGTTGTCCAAAAAGGTTATCAATCTTTTTTATTTTTAAAAATGAAACTTTATTCAAATACCTGCTCTCTCTTCCAAACTGCTGCTCTGGACCTTCAAAGGGCCAAGAATGTTGGTTTTAATGAAAATGTGTATTGAAGTGTGACCCTCCCTTTGCCGCCCTTCACTTACTTTAGTATTCCGATCTTCAGCTGTAACCCGTGTAGTACTTCTGTAACACCATAGACATCAGCAAGCAGATGGTGTGTGGAAACTATCTTTTTGGCATTGAGATGAGAATAATTTTCTTTTAAAAATGATAACCCGCACATTCTCCCATTATTCAACCAATCCTTATCATAACGATATTTTGCACTCCACCTCTGACCTGTAGATGAAGTTGACATTAAAGTCACAAAGGATTCCACTTATTCAGATTTCCCTTCACTGCTACCCTACTAACGTAATGCCAGTAAGCATGGCAAGCTCTCAAGCACTAAGAGCAGATTCAAAAGAAGAGTAAGACAGAGTTCTGAGGAGCTGGTGCAGAAAGAGCTCCTCTGCACCTTCAGTGTTCCTGCCCATCAAGGAGAAGAAACCCCATTAAGGATGCGGTCAGTGGCAGATGACAGTTGCAAAAGGAACCTTGAGTGTATTGCTTTCAATTTTTATGTAGCAGTCATAGGTCCTCTAAAAAAGGGTTAAAAGGCTAATAAAAACTAGACAGGGGTTCTTATATCCCTCATTAGCCTTTGTTTTGAACTAGATGAAAAAAAGGTTCTAGTTGAGTGAATATGGACCCCCTCCTCCACGTCTGTGCTTTCACAGAATTCTATATAATCCTATCTCCTCAATGTTAACACAAATTAGATCCTATTACAATTAGATGCATCTGTATCTGTGTCCCCTACTATATTATGAGATAGCTGAGGGCATGGTTTAAATTAATCACCTCACTGATGTTTGGCAAGTAGAAGGCATCCAATAAGTGCTGCTGAATGAATAACAAACGTCTACATTCATATGGGTCAGAATAATTCTCTTGCTTCTTACTGTGACTTTTTTCTTTTCTATTTTTCAATAGTCATGGGACCAATTCAACTTGCCTTTTATTTGAGAATACCTAGTTATTTCCTGCCTTGGAGGCTGACGAAATTATATTCAATATGCAGAACATGCTAGTTCCTCTAGCATAGAGGAAGGCACTATGTAGAAAGCACAAAAGGCACAGGTTTCATCTTAGTCTGCCACATCCTCAGTATTAAAGGGATCACAGGTGGTGATCTGAGACCCCATCTGCTCTCCAGTGAGTTGGCTATGCAGCACTACCAGGTCAGGAGGAGTGCAAGTTCAGAATGGTGAGCCACTCAAATTTCCACAAATAAGCCTAGCTAGAAACTGATACATAGGAGCAGACAGAGGCTAATTCTTCTCCAGGAAAAAACCATACCTCTTTTCCTTTAGTAGAGTAGTAATTTTGTTAATAAGTTTATGTTAATGTATTCATCTAATTAATATGGAAAATTAAACTATAACAGTGCAAAAATATATTAAAATTTTAATATGGAAGCAGAGCCTAACTGACCAAGAAGTATAGTAAGCCCTCAGTCCTCACTTAGTGTCATCAATAGGTTTTTGCAAACTGTGACTTCAAGTGAAACAATGTGCTTGATAATGAAACCAATTTTACCACAAGCTAACTGATGTAAACAGGAGTTAAATTCTTATGGAACACAGTACGGTCATTTTGCTTAAAGTTGCAGTTTTCAAGAACCTACCAATGACATTAAGGGAGGACTCAGAGTACAGGTGTTTTACACAGCTGATACACTCTGGAATCCGTGAGAAGACATGTAGGCATTGTGAGCTCAGCACAGTGCAGAAAGTCTTACCCGGTGGGTCACGGCAGATGTAGCAGATGTACTGCTCTGGAATGCTCTCCTCCAGCAGCCCCATGCACACGCTGTGCTGCCAGCACAGGCACTCTTCACACTGTGGGAAACAGGAGCACTGGAGTCACCTGTCACTCACTAGCAATAAGGGCACACACTCTTCCTTTGAATTAGCTGGCTTGGTTTCTTGCTGCCACTACCAGTCAATTCTCAGTCAACATAACAAAAGCAAGTCCTGACTGGAGATGAACTCTGCCTCTGAAATGTTCAAGTAGTTCAAACAACTTTCTTTTCTTACACCTATTAAAATGTGCTTTGAGAAATTATTTAAATCATTAAAAAAATTATGATTTCCCTTATGTATTTCCCATTGGTTTTTAGATAATCACATCCTTAAAACTCTAAAAAGTAGCTGATTAAAATGCAGAAAAAAAGCAAGTTTGTAAGCAGTGCCTATAGCAATGATCTCTTAAAGTACTACTTGTGTGGGGAAGCTATAAGTTTGTATATCCCTTATTTTAGAAAACCACTGGAAAAAGGGAGAGAAAAAGGAGATTACACTTTCCTCATTCTCATAACTAATGTCTCCAAATCTTTCATATGTCACCACTAACTATGGGTTATGTTTCCTTTCTCTCAAAGATATCCTTCCTACAGGGAGAGGTTGTTAACCCTTGCAACAGTTTTCCTTTCTTTCTTGAAAATATTGGTAACTTTCATGTTTCAATTTCTGCCCACCAAAGAGTGACTATTTACTGTCAACTATTAAGCAACCTGGATCCAGCCCAGTAAGGCAAGGGTGGCTGTGGCCTACCCTTCAATGTGGAGGCTTATCCACTCTGATGACTTTTAAAAAGTGTTTCAGTTTGAAGGCCTCAAACTAAACACCTGAGTAAAGGGAGAGCAACCCTAAAATGAGAACATTGTCTACTTCCCTTGATGAGAAGATCTCATCATTACTATTGGTATTTTAAACACAACAATAAGTTAGAAACCTCTATCTTCGGTAAGATGGTTAGTAAAAAGAGAAAACACTCTGATGTACTTGCTGTGTACCTGAAATAATTTATTGCCATAGGGAAGAGAGGTTAACCAATTACCTGAATCATGAAGCCATTCTCCTCATCCATTTCACAAATACATCGTACAATTTCATTAAGAGCATCATCTTCATCCTGAGATTCTTCAAAATTGGTTGAATCAAAGTCCTGATTGTATTCATCCCCACTCAGAAGCAAACTCTCCGTTGAAGAATCATCAAGGAATTCCACATCTGATAAGTCTAGAATATGCATAAAAAGTATACTCAGCACGTTTTTTCTATTTTTATGTCATTTTTCAGAAAGAAAGGAGGTAAGGGATGTGATTTTAAGCTATTAAGCATTTAAAAGAGGGGGCAAACAAATGGGAATAGAATACTGTACTTGTCTATGGTCACAGAAACAAATGATTTTTGAAGCTTAGGTAATTATGACTGCTTTACATCTTAACGTATATACTATTATAAGTAACTCAAAGTATCCCGTAGTCTTCATGCTTACAGAAGTTATGGCTAAAGTTGATATTCATAAGTTAAATTTGCATAGTTTCCATATACTTTCACAAACTTTATCCCTTTTGATCCTCATTAAAACTCTGGATGGTTTTATAGGTTTTATTATTTGTAGTATAAACAACTTCAGAGAGATTAAACAGCTTGCCTAGGGTCTAATACCAATACTATTAGTAATAGTACCAGTAGCATCAACTACCACTACACTCGATATGCACCAGGTACTATACTAAGCACTTTAAATACAAGATAAAACTTGCTTGAAGAATGCAGCCGGAGAGTGGTAAAGCTGACTGATTACCAGGAATGCTTGATTCTCAAGCCTGTGTTCTTAATCACTTCACCAATATTTCTTAAAATGAGACTATGAGTTCCCCAAGAAATTTTTTAAATATATTAACTTCATTTTGAAAAAAATCTTAAAAAATTAAGCATATTCTAGAAACTGGATTATATGGATGACTACTACATACAACTTATTTAAATGCCAGGTTTTAGGTTTGTGTTTATAACGGTGTCAATGCCAAAGCCTACCATTTTGCTTGGTCTATTAGAAAATAAATTGAGATGAACATAAAGGAATCTTTATTTATGACAAATAGAAAGAAATAATGATAGAACACTAAAGAAGGTTTTGCAGTAGTTTAGATGGAGAAATGTTGGGAAAACTGAGACATCATGGGACACATGGTAGAAGACCACAGCGCTCCTGCCAGCTCCTTGAATAGAGGCTGATGAGTAGAGTACCACAAGGACAGAGGAGTCACCCTCCCACCTCACCATCCTAGTCCCTACATTCTGACTTATCCTTTCACCTGCTTCTATTTCCCCTTTCTAGAATGTCAGAATCCATGAGAGCAAGCACCTTGCACTGCTGACTGCTATATCCCATGTTTAGAATGAGATCTGATACAGGTAGTAGTCACTCCAGACTGTGGAAGAGCTAAGAAGGAAGTCAACAGAGAGAAATTTTTCTTTTCAGACTTAATCGCACCAGATAGACGTTGAGTGGATTCAAACTAAAAAAATTTATGCTATTTATATTTTAAATATTTCATGAGCTTTTTTTTTTATCAGTCTCCCAATTTTTCCCTTTCTCAATGTTTTTGAATGTTTGTTTTTGATTTACTAAAGTTAATGTTTTATAGAAAAATAAATAAATGTTTTCTTCTCTTTGGGGTCTTAGGACATCTGAGAGGAAGTAAGGTCAGTAGAAATGAGATAATGATAGAGAAATACCTGAAAATATTCATGGAGCAAGAAGTAAATCACTTAGATATGGAAAATCTAGTATTAACAACATAACTAGTTTTAAAACAACCTAAAGAAGAAAATTTTATCTATTCATTATCTGGCTACCTTAAATCCAAAATCAGTATTTTCTCTTGGCTTTCCCAAATACAAGTTTATGTTTCAAAAAGGCAGAGCAGAACATGGATAAACAGTTTCAAACACTGTTGCAGCACATACATGGTATTAAATGGATGGCAATCATAACACAGTTAATAATGAATTTAATTGAAAACTGTGTCACTGAAAGGAATTAGTATGTATCTCACATATACTTGCAGGGCCCAAATTGCCAGGTTTTAAGGTGTTAGCATATAAATTTAATATATTCCCCAGAAAATACAGTTTGAATAATTCCCAAGCATTAAAGATACGCTTGGCTGAATTTTGAAAGCTGAACAAATGGGTCATTGAAGTTATATAAAAAAAGTAAATAAAAGTTTCTTACACTCAGATAGCAACCTGGACAATGGCTCCAACTGAGTGGCTACATGAACACCTGCTTCCTTCGAACCACTACTCCTTTAGCTATCATTGCTATTTCCTGAGGCAGGATTTTCAAAATATAGTTCCCAGACCAGCAACATTATTATCACCTGGAAACTTGTTAGAAATCAGAAATTCTTAGGGTAAGGCGCAGAAATGTGCTTTAGCACACTCTCCAGGTGGTTCTGACACACGTTAACATTTAAGAACCTCTGGCCTAAAACCTCTGCCCTTATTAACATTCCCTTCCTTTCTCCTAACTCAGTGCTTGATCATATGAAGGGCAGGACAGAGACAAGGCAGAACTGAGGGTGCACATTTGTGCTCTTTCCACCCTTTCTCAATTGTTCTTGTTCCAGCACCACTACCAGCCCAGATATAAACCCCTATGCTCTCTCTCTCTCTGGCAAGAGATGATCTCCAGATCTTGATGGCTTGAAGTATGGGTATTCTTATGTAATTTTCAATATACGCTGCAACATGTAATCACCTAGAAACTGTATCTTGCTAGGATCCTTCCAGAAATCTCATTTAATTATGCTCCGTGGTAAGACCCAGGATCAGTGTATTTTAAAAGCCCCACAGCAATGACTGTAAGGTGCTCCTGGGGTTAAGAACCACTGGGCCAGGGGAAAAGGGGAGCTTGTGTCTGCTGAAAAAGAGAGGCAGTGGCTTTTCCTTAATCCCACCTCAAATTTTTAAAAATTACAATCTCACAAGTGTTATGTCCTTCTTTCACAGTAAAAGGAAGAAAATGCTTTCCTCAGAGTAAGCCAGAGAGGAGTAACACCTGGAAGAAAGCAGGTAGTAACAGTGCAAAAGAAAACATTTAATCTAGTACCCACTATCTAGGGTAATTGGAAGAAAGAAACAGACAGGAAATGTGCTCATTCATAAGGCTCCTACCCCTTATTCCTCATCCCCTGACTCTGGTCCCTCCTGTGTTAGAGCTCTACTCTCATGCCACTGCCTTCAAAGTCTAGAGCTGGGAGAGTCTCTCTTCCTATTGCTTATAATTTTGGAAGGAAGGTAAGGTATTCAACATCTTCCACTGTCAGGCCTGGACCTGCAGGAATACTTGGACAAAATCTAGCTCCTGTGCTCTTTTCACCCCTGACATCGCCTTGTGCCTGCCTAAGAATGCTTAGTTCCCGAGTTTAAATCACTGACCTGACCACATTCCCAGACCTCTGGTTTACAGATGTATCTGTGACCAGGAATTCAAAGTATAGTTGTAAGACTATAATAACTATTTAGTAGAAAAAGAATTATCTTTGGAGTTACGATAGACCTTGGTTAGAGTTTTAATTCTAACACTAACTAGCTCATAAAGTTTCATAACCTGTAAGTAGTCTCTGCTTGTTTATCTATAAAATGTGCATAACAATATCTACCCTGTAAGTTGGTAATGAATAATATGAAAATATATGTTAAAACCTACAGAAGGATCAGTATATAGCAGACACTAATATTAGTTTCCTTATCACCATCTCTTCCACTATAAAGCCAATTTTACTTTACATAAATTAAAAAGTAGCTCAAATTTCTAATGTTAAGACTTTTCATATTAGTTTATGTAACAACTTTCTACATTGTGTGCCCTGCATAAATAGGCACTCAACAAAGTACATTTTATTCTCAGTTCCACATTTAGGAATCTTAAATTTTGTTTTAACCATTACATGGCTACACGTACTTTCACCACTAAGATCAACAGACAGAATTGCCCTTGGGTACTGATAGGTTGTAGTTTTCTCCGTAAACATGCTTCGCGAAGCAAGAGAACTCCCAGAAGATCGAGTTAGTGGAGAAGAGCACCTTTCCAAAAATTCTAGGGAACTGTCTTCATAGTCTGAATAGTCTGTAACATAAAATACATAAAGAAATATTAATAAAGTATCAGGTAATCAAGAACGGTCACTAAAAATAACGAGAAAGTCATGTTTCAGGATACATAAAATAATCATGCTACCACTTTCTCTTCTCATCCATGAACAGCTAGATTATTATAAACTGGCTTTAGCAAGAACACTTAGGAAATGCATGTACACAGTAGGGATCAGCAGGTTCTAACTGATATCAGTAAACTCTTGCGAAGGAGTCCAGAAGTGAAAAAGGACTATTTCTACACTGTTTTCCATTATTATCACAACCATGACTGCAGTAAGATGTGCAAGATGAAAATTAACCTTTTCTTCGATCTGTAAAGAAGTTTCTTGATGTCTAGCACACTGATTATTGTAGTGAAAATCTGATCAATAAATCCTTCGAGCAAAAACCAAACTCTGAAGAAAACTGATTGGTTCTAGAAGAAATCTGTTAAAGTTCTGTTCCTCTCCACTTGAAATGAGTTCTCAAATGTCTACAAGGGGAGAGGCCATATGCAGCTTACCAGAAAGTAGGGGTGTAGTGAGGGGAAGGAAAAACAGGCAAAGGTGTGAGTCTAGGCATGCAGGAGGGCTCTGAAGCAGAAGAGAGCATGGCACATTTGGCAACTCTAAGACTGTGGCTGGAATACAGTGAGTGAGATGGATAAGAAATGAGCCCGGAGTGACAGGAGCCCTATCAGTTTAAAAATTTTTCTTATTTTTAAGTTTTATCCTAATGCAATCAAAAGCCACTCAACCGTTATACAGGGGAGCAGGATGTGACACAAGTCCAGTTCCATTTCTGTAGGATCATTTTAGTTGCAGAACGGAGGATGGAGTGCAAGAAGGCACACAGGGGCCGGGCGCAGTGGCTCACACCTGTAATCCTAGCACTCTGGGAGGCTGAGGTAGGAAGATCGCTTAAGGTCAGGAGTTCGAGACCAGCCTAAGAAAGAGCAAAACTCTGTCTCTACTAAAAACAGAAAAAATTAGCCAGGCATAGTGGCATGCACCAAGTATTCCCAGCTACTTGGGAGGCTGAGGCAGGAGGATTGTTTGAGCCCAGGAGTTTGAGGTTGTTGTGAGATAGGCTGACGCCATGGCACTCTAGCCTGGGCAATAGAGCAAGACTCTGTCTCAAAAAAAAAAAAAGAATGCTCACAGAGAAGTAGGGAGACAGTTCAGAGGCTACAGCAGTAGTTCAGGCAAGAAATCCCGGTGCCTTGGAATGGGACAATAGCAACTAAGGGGAAGATTTAGAGGAAGACATAGTACTGTTACAGACTGGAGGCCGAGAGCATCAAGATTGATTTCCAGGTTTCTGCTTCAGCAACTAGGTGGTAAAAATGGGTCTGAGAGGGGACTGAAGAGTAAATGGGAGGTAGAGGAATCAGAGAAGGCATACAAGTTTAGAGGGTGGGCTTCTTCAGATGGGAGATCTGACACATCATCTACACGAACCTAAAGATGAGGGGGTGAGAGGATGATGGTGGTAAGAAATGCCAGGATTAAGAATTGAAAGACAGACATGTCCCCTATTTTAACAGAGGCAAAGAAGAAGATAGATATATCCAGGTAAGTATGGAGATGTAGTAGATAAAAGATGAGCAAGTTTCCACCTGATGGGAATTTACTCATCTATTTCTATTTCTTCAGCTGTGTGAGGCAAAGGATGTCAGTTGACGCAGGTTAGGGAATAAAAGGTGGGAAAGAGTGGGAAAGTTGAGGAAAGGTAGAGAGTAGTAAAGCAAGTTTACAAGATAAGAGTAGTAATAACACTGTCTATACCAAGTATACATTTGAAGTTGGTGGTTGTGGAAGGCAGAATAATGGTTCCTCAAACATGTCTCTATCCTAATCCCTGGAATCTATAAATACACTAAGTTACGCAGCAAAGGGAATTAAGGTAGAAGATGGAATTAAGGTTGCTAGTCAGTTGACCTTAAAATCGGAAGAGTATCCTGGATTATCTGTGTAGACCCAGGGTCATCTTAAGGATCCTTAAAAGTGAAAGAGGGAGGCAGAAGAGTCATTGTCAGAGTGAAATGATATGAGAAAGACTTGACTGGCTGCAGCTAGCTTTGAAGATGGACGGGGGACATGAGCTGAGAAATGTGGCAGCCTCTAGACGCCAGAAAAGCAAGGAAATGGATTATCCCTGAGAGCTCCAGAAAGGAATGCAGCCTTGCCGATCCTTTAATTTTAGCCCAGCGAGATCCATGTTGGACTTCTGAACTCCAGAACTTTAAGATAATAAATATGGATTGTTTTAAACCACCGATATATAGTAATTTGTGACAGCAGCAATGGTAAACTTATATAGTGGTTATCATAAATTCCACAACATAGCCAACATTGATTGAGGGCTCTCAATGTGCCAAATACAATTTTAAGTTCTTTACCTGTATGAAGTCTTTTAATCCTCACAACCATCCAATAAGGGAGGTAAGACTGCTAGCACCATTTTAACTATTTTACAAATGAAAGAACTATCCAAGGATACGCAATGGCAAAGACAACATTCAAACTCAGGGAGCCTGACTACAGAAGTGGCAGGCTCAACGAACACGCACAATCAGTGGATGTCAACATTTAAAGTGTGTACCAGCTGGAAAGCTTGTTAAAACCCATGTTTCTGGGCCTCACCCTTAGCAGATCAGGAGTGGGAACACTGAGATAATGTTGATGCTATTAGACAATAGTCATCTTTGGGTAGCACTGTGCTACTCTGTCTCTTGTGGCCTGCAAGTAACTGCAATCTGTCTACTAACACCATGTTATTTAGGCACCGGCATAAAAAGAGCAATATTAAACACTAATTACTTTGTCAAGTACTTTACAATAATTACATTATTTAATACCAGTAACAAATCTATGCAGTAGAAACTATCATTAAGAAATTGAGATTTAGACAATTTAAATAATCTGTCAAAAGTTGTCAGGCTATAAGTGTTATGAACAGGATTTGCTAAACCTCTATATTAAACTTTCAAAGCTGCCCTCTTATTGACTACATTCTATATTATCTTCTCAGCAGAAGTAGAAGTAGAGTCTGACCGTAGAAATAATGAAAGAAATCTCAATTTGCTGCCAAAAATAAAACATTGCTAACATTTAATCTCTCTGTTTTATTAGCAAATGAATACAATTTCTTGGCATTCTACACCCTACCTATATTCCTCACTCTAATCTCCTTCTGGCTATCAAGAATAAAAGTTTACTGTTATGTTTCAAGGCTTAGATCAGAAGTAATCTCCCACATAAGGTGCTTTTCTGATGACTCCAACTTTTCTAAATTTTAAATAGATTTTGTACCACTCTTACCATACAAATCAGACTTTCCTGGTAGACACTGATACATGCTTGTATGTCTGCTTACAAGCTCCATGAAGGAAATCTTTGTTTTCACTCCACAATGCTTTTGATTCTCTTTGCCTTTCTAGCTTTAATTCTTTTTAATCTCCGTATGCCTTCAGTTTCCTCATATTTACAGACACATGAAAGACAGGCAGGAAGTGACTTGCTCAAACTAACGAAGCTAAAAACTGGCAAAGATATCACTCTTAAATCACAACATGGCAACTCCTCATATATACAGATTGACTACAACATTAGTTTTATATCTTATAAACTACTTCTGTTTACCAAAACATACATTTAACCCAACGCCACAGGGAATAATCATAAAGAAGTATTTAACTAAATTATTACTTTTCATAAATTTATTTAAAACAACAGATAAGGATAAGAGTTTAGTGTGGTAACAAAGACAAGTAAAAACTTGTTGAAGGGAAGAATATATAGTCTTGTAAATAATCTTTAAGGTACAGGATATAAAATTAACAACATAGCATGGTGGTTAAAGTTAAAAATTCAAACTCTGAAGCCAGACTGCCTGGGTTTGAATGTGCTTTTCACCACTTGCTCGCTATGTCAGTTAAAAAACTCTCTTTACCTCTCTCTGTTGTTTAATTGTTTGTAATATTAACAGGTCCTACTGTAAAATGTTAATGTGAGGCTCAAATAAACTAATATACATAATATGCTTAGATAGTGTTTGGTCCATAAGTACCACAGCATATGTAAAATAACATTATCTGGTGAATTAAAGGAAGAATTTTTAAAACTCCCTCATGGTACTAATTATAGACTAAAACCCATATTATACTAGGAACCTCATTCAATAATAATGTGAATTCTTTAACATTATGAAGGCCTTAAAATTTTAAAGTTATTTAAAATCCTATATTTCCCACTTAAAGATCACTCTTCAATCATCTGGGAAAAGTGTCACTTCCAAAATGAATGTAAACAGCCTAGAATAAATTCTCCTCAAATATAATAATTAATTACAAAGATGATGGTGATTGCCACACTCAACACCTGCTGTTTATAAATAGCAATGCTTCTGTGCACCTTCAGTATTTACCAGGACTCTATTTATAAGGTTAAGATTTTAATTTACAGGCCTGATTTTAAAATGTAAATAAAGACATCATGTTCATTTTTTTCATCAAATGGTAAAAATATCTAACATTTAAAGTGTTTTCCAAATGACTCTTTATAAAGGGTTATCGGAGTTAAGGGTTTATCATAATTCTAAAGTGTAAGTTTTCTTTGCAAGTTTTTTTCTCTATTAATCCTAATGACACATCTGTCTTTCAAGTTACCACTTACTGTATTCTCATAAGCTCTCCCTATCCCTCACTTTGCTACAAGTGTGGGCCCCCCCTCCTTATTTTGTGTTATATTAATAGCTATCTTTTCCTGCACTTTCACAGGTATTTCAGTATATTCTGTGTCTGTTGCTAAACACTAGAACAGACCTCTCAATTCAATGATGCACCAGAAGATGACTTAAAATAGCTGGCCGTTCCTGCACTGACAAGCTGGTGTCTCCACTGGAACATCCGAGCCAGCCAAATCCCCTCAGAGCCTCTGGTCAGCTGGGAGTTCACAGAAGCACTGCTAGTCATATACAGCAGGTGTTGAGTGCGGTAATCACCATCATCTTTGTAATTAATTATTACATTTGAGAATAATTTATTCTGGGCTATTTACATTCATTTTGGCAGTTTTATCTGCATTTTGAAGCCTCCTACTTCTGTATTATAATGTGTCACTCACAGGAGGTTATTCAGTAATCAAATGAATTTGTGGTTAATGATTTTTGTTTACAGAGCCCCAGAGCTCTCTTTGGAAAGTGGTTTCAAGCTTTTCAATCCTATTTTGATCCTATATCTTCAAATTTACTCTGGCAGCTTTAGAGTTAGAGAATGTAGAAACTTCACATCCTGTGGAAAAATTAGATGTTATTTTTGGACTATGGAGAGAGTTAAAATCTCAAGAATTTATCAACAATGATTACTGACTATGAAAGTGGTTTATATTTTTTAAAACTGGTTTTATTATTTAATGAATGATAAAAATATTGATGAAAGAATATCAATACCACAAAATACTTTAGGTACCAATCATGTAATTTTCATTTTGAAGGTCCCTTTGTGCCACTTTCCAACTTGAACTGATAACAACTTTCCTTCCCATCTTAGAGGAAACCACTATCCTGAATTTTTTGTTTCATCATTCTCTTGCTTTTCCTACATATACAGTAGAACCCCTAAAAAATGTATTGTTTAGCATTAACAATTTTTTGAACTTAACCTAAAAGAAATCATACTACATTTTCTTCAGTGACTTAATTTTTAGCTTCACATTTTGTTCCTGAGGTTCTTGTAGCTATAATTGATTCATTTATTTATTTAGTGATACAGACGCCACTGAGGGAATATATGACTTCTGACAGAGCTGGGCTGCTTCCAGTGCTGCTATGAACCCTCTCCTATTTGCCTCTGTATGTATCCTGTGAGTTCCCTCCGGAATTCTGAGGCCACATGGCATGCACATCGTCAAGCTTATCCCTGTCTTCCACCATTTCCCACAGCAGTTGCGCAGGGGTCTCCGTTTCCTCAACAATACCTAATATTATCTACCTTGTCGTTTTTACTAATATGGCAGGTATGAAATAGACTTCACGAGGTTTTAAATATTGTGTTTATGCATCTTCTTGTAAGATTGAGCATTTTATTATATAGTCATCTTATCATATTAAGGTTTCTTCTTCTGTGAAGTATCTGTGAAAGTCTTCTGCCCATTTTCATACTGCATTATTTTTGTTTTTCTTTTTGATTTGTAAAAGTTTGAAATATATTCTAAATACTAATTTTCTGTCAGATATATGTGTTGTAATAATTTCTTGGGTTGTATCACTGCAATCTCTGCCTCCATCTTCATATGGCCTTCTCTCCTGTGTGCCTCAGATCTCCTTTTCCTTTCTCTTAAAAATAAGACATCAGTCACTGGCTTTTGGGTCCATCCTAGATCCTGAATAATCTCATTCTGAGATACTTTATTTAATCACATTGGCAAAGATCTTAATCCCAAATACAGTCACATTCACAGGTACCAGGGATTAGGACTTAAAATATATATGTTTTTGGGAGACACTATTTACCCTACTGTAGGAGTATTCTCGCTTTTGCTAAATTCCAAAAGAATTGGTGTAAGCTTGGAGTAATCTGTTCCTTTAATGTTTGGTAGAACTTGATAGCAAACTTTCTGGGCCTGCCCTTTTTATTTGTGGGGAGATTTTAAAATGCTGATTAAATTTATTTTAAGGTCTGGAGACTATTCAGGTTTTTACCTTCTTGATTTTGATTTCTGGCTACTGTCCATAGTTTCATCTAACTTTTTATAACGAACCTTGGCATAAAGTTGTTTATACAATCTTCTTGTCTGGAGTATATATAGTTATGTTCTATTTATTCCTAATATTGTTTATTTATACATTTTGTCTTTTATTCTTAATCAGTCTTTCCAGAGGTCTGATTTTTTTTTTTTTAGTTTTTTTTCCCAAATTTGGACATTTAGAATTTCTAGCATTTTTTTTCAGTTCATTAATTTCTGCTCATATGTTTATCACTTACTTCTCCATTTTTATTAATGTTTATTCCTATTCTTTTCTAACTTTTTATAGATACATAATTTTATATATTTATCAGGTATATGTTGTGTATTTGTAACATGCATAGAATGTGTACTGATCAAGTCAGGGTATCTTGGGTATCCATCACCTTGAGTATTTACCATTCTACATGTAGGAAACATTTTAAGTCCTCTCTTCTAGTTACTTTGAAATGTATAATATATTGTTGCCAACTATAGCCACACTACTCTGCCATCAAGCATTAGTACTTATTTTCTATCTAATTATGTCTATACCCATTAATCTCTCTTCAACCTCTCTCTCACCCATACAACCTTCCTTCCTAGCTTCTAGTATCTATCATTCTATTCTCTACCTCCATGAGATCAATATTTTTAGCTCTCACATATGAATGAGAACATGTGATATTTGTCTTTTTGTGCCTGGCTTATTTCACTTAACTTAATGACCTCCAGTTTCATCTATGTTGCTGCAAGTGACATGATTTCATTCTTTGTTATAGCCAAATACTATTCCATTATGTATATACACCACATTTTCTTTATTCATTTATCTGCTAAGGGACACTTAGGTTGATTCTATATCTTTGCTATTGTGAATAGTGCTGCAATGAACATGTGAGTGCAGCTATCCCTATCAAATATTGATTTCTTTTCCTTTGGATAAATACCCAGCGGTGGGATTGCTGGATTATATAATAGTTCTGTTTTATAGTTTTAATAATTTACATTCCTACCAACAGTACATAAGAGTTCCCTTTCCTCATCTTCACTAGATGTTATTTTTTGTCTTTTTAATGATAGTCATTCTAACTGGGGTGAGATGATATCTCATTTTGGTTTTGATTTTCATTTCTCTGATGATCAGTGATATTGAGCATTTTTTCATATGCCTGTTGGCCATTTTTATGTCTTCTTTTTAGAAATGTCTATTCAAGTCCTTATCCCACATTTTATTGGGATTATTTTTAGTTTTCAATATTTAAGTTCTTTGGCTATTCTAAATATATTAGTTCCTTGTTGGATTAAAGCTTGCAAATATTTTCTCCCATTTGACAGGTTGTCTCTTCACTCTGCTGATCATTTACTTTCCTGTGCAAAAGCTTTTTAGTTTAATATAGTCCGACCTGTCTCTTTTTTGTTTTTGTGTCCATGCTTTTGAAGACTTAGCCATAAAAATTTTTGCCTAGACCCATGTTCTAAAGTGTTTTCCCTATGTTTTCTTGCAGTAGTTTTATAGCTTCAGGTCTTATAAGTCTTTAATCCATCTTGAGTTGGTTTTTGTATATGGTGAGAGATAGGGTTCCAGTTTCGTTATTCCTCATATGGAAATCTAATTTTCCCAGCACCATTTCTTGAAGAGTGTTGCCCTTTCTGCCATGTATGCTCTTAGCATCTTTGTCAAAAATCAGTTGGCTGTAAATATGTAGATTTATTTCTGTATTCTGTCTCACTGGTCTGTGTGTCTGTTTTTATACCAATACCAATACCAGGCTGTTTTGGTTACTACACCCTTGTGATATATTTTGAAGTCAGGTAGTGTGATGCCTCCAGCAATGTTCTTTTTGCTCAGGATTGCTTTGGTTATTTCAGGCTCTTTTATAGTTCCATACTAATTTTAGAACTTTTTTTTTCCTAACTCTGTGAAAAATTATGTTGGTATTTTGATAACGATTATCCTGAATCTGTAAATTGCTTTGGACAGTATGGTTGTTTTAATGATACTGATTCTTCTACTCCATGAGCAAAGAATATCTTTTCCATTTGCTTACATCCACTTCAATTTCCTTTATTAGTGCTTTATAGTTTTCCTTGTAGAGATCTTTCACATTCTTGGTTAAATTTATTCCTATGTACTTTTTGCTTTTGTAGTTATTTTAAATGTGATTGCTGTCTTGATTTCTTTCTCAGCAAGTTCATTATTGGTGTATAGAAATGCTACTGATTTCTGTTTGTTGATTTTGTATCCTGTGATTTTACTAAATTTACCAGATCTAAGAGTTTTTTGGTGGAGTCTTCAGAGTTTTTTTAGATATAAGATCATATCATCAGCAAAAAGTACATAATTTGAATTCCTCTCTTCCAATTTGAATGCCTTTTATTTCTTTCTCTTGCTTGACTGCTCTGGCTAGGACTTCCACTACTATGTTGAATAGAAGTGGTGAAAGTGGACATCTTTGTCCTGTTCCAGTTTTTAGAAGAAAGGCTTTTAGATTTTCCTCATTTAGTATGATGCCAGCTGTGGGTTTGGCATATATGGCCTTTATTATATTGAGGTAAGTCCCTTCTTTGTCTAGTTTGTTGAAAGTTTTTATCATGAAGGGATGCTGAATTTTATCAAATGCTTTATTTACTTCTGTTGAGATGATCATATAGTTTTTCATTCTGTTGATATGATGCACCACCTTTCTTGATTTGCATATGCTGAACTATCCTTGCATTCCTGGGATAAATTCCACTTTGTCCTGGTATATTATTTTTCTTTCTAATGTGTTGTTGGATTTTTTGCTAGTATTTTGTTGAAGATGTTAGTATCTATGTTCATCAGAGATATTGGCCCATAGTTTCCTCTTTTTGTTTTGTCCTTTTCTGGTTTTACAATAAGGGTAATGCTGGCCTTGTAAAATGAGTTAGGGAGAATTCCCCCTTCTTTAATTTTATAAAAATAGTTTGAGGAGAATTTTGGTCTGAGAAGATACTTGATATTTCAATTTTTAAAAAATTTGTTGAGACTTATTTTGTGCCCTAACATATGATCTATCCTGGAGAATGTTCTATGTGCTAATGAAAAGAATGTATATTCTGTAGCTGTTGAATGAAATGTTCAGTAAATGTATAAAAGGTCCATTTGCTCTAAGAGGAAGTATAAATCCAGTATTTCTTTGTTAATTTTCTGTCAACATGATCGGCCTAATGCTGAGAGTGGGGTGTTTAAGTCCCTAACTATTATTGTATTGGAGTCTATCTCTCCTTTTAAACTTAATATTTTCTTTATATGTCTGGTACTGTTGGGTGTATGTATGTTTAGAATTGTTATATCCTGTTGATGAATTGAATTCTTTATCATTATATAACCACTTGACCATTTTTACTGTTTTTGACTTAAAAGTCTATTTTATCTCATGTAAGTATAGCTGTTCTTGCTTGGTTTTGGTTTCCATAGTGTATGGAGTATCTTCTTCCATTCCTTTACTTTTAGTCTTTATGTGTCTTTACAGATGAGGTGAGTTTCTTGCAGGCAGCATATAGTTTGATCATGTTTTTTTAATCCATTCAACCAGTCTATTTTAAGTTCAAAGTTTAATCTGTTCACATTCAAGGTTTTTATTGATGCATGAGGGCTTATTCCTATAATTTTATTAATTGAATCCTGGTTGTTTTGTATATCCTTTTGTTCCTTTCTTTCTCTCGTTTGTCATTATGGTTTGGTGGTTTTCTATAGTGGTAACACTTGAGCCTTTTCCCATCCTTGTTTGTGTGTTTGCTCTACCATTAGAGTTTTTATATTTTTGTGTGTTTTCACAATAGTAGATATCATTCTTTCACTTGCAGGTATAGGACGTAGGCATTTCTTGTAGGGCCAGCCAAGTGGTGATGAATTCTCAGCTTTTGCTTGAATGGGAAAGACTTTACTTCCCTTTCAAGTATGAAGGATAACTGTGCTGGGTTTAGTATTCTTGACTGCTAGTTTTTTTTGTTTCAGTACTTTGAACATACCATTCCTTTCTCTCTTGGCCTGTAAGTTTTGTGCTGAGAAATCCACTGTTAGTCTGAGGGTTGCTCCTTTAAAAGTGATTACCTGCTTTTCTCCTGCTGTTTTTAGAATTCTCCCTTTCTTTATCTTTGACTTTAGATAGCTTGACTATAATGTGCCATGGAGGAGACCTTTCTACATTGTATGCATATGGGGATCTCTGAGCCTCCTATAACCGGATGTCTAAATCTTTGGTTAGACTTGGGAAGTTTTCATCTATTATTTTGTTAAATAGGCTTTCTCATAATTTTGTTTTCTCTGTGCCCTCTGGGACTCCAAAACCTCAAATATTTGGTCAATTTATTTTGTGTTACTGTCATGTAGGCTTTATTCAATTCTTTTTCATTCTTTTTAATTTTTGTCTGACTGGATTATTTTAAATCTGTCTTCATTTTGTATTTCATTCAATGAATTCTTCATTTCCGGTATTTCTATTTGGTTCATTTTTATGATATATAGGTCTTTGATAAATTTTTCATTCATATCCTGAATGGTTTTTCTGATTTCTTTGCATAGTTTTCCAGTATTCTATTGTATCTCAATGAGCTTCTTTAAGAGTAATATTTGGAATTCTTTATTTGGTATTTAAAGGAATTTTTCATGATTGGGATCTGTTGGTGGAAAATTGTCGTGGCCCTTTGTGTGTCATATTTTCTTATTTTTCATATTTCCCACATCCTTCCATGGATATCTGTGCATCTGATGCAGCAGACACTTCTTCCGATTTTTTGAATTTGTTTTTATAGAGGAGGACTTTTTCCTGAAGATGTATCTATGGTGTCTGTTGGATAGGCAACTTTGGCTTTGATTTTGGTTGTATGTATTAATGTAGTCTCTGTATGATTTCTTCAGCTGGAAACAGTGTCAGTGGTATCTGATTTCCTCAGTGGCTTAGGGTGTGGTTATTACTGGAGGTTGTAGTGAAGTTTTGCTGAGGATTGGGATGCCGGGGGTGGGGGCAGTTTTTAAGTTTCAATGGTAGCAGCAGTAGGCTGAGTGTGCTTGTCCTTGGGCCTCTGAGTAGCATACGTTGGCACCAGTGTTAGTTAGCTGATTCTTGCGCCTCCAGATGCCTTCCTTGGATGCTGGAAGTAGCAGTGGTATACCAGGTGGGTGGATGTGTTCTCAGGCCCCTGGGCAGCAGGTGTGGCATGGATGATGGCAACAGCAGTGGCAGAACAACCCTCTATGTCCCAAGCAGTATACACTGGTGTGGCAGTGGCTATTGATAGGCTGTGTGAGCCAATCTCTAGTCCCACAGGTGGCACATGCAGGTAGGTGCCAGCTGTGGTGGTAGTGGCTGTGTAGGTAGACCCAACCTCCTGCCTCTGAGGGGAGTGTTTAGGTGTCAACAGTTGTGGACTGGGCTGGGCAAGCCATAGTCCTCTAGACTACGTGCTCTGGCAAGGGGAAGGGAGGCAAGATCAAAACCAGGCTGGGCAGGCTTATCCTCAGGCCTCTTGATGGTGCATATAGCTGATGACCGTGGTAGGCAGGTGCAGGGTGATCCCTAGGCCCCTGGTGGAATTCTTGGGTGGTGGGAAGCAGCTATGCTGCCACCCTGCTCCTGGGGAAGGAGAGATTGCTTTCAGTGGCAGTAGCCTAGGCAGACAGGTAAGGAACATGTTTTGCTCACACTTCAGCAACAGTAGTTACAGCCTGTGCTTTGCCTGCACTTCAGTCCTGGTGATGGGAGCTCACACTTTGCTTGCACTTCAGCCCTGGTGACAGTAGTTGTGGGTGGGGGACTCTCTCTGGGTATATGCAAATGTATGGAGGATCCACTGCCAGAGGCAGCAGTAGGCTGCCAGTAGGCCTGTGCTTCAGCTCTAGCAGCAGACAGCCATAATAGTGGCTGTAGGCTAGGGACGTCAGTAGGGCTCCAGAAAAATGGAGCTGCAGGCTCTGTTGGTTTCAGGAAAGCGTGCAGTCTACTGGTCACTGAGCTCTCAAAATGGCACCTTGCTGTAAGGTGCTTAGGATTCAACAGCTACAGTAAGCATGTGTGTGGGACCTAGGGGGAACTCTCTCTCTGGAACAACGTCATTGTGCAGTCTCCAGGCAGTTTCCTGTATTAGTTTCAGGGCCAACAAGGGTCAAGAGGCTCTCCTGTAGCTATGATTGCAGGATTCCTGGTGGTCATGTGAACTGCTGGGGGTCTCTTGCTTACACTTTCCCTGCATTGGGAAGTTTCTCCATGCTCCCAGATGATTCTGGCTGAGCAGGCTGCCTCATTTCCCTCTCCTTCCTTGCTTTAGGTGTTTCCTGGCACTTCTCTTCTGGATTCCGGCATGCTCTCTTAGATGATCTATTTGAAGTGTGATTATCTACTCACTAACTTGGTTCTTCTTTGTGAAAGAGGCATGGCCTCGAGTAAGCCATCTGGAAGCCCTCTCCTTTTCTGACTTCTTAAGCTGCAGACTTAGCAATTTTTCATCCTTTTCTAATATAAGCATGTATGGCAATACATTTTCATGTAAGTACCATTTTAACTACATTCACAAGTTTTGACATATAACATTTTTACCATCCTTCAGGTTCTTAACATCTTTTTTACTTTTCCTTTGGACTTGTTCTTTGATCCGTAAGTTATGTATAAGTGTGTTGCTTGATTTCTAAATATTCGGGGCTTTTCTACTTATATTTTTGATACCTGCTCTAGTTAATTATATTGTGGTCAGAAACCAGGGGTCTGTATTACATCAATCATTACAACTTGTTGAGATTTGTTTAAAGCTGTATCATCACATAGTCAATTTTAAGAAATGTTTGTGTCTGCCTAAGGAAACTATATACTCTGTAGCTGCTGAGCACTGTTCTGTATAGATCTATTAGATCAACTGCACTGCTGCTTTCTTATCCTTACAGAATACTTTTTAGTTTTATTAATTTATTAATTACTAAGAAATATACGATGTTATTCAGTGATAAAATTTAGAAATTTTGTATCAAGGAAGATACAAAGTGAACTGAATCTTTGTCATTATATGGTAAACTTCTTTCTCTAGGAATGATTTTTGCCTTAATGACTACTTTATCTATTTTTAATATATCTAATTTTCCTTTTGGTTAGTACTTGCTTACCATATTTTTCCATACTTTTATTTTCAACATTTCTCTATCATTATATTTAGATATGTCTTTTATATGTAACACAGAACTGAATTTCAAAATCTTTATAACCTTTATAATATTGCTACAATTACTGACATGTGGGTTAATTTCTAATATTTTATAATTTACATTTTTCTTTTTCTATGACTTCCTCTCTTCTTATTGCCTTCTCTAGATGGTTTACTCTCACTATATTTTTCCCCCTCTACTTAAGAAATTATACCGTATCCTTCTAATCTTTTAGTCCTTATGCTAGAATTTTTAAACACACATTTAATTTATTAAAGCCTAAAAAAGCAACAAATTCCTTTCATTCCTCCAGAACAATTCAAGGAGCTTAAAAACACTGAAATGTAAGAATGCTCCTCCCAATATACAAGTTATCATTCTTTCATATTTTTGTTCACTATCATTTTGTTTTTCCCCACAAATCAAATTGTTTTATGTTGTCAGTGTTTAGATTTACCCACATATTTACACTTTGCTCATCGTGTCTTCTGGTATCTCGAATCTTCCTTTTGTCATCATTTTCCTTCAGCCTTCAAGTTCACCCTTTAGGATTTCCTTTAGATATGGACTGTTGATAGCAAATTCTGTTGGTTTTTCAAGTTCTTCTAAAAATACCTTTATTTCACCCTCATTCTTGAAATCTAATTTAAGGAACTCTATGATTCTAGATTGAGAATAATTTCTTGAGCATGCTGAAGGGTGCTTGGTCAGAGCATCTAGTCCACCATAATGCTGGAAAGGAAAGTCTCTAATCAGTTGCAACGATTAACTTATAGACCATAGTAAAACAAAGTGGTATGTTTTTTGAAATTACAAGACAAAGGAAAGCTATAAGAACTTCTCAGTTCTCAAGAAATGGGGACCCTGTCATACCTCCATTTTGGTAAAGGGGAGTCCAAGAAATCTTAGAACTTTAAAAAATGGGAATAACCATCTTGGTATACTTACCATGCTGTTTAGATTTCTTTTTCTTTTTTTTCTTCTTCTTCTGTTTGGGTTTGTAGTGATCTTTGTCTCTCTTCTCTTTTCTTTCCTTGTCCTTTTCTTTTCTTTTACCTAAGAGATAAAAGTGAATACTTCAGTAATCATGACTGATCCTGAGTTGTTCCTTTGCGGTTAACCTAAAAGTAGCATTTATGTTTTAATCAGCTTATTCCAGTCACCTGCCCAGAGTGGATGGATTTAATTAACCTGTTCATGTCATGACTCTGGAACTGCTGATTAGCTTATTGGACTATAAGAGGGATCTTCATTAGCAATGTTGAGAAATCCCAACCACTGATACCTTAAAGTTAATACAGACAGTAGTTAAAACCTATAAGTGAGTAACACACTCAATTTTCTGATGTGACAACAAGTTAAACTCCATAATTTATAAAAGACTTGACTGAGGATACTTTCATTTCTATATATAATTTAATGAGAAAATATAGAAGATTAGAAAAAAAACCTGATGGACCTTTCTTTGGAAAAATTAAAAAAAAAAAATCCATAAATAATTCCTTCAGTCTTTCAACACTTCCCTGTGTATATAAGAATGAAGGCTAAGAACATGAAGGAAAAAAACTTATTTCATTAAACTATTTTTTTTCCCAAATTTTACAGCATTCTTTTTCCTAATCATATGTACTTAACAAAAAAAAAAAAAGATGTTAGAGCAGTATCCTAGAACATATTTCAAATTAAATCATTACATATACCCTAGTAGTTATTGTTCTAAGTCAGAATGATTTAGCCTACAATTTATCAACCATTTTAACCAACTTTGACCCAAGCTCCCATTAGCCAATGTATTGAATATTTAAGACTATTATCCATTATCTCATCACTTTTAGTCATTACAGCACAAAGGATAGAAAAGATAGCAGAAAACTCAATAACTTTTTTATAAGGTACGTTGAAGAAGAAAGTCTGAAAAAAAACGACTATCTTAATGCACCCTTTAAGTCTCAACAATATTAGAAGCTCAGTTTTACACAGCTGTAATTTTAGCTAGGGATGATAAACACAAAAGTTCTCAAAGAAAGCCAGAGACTCCCTTTGCAGAAAATACATATAAAACAAGGTATGTATTTAGTAAGTCATGTATCTGGAGCTGACTAACACCAGTAAGTACTAAAACAGATGATCACTTACACCTAAAGAAGCATTAACAGGTAAAGAGTAAGGGGCAGACTATGTCCTCCCTCTCTGTCAAGCTTTATAGTCTTTTGCTTAAAGATTACTTTCTGTTCATACCAAATGCTGTTGAGCTTTTTTCTTCCAATTTCACTTTTTTTTCTGTTTTCGATATTCCTGTGGGTTAGGGGAAAAATATGTAAATTTAGTTAGAGTAAAAAGTATGGGACGATGTTTTAAATTACAATTGCCCACAAAACGCTACATAAGACTCTGTTTCTCCTTAAGGTCTACATTATTTTACTGCCTGAGCTAGTAACAAAGAAGTGGGATTTCTTACTTCAAAAAAGCAACAAATTAAAGATGATTTTTGTTCCTTCAGACTACCCAGGTTCAAATGCTGGTTCTACCATTACTAGCCATATGACCTTGAGAATGTCTTTGTGTTTCAGTTTCCTTATCTGTCAAATAGAAGTAAGTATATCTACCTCACATTGTTAAAAGGATTATGAGACACAAATATGTAAAATACTTAGACCAGTGCTTGGTAAATAAACAGTTTTTCTTATTTTCTTTTTTGTGGTAGGATAATAATCTGAGACCAACATTTCCAAAAATAGCATACATATATGTCTAACCATTAAAAAGAAGTTAAGATAACTGCACTAGGCTATCAGTTAGGATCTATTCTTAGCAGCACCGCCTTTGGCAATCCAGAAGACATCAAAATCCATTTGAGTATTAGGTCCATGTACCATTTCTGCTTCTGTGACAGTTACGATATAAATGCTATTCAGATCATTCAAATGAAATATTAAACTCCATATGAAAATATACGGGTTTTCAACAACCTGTATAAAATTTTTAAACTAATATTTAACCTCTTGTTACCTAAAACAAACTTGTACTTTTGAATTCCATCATGAATGCATTGTTAGGTAATAATAATAGCCAAAATAGAATTATTCTGCAAACCATTTTTGGTCTATATATAAATGTGAAATACAAAGGCATATTTATAATCTTTATGCCTGAGGTATTATTGTTTAATAGTCCAAAATACATTTTCAAACCAATATTGTACCTCAATTACTGTATAGCTAACTGACACAGATACATTTAATCAAGTTACTCAACTCATATTCAATCATTCCCAATGCTAATATCCATTTGTGGCTAGGGTTAGTCTCAGAAAAATACTACAGTGCATTTAAAATACAATTATAGTATATTAAATTATGCTTTAATATCACCATTTACTACTTTTTGATTTTTTAAATCACTCCACAATAGTATGGAAAAAGCTAGCATTTCATTCCTCTTATTTCAAACATTTTATATAATTTAAATTAAACATAACAAAAATAAAACAGTACCACTCACTCAAATCAAATGCCAATAAGGCTCTATGTAAGTTTTGAATTAAGTAAGAATATCTCCATTTGTTATAACAGAAAAAATAAAAGGAACATACCATAATGAATAGAAATATAATTACATTTCCTTATTATCTATTGAACAAATGCATCACTTCCTTCTGTTTACTAAATATTGTACCATGAAAATCCTACAAATTTTATGCAATTTTCTTAAAGCCATAAAGCATTCACAATATAAACAATGAGGAATGTGCTTTCTAAATCCTCAGTGGTACAGATATATTCAGAAGCAGCAGTTGACAATGAATATTCCCTCTTAGGTTCCTATTCCTCTGGAGCACTGAGTCTCCAGGGCAAAAGTGGAACAATATTGCTCAGAATCTCCTGGAAGTAGGGCCAGGGAGTCAGATTAAAGGAACTGCCTTATTGGGCTACCATTATTGATTGGAACGTGTGCCGCCCCTCAAGGTACTTGGAAGACAAAGAAGATAGTTATGAGCAATTGCTCTAGAACACAGAGGTTAGTACAGCAGAATGGTCAGTCATTGCCAGAGTGTTTTCAGGAGACTCAGTTCTAGATTTAGTTTTCACATGTTCTAGTGGTTCCCAAACCTTTAGATTTCGTAAATGGTAAAATTTCAAAAGTAAAACTGGGGGACTGACAAATGATTGTCAACATTTTACACAAGTAAGGATATTAAAATAAATATTCATATATGCAATAATGGCAGGACTTTTAAAAATACTCTCACAGAAATAGAATAACAATATAAACCTATTATAGAATTCAACAAAAGCATAAATTTAGTTTTACCAGAAGTTCACTATACTATCCTTATTTCACCATGTACTAGAATTCGGAAACCAAAGAACTAGAATATTAGTTTATAGAATAATTATTTATAAACTAAATTTTATCAACAGAACATTTTCTTCAAATAAAATAGTATATGGTGATCTAATGCATAATGCACAGACAAAGCCCAAAAAACAAATGGAGTTATTTTGATTAAAGTAAGAGAGGTAGATCTCTGAACCATGCCTGCTTGCACACAATTTAAAACTAGTAATGTAGAGTGTTTCCTAAACCTCTTTCTGGATTGCTAAATATTACAGATTCTTCTGCATAAAAAAGAGGCAATCCCTGAGACTCTCCATGGAAACCCCAGCCTCTGTAGAAGCCATGAACATTTGGTGTGGGGGTGGAGGTAGATTACAGAGTCTCCAGTTGTAGTTTTGTTTTGAACAACTCTGGAAAATAAATTGAAAAACAATTTAAAATAAAAAGGCTTTTAAATTATAAATGTAAAGTTTATGTAAGATGTTAGGATAAAATTGAAGCCCATTTCAAAACCAGCCACATTCAGATTAGGTAGAGTTTATGACATGCTTTTTTGCCCTACTATCTCAGACTAATCCCATGACCTACATCTGTTTTTTAATGGTGATAAATGTATTGTATTAATCAATCAATAATATAATTCATGGACTCTCTAGAAAGAATTCACTAAGGAGTCCAACTATCATAACTACGATGATAAATATATATAATATTTATTTACATGTGCCCACATTTCATTCAAAAACTAATTTACAGTAAGACTTTGAATGACACTGAAGAAAAGCCTAATGAATCTCATCTAATGCTACCTTAAAACTCAGTCTTAAAACTCAGTGGCCTGCTAATGACCACCCTGACGTTATAAAGATTCAGTCTTCATGTCTATGTCAACCTAACCTTCTTATTCATACTAACTAAAATATTCTGCAATGAAACAGAGGTAAATATTCCTTGATATTTTGTGCTAATTTGCTCAAAAAAGAGAAAATGAAGATGTGTTACTGAAATTATTTCTTTCAACACAGAACTAACTAGAAAGGCTTAAAATTATATTCATAAAATCTACTAATCCCAATTTTGTCTTTATAGGGGATACTAAGAATAGAAGTTATCACTTCTAAGAGAATTTGAAAATTATAAATTGAAAATTAATAATCCTACCATTTCATGATCTTTTCTTTGGATCTTTTCTTTGGAATACAGTTAGACTCTATCAGATCCATGATACAATAAATAAAACATCAAAATTTTAGAGCCAAAGGTGACCACAGACAGCATCTACTAAAGTCTCCTTACCACACAGATGAAGAACTAAATTTCGAGGAGGAAGGAAGAAAAGGAGGCAGGTGGGCTGCCCCCTAGTACTCCTAGGTCTTTGCAGACTAAGACCACCTAAAAACCCATCTCCTTCCCTACGTGAAGCCATGTTTTCTTCCCTTATACTCAAAAGCACTCTATCTTCAGGCACTTATCTATTACATTAAAATAGTTATTTATATTTCAGTTACTAGCTTTGTGTCCCTTCTAGATTTTATGTTTCCTGAGGCAGTTCCCTATTTTAAGAGAGAATTCTGACAAGGGAACAATAGTTATCTCTTGGCCTAAGATACCTGAGAGCACATGAGCACATATCCCTCTTTTCCAAAAGGATATGTTTTAAAAAACTTGATCCAATCTACCTTCCCAGATACTAACACAACTAAGTTTTTCGGAGGCTGTATCCCTACCAAAAATTGGTTGGCTCCATGACATAAAGCATTCTGATAATAAAATAAAAACAAAGACATCAATTTTTACAAAGGTGCCAATTACTTTTGTTGGTAATGTGGACAGCAATAGTGTTCCTAACCTTGGTTAGTTATGTTGGCATCCATCCCAGCGGAAGAATGTGCATACATTAGTGAAAGCTCATTATCTCTACTGGAAAACCAATTAAAAGCAAAATTTTAACCCATTAAGAACAGGTGTATATAATAATTGGAGCATTTGTATAATCTAATCAATCCTTTATTGTCACTGCTAAACTCAGCAGTGTGCCCATATCCTGCACATAAAAAAGTAAAAACCTAATTTTGTTAAACTATTTCATAATTAATGGCTAAAATCCTCCTCATTCTAAATGCTCCAAGAGTTTTAATTTGACAAAAATAATCCAGAAAATGTCTTTGATATAAATTCTGGTAAATGGTTTCTACAGAAGTTTTAAAATTCAACAGTAAAAAAATTTACTTTTAGAATGAATATGGACACCAACCAACCAAAATATATATATGTATATATTATATATATAAAAGAAACATACAATATATATATGTTATATATATATAAAAGAAACAAAAACAAAACAAACACATAAAAACACTTTGACTATAGATGTAAGACAACTTGGAGAGCAGACAGAAGTCCAATAAATACCACAAAACAGTGTAGAGGTGGTGGATAACAGTAAGGTTAAAAGAGAAAAACATGCAGACCACTTAGAATTTCAATGTAAGTGAGACAAGAGCACAAGGTTTTAATCAAAAGGTGTTCAATTAGAATATGGCCTAAATTCCACTATTCCCTCAAAAAATAAAAAATTAAAAAGTGTCACAGAAACAAATTAGAATTTCACCTCCCCCCATTCAAATACTATGTTCAACCCTCTAATAAACTGACTTTCAGTAATTAATATTTAAAACCATGCATTTCTTTGATGTAAGCAATCAGAGTTGCCAGCCACTGTGCTATTAAGCTCACTATACCCAGATGATTCCTGCTCTTCCACAAATCTACAAATTCATCAGTTATAAATCTAAACTCTCTACCTTTACTTTCCCAGAAAACAGTCTTACTATTTTCACTTTCCCAATAGTTACTGCCAATATTTAAAAAAGAAAAGAATATTGGTGTGCCTTCCCTCTAAGGCAATCAGCCGTTATCTCCACAAATACACTAGAAATCCTGAAAAAAAGACTAGGGTAATACTCTGGTTAGAAGTAAAATCATGTGAGTCAAGGATTTCCATGCATGATCACTACTTTGACATTTGAGGATACATAATCTGGTTAACACAACACTGTTAGTTATTACATAGATACTTATATTGGTCTATAGTTCAGTCTTGTTACTATCATTAGAATAGAAGTATTTTAAGGAAGATACAGGTTCACATGCACATCTGAAAATAATTTTCCCAATGGATACACTACATCATTATAACTTTAGCATATTTTTCACATATTCCATACAGTAACAAATTCCAGATTGTTAAAAACTACAGAAGACTTTTCTCAGGAAAAAATATCTCAAAGGGTCAATGATACTTCAGAAATCTTGTGGGAAAGGGGGAAAGAAAAATTAATTACTGTAAGGAAAGACTGGCCTTAGAGAGTCAAAAGATAATGGGTCAAACTTGAGAAACTATAAAAAAAAGTTTCAAAATCTATAAAGACTCAGATTTTGGCTTTTTTAAAAAAAAATAAGGAAAGACTACCATGTGCAAAATAACTTCAACCTTTATAGGTACAACGGAATTGTAAAAGTTGTATATTTAACATTAGTAACATTTTTACTTTGGAAAGGAGGAAGAAGGTAAAGAAAGTAAACTAAAAAATAAATATATGTTTCCTAAGTTACTTCAATCTTTTATTTCAACACATGCCACCACTGGAAAAGAACAAACTCTTATTTTATGCTTCATCCAACAAGTAGATGAAGAGGTTTCAGGGAAGATGCTATTAAATACAATTATCCCCAATACACCTGGCTGCAATCTATAATCTGCTTTATGTTTTTCTCCACCTCAGAACTGACTCAATTCAGACTTCCTTCACCTACCTGATATTAAATTAGTAATGTACTAGAAAGTAACTGAAACTAGTACTTGGCTTTTTTTTCTTATATGTACTCTTTGGATGAGGTTGTAATTCCATAAAACTTTTAAATAAAACAATGAGACCATATAAAGGAAATATGAATTAATGTTGTTAGATTTAAAATATCAACCTGATAAAATACCTCAAATGCTTTCAGATTGCAGTGTCACAAAATCATCCAAAAAATGTATTATTAAACATGGTTGATTTTACATATTCAACTCCTCCAAATAACTTTACAACAAATTACATTCAATTTGGGGGATTCTGTCCCAAAATTTTGGATTATATTTAAGATACAGGTATATAGTTCAGGGCTTCTTAAATGCTAAATTCTATTAAAATCCTTAAACCTAAGCCTTTAAATATTTTCTGGCTTCAAAAGTAAGAATTTTTGTAACTACTTAGCTCTAATATTTCTATTTAGTAGAAATGAGGATATAAAAAAGCAGCAGGGAAAACGAAGTAGACTAAAGTGACAAGTATGTCCAGGGAAAAAGATTATAAAATGATCACACAAAAGGACTTTTAAATAGACAGAAAAGCTCTATCTTCCATAAATGTTACATGAAAGTATTTATGAAAAGCGACTATATAGGAATTACAATAATGTGGTTAAACATCAAAATGTTTATATCCAGGAACAGCCACCCTAGCTACCTGAGTCTTTTTACCTGTTGTTGGGGCTCCTCTTCCATCAGTGATTGCTTTGGAAGGAGGATTTGTAATCATCTGTGTATCTTCCTTTTCTGCCCTGGAACATTCATTATGATAAGAGGAATCTGGGGCTAGTGGTGCTGTAACTTCCGAACCACGACTTAAGTCAAGAGGGAGACAGGGTCCCAGCTTCTCAAGTGGCAAATGTGCAACATCAGGCACTACACAAAATAAAGAATGTAATATATTATCAACACAAATAAATAGCTCAGTTAATATCAATGTGGATTAAAGTGTTACATAGGTTAAACTGTGCCTGGCACAAAGAAGGCACTCAATAAATAAACAAAGTGCTTCTAACTCGAAAAGATGCAAGATGTAAGGAGAAAAAAGCAGGAATTTCTTAATATACTAATAATCTTTATCTCTTAGTTTTTTCTTTAGCTTCCTTTATGTTTGGTTCTATAGGAAATCAATATACATTACCCTCTGGTACTGAAGACTCTTGCTGATTTTGAGAACTGATGGAGAATATTTTCCCATCAGTGGCTGGAGAGGGAGAAGAAACCTTTTCTACAGAATCATCAGGCATGGGTAAGGTGGCTAAACGCTGAGATCTTCTTCTCCGCTCGCTATGCTTGAAAGGTCTAGGGGGATTCACAGGCTGTGGAGGACCTAGAAAAAGATCTTCAATGTTCACGAAGCAGATACATACCAGGATCATCTTAAAATATTTAAGGAGATAAATGGGAAAAAGGATTCATATTCTGCCCTCTGATGTTGTTATAAGATATCCACAAGGAATGGCATGTTCCAAAGGCAATAAAAGGCAAAAATTGTGCCCTCATTCAGAAAATGAATTAATCAAAAATTCTAAAACCTACTAGAACTAAAAGAAAATGACATGGAACATTAATTTCAAGTAGCTCCCCCAAGTGACAGACTACAGTTAACTCTCTAATTGCAGATTATTGTGTAAATTGCCACTTTTCCTTTGGGAAAATAGTATCTTTACAGCAAAAGATTTAAAAAGATACTTATATATATTCCTTTTGCTACATTACAAATCTAAAAACTCTAAGGAAATAAAAAAGGCAGGGGCATAGTGACATACATTATAGAGTTAGTGCTTAACTTTACTTGCCAAAGTAAAACTAATGCAAATAATTTTATCTCATCATCATTCCCCCAAATGGATGGAGTCTTATAAACATATGTCTGGGCCTGATTCATTAAAAAAAATTGAATATACAACTTTATATACTTATTGTGAGCAAATAATGAGGATTTTTAAGATTATGACATTGCTCTTGCCCTCATGTGTTTTTTTTCTTTTTTAAAAATAACTAACTTGGTGAGTCATTTAAGCATCTTTTAACAATTTAACATAAACACTTGTAAATGTATGTCTTTTTCTTTTAACTTTTAGATTTCTTCTTTCTACATGGCACATAAACACGATCAACTATTTAGAACAGGCAGGATTCCATAGGCCAAAATATTCATATTAATTTAGAAAGAGAAAATAAGAGTTTTCTAAAGAAGTTGATATTTGGGTATTTCAGAGTAATTTTATAACAATCAAAATGAAAAGACATGGTGATAACTAAAAAAATGAAAGTATAAAATTCAATTGTTATGATAGTATGGTTATAGTACCAAGATATAAAACAATTTCAAAATAAAATGCTTATGTCATGTGACATTCCAGTGACTAATGACATTATTTCATGATACATGTGGTAATGAAATGAAGCTCATGAGGAAACACTTGAGTTTTTGTGTTCCCATCCTTTCTAGCAATTAAAAAGAACAAAACAAAAAAAAAACAAAAAAACTTGATCAAAAGTGAAAAAATATGGTTTAGTGGAAAATATGGCAACTGAATGGAAAAGAGGTTAATAGGTTTGATTAATAAAAGTCTTTTCAATGCCAGTATCTTTAACTATCCTGGAAGATATAATATGGAATAGTTCATAAGGAAATATGTTATATTCATTTACTAATCATGTTATTTCATTTGTTGTATAAAGAGCAAAAGTATCATTTACCCAGTGACTTTCCAGATAACCTTTTCATATGTCTCTAACTTAGTATAATAAGTACTGTGAGAAACTCAGGGTCAATACAAATCTTGTCTTATGCATATCTAAATCCATGTTGAAATGTTACATTTAAAAAGACTAAGTTAACTCTTGAAAAATTAGTTGTACTGAAACAGTAAAATCTTTAAAAATATAATCAAGGTGGTATTCTTCTTTCATCAATAGGATTAAACTGAAGTCTACCCTAAATAATAGAATAAGAATGAATAAAATGTATCACAGAGGAAGATTCCAGATAAGTGGGGATACTAAATCTATCTACAGGAATAGTTTTAGGAGTTAAGTAAAAAGATCTACCACAGATCTTTTCAAATCTGTTTTTTTTTTTTTCTTTCTTTTTCTTCTTCTTTTTTTTTCTTTTTTTTTTTGTAATGAATCAGGCCTCTCATTGTGCTTGGATTATTAGTGGAGGAGAGTCAAACTATAGTGGAATTTGTGTTATTAAATGGTAAGGTTTCTCACCCAGCAGTTGTTTCTGAACAATAAATCAGTAAGAAATGGTTTTTGCCTCTAAAATAGTTTCAAGCTTTCCCTATCATCTCCACTTAAGTTTGATTTTTAAAAAGCAAATCCATAAAAATACAATATAACTACAATCAAACTATTTTAATGTATCTTATAGGATAAGTAACTATTTTTTAAAAATCTGTGCTCACTAGTTTTATTTATCACTGAAGAAGAAAGCTGAGATACAAGCGTCAAATCCTCGACTTGTATTAATTCTGGGGAAAGTGGTGATTTAGGGGGTTTTATACACCCAGAAGAATCTCCAGATTCATGTTTGCATTTCTTGCTGCGAGCCTTCCCTGAAGACAAAGTTGAGGATAACAGTGCAGGTTTCTGAGTGTTGGCAGAACTGCTAATGTCAGCTTCATTTTTTTTCTGACTTTGAGGTTTAGGTGAAATCGCCTGAATAAATAATAAAAAATTGATATTTTTATTTTGGTTTCTTCATTTTTGTTCTTGTATTCTATTTTGATTGTTAAGCAACTTTAGTATCCAAAAACATTGTTAAGCCACATATAACATTTCTATTACAAATGAAAAACCAAAAAGAACCCCACAAATTATTAACTAAAAGTTGAATAGGCTGTCTTTAAAGGGATGCTGTCAACTTTCAGTCTAAATGTGTTTTTTTAAATGTTATCCATAATATTCTCAGAATATAAGATGTTAGTTTACTGGACAAATATTTTCATTTGTAAATTGTGATATACACCTTTAGGAACCTTGTCAATGACATTAATAACAATTAGGTAAATAAACAGTATCTTCATGTTTTAGAGTATTAGAGAAATACACTGAAGCTTTTGACTTTCAGCTGTTTTCTTATAAAATAATTTCCTTTATCAAGTTGAATTTGGAGGTCTAAGTAGACAGTTTCCCTTTAAAGAAAGATCTCAACAGGAAAACAATGACCAAATTAACGAAACATTATCTTTAACTCATTTTAGTGCTGAAAGCTAGAGTTCATATGCATAATGCATCATGAAATCAGAGCCACCAGCAATACAGAGTTAAAAGACTAAAAAACAATACAAAACAAGCAACAAAAAAAAACCAAAGAGATAAAGTGTAAGTTAAAAACATTGGATTTAAAAACAAAATACGTCGCATTCTTAGATGAGAGTTTTTACCTTCTTCCTGCCAACTGATACTTTTAAAAAAAAATTAGAACTCTGTCAGTTCTTTCATAAAGAATATTTTTATTCATTTGGCAGTAAAATTTCCTACATATGTAAAAATATGTGTGAATGTGTCCATTGTTCAAAGACAACAGAAAATAGCCAGATTGGATGAATTTGCAATCTATGGTGCTGGAATGCCTATATCTTTTTCTGATATATATATATCTGAGAGCAAAATATATAATACACCTTTTTTAAAAATCTATACTATGATAGACCTCTACAAAGGAGTCAAATTGCTAGCACCATAAGCAACATGCTTGTCCCCAAGAAGCCTTTTTACTTCCATATCTTTGTGAGGGATGACCATCAGGTCTAAGGTCTGCAGTTCTCTGGAATATGGAAAGATCATTGTCTGGGGACCAAATAAATAAATAATTCTATTCCCACTAAAATACAGGCATTCAAATTTTGGTGGGGAAAAAAAAAGTGTATCTTTGGTATTCAATGCTCTACAAATGGCATGTTGGCCATACCACATCAAAGGCCAGGTGTCAAGTGTCCCGTTCATTCAGCTGTCATCACTTCTATTCTTGAATCTACTCATTATAAATGTGTATAAGTGCAGATTAATTATTTGAAAGGTACTCCATAAATGGAAAGTATTCCTAAGCTTATCATAAAAGGTGTTGCCAGAAAAGTAATTAGAGCCATTACTTGTAAATAAACAATTTTATTGTTCATCTTCACATAAGTGAAAGACATCACTACAGCATCCATTACTCTCGAGTTACAAAGTTATAAAACAAGATTTTGAAACTTAAATTAATATCTTGATAAGGTGCTTAACTTCTAAACAAGGACAAATTAACACTTTTAAAAACCTACTGAATTATTATGCATCTAATGCAAGGTTTATCCAAAAGTAAATATAACATGACATTTCCCTAATACAATTAAATAATCTATAATTAATAAGCTGAGAATTGGGGTTCAAGACCACAGAGTTTGAATTTTTAAAAAATATAAATAAATCCATTAGCACAGTCAGTTTGGCTATAGGCCTATTATCAATGTATGTCATGACTGACATTATTTTAACTCATTAGGAAACAGAGGTTAGTGAGAATCAATACCTCTCCTTTATGTCTACTGTTGATACCAACTGAGATGTAATTAAGAGCTCTATAACTCGGCGTTTTAACTTTGAAGCAGGACTAACATGTAGAATAAAAATTAAGAGTTTGGTTACAAAACATTTTCACATTGAAATCAACCTAAATGACAAAAAATTAGGGAACAGCATGATGTTCCTAAAATCTAAAATAATTAACAAAATTTTCATTAATGATCATTGGTCTCTTTGTTACAAAACTGGCAAGGACTCTCAAAATTTTTTTAAATTATGAAAACAGAAATAGCCGAGTTACACAATTTCCCTTTCTTTCTTTCATAAATTCAATTTCAAAATGTTTTCTGTACTTCTCTCTAAAATGGGTACTGCCCTCTACACTAACTTCTACATATAATAAGTATTTTTAACAATCACATTCACCTCAGCAGGATTGTGCATAATAAAAGATTGACATTGTAATGAATTTTCCAGAAACATTTTATTACCCAAGTCCCTGATTTATCGCATTCTGAGAATACCATAAACAGTGGTGAAAATACAAAATATTGTTATATCTGGGACGTTGAATATAGTAATAGTACACAGTAAAAAAGTCATTTAAAATTTGGTTGATATACTGACAATAACGGCAAAGACTTAACCGTTTGATGATCACAGAAAATCAGAAGGTATGATTCAATGACATATTAATCAATTTAAAAGACCATAGATTTAATACAACATTAATGGAGGCACCAAAACAATGCACTGTTATCAAACCAGGCCTAAAATAACCCTGAAAAACTCAATACAATATCAATTAAATTTGGACTATTTTTTAAAATGCATCTAAGAGCAAAAGATACTCATTTTAAAGTCTTCTTTATTAGACTACTAATAAAGAAAATTAAAATAATACAAAAAGGGTATTTTAAAACTACATTAAGGCTCAGATTTTAAAACAGGAGAACCAAGGAAATCCAGTTATGGCTATTACTGTGTTCTTATAGTCTTACAGTGCCTATGAAGTTAAGCCCTTAGAGAATGTAAAAGCATGCACGTTCATTATGTACAGGTATTGTGGGAATCTGAAGGTAGCCAAGGCAAAATCTAGCAACTGCAACCTTCACTTTTAAATTCCTCTATTAGGTGGTTTAAAGACAGATCCTTAATAGTTTTCTAAACTCTTTTTTTTTGTAGTTATTAAAATATACATCCTAGCAAAAATGTATGGCTCATTGATCAATTCATAAAACACAGTCTAACAACACCAATTGTTACAATATAAAAGAAACTTCTTACAAAAGAAGCTTTATTAGATGTCAAAAAACCCTGTTTTAACTCACAAATGGAAAGTATTTGTGTAAGGGTCTTTTTGTAAGCTAGTTAAAGGTGATCCAGCTGGAAGCTTATACCCTGGGATGCCTGTCTCCAGGCCTTCCAATTTTGGAGACAAAGGCTTTAAATGCCAGTCTATTGAAAACAAACACTAATAAAGTCTGTAGTTTATCTGTATACCTTGGAGAAGAGAGAATTAAAAATATATCATCAATTAATTAGCTTCCTATTCCCTTATCTGATCAAAAGGGCAATTTCAATTATGTAGATACTAGAGCTCCGTGATCATTCCAGTGGGAACCTTGAAAAAAATCAAATGCTACCATTTCATACCTGCTCCAGCATTGGAGCTGTTTCATTGTAGTCTTCCTTTTTTTCAGCACCATCCACCCCAACAGCTTTGGATGCCAACAAACCTTGAGAAAAATTGTACAGAAATTGCTTATTAGAAAAAATACTTATTTTCACTCCAATTAACTTCTCAAAAATCTTAGTAGTTGAAATCTCCCCTACTTTTCAATATTTAGGAAGTTAATATCCTCAAATGTTTACTTTTCAAAAACACAAACACCCTGAAATAGTAAGGGGCTGAATCAGAATTTGAGAGTTACTTACATAGTTGTGTGGGTTTTTTAAAATATTACTCTTGATGAGATTCTTAAACACACATATACAGATACACACACACATTTATTCTGTAAAAATTAAAAGTTCTATGGCTTAATGTCCATATTAAGATTGCTTAGATTGCTAACACTTATATTACAGGCTTTGTCTATACAAGTGAAATAAAATATAAAATTAAGATATGAGACATCTCTTCAAACATCTAGAATACAAAATAGGATTTTTTTTGTTGCATTATTAGCTAAAATAAAAGGTTCCCAATTTTTAATTTCACTTGGATCCTTTAACCTAAGCTTTATGTGTGTACCTCTGACCAGCTATACCTCATCTTCTTACACAAGTTCCAAAAACACTGATGGATCCATTTAAGTTAAAGGGAAAAAAAGTGTGGGTCCTTCGTATAACATCTGAACTTAATATTAGGGCTTTATTCTACAAACGATGAAAAAACTTGGCAGTTCCAGTTTTCTCCAATGTATACCATTAATTGTTAATTTTAGAAGACAATATTTTATTTTAAGTATACAGTTGTATAAATAATTTCACAAAACATTAAAATCCTGCTTTAATTAGTAAATTGTAGGCATTTATTTGGTTAAATTCTTTGCTAAGCCTGTCGGGTACCTTCACTAAAGCTAAGTTTATAAGCCTTGTATAGTAATAAGTATGTTTTTGTTAATGGCCACCCTGCTCATAAAGTCCACCAAAAATCATTTCTGTGTCATTTCAAAGTTGGCCATATAAAACTTATGCTTCAAAGAAAGCATGTTTAACAACCAATAGTAAACTTACCACAGCAATTATACCACCTATATTACTGAAGCTGTCTATAACACATGTAATAGAACAACAGGCACCCCCCCCAAAGCCACGTAAGGTAGAGCTATCCATGAGGCAACATGTCTTGACTTAATCAAATAACCAAGGATGTTAAATGATCTAGGTGTGAATTCACATATTAAAATTACATTCTTAAAGTAGTACTAAAGCCAAATGGTAACTTACACAAAAGGCACCTTTCCTTTCTTGCAAAGTTGAATATTTAGCACTTGGATTGTAATTTAAAATAAAAAAGGTGTGATTGTAAAACAATGATTTTGATATGCCAATGTCTGGTATTAAAACCGGCATTTAGCTCAGTTTGAGGTAAAAATCTACATAGTTTGTTCCAGTCTCACACTATATCAAGTGTAGACTCAAACGGGGAAAAAAAGTATATAACAATTTTACAAAAAGTTTTTAAATCATAAATTCAATCCTAATTATATTCTAACCATATGTTTACATGACTGAAAAAGATGTAGTTTGGAGTCTTTAACACTTAAAACCACATTCCCTAGGTTTTTCTTCTGCTAATATTCTTAAGAATCAATGAACTATTGAAATAAAATTAATTAGGGAAATTTTTCTTTTGCAGAGAGCTGAGCAAAGGTTCTATTTCTAAGGGCTATTCAAATAGGACAAATATCTGCTATTCAATATATTAAATAATTATATATTTTGTTTCCTTTCATATAGGTTACAGAAGCAGATTTTAATACTCATCAATAAATGGAATAGAGCACAAACCACAAAACTAAATTACCACAAGTTTTAAAAGAAACAAAATAATTAACCCAAAACCTGTGAATTTACTTTAGGATATTACAGACCCAATTAATGAAGAGTCATTCCCATTTAATAGTTTGGGAAGGAAAAATAAAGCTTTGTAATGTGTTCATAGAAAATAATGGAACATTTAAGAGCAACCATTTAAAATTAGATTAAAAATTATAATACTTGGTACCTAGAAAAATTCAAAAGCCCAAGTATGATCAATAAAGTTTTTTATGCTTTATATTCACACCAACTTACAAAAGAGTTTTTAAATATAAACAAAAATGAAGAAATAACAAAATAAGTACTTGAAGAGATGACTCTGGCTACTTCCACCTTAAGATAAGGCAGTCCAAAATCTAACCTGCTAATATTCTGGGAAGAAATGCAATATCCACAAAAAGTGAGAAGCAATTGGAAAAAAATAAAGATACAAATGCAATTAATTTTAGTTATCAGCAAACACTTACTATCAATATACTAATAGGCCCTCCTCTAGAAGAACATATCCATAGGATAAAATTATCCTATAACAATGCACTATGAAACTTCAAGAAATTAAACATTAGGTGGATAAACATCAAATCTCCATGAATCCCACCACAAAGTCACAACTTCACAAAATTCAATCTCAGCTATAAAACACACAGTTGGTCTCTCCCTGCCAATACGAATAAATGGAACAGAGGCTAGAGCTCCATGGAATGGCAAAGAGGAGCAAAGGAAGAACAAATAGTTGAATTCTTGGTCTACTTTTCATCCAGGCATTATAAAATACAATATTTTTGCTGGGACCAAGAGTCAAATATTCTTGATATTATCAATAAACATATTACTGGTCAATTCAAACCTCGGAATTTTTTAAACTTTAAATTCCGTAAGTTGCACAAACATATCTAAATTGGCTGATCTTCCAGCAACTATTAGAAACAGACCATGCACCAACTCCTGATGTTTCTTCTTTCACTCCCTAGACAATCTGTATTTTTAAAATCTACTCAAATTCAGTTTGCTTGCAACTTTGTCACGAAAGTATGGACTCCTGGTTTTCTGTGTAAAATTATTTATTTTAAGCCAGTATGCATAAAGCATATAATAATATCAATAAGATCCTGGAAGAAAAAATATATGTAGTAAATATATATGTAATAAATATGTATGTACACATATACACACACACATACTATGCAACTAGATTTTCAATGTGTACCTAATTTGGAAACTTTGAAAACAGCCATCCTTATATCATCCTCTATATAGAAATCATGTTTAGAATCATTGTAGGCTATATATGTGGGGAACGGGATAGGAAGAGTGATAAATACATGAATTAAAATTATCTAGCGGCCGGTCTACTTATTTCAGCTATTAATAGAACTATTTAAAAAATAGTAAAATGGAGTCGAGGGACATACAGAAGAGCAGACTGCCATGATCCCAGCACCATTCCTCTCAGTAGTAAAAGGACAAAAGACACATACAGGTGAGCCTGATAAACTTAAAATATACCATAATTCCATATTATGGAAAACTGCTATTTTATATTAGTTCTAATTTCCTTTTATAAACTATAAATGAAATTTACTATATAGAAGCAAGCCTGAGTTTCAACCATTGAAGACAATCTTATAATATCTATTGTTTTCCCGAATGACAGTTGTAACATGAAACCAGAAATAGATGAAGAGATAAACTATCAAAAGGATTATTATACACTTAAATCTTCTGAGTAAATAGACAGAAGGGATCATAATGGTTTCACATTTGTAAAATCTTATGCAGAGCTATCACTTATTCATTTCTGATTCCCAAGGTAAAATGAAGAGAAAGTTCCTCCACAAAAGGCACAGGGTATTACTAAACCACCAGTATTACAACTTGAGGCACATGGTAAATGGTTCTTCCCTACTCCAAGCCCCTACTGTCTTTTCAAGACCACACAGAGATAATGCATCATTGTTGATTCAATATTTCTTTCTTTTTCTTCTTTTTTTTTTTTTTTTTTTTTACCCTTTAAATGATGAGTGTGAACCTCCCAGTAAGGCATACATAAGGGTATAATGACTGAAACCAAAACCAGGTTATCCAGATGGAAGGGAAAAAACATGATGCTGGTAAGCTGGCAGTCGTAGCATGTCAGTGTCATCTTCATCTTCCTTGATCTCCACTCCTCCAATAATGCTGTCTCAATCTTTGTATCACAGGAGGTAGAAATACTATTCCACTTCCACCCAGCACATAGCACTGGGTTCCATACTTTAAGGCAAAACTAAAATCTCAAGTGGCCATCAGAACAATCACTTAGAGAACATTTTGGCTTTCTCCAAGGCTAATAGTTTTTAGGGAAGAGGTATAATCTGTGAATTGATTTGAAATATTTCCTGTTCTGGCCAAATATAAAGAAAGGCATGAAAATAATATAAACAAATGGAAAGAGACTACATATTTTCACCTGTTGAAACCAATTGCAATCACTTAATTTTGCAGTCCCCAACCCCTGCTACCAGTCCACAACCGGTTAGGGACTGGGCAACAGAGCTCCACACCCTGTCTTGGGTTCCCAGTTCATGGAAAAATTGTCTTCCAGGAAACCGGCTCCTGGTGCCAGAAAGGTTGAGGACCGCTGACTTAGATGAACACTATAATAAAACAGTAGTTCGAAAGAACCCTCAACTCCAGAGTCATCTTTCAGTGGACTCCTCTCTTCAGAAAATGGTCAAAATGTTTTAAACAATTTATTCCTAGATCTGACAAATGAAACCAAGCTTCTTCAAATTATTTAAATGAATGCCAACAAAGGTTTATATAGTTTTATTAGGCTAAAGGTGCTAAAAACCATCTCATCCTTATAATGGGAATGTAAGTATTTAAGCCCCCCTTTTAACTATACTCAGAAAAATATGTTCATAATTTCTTTTAAAGACTAGAATTTCTAGGCTGAATGTGCCTTGGAAGTGACAGGGCCTAGTATTACTGGCCCCGATTCTAATACTTCAATCCCCTCCTCTATGAACACTAACCAGTATAGAATTTTCAGTATTTTCCATAGCACTGCTACTTCCTAAATTACAAGAAAGAAAGTGGAAACAAGCCCAGATTCTAGAGACCAACCTGAAGATAAGGGTGGAATTTTTTTTTTTAAATAACTTATATTAATAGAAGTACTTTTACATCAAGAATTAACAGATTTAAGAAGTAAATTTAAGTCAGATATTCATCTTTCCAACCATATATAGTACCAACCTTAAATAAACCTAGTCAAGTATAAGAACATTTAAATATTTAGAATCTCAGAAATTATGTCACCATAGGTTGACAAAAGAAGATAATTCAATTCTTCTAGAAAACTACTCCTACCACCCAAACTGATTTAAAAACTATAGAATTTTTTATAATTTGACCTTATCAATAATCCTCACAACATCCCTGTGAGGTAGGTGGAAGATATGTGGTATTTTTCACATTTGACAACAGAAAAAGCTAACAATGTTGAAAGAATTTGACCTTGAAGAACCAGAAGTAACTGTCTTTCTTTTTAACCACTTCATGACACTGAACCCAAAATAAGCTACTTTATTTTACTTTATTAAAAGCAAACTACTCTAAAACCAAACCCTCCATTCCCCCAAAAAAGAATCATTGTAGTTTACCAGTAATCTTGTTAAGTCGAGCTCTCTTTGCCTGAAATGAGTTGCCTTGATTATTTTTCCTCTTGTTTGACAATGTGCTCTCTGGCTGTGGAAAGACCATCTTTGGAACGTTCTCTACATGAAGTCCTACTTTTAATAGAACACATATATGAGAGTTCATCTAGAATCCAAAATTAAAACACATGATTTTTTTAAAATAACAAAATAGTAAAATGCTCTGTGCATAATTTTTAACATCTAGTGTTTGATATAGAACTTTAAAAAACACAAATCCCTCCAGATTGATACATTAGAAATAAAAGACTACTAAGCAGTTACTTTTTTGTTTGTTTTTTTAGACAGAGTCTCACTCTGTTAGCCCAGCTTGAGCGCAGTGGCATCATCATAGCTCACTGCAACCTCAAACTCCTGGGCTCAAGCAATCCTTCCACCTCAGCCTTCCAAGTAGCTGAGACTATAGGCCCATGCCACTGTGCCCAGTTAATTTTTCTATTTTTAGTAGAGATAGGGTCTCGCTCTTGCTCAGACCGGTCTCAAACTCCTGAGCTCAAGCGATCCTCCCATATCAGCCTCCCTCAGAGTGCTAGGATTACAGGCATGAGCCACTGTGCCCGGCCTAGTTATTCTTTAAAAAAGAAAAAAGCAGGAAAAGAATGACTTACTGCTTTTTCCATATTGCATATTGAAATATATGCAGAAACATTTAAAAGGTTGTAGAAAAAACATAAAACAAAAAACCTCGAATAAAAACCTATTACCAAGAAGTTACAAATCAAAATCTCAACTCATTTTTATTCCAGAACATTGAGGGCATTCAGTATCAAACACTCATATTAGACTATTAATTTTCAGATCTATCTGTAAGATGCTAAAAAAGTTAGCCATCATATTGTACGAGGGGAAAAAAGCCTAATAATATTATTATATGTTCAAAATTACAGGGAGCCAAGGGATTTGACTTACTCACTACATGAGTTTACCAGGGTTATAAGGAATGAACATAAGAACGTATTTTGTACCAAATGTTTCACTAGATGTAGGCAGATCTTCCTTCTTCTCAACTTCTGGTGTGGCTATACAAGTTGAAGTTTCTTCCTTCTTTGAAGGTACTTTAAACCATTTTCTTTCATCTTTATCTTTATTGCTGTTAGCGCTGGTTCGAGGTTTACTCCCTGTTTTATTCTTAGCTGCAGCTGCAGCAGCTGCTTTGACTAAAGCTATCCAATCCTCCAAAGGAAAAACACAAAACATGTGAAGTATTAAAAATTAATCAAAATGTAATTACACTAATGAATAAAGTATCACATTTTCAAAGCTACTCAAGAATATCAAGATAACTACATTTACATAATAGCTCCTCAACATGGTAGATTATCAAATTTAATAATCTAATAGGTTAGTTGGATTATGTAATCTTCCATAAAATAGGAAAAATATTCAATAACAAGTATTCCTTTGAAATATTTTTATAAGAATAAAATCCAAACTAACAGAAGAAACCTATGGCAAATATGGAATACTACATGACATTCTACCCTAGTATTTTAGGGTTTAAATGCTGCATTGTTTCTCTTTTCCATAATACAAAGCATCATAAAAGAAGAGAAAAATGCTATGCTGCAATTCTACAAAGTTAAAAAAATATATACTACCATTGGCCAAATTAATATTCCTTATTAGGAAGAATGTGCCATTCAAATTATAGAAAATTTCACAGAAATCAAGGAAGGTATAATTTTAATATTTTCTATAGCTTTTAAAGTTTGGATAGCAATTTATCACAAAAGCTTAATATTACTGAAGAAAAAAAGCTATGTTGACTAGACCAAGGTAAAGCATACACTGTTAAACTCCAGATTAATTTCTCTCCCTATATAACCTCCTTAGGTCTGTCATTTGTTACCATTTTTCTGAGGTGCCAGTATAACTTCCTAGGTCTGTATTTGTTAGCATTTTTCTAAGGTGTGAATATTTATTTTTCCTGTGTAAATTTTTTTAATTTGTTGCTAATTAAATTTTACTATTTTATTTTTAACTAAAATGTTTATTGTAAAAATGCGGAAAGGTTCGAAAAAGTGTAAAGCAGTACTAACATTTTAATTTTCACAATCAGAAAGATTTTTTAAGACACATATTTGTAATATGTCTACAAAGTTCATCTTCCACTGAGGCGACTAAGCTCTGTCAAACAGACCGCCAATTCAGATTCATCCAAAACACATTATACATTAAATACTTAATCCAAGCAAATAAAAACAATTTTACAACATCAAATGAATCTAATTCATGAGTTGCATTAACAAATTTCAGAAATATAGGTTAACAAAATTAAGCAATAAGCAATATAGGTTGGTAGCTCTTCAGCCTTGAAAATACATGGTGAAGACAATAAACCATTAAAAAAAACTACTACTCCCCGGCATAATTGAAATTAACTGAAAACATCACATGATTGCACCTAACACATTCAATCGCCAATTTTCTATTGACTACTCTGCTATATATGCCAGGAAACAAGCTAAGCATTCAATTGATAAAAGACTGGTCCTGCCCATAAGAAATTCACAAGTAAATAAAATTAATTACATGACAATGTGACACACAAGACAGAGGAATAACCAAAATACTATAGGAGAACAGAAAAGAAAAGATTAATTTTAACTGAAGAGAAAGATTAGTGTTCAGGAAAAATGACAGATGACTTGAACCCTGAAGATAAGCAGAAATTTGCTAGGGAAAAGGGCAGTGGAAAAGGAGAAAAGGGCAACTCCATGCAAAAGGAAAAACATTAGACAAAGGCTTGGAAGTCAAAGCACACAGGAATGGGAAACAATGATGGAAGGTTAAAGGAGCAACTTGGGTAGCCAAAAGCACTATGGCTAAACTGAACCTTGAGACTAACATTTCAGTAGTAAGGAAAGAAAGTACCCTCAATGGGGAAAAAAATTGTAAGAGAGCAATCAACAAAATGGAAAGAGAAACAAGAGTAAGGACAACCAGACAAGCAAAGTAAAGTGTTAAATGCAGCAGAGAGCATATGTTTGCATACTTATGGAAAGTACAGCTTTTAATTCTGGGTCCCACATTGTGAACAAAATTTTAAGTTGTTAGAGAAATGCTGGAAAATGTCAGGGGTAATTTCCATTCCAAGTTGATTTCTACCTCCAATAAGGAGAAAACTAGAAAAAGAATCATACTGCACCTTTAAAACTTTAAATTAGATATTTAAAAATTGCTTCTTAATCATATGACATGTTAATCATGGTAATCACTGCAGCCATGTGATTAAATTCTTCCATGTTTTGCTCTTGTATTTATTTGTATGTTTTAGATTTTGTTTGCCCTTAAAATTTTAAATAGGAAAGCATCACTGCCAAAAACAAGTGAAGTGTGATGTTTCCATGAATTATAACTAATAATGAATTTCCAAGTTCTCTGTAGATAACATAATAGAGTATCGCACTAAAAAGAGCACTGTGTTTGAAATCAGAAGATCTAGGTGCAAGGAATCACTTTGCACAGAACAGTTGAATAAAATTTTAACAGAAGATCTAGGTGCAAGGAATCACTTTGCACAGAACAGTTGAATAAAATTTTAAGTCAGTCACTCAATTCTCTAAGTACTGAATTCCTCAACTGTGAAACAGAAATATCAGTCATACCTTTATCAAAGGATTTGCTATAAGAATCCAATCAAACAATGTACGCAAAAATGTTTTATAAATAGTAAAGGACCTTATAAGCCAACCTTTAACACAAGTGAGTTACAATGTAAATTTTGTATCATTAAACTCTGAGGAAGAAAAAAGAATAGGAGAGAAAAAGCAAGTACTTGCCCTGTTACAAGCCTCCAAATTAAAAATACAATGGCTCAATCTCTCACCCTATAATTACTACTGTTCTTATCAGGATGGAATATCAGAAGTAACAATAAGTAAGGTCTCATCAGATGAAGGAATCAATCCTTATTCTATAAATATGTCAGTTTTATAGCTATTTATGTATTAACACTACTGCGCCACTCAAAATTATGTAAAAGAAGGAAAAATGGTATGTAGGTAGGGAGAGAGAGGATCTTATTTTCCGCAGTCAACATGTTACCATTACCTTCTTTCCCAGTGAGAAAAATGTCTACAGATACAGTGTAAGAAGGACTACAGCTCACACTGCATCCACTGTAATATTAGCAGCTCTTTAAAGCGCTCACGCTAACCTCTGAATGCAAGGAGAAGTTTACTAGTAGTAACCAACTCCTTCAAAGTCAGAAATGATAGCATTAAGACTTTTATTTTGGCTTAGGAATATTAATTAATCTGGAGGTTTGCATATAGAAAATTGTTATCGTCACATTTTATACAGGTCCTACAGAAAGTTTAGGCAAGAGCAATTTCCACTGTGCATTTATTTGATGCATTATTCTTGGCTAGTTTAATAAAAGAAATTTTACTTTATAACTTTATATAGGAATTCTCAAAGTGCTCAAAAATTCCTGAAGATAATATGTAAGACAGCATTCCTTTAGCCTTGCCCAAACAACATCTGATTTAGCCTATTTCCTACATGAAAACAAGTTAAAAACTTTTTGGAAAAAAACACTCATAAAATGGCAGTTTATAAAAAACAATTCTACAAATATGGTTAATGTGCTTGTAATTAGGAATTGTGAAGAAAAAATGAAAACTTAAAGGAAATATACCACCCAAATATTCTTTCAGTAGTTTTATTTCTTGGAACTGATTTGAATGTTAATATGTATCATGGTGTGACTAAAACACTTATTAAAAATAAACATCTAAAACATCCAATAAATTTAATTTTTACAACCTACAATATTACGACAAAGCAAAAATAAACATCTAAAACATCCAATAAATTTAATTTTTACAACCTACAATAGTACAACAAAGCACTGGCTCAATGCCCCCGTTTGAATAAAAGAAAGTTCTAAGGCAATAGTATTAGTGCCATTTGATGAACATCTGAATAACCAGAATAACAAAATAATAATTTTAAAGCAAAAAAAAAAATTGAGACTTTTGTTTAAATGGGTATGTAACTAAACTAAGTTCCCAACTTTTTAATCACTCTTTCTGTGTAGTAACCAAAAAATCACACCATTGAATGTTTAAAAGAACATTTTATTTATACATACATGTGGCAAGATACAAAGCAATTTCCTGACCAAAAGTATTTTCATTTTAAATTGCATTTACATGTTAATGGGGGAAAAACTCTGCTAGCTGATCATTTCACAACTAAATTTTTGAAAACCAGGTTATTTAAAACCATCACACTTCTCAGATTTCTTCAGGAATAACTTTTTTTAAATCTACATTTCTAGATCATTAAATACTGATACTTGACTGAAGGTGACCAGGTGATTTCAACACATTTCAGGATGACATTTTTCACGGCACAGTATGGAATAAATATGTAGCATATTTCCATATTAGACATTTTTATAGACTACTTTCAAGTTCTTAAAATTAATTGTAGGTCCAGGTGCTGAAAATCCCAAATAACAGCAGAACATAAAAGAAAATATTTTAAATTTCTAATGGCACCTTTTCTTTCCAGTATTCCAGAAAACACAGTCAACAAATGGAATCTTGGTTTTTACTCCATCCCAGATCGTCCTTCAAATGCTTACCGTTCTTTCTTGCTTTAAGCAGTGACAAAGCATATAATACACTGCTTCCATCATTATAACTCAGAGAGCCCTGCCTGGAACAGCCTACAGAGTGTCAGGTAAGCGCCTTTTAAAGAAAGATGAATAACTATGATTTGTAGAAGGAAAGAAGAAGAAAAGAAACTCAATGTAAAATTTTATATAAAAATTAACTTTCTAAATGATATTATATACCAGGAAAAACAAAACGAAATTTAAAAAAAAGGCACTTACCTCACTTCCCATAGACTGGTTACACGATCCAGCTGGGTCGATAGGACAACACCAGCTTAGTGGATGCTGGGATTTCACCTGGAACAGAAACTAGTGACCTATAACTTTAGCAGGTCTAAAACCAAAGAAGCACAAATCAAGTGTATAATTTATTTTACATTCTAAGCTTCTTTTTCTTGCTGCTATTTGGGGCTATCAGCACATAACCCTACAATTAGTTCACTTTTTAAAATATATATATTTTGATCAGTCACCATTCAAGAAAATATCTCATTGAGTAGCCAGGAATACTGAACACTCTTACCTGCCCCTTAGCATCCTCGGGCATGGCTTTAATGTGCATTCTTTTTAAACAACGAATTACTCCATCATAAAACTGAACTGTAAATGTGCCTGAAATAGGAGTAAGTCAGAATCATTAGAAAATATAATCAAACTTACAGCAACAAGTAGTGACCTGATATAAATGGGACTGCAATAACTGCAAACATAGACTCCTTTTAAGGACTCTTAAGTTTACTTTCTCTGTCCCTCTAAAAATAAGTCTGAACTCGTATTTCCCTTAAAAAGTACACAAATTAAGTCTTGATAAGTTAGTTGCATGTAATTCTGATTTTTAGTGGGAGACTTTATAATTTATTCTGTAATAAATGTTTAGATTTATAATATAGCTGAAAAAAATAAAATCCCTATTTATAAAAATGTATAATATTTCCATAGGAATTATCATTTGCTCTTTTTGAATATTTCTTTCAAAATAAGTAACATAGAGAAAGATCTAATACATGGAAAAGATCACTTTTCCAGGAAAGGATTGTTCCTTTTGCAATAGTAACCAACTGGCAAATAAGAATTACAGATTCCCAGACTTTTAAGCTAGAAAATACTTTACCAGTCATTTGGGTAAAAGTCTTCGTATGCAGCTCAGGACACCGAACTCCAGAAAGGCTAAATGCTATATCCAGCGACATTCAGCTATTCAGCAGCACAGCCATAACTAACACTCTCAATCTCATCTATACATCTATGCCTTTCCTACTAACTTATTCTATTTTTAGGACTCAGTCAATTTGTATGTCTATTACGAAGCATATTCACTTTTTGTTATAGACCCCATGCTTTCCAGTCAATATAAGCCAGTACTATTATAAAATATATAAATTATTTATGTTTTATACTTACAAAAATTCAAATGGCTTTCTATCATTTCCCAGGTAAATGTTTTTCTACCATTTCCCAAATGAGGACAGAGTGTCACTTTAAGTAAACACATACTTGGCCTTTTACAAAGGAAGTATAAACAAGAAATGCGACAACTGTTATTAATGGCTTTGGATTTGGCACCAAAGCCTATGGCATATATGTGCAAAGAGTTTTCTTCTATTGTAATTTGAATATTTACCATAATGCTAAATATCAGATATGAAGATCTAAACTCAAGTTATGAGAACAGATCAGGTTAACAGCAAGGATGTAAAGACATTAGAAAAATACACCTTGCACTACCAAGATTCCTGCAACTGTCTGTCCTCTTCCTTCTTAAATATGGCATTCCAGACAAGCCCAGATGCACACCAGGCTGTTCAGGCATTCATAACTCCCTGCCTTTGCTCATACTATTTCCTTCATCCTCTCCTTATATCTAACTCCAATCTACTCTTCAGGATACAAACTTCTCTGATCTCGCCTTCACTCCAGTACACACTGGCCCCTTTTCTTCAATTCTATAAGCTGTATTAGAAAACCTTAAACGTTCACATTTGTTAGTTTTGTTTTTACATGGAAGTAAGGGATTCCTTTGCCTTTTTTTTTCTTTTTTCTTTCTTTCTTTTTTTTTGGAAGGGGTAGGCTCATCTACAATTTGGGGCATATAGAAATCACAAAATTAATACCTCTAGTGAAGATTTTTAAAAAACAAATAATATCTGCCAATAGTTCACTAAGGGCTCATTGAAACTACTCATAAAATGGCAGGGATCACAATCAGTATAATTACTCTTCCACTAATGCAAGGTTAATTTTCTATATTAAATACTTATAAATAAAAGGGATAGGATAATAATTTATCATGAATATTTCCCATATTATTTCATATCATTGTACAAGAAATTAAAAAAAAAAAAAGGATAGGATAAAGAATGAGGGTGGTTTTGTTTCCTGAGTATGTATTGTGCATATGTGTGTACATACTTTCATTTGCATAAACTCAAGGAACTGTAATCATGGAAGAAAGGCCCAAAGCTCTCCACACTTAAAGAAACTGTTATTAAATAGAGAGCATTGTTTAATTTTGCTTTGTTTTGTTTTGGGTGGATCCAAAAGAAGAAAAGGTTCATTACTTCTTCCTTTCCTTTCTTAAATCACCGCTGACTGTCTACTCTCTGTTAGGCTCTGGACTAGACACTCAGGGGCCAATCTGCGTAAGGCTCAGCAATGTAAACTCCATAACACAGCTCCATAGAAGAGAAGGAGCATAGCGAGATATAGGCCCCACCAGAAAAGAAGAAATAACTTCCACACCTAACAACCAAGATGTCTCTCAATTCTTTCTATAGCAGGGTAACTAGTGGTAATAAAATCATAGCTATATTCATGATTTCAATTCATTAAAATAATACACTGGATTAAGGTCTTTACACTTGATCTTAGCCAAAAGGCCAAGAAGTGGTAATACATTAGATTAAGGTCTTTGTAAAGTTACAGCATGATTTCTAGCTAGACTATTATGATTTATCTTTTCACACCTAACATTCTTTACTATATCTCTTTTTAAATGTTTTCCTCTTCTATCTTCTCTTACCTCCTATTTTCTCTAAAGTTTGTTGTTAGTTTAAATCCTCAGCTTAAATCTCTCCCATGGTTCCCATCACCTCCAAATATAATTAAAATTCTTTAGCAAGATTATAATACACTTCATGTACCAATTCAAATAAATAGCAGTTCCTTAAAACGGCCTGGCATTCCTCTCTCACTTCTATTTTCTTCCATATATCATTTCTTCTGCCAGAAAAGCCCTTTTATCACTTCTTTAGCAAACTTAGTGGTCTTTCAAGACTCAGTTTAAAGGAATTGTCCCCTTTACTTAGACTAAATGCCCTTCTTGCTAGGAAGCTGTCACTCAATATTTGTTTCTTTATTAAAAACAATGAACACAGTAGTTCCCCACTCATCTGCAGTTTTGCTTTCCATGGTTGTGATCAACTGTGGTCTGAAAATGGGTAAGTACAGTACAAGGTATTTTGAGAGAGAGAGAAGGGGGGGAGGGAGGATTCACATAACTTTTATTACAGTATAGTCTCATAATTGTTCTATTTATTATAGTTGTTAACTTCTTACTGTGCCTAATTTATAAATTAAACTTTATCATAGGTATGTATGTATGTACAGTAGAGGAAAAACATAGTATATAAAGGGTTTGGTACTATCTGAGGTTTCGGGCATCCACTGAGGTCTTGAAATATATCCCCTGCAAATAACGGGGAACTATTGTAAGTGGTCAAGTTTAACAAATAGTTGTAATAGAAAACTAATGTATTACTGACTTGAAAAGTACCCTTGCAAGTACTTCACAACTTTTTTAAATGAGAAATTTAAAAAATAAAATATTTAAGTTTATTTTCAGTAATATTTAAATATGAATTCTCACATCTTTCCAAATTAATCAGTCTATGAGTTCTATTTTTTAAATTCATTACCTGTCCAATAGATTTCCCAGCCTTATGCCATACTATTAATAATACACCTAATTTCCATTATTTTCAACATTTTTGATCACTTAAGTAACTATTGATCAGTACCTAATATTCTAACAAATGTCCACAAAAGGTTATTAGGAAAATTAACTCAATTTATAGAAATTAATGATAGGGGAGGGGAGAGAGACACATAAAGGAAATCCTCAAACTGATAAAGTCCCATACCCTCTCCTCAGAAAATACAGTATGTATTTCACTTGTGAGTTGAACTGATTTGAATTCCCCTATATCTTTAACCTTTCTTCAAACTGTGGTTGAGAGGTTCATTTATATAACAGCCACAAACTAGAAACAGAGAAGTAGAAATAAAATGCATATAATATAATAGCCTGGGAACTGAAAGTTGAAAAATTTTAACCAACTATTTATCTCTATTAATTTAAACAGTTTATTTTGGCAGTAAATTATGTGTGATTTTATTCTATAAGATATATAACAAATTAATGCTACCAAAAAAGAATACTAGCAGGAAATTCATTCAGTAAAATATAAAACAAAGAGAAGAGTTATATGTAACAATTACATACACTAATTAAAATAAAAACATAGTAAAATTTTACTATCAATCCCATTTTAAGTCTCAAATCATTTCAAACACATACCTTCTTTGTTAATTGCTTCAATCTTGGCAGGGTAATAGCGACAGTCTGTCCAACGAGCCAGAACTTCTTCTCCAGCTTTAAAATCCTATTTTAAACAACATTTAAGATAAAGTCCATGTATAATAAATAAGCATTTCCTTAACAAAAACAGGCTTTGGTAAAATTTAACAGAATACTTTTAAAATATGTCATTACATATCTACCCAATTAGCAAATAAAAAGCTTGCTACATACAAAGAAATCTTCTTCATCTTTTAGCCCTTCTTTTCTTAGTGCAGGTCTCTCGAGGGGTCGCAATCTATTACTATCCCAATAAATCCATTCATCATAACGATGACTCCAGCGCTCAAAATGGACCAACATCTTGCCCTCCTCATAGTCGATTTTTTCAATTCGAGACGGATACCTCAAAAATAAAAAAGCTTCATATCAATGAAAAATCCTTATACTTGTTTATAAAAAGTGTTAAACAGAAAGATTTAACTAAAATATTGCTTACCATTAAACCCACAAAAAAAACAGTATGTCCATATTTTTAAACCATGAAACCAACAAAGTTGTCTTTTTTTTTTTTTTTTTAGATTTAGAAGTTCTTTATTAGGCCATTGCCAAAAGATAGTCATATAAATGCACTCTTTATTTTCACATCATCTATGCAATTTTCATATCTATGTCAACAAGGGTTATAACATTGTGCAAAAGGTGAAGTGACCATAAAGTTAATTATAGGGCATACTTCTGGAAATTATAGATGATTAGTAAACACAGATATTTTTCTCTTTGCTTTGTGTCTTCTATAGTTTTTATATCATTTATCCACCCATCCATCTAGCCAGCCAGCCAGTCAGCTAGCTAATATATAATACATCTGAAGCATGTGCTAGGTTTACATAAACCTAAGTGAATTCATAGTGTAATAAAATTCCCTGTCTCTCAAAGTTGTCTTTTTTAAATGACTGTTCTCAAGATGTGAGGAAATAAACCCCTCAATAGGCTCTTAGTAGAAATATAAATGACAGCACTGTTTTGGGAAGTAATGTGGTAACATGCACTAAGAGCCTTAAACATATTCCTACTTTTTGACCCAATAATTCCAATTCTGGAACTACATACACAAAGCATTATTTGTAATAACAAAAAAAAATAGAAACCATGTAAAAATATGGATAGAAAAACTGAAGACTGTCTAGCGTTACATTAACATAGCTACTGAATGGAATATTACATAGTCTTTAAATATGGTGTTTACAAAGAACTTATAATGTGGAAAATGTAAAAAAGTACTATATTCGGTAGAAATATAAAAACGTAGATTTTGTCTAAAGAAAAATACAAATACACCAACATACATTTGCCTCTATATAGCATAAGTGTACTTTGTTCTTTTTTTTCCCTTTTATTTTGCAGGATTTTGTAATAATCATCAATGATGGTAAGAGAAAGCTCCGTAAAACCTTAAATTTAAAAATGTAAAATATTTCATTGTTCTGTATTCCTGTGTGATGATTCTCCTAGGATTAATTCCAAAATACAAATTAGTTAACTTGAAGCTTTTTACAAGGAATATTGCCTCATCATTCCTATTGTACTTATTAAAATGTTCACGCACAACACAAATTTTTTAATAAGTATGATTAAATAACATTAAGAACTCAATAGCAGCACATGGTAAATGATTCAGCCATAATAGTTTATCTTACGTTCTTGCTAGTTTTTGATAAATTTGAAGTCTTTTTTTTTTCCCGGCGGAAAATCAGCTTTAAATATAAAGCACAAGTGACATTATAAAACTTTGAAATTTAGGTTACCACCTGCTTTATAAATCAATCATGGTATTCAAGATTTTTAATACATTGCAAGGGCCCTGACTGATTCTCTAGTATAGCTTCTTCCTTGACAGTCAATCCCACTTTGGGTAATTGATACTGAGCTACTTGGACTTCCAGCAAATACACCTTGCTCTGTCAAGCATTTATGCTTTTGTACATTCTATTCTTACTGCCTTGCCTAAACTGCTCTTCCCTTCCCTTATAAACACGTGGTTCAAGATTTGGTTTAACATGAAACTGTTTGTGTGAAAACTTCCCTAACTCCCCTACCCCTGCTATTCTCATAGCACTCATCACATTATAAATATGTCCGTACAGGTTCCCAAACCAGGTGCTGAAGAGTATTTATATCTCTTGAGACACTGATATGTGTGGCACAAAAACAGGGTCCTATGGTCAAATAAGCTAGGGTAATACTGGATTACAGAAAGCTACACTGCTTTCTTTACTGAAAGACTTCTTGGTAGTGTCAACAAGATGGGGATAAAGCATTCACTATTACCAAACTCAAGGAAATATGTAACCCCTTTTACTATGAAATATTTATTAACATTTCTCAATATAAGGAACATGAAGTTAGAAATGCTACTCTGGCTGTAAGCTTCTGAGGATAAATGATTCATGTTTATCTTTGTAGACATCAGTATCTAGCATAGCGATAGGACACACAACAGCCACTCAGGGAATGTTCTAAAGGACTAAGAAGTGATGTCAAAGAAAGGCAATCTGCACATTTTTTCAGAACTAAGAGGGTTGGTGACCCAATTACAATCTTAAGTTAGATCTTAGTCTTTTTGGGGAGTGGGTGAGAGAACACTATGTTAAAGAAAAGCATAAAAACAAGAAAACCTAGGAGATTAACATACTTCCTGACGTGGAAACACCTATTCTACCCACTTAGAATCAATGCTATAATGCTTGTCTTTTGCAGTGTTGCTCTAGTTTTGTTTTTGCTGTTCTGGTTTTTAAAACATAAAAATTGTCAATAGCATTAAAGAAAGTCAGAACAAGGTTGTCCTTTATTGCTGAACATTCACTGGTCACCAAAGTACTTACTATAAAGAGATTGTCTATCAATTTTAAAATTTGATAAATTTCTTTTAAAACATAAAAACCTTTAACTTCACATGCTTATATATTTTAAATCTTGAATAAAAAATAAGGTCTTTATTCTTGAGATTTCTTCAATTCTAAATATATATAACTCTATATAGTTGAAACATTTCTCAAAGTGAGAATAGTCCACAGTAACAGTTAAAAACACACTTTTATTTTCATGACATGATTCAATTCAGTGAAGAATCAGAATCTAAGTGAGTTCAAACAATTTAAATTTGGCTTGTATTTTTAAGTAACTTACGGTTTTCCTAAAGTATTTTAAATTCTGTTGGCTGAGAAGATGCCTGATGTAACAACCAGATTAAAAATTGTATTTGGGGGATCCTCTTTAGGAGAAGTTACATTACAGTATACGCTCTACATAACTATCTAGAGACTGAAGAGTACACTTGGGATGAAGCCCAAGAATTAAATAAATAAGTAACACAAACACCCAAGTTTAATATCTATTTTAATTTTTGTAGTGTTTACTAATCAAATTTTGAATCTTAAATAAAGTTACCAGAAATATTACCATTATCAAGAATGTCCAAATTTCTGTTCATTCATTCAACATATATCTGAACGTCAATTAAGACTAATGCACTTGCTAGGCACAGTTGGTAGATAAAAAAGAAACATAATTCCTATCACCAATGAGCTTAGAATCAGGGAAGGAGAAAGAAGAGTCAGAATATTTACTGTCACAAGTATGTCAGGCTCTATGTTTTTTACTGTCAACTGCTCTGTTTATAGATTATCTCATTTGATCTTGGTAACCATTCAAGGTATAGATAACACAGTTTCCATTTAACAGATGGAGACCTGTCCAAGAATACACATGGTATAGCCAGTATTCTAAACCAAGACTGAGTGACACAAAAGCCTATGCTCCATGCCAATAGGAGAAATGGGATAAGGCCTCTATCTAAGTGAATATATCATACACAATAAAAGTGGTAGTATATACAAAAATTTTACATAAAATGCTTTAATAGTTCAGAGAAAGTTGACAGTTAATTGAAGGTTCTTGGGAGATATTATATTGGATTTGGTGGAGGACTTCTAGGATTTAGATTTAACGAACATAGTACAAATGGAGGTAAAGTGTATACACAGAGTATAATTCATTTGCTCAATGTTCACTGACTTAAAACTACCATATGACTCTGGGTTAGGCAAGCAACCAATGAGGATTCAGACACAAGTAGGACGTACTATCTGTCCTCAAGGACCTCATGTTCAGAGTTTGGGAGGGACGTTTAAAGGAAACAGTAATATTCCCTTTGACTAGACTATATGGTAAGCAGTAAGGTAGATAAAAGAAAATAGTGAGACATCACATTGGACTTTGTTCAAACTTGAAGGGCTTTGAAATTGCAAACTAATGAAACGACCCTTTTTTCTACAGACAACAGGGAGTCATTTAGAGTTTGTATTTAATTTGGTTATCAGTTACACCTTAGGTGAAAAAAATCATAACATCAAGATCTTTGTAATACATGCAAAATGCCCAAAAAATTGGCGATTTAACATATAGTTCTATACAGTGAAATGATTTCTCTATTCTAGCAGATGGCTCATAGTAATAATGTTTTGATACACACAGTGAAAGAAAAATATTGTTGAACAAATGTATTCACAAATGCTTTTCTATCTTGAACTAAAACAATATTTTGATGCACTATTTATGTTTCATTACAATTGTGAATTGAACATAAGATTTTTCTTATTGAATATGGAACAGTGTTAATGTTTTTGTTTATCATTTTTTAGAAGGTTTAATCATAGAAAGCTATGAAAGTAAAGAACGGTGATTATGCCCAGCCACAGACATTTATGAATGATCTGGGAAAAGATTTAAGAAGTGGAAGACTTGGGGTTTCAGAGTTTAAAGTGTGAGAAATAAGACACCAATAACAATCATTACGGATAAGAAGAACAGGAAACAACTATAGGTGGCATCTCTCAAGGGTTTAACAGAGAGAGATGGAGAAAAGGTAACCTCACTAAAACTATGATTTCTCAATGCCAAAATTCTACATAGAGCTTTCTTATCCCTTATTATGTTATCGAAAAATACCATAAAATTCCACTATCTACCTTCCCTGCTATAATTCCACTTTGAAATGTATGCATTGAATAAATGTTATTTACTT